>NC_081839.1:20401291-21072541 GCF_030867095.1 Alligator mississippiensis
GCTGTTTTGAGGCGGGGGTGGGTGCTGACTGGTTCAGGGGCATACGTGTGGGGGTCCCATGCACACCTCACCATACCCACAAACTCTTCCGCGCAAACCCCACAACCACACACTCCCCCACATATAATCACACACCTCACAAACACTGCACCCTCCCACCCACATACACATACCCATGCACCTCTGAGGGGACGCCCTGCTCGCTGCTACGTGCACCCACCCCCATACACCCTCCTAACCTCCTTCCCCCTCCACATACCGCACAAGCCCCATACCCACCCACCCCACAAACCCTGCATACACACATATCCACACACACACCTCCAGCCCCCCCACAAACACCATACCCGCTCTGTACCCCACCCTCTGCATTCCGCTACAATGTACAAGAGTAAGACTTCATTTTGAGATATTATGCAATCACCTCTATATATACCACACAAACATATGCAAATCAGGACAAAAATATTTTTAAAAATAAAATTAAAATGTCTGTTTGTCAATGCTTGATTTTTAGTATATAATTTGCTTTTTTTTCCCCCCAGTTTCAAGATGGCAAATCCCCTTCCCAAAAGGAGTACTTCTGGTGGCAAAGGTCAGGGGTTAGGGGGTGGGACTTTTGGTCCCAACATGGCAACCAGGTGGTGGGGGCACCTGTCAAGGGGCAGGGCCACCCTTGCGGCCCTCCACAGCTTGGCAAAACTGGTTAAGTGCCCACAACCCCGAAATAATTGCCTGCCCGTGCCCTAGCAGCTTGCCTGGTACCCAGCTGGCAACAGAGCGTACCTGAGTACAGTTGGGTGCCCATGAGCTCCAGGCACTCATAGCTCTGGAGGCATATGTATTTGCATCCCAGACCTGCAGAGCCTTGGCTGATTTGCAATGAAAGCTCTGTGGCTCATGCAGCTCAGCGACCCCACCTGCACCTCCCCTCCAGTGAAGAACTGACCTTGATGTTAATGATTTTCAGTTCAGCTTTGATGTTGCAGAAAGTGCTCCCAGCAGAAGTGTATGCAGTCACTTCCAGGGAGGGCTGTGCTCTGTGTCTGACACTGCTGCCTCAGCGCTCCATTGCACTGTGTGAAAGCATTGCCCATTGCCAGGTGGCCATTGAGATGGACATTAGTTTTCCATTACCAGCCACACAGGCTGGGATGGTGAGATCAGGGAGCTCTGGAAACCAGCAATGTGCTCACCAGAGAGGCAAAGTACTTACCCCTTTGATCTGGAGGCTCTAACAGCTAATGTATGCAATGCAGGAGACTTGAGGAGAGGCTGCAAAGCAAGGCTGCAAAGATCCCAGGGTCCTTTAACATGGAGAGCCAGAACAGTGAGCAGAGGAGTGGCCAAGCTGATGGTCTATGGCATGCAGCATGCCAGGCAGCTGCTAGGGAGAGCAGCAGCTTGGTGCTGGCCTGCATGTAGTGAAGAGCTAGAGAAGAAATTTCCTTGGAGCACAGGCTGTGTTGCAAGGAGCCTGGAGCCTTGCAGCGCAAAGCTGCACTGACTCACCAAGCTAACACAGAGGCAGGGCAAGAGACTCTCCCCCCCATGCCAAAAGCCTGTAAGTTCTTTTACCTGAGACTTGGGTTCATGCTGACCACCAAGCCAGTGATACTGCCTGCAAACAGGGCCTCTGCTTTAGAAGAGCTGAACAGAAAAAGAAAGAGACCTGAGCCTGTCATCTCCTGGAGCTTGCTCTCCTGACCAAGGGCCTGTGGGAGACTTGGCTGAGCAAGCACTGGCTGCACTGCTTGCCTGCACTTGCCCCCACTCTTGCCATAGTGCTATAACAACCCTCTGCCCAGAGTCCAGCCCTGCCTCCTCCCTGTCCAGGCCTGGAGCGAACCTGCAGCCGCACTCCTGAATGGCCCCACTGTAATTGGGCTGCTGCTCCGGAGTAGACGGACGGTGGCTGTCAGACAGGGGCCAGGTGATGTGTGAATATTAGCCGGATCAATACACCACGTTGTTACAAAAAACAGCCTTCATTACTGTGGACCAGCAGCAGATGGCCCTGTGCCTCTAGGGACCCCGTGCTCCCACTTGGAAGACAGGAGCTAGGCTCACTTCCTTGAGGAAAGCAGCCCTTTAATTAGCAGCCCAGGCATGGATAAATCCCACACAAGCAGCGGCATTCTTTCAGAGCTCCCCACAGGAGACACATGGCCATGTTGCCTGCTTTTCTTGCTCAGTGCTGGCTTCGCACCTAGGCTCTCATAAGAAAGGGGCTGACCATGACAAGAGGGGCACCAGAATGAACAGTAGAGGACAACAGGGGACAAGGCCACGTGCATGGGACAGTGGTGGATGTTTGGCATTGTATTCAAGCTACAGCCAAGGACCATCCCTTGGGTGTGGGGCATCTGCGTGCAGTAGGAACAGGCTGCCCTCAGAGGCCTTTACTTGTCACTGCCTCCAAATGCTGGGCCCTGCTCAATCTCACCGCAGCCCAGGCCCCATACGCTCACAGAAGATCCTCATCCCACTGCCTTTCCACATGCCCAATGTAGCTCCTTGCCTTAGCTACCAGGTCCGTTCCAGGCTGCGAAGTGGAAAGAAAACATGTTGAGAACTGCAGGGCCCTACATATTAGACAGAGAGCACAGCAAAGAGACAAGACTCCACTGCCGAATGCAGATGCCTCCCGTGCTCCAGGGACTACACAGCCTCTGGCTTCTGCCCTGGTGGGCTGGGGCCAAATTCCTGCTCCTTTACAGCCAGTGTCCATTGCCTGGAAAGCTGCAGTGGCTGTAGCTGTGAGGTAGGGTGTGTGACCCTGTGCCAGGCCTGGGGGAGGAGGATGCATGGAGTTTGCTGCAGATACTTCCAGGGGCAGCAGGTCCAGAAAGTGAGGTGATGTAGAGGGATCTCTGCCCAAGCACTAACCTGCATGGCAGTGAGGGGCACAGCCCTGACTCATCTACCTGGCAGCCTAAAAGACTCCAAGAGCTCTTCCTGGCTTGGGGAGTGGCTTGGGGAGTGGCTATCCTGCTCTGTCTCCTCCACATGGGGCTTGAGGGACTGAAATATCCTGACAAGAGCCAACATAAATGCTCATGGCCAGATCCGAGCCCAGCAGCACTGGGGAAAACAGGCTCAATTCTGTCTCATTCTCCAGTGGGTTGTTCTGCCATGGAGCACCGGGATCCTCCAGATGCAGAGGTAGGGGACACACCAAGGACCAGGAGACAAGGCATGCCCCAGCTAGTATCACCCAGAGAACCCCTGGGACTATGCAGCCTCCACACCTGCTGCCAAGAGGCCCCTGAGCAATTGGTAGGGAGGGGACACAGTTCAGAGAGGGAGAGGGCTAGACAAGGGGGTACAAACATTTATCCAGCTCCCCATTTCTTTTCCTACTGTATCCCCATTGTTCCCTTCACATCTGCCCCCTGCCAACACTAAGGGGCTCTGGTAAGGAGTGCCAGACCTCTGAAGAGGAGCCCCAGGCACAGTAAGGACCTTCCTGCACAGGCCACTTTCCAAGTGGCTCAGCAACTTGAGGCAGAGTTTGGGTAGTCCCTACTCCTCCTCTCAGACTGCGGAGCCACCCCATGGTCCTTCGGGCATCCCCAAGCACCATCATATCCTCATCACCCAGCGCTGTCAGTTCAGGAAAGAAAAAAATCAATTTTCCAATTAAGCAAATCCCAAAGCAGACAACTGCCTGGGATCTGACACTGGCACTACCCCCAGCTGCCTGACCTGGAGAGGCAGCAAAGACGGTGCCATGTGAACAGTACTTCGCTGTCACTGTTCAAAGACTTTATTCCATGGCCCCAAAGTAAGCCACAGTAGGAGAGACATGGGTAGTGGACGGGGGAAGGCTTTCTGGGGGGGGGGGGGCAAGGGAAAAACTGCTTCTGCATTATTCTCTACCAGTGTCTGGCAGTTCCAGAAATGAGCACAGATTTGCATCATTTGCCATTGCTGCTTCAGAGCAAAGCAGGAGTGGAGGAGCAGGTAGGATTGCACAGAGCAGAGGCAGGGGCAGGCTGGAGCAGTAGTGAAGGCAGCAGGTCAGCATGGAGGCACAGTGGCCAAGGGCAGGGAGCAGGCGCACCAAGGACCCTCCACCCAGACAGCATATAGGAGACAATCCAGAGCCCAGATGCCCTCACCCACACACATGGATTTAACCAGAATCTTTTTGTACTAGGCAGCCTGAATGTCCCACCTGCAGCAGCAGCATGTGCACCAAGATATGGCAGTCTGCCTCACAGTTATTCTGTGTGCATCCCCTTCATGTGCTGAAAGGGATTTGGCACAGAAGAGCAGTGGTTGCTTCCAGCAGGAGTCAAGACTGTGGAACACTTCAGAGCACTAAGTAGCCTTTCAACCTATGGCATAGGAGAGGCTTTGAAACAGTTTAGATTATGGATTTGTATAAGATGGTTTGGACAGGAAGAATCTTGCCTCAGCCAGGACATTGGACTAAATGACTTCTGGAGGTCCCTTCAAAGCCTACATATCTATGTCTCTATGATTCAAGGATTCCAGAAGGGAGAATGGGGATCCCCTGCAGACATGACAGATGTGTCTTCTAACTACAAGCCCCCTGGGTCAGATGGATGCTGCGTAAGATGGGGCAGGGCCCTGGGGACAGGCATTTTGGGAGAGGAATACTCAGTGCATGTTCACATGCATACCCACAGAGCAGCTGTTTTGGAACAGTGCCGGTACATTTTGGGAAGGGCAGGAATGTGGTCAGCACAAGTATTTTTGCTGCCATAGATGGTGGCATGCCAGGACCTCTGCATCCACGCCGCCAACGCAGAGGACTCGCCACCCCCCTCCCCGCTTTGCATCCGTGCGGCAGCTGCCCCGTGGCGCAGGTACAGTGCAGCAGGGCACCGTGCACTGTTTGGGAGCTGGGGTGACTCCATGTATCAGCCGGAGCCTGGCATTGCTCAGCCCCAGCAGCGGAGAACCTGCAGCTGCCCAGCTGTGCCTGCCTCTCCAAATCACCAAACCTTTCCAAATCAGCGCTGAATTTTTCGAAGCTGATTTGGACAAATCGATTCGGGACAGCGATCCAAATCTCCAAATCGAATCACTGTCCTCCAAATCCAAATCAAATACTTCACTATTCACACAGGCCTACTCTCCAGCACAAGGGGCAATGCCCAGGTCCTCATAACCATGATTCTAACCCATGGCGAATAGGCCAGACAAACAGGCGTGCTCTTCAGGGGCATGCTGGAGTTTGAGTGGGAGAGAGCAGGAGGGGCTTGAACCCCTAACATCAGCCACCTCGGACAAGGACTTCAGGGGAGTAGGTGGGGAGGAGGGGTACTACTATGGGGGTGGTGACATGGAGCGCAGCCAGGGACCTTGCCCCGGTGCTGCCTCCAGCCTGGAGCTCCTGTGAGGCTTCTACCCAGACGGGGCCTGTGGAGGGGTCAGCAGTGCCCTGGCCCTGTGTCTGTGGGGGCTGCCTGGGGGGGCTCTAGGGGAGGATGGCCCGGGAGCCCCCTCACCTGTCCCATGTGTGCCAAGCTTGAGGCCCTGGAGAGACAGGTGAGGGAACTCCATGCAGGTGAGGGAACTCCATGTTCCCAGCAGTGGAGGCCACACCCATAGCCACCACCAAGCAAGCTGTGGGACAACTGTGCAGCTGGAGAAGACGACGGAGGGAGCCATCTGCCACCTGGATCCCATGGTATGGGAGGTATGCTGCCTGCCCGGAGCCCAGATTCAAGAAGTCACAATGAGGATTCCAGACCTGAGAAGGCGCTCCCACTACTACCCCATGGTCTTCATCCATGTGGGAACAAATGACATAGCCCAAAGTAGTCCAGGCAGGGTCATGAGTGACTACATGGCGCTGGGAGCCAGGCTCAGAGGTTTGTGGGCACAGGTGGTCTTTTCATCCATCCTCCCGGTCAGTGGTCGTGGACGGCACCACAGCGACTGCGTTAGACGTCAACTTGCAGCTTCGGAGCTGGTGCCATCGTGCGGTGTTTGGATTTCTTGACCACGACCCACGCTTCCTGAATAAGGCCCTATTTGGCCGAGACAAGCTATATCTCTCTCCAAGAGGTAAGAGTCTGTTCTCTTACAAGTTGGTTGATCTTCTACGCAGGGCTTTAAACTAGGTTCATCAGGGGACGGGGATGTTGATGAGAGTGAGGCCAGGAACGATGAACCAAAAGCCAGGTGCGGAAACAGTCCAGGTAAGTACCAAAGGCCCCACTAAGCATCAGGATGGGGAAGTATTAAGGGCACCTACTGGGGGGCTTAGATGCCTCTATACTAAAGCTAGAAGCATGCGGAACAAGCAGGAAGAACTTGCACTCCAGCTTGCAAACAAGGAATTCGACCTGGTTGAGCTAACTAACAGAAACCTGGTGGGACCCACCCATAACTGGGCAGTGGGCATTGAGGGCTACAGGCTGTATAGACAGCATAGAGTGGGGAAAAAAGGGGGGGGGGGGGCGTTGCTCTATTTAAGGAGCAATATACGTCTTCTGTAGTTAAGTTGGGCCCAGACGAAGGGCAAATTGAGGTACTATGGATCAGATTACAGGGGGTTGGGGAGAAAGGGACTTGGTAGTGGGGGTCTATTACAGACCCCTACACCAGGGGGTCGAGTTAGACCTAGAATCCTCGAGACAGCTCTCAGAGGCAGTGCGCTCAAAGGACCTGGTTGTCATGGGTGACCTAAACTTCCCAGAGATCTGCTAGAAGGAACAGGCAGCCAGACCTGCCCATTTGCATAAGTTTCTATACAGGACCTGCACCTAACACGGGAGGTAAATGTTCCCAGTAGGGGAAATGCCTTACTAGACTTGGTGCTGGTCACAGGGGATGACTTGGTGGGGGATCTGCAGGTACTAGATAACCTAGGGGATAGTGACCACTTATTGATAGAGTTCACTATCTGGCAAAAGGTGGGAAAGATAACTAGCAGAGCTGAAATGCTAGACTTCAGGAAGGCCAACTTCAACAAGCTCAGGAGATTAGTTAGGGAGCGACTGATGGGCAGAAATATCAGAGAGATGGGAGTCCAGGAAGTGTGGGCATTTCTCAAGGGACTGATCCTGCAGGCACAGAAAGAAACCATCCCAGTACACATAAAGGGAGGCAAAAGAGCCAAGAAACCCTCTTGGTTGAGCAGGGAAATACAGGAGCGTCTGGAGAGTTAGAGAGAGGCCTACAGGCTGTGGAAGCAGGGTGCAGCCACCAAGGAGGAGTATACCTGTCTGGCTCGAGCTTGCAGGGAAGTAGTGAGGAGGGCCAAAGCAGAAATGGAGCTTAGGCTGACAGCAAAAGTTAAAGATAACAAAAAGTCACTCTTTAAATATATAGGAAGCAAAAAGAAAGCACAGGGCAACATAGGGCCCCTTCAAGATGAACTAGGGCAACTGGTAACAGATAGGATGGCCAAAGCAGAGCTCCGAAATGATTTCTTTGCATCTGTGTTCCTGGACACGGTTACAAGCATGCTCCCCACTGGGATTTTAGGTAAGTGCAAGACAGATACCAACCCATCAACTGTTAGCACCAACCTAGCAAAGGGGCACTTGGAGGGACTGGGTGCATTTAAGTCAACAGGCCCCGATGATCTTCATCCTAGGGTACTCAGGGAATTAGCTGGAGTCATAACAGAACCACTGACATGACAGTTTGAGCACTTGTGGCACTCAGGACAGGTCCCGCAGGAGTGGAAAAAGGCCAATGGGGTCCCTATTTTCAAGAAGGGGAGGAGGGAGGAACCAGGTAACTATAGGCTGGTTAGCCTCATCTCTACCCTTGGCTAAACGGTGGAGAAGTGGGGCTTCCCGACTGGCCACAGTGCTAGTTTCCCCACTTGCCTTTGGACATGCCACCCTCCTGACTCGCCCGCCATGCCTTGTTGGTAATTAATTAAGATATTAATTAAGGTGGGAGGCTGCCCATTCTTGCCCCGATGCCAGGGGGTGCTATCTGCAGCTTCGTTCCTCCCCTACACTGCAGCCTAAGCCTCGCAGATAGCATCCAGATGACACAGTGCTCCCGGCTTACTGCTGGACCAAGCTTAGGCTTCATTGCCAGGCCTCAGACACTCACATTTATACCGCCCTCCTCTCACACTCCACCCCCTCTCACAGGGTCTCTTTCACACATTGACAACTTGTATTGCCTTGCTCCCTCTTGGAGCGGGCCCCTTAGGCCATAGGCTTAGCTAGTTTGTACCTTGGGTGGCACACGTACCATCTTTCGGGCCTCTCCCACGAGCCTCACCAGGGTAGTGGCCAGCCAATTACCCGAACAGATCTAAGCTTTCTCTGGCCCCTTCCAGGGGCACCTCTATACATATAAACATACTGGGCCCTCAGCCCTCTGGTTTCCTTCCCCTCCACTGGGGCTCTTCACCTCTGCCCCCTTTCTGGGGCCACCCCTCACCGGGGCGTTCTTATCCCACACCACTACTGGTGCTCCAGGGGACTCTCACTCCCTCCTCCAGAGCAGCAGGTCATTGTGCTCTATAGGTCTTGCTTTGGACCCACACCCAGCCTCCCAGCGCTGGAGGACTTACCGGGGTCAGGATTCACCCCTCGCTCTCGGGCTGAGCCCCCTTTACTCGGTCTCTGGCCCAAACTACAGCCTCAGGTGTCTGGAGACATACTTTGGCCTACTCCCCTCACTGGGGCTACTCATCTCTGCCCCCTCACTCGGGGCTCCGCACCGTCCCCTCACTTGGGGCCACGGGGCTTCCCTCCCTGGTGGGCTCAGGTGACCGTAGCTGTGCCTGGCCCCAGCTACCTTTCCTTGGGATCTTGTACCCCACAGGGCTCAGGTGGCCGCAGCTGTGCCTGGCCCCAGCTACCTCCAATGGTACGTGTTAAGGTGCAACCAGCATGGGTTCATAGCAGGCAGATCCAGCCCGACTAACCTGGTTGCTTTTTACGACTGGGTCTCAAAATGTCTGGATAGAATAGAGATTGATGTTATTTACTTAGATTTTTAAAAGGCCTTTGACACAGTGTCACACCCAATTCTTATAAATAAACTAAGCAGCTGCAATGTAGATTATTACACAGTCTGGTGGGTGGAAAATTGGCTCATGGGTTGCACCCAGAGAGTGGTAGTGGATGGGTCAGTTTCTACCTGGAGAAATGTGGGCAGTGGAGTCCCAAGGCTCTGTCCTGGGACTGGTACTGTTCAATATCTTCATTAGTGACTTGTACAAGGGAGTGGAAAGCACCTTGTCCAAGTTTGCAGATGACACCAAACTATGGGGTGAGGTAAACAATCTAGAGGGCAGGGAGTGAATCCAGGCGGATTTGGATAGTGGGCAGAACAGAATAGGATGCAGTATAACAAAGATAAATGCCATGCGTTGCACCTAGGGAGGAAGAATCATCAACACACCTATAGCCTGGGAGGTACCATACTGAATAGTACAACAGTGGAGAAGGATCTGAGAGTCCCAGTCGACTCCAAAATGAACATGAGTCACCAACATGATGAAGCAATAAGTAAAGCTAGCCGCACTCTTTCTTGCATAAGTAGGTACATCACAAACAGGTCTAAGGAGGTGATACTTTCCCTCTATGCAGCATTGGCCAGGGCGCAGGTGGAGTGCCGTGTCTGGTCTTGAGCGTCGCACTTCAAGAGGGATGTAGATAACTTGGAAAGGGTTGAGAGGAGGGTCACCCGTCTGGTTAAAGGACTACAAAAAAAACCTTACAAGGGCCAACTAAGGGACCTGAATCTTTTCATCCTCCGTAAGATAAGGCTGAGAGGTGATCTTGTGGCCACCTACAAGCTCATCAGGGGGGACAGCAGAAAATAGGGGATAGGATTTTACCAGGGCACCCATCGGGGTAACTAGAAGCAATGGCCACAAACTGAAGGAGAGCAAATTTAGACTGGACATCAGGAAAAAATTCTTTACGGTGAGAGTTGCCAAAATATGGAATATGCTTCCAAGAGAGGTTGTGCGGTCCCCTTCCTTGGAAGTATTTAAGAGGAGATTGGAGACACACCTGGCTGGGGTCATCTGACCCCAGCACTCTTTCCTGCCCAGGGCAGGGGGTTGGACTTGATGATCTACTAGGTCCCTATCTATGTTGCCCCATCACCTGGGGGGAGGAGGTCTACTAGCAAGCCCCCATTCTCAGACTATCCAAACCTGAAGGGAGTGGGCAAACAGCCAAGGCAGGGACAGGAAGCAGACCCAGGAACACAGAGCAGTCCCCTAGAGCAGTGGTTTTCATCCTTTTTTCCATCTGTGGACCCCTTTGAATAGTTTGAATGGAGGTGTGGACCTCTTTAAATCATAAGTGTAGGTAGTCACATAGTTGTGATGGATCATAGTCATTTTTTACGGACCCCTTAGTCTGCAGATGCTCAGAGATTTGCGGACCACAGGTTGAAAACCACTGCTGTAGAGTGGTTTTCAACCTGTAGTCCGACTGCAATCCCTTGCCAGCCCCCTACAGTGACCATAGGCTGGCACTTCAGGAAAAAAGCCTCTTGCCTTAGATTTGAATAGAAGTATGCGGAGGGGCAGGGAGTGTTAGCTGCAGCTGTGACTGACTCCAAGTCCCCCCGCCCCAGTGCCTGCTCCCACAGCCTCTGCTCCCCACTGCTGCCTTGCTGTTGCCACTTACCCTCCCATCACAGCACCAGCTCCAACTGTAGCTCTGCTTTGGTCCAGGACATGAAGCAAAGAACACGCTGACTCCAAGCCCTGAAGGGCTAGGCAAGAATGGTGACAGCAGCAGTTCTTCCCCAGCTCGGGGATTAAGCCTGGGGCTGCTGCTGCCACAACAGCTATTTTGTGGCTGGGCAGGAGCCACAGAAGCACGTGCTCTGTGTTCCCTGCCCCAAGCAGGAGCAGACCTGTGATGGGAAGGTAAGCAGGGCTGGGTGGGCAGGGAAGGGGAGAGAAAAAGCAGCATGGGGAAAAAGCAGCAGGGTAGGCCAAGGAAGGGGGACAGGTGGTGGGAGGGCATAAACTGGGGAGTGAGGTGTGGGGGGCGGGGGGGGGACAGACAGGTGCCAACAGCAGTGGGCAAACAGGGGAACAAGTGGTGTGGGAAACAGGTAGCAAGGGTCAGGGTCAGGCCTCCTGCTGCCTGCCTCCCCCTGCCCCCCTGCCTGCCCCACTGCAGTGATGCGAGGGGGACAGGACAAATTAAAGATGACTCTCTAAAAAATAGATTCTATACATGGAAAATTACAACCAATTTATTATTTTTCCATGTCTAAAATCTAATTATTGGGTGGGTCATCTTAAATTCAAAGTCTTCTTGGATTTGGGTAACTACAATGCTTAGCCCAGCACACAGGCCAATGCTGCTTTCATGCCACCCTCACATTTACCTTAACACAAGAATAGCCTGGAACTACTGTAGTACCCGATACATCAAGATGCTGAGAGGGGCTGCAGATAAGAAGCTGCACTGAACCCCTACAGCCACAACACTGCTAGACCTCTCCTTCCTTCTGAGGGACACCACTGGCCACTTCTCACCAGGATGACACAGATCCATTTATTAGAACCCTCTGGGTCCTACCCTGCAGCCAGCTCCCTGCCCACCTGTCTCATGGTTAAGCCCACAGTCCTCCAATTCTCTCACGAGAACATCATTGGATATCAGATCAAAGGCCTTTTGGAAATCAAGGTATACTATATCAACCTCCTCTCTCTTATCCAGGTGGTGAGTTACCTGATCGTAAAAGGAGATGAGGTTGGTAAGACAAGACCTGCCCGTGACAAAGTCACGCTGGCTGTTGTTCAGAATCCTATTGCATATAGACTCCTTGATGAATTCTCTCCTTGAGACAAGTTAGGCTGATTGGCCTATAGTTACCCGGGTCCTCCCTCCTCCCTTTCTTGAAGATGGGCACAACGTTGGCCCTCTTCCAGTCCTCAGGGACCTCTCTGGAGTGCGAGTTTTGGAAATGTTTTGCCAGCGGTCCTGCGATGACTTCAGCCAGCTCCTTCAGGACCCTTGGATGAAGTTCATCCAGTCCTGCTGACTTTTATATGTCTAATTTTTTCAAATGATCACACACCAGTTCTACGGTAATAGTAGGAAGGCAGTCATTCTTACCTTGCTCGTTCTGTACCCACTCTGGCATGATTTTGCCCGTGGCCCAATGAAAGACTGAAGCAAAGGAGTCATTCAGGAGTACAGTTTTCTCCTGAATGCTGGTAACCAGCTGTCCCAAGTTGTTGAGCAATGGCCCCACACTCCCATTTGTTTTCCTCCTGTTCCCTAAGTACCTAAAAAAGAACTTCTTGTTGTCCTTGACTTGCGTTGCTCATTTTAGTTCAGTTGCTGTCTTAGCTCTTTGAATCTGTTCCCTACAAGTGCGGGCCATTGTTGGATAGTCCTCCTTGGAGCATGCCCCAAGCTTTCATTGTCTGTATGCCTCTTTCTTCTTTCTTAAGAGGACCATAGATTCATAGATTCATAGATGTTAGGGTCAGAAGGGACCTCAATAGATCATCGAGTCCGACCCCCTGCATAAGCAGGAAAGAGTGCTGAGTCTAGATGACCCCAGCTAGATACTCATCTAACCTCCTCTTGAAGACCCCCAGGGTAGGGGAGAGCACCACCTCCCTTGGGAGCCCATTCCAGACCTTGGCCACTCAAACTGTGAAGAAGTTCTTCCTAATGTCCAATCTAAATCTGCTCTCTGCTAGCTTGTGGCCATTGTTTCTTGTAATCCCCGGGGGCGCCTTGGTGAATAAATACTCACCAATTCCCTTCTGTGCCCCCATGATGAACTTATAGGCAGCCACAAGGTCACCTCTCAACCTTCTCTTGCGGAGGCTGAAAAGGTCCAGTATCTCTAGTCTCTCCTCGTAGGGCTTGGTCTGCAGGCCCTTAACCATACGAGTTGCCCTTCTCTGGACCCTCTCCAGGTTATCCGCATCCTTCTTGAAGTGTGGCGCCCAGAATTGCACACAGTACTCCAACTGCGGTCTGACCAGCGCCCTATAGAGGGGAAGTATCACCTCCCTGGACCTATTCGTCATGCATCTGCTGATGCACGATAAAGTGCCATTGGCTTTTCTGATGGCTTCGTCACACTGCCGGCTCATGTTCATCCTGGAGTCCACTAGGACTCCAAGATCCCTTTCCACCTCTGTGCCACCCAGCAGTCATTCCCTAGGCTGTAGGTGTGCTGGACATTTTTCCTCCCTAGGTGCAGCACTTTGCATTTCTCCTTGTTGAACTGCATCCTGTTGTTTTCTGCCCACTTGTCCAACCTATCCAGGTCTGCCTGCAGCTGTTCCCTGCCCTCCGGCATGTCCACTTCTCCCCGTAGCTTTGTGTCATCTGCAAACTTGGACAGAGTACATTTCACTCCCTCGTCCAAGTCACTGATGAAGACATTAAAGAGTATCGGTCCAAGGACCGAGCCCTGCGGGACCCCACTGCCCACACCCTTCCAGGTCGAGACCGACCCATCTACCACGACTCTTTGGGTGCGACCCTCTAGCCAATTCGCCACCCACCGGACTGTGCAGTCATCCACATCACAGCCTCTTAACTTGTTCACCGGTATGGGGTGGGATACCGTATCGAAGGCCTTCCTGAAGTCTAAGTATACGACATCCACCCCTCCTCCTGTGTCCAGGTGTTTCGTAACCTGGTCATAGAAAGAGACTAGGTTGGTCAGGCACGATCTGCCCGCCACAAACCCATGCTGGTTTCCCCTCAGCATAATTTGCCCTGCCGGGCTCTCACAAATGTGAGCCTTGATAATTTTTTCAAAGACTTTACCAAGGATGGAGGTGAGACTGACTGGCCTATAGTTGCCCGGGTCCTCCTTCCTCCCCTTCTTGAAAATGGGGACCACATTAGCCCTTTTCCAGTCCTCCGGGACTTGGCCCATGCACCACAAGCGTTCGAATATTCCCGCCAGTGGCTCTGCAATGATGTCGGCCAGTGCCTTCAGCACCCTCGGATGGAGCCCATCCGAGCCTGCCGATTTAAAGGCATCCAGTTCTTCCAAATGACTCTGCACCACCTCAGGGTCTACGTATGGAAGTCTGGTGCCTTGCTGCTGCCTCTCTACAACCCCAGTGAGAGACTTGTCGTGCCCCTCACTTAGGAACACTGAGGCAAAGAACTCGTTGAGTTCAGCCTTGTCCCCCCTGTCTGTCACCAATTGTTTCTGCCCATTTAGCAGCGGTCCTATTCCTCCCTGGGCCTTCCTTTTACTCCCAATATATCTAAAAAACAATTTCTTGCTGTCTTTTACTTGGGTTGCCATCCTCAGCTCCATGGTAGCTTTGGCCTGCCTAACTGCCTCCCTACAAGCACGAGCAGAGGAGGTATATTCATCTTTAGTAGTCTCTCCCTGTTTCCACTTTTTATGTGCTCCCCTTTTGGCCCTTAGGCTGCCCTGGATTTCTCTGGTCAGCCAGGGAAGCCTCCTGGCCCCTTTCCCTTTTTTGCCTCGCTCGGGGATCGTCTTGCTTTGTGCCTGAAGGATCGTTTCCTTTAGGCACAGCCACCCTTCTTGGGCTCCCATCCCTTCAAAACTCCTACTCTGCAGTGCGTCCTTGACTAATCGCCTGAGTGCATTGAGATCAGCTTTCCTAAAGTCTAGCACTTTCACCCTACTAGTTACCTTACCCACTCGCCGTCTTATGTTGAATTCTATTATAAGGTGATCACTGTCTCCCAAATGGCTACCGATCTGGAGGTCCCCTATCATGTCATCTCCTGTTGCCAATACCAGATCCAGTATGGCATTCCCCCTAGTGGGACCATGCACCTCCTGTGTCAGGTGGAGGTCCTGTATACAGGTTAGAAACCTGCGTGAGCGATGGGACCTTGCTGTCTGCGTCTCCCAGCAGATGTCCGGGTAGTTTAGGTCCCCCATGACTACCGCCTCTTTAGCTTTTATGGTCTCCAAGAGTTGCCGAGAGTTGCCTCAGGAGCCCCGCATCTATTTCTTCCCCTTGGTGTGGGGGTCTGTAACAGACCCCTACTACCAAATCCCTTTCTCCTTGCCCCCCATGTAGCCTAACCCACAATCCTTCTACTTCCTCAACCTCGGATTCTGTCTTGATGAGGGTTGATGTATATTGCTCACTGACATAAAGTGCAACCCCCCCCCCCTTTCTTCCCCGACCTGTCCTTTCTATACAATCTATAGCCCTCAATATGTACCGCCCAGTCATGGGATGAATCCCACCAGGTCTCTGTTAGCCCCACTAAGTCATAGGTGTTTAGTGCAAGCAGGAGCGCTAGTTCATCCTGCTTGTTCCCCATGCTCCTAGCATTAGTATATAGGCACTTGAGCCCTGCGACTGGTGCCTTTGCTGCCCCCCCGCTCCGAGTCCCAAGGGGCCCATTGTTTCTTACCTTACCATAATATCCCTGTTTAGCCAAGAGAGCTTCCCAGCCCTTCTGGTACCTTTCCTCCATGTGGAAATGGACTTCCTTTGTGTTTTGAGATTCGTGTCTTTAAGGAACGACCACTCTTCATGCACTCCTTTCACCGTCAGCCCCTGCTCCTGCAGCCCTTTCCCTATTAGTGACCTGAGTTCGCTGAAATTTGCATTTTTGAAGTCCAGAACTTCAGTCCTGCTATCTAATTTGTCTGCCTTGCATCGGACAGTGAACATGATGATTTCATGGTTGCTGTCACCCAGACTACCTTCTATTTTTAAGTTGGTCACCAGGTCGTCCCTCTTGGCCAGGACCAAGTCTAGAATAGTGTTACCTCTGGTTGGCTCATGCAACTCCTGAGTCAGGAAAAGCTCTTCAATGCAGGTCAGGAAGGAATGTGACCAATCAACTTGGCTGAGTGTTCTTCCCAAGAGATATCTGGATAATTGAAGTCACCCATGACAACCATGCTCTGTGCTCGTGAGGCCTCTGACAGTTCTCACACAAACTCTAGATCGAGTTCCTCCCCCTGGTTTGGTGGTCTGTAGTACATACCTACAGTTAGGTCTCTCTCACCACACCCCTCCACCCCATTTGAACCAGAGGGTTTCAAGCCATCCTTCTTTGGAGCCAATGTCAGCTTCCAAGGATGTTTACTGCTCCTTCACATAGAGGGATACACCTCCACCTTTCTTCCCTACTCAGTCCCTTCAATGCAGGGCTATGCTCCAATCATGTGAGCAGTCCCACCAGGTCTTTGCAATCCCTACTAGAACATAATGGCCACTGGAGAGTAGGAGGGCTAGTTTGTTGCCCATGCTCCTGGCATTAGTGTGCAGCAGGTGAACTCAGACTGGTGGGGTGGTGGAGCATCCCACGGGAGTGGGAGGGTGGGGGTTGCAGCCAACTGGGAGTAGGGTCCGGTTTATGGCCGGCTGGGAGTTTGGGGGAGGGGGGGTTGCAGCCAGCCAGGCACCCCGGCCAGTAGCAAGGAGGCTGTAAATTGCCCTGCTCCCGGCCAGTTGAACCCCCACCCCACCGCCCCACCAGTTGGAGTTCACAAGCCACACCCGGTGTACAAGCACCTGAGTCCTCCTTCTGAGGCCCTCAAATTCTGTCATGCTGAAGGTGAAACTGTCACGCCCTCAGCTCCTGCAAGAGTGGCTCTCCTAGTGTCCCTATCTATGGAGCTTTCTTGTATGTCAGTCCCTGGGCATGCTCAAGTTAGCATATCCCCCTCCCCCAGCAATCTTAGTTTAAAGCCCTGTCCAGACGATCGGCCATCCTGGCTGAGAACAGGGATTTGCCTTTCCACATGAGGTGGATACTATCCTCCCAGGAGTCCTCTCTGTACTTCCCTTTGGCTCTGCAGTCCCAGGGCAACTGAGCAGCAAGTTGAGAGCAGTGTTCTTTCTGGCAGGGAGGGGGGAAGCAAGCTCCCTGCCACTTCTCCTTCTGATGCATGAAGTCAGACTCGAATAGGCTAAAATAAAAATCTTGTCCCCGTTTTGGTGCAGGAACTTGGTAGCTCAAATGAAATAGCAGATTTGCAAAAAATGGAAAATGAAAAATGTTGAGCTGCCAGGTCTGGGGGAAGAAGCAGGATCCTCACTTTTAAGATCAGTCACAAGATATGCAATCTATCATCAGTAGCTGTTCAAGACAGTCAAGCTTTTTATCAAGCTTTGTGGAAAAAATGTCAAAAGAAGATCAAGTAAAAGCAGATGAGACATTAGCTCGAGCTCTTGCCATAACTGAAAAGCAATACCAGAAAGAACATTACAAATAATTCACACATCATATAAGTTACCATCATGTCATTGCTTATCACATTCTCTCTTAGATAGCTGGTATGACAGAGTTCAAACAATGGTTATTCAAAGGATTGGTCAAGCAGAATCACTGACTCTGATGTCAGCTAGATGGACTGATATACAAGGAAATCCTTTATTGAACATTATGTTAGCAACACCTGAACCAATATTTCTGAAAGCAATTGCTACCAAATCTTCATCATACAGGTGAATACATAGCCAAATTATGGAGTAAAGAGATTGAAAGTGCAGGTCCAGGGTGCAAGCCCTTTTAACTGATAATGCAAGTAACGTGAAAGCTGCATGGCAAGGCAAAGTGTCCTCATTTAATAGTATTTGGCCGTCTTGCTCATGGGTTAAATCTTCTGGCAAAGGACATAGTAAGCGTGAATACAATGAAGACAATATTGGCAAACTGCAAAGTGATTGTGAAGGTATTCAACAATCATCATATTGGTAATTAGACTTTGAAAAAATTACAGAAAGAGAAGCAGGGGAAGGAAAGTGTACTTTTATTCCCAGGAGAAACTAGATGGGGCTTGGCTATAAAAAGTGTTTACATAGTTTGCTGTGCACAAAGAACTGTTTGCAGTGTGCTTCAATAGATGAGACAGTATCCCAGATTATCCCCGTGAACATTTGGAAGCACATTCTCAACAGTGATGTGTTCTGGGTTCGAGTTCAAGGAGTATTCAATTTGCTACTACCAGTTTCAGTGACTATCAAGAAACTTGAAGGAGATACGCCAAGCCTTTCAAATATTCCAGAGATGTTCAGACAACTAAATGCAAATCTAATTGAGCTTTTGCCTTCTTCACCTCTATCCAAAAAGAAGAAGTAGTAAAACAAATGTTTACTAAGAGATCTGAGTTTTGCTCTCATCCAGTTCATCTAGCAGCAAACCTTTTGGATCCTCAACACAGAGGACAACATTTATCAGAAGACAAATTATCTACTGCTCTTGATAAAATTATGGAAGTAACTAAGAATGTCCCCAACATCAATGAAATAGCCGTGATGACAGACATTGCCGAGTACCATGCAAAAGAAAAACTTTGCTCCAAAGACATCATTTGGCAGCAGCAGAGACTACATCTCCTCTCACATGGTGGAAGGGATGCTGTAACACCCGACTGCTGCGCAGGATTGCTGTAAGGATCCTAAGCGTTCCACCAACTGCAGCTTCTTGGGAACGGAACTGGATGGCTTTCAGCTCAAACAAGACAAGAAAGAGGAATAGACTAACAAATGAACACACCGTTAATCTTGTTTCTATTTCTCAAAATCTCTTGCTTCTGGAGAATAAGTCAGAAGCACAATTAGTGAAGAAGATGAAGTGTACTGATAAGTTGTCCTTGCCCGTAGACTCATTGGTAAAACCATCCTTTAGCGAAAGAGAATGTGGTTCAAGTCACTCCAAATCAGAGTTGCCTCAATCTGATTCTGAAATGGAGCCAATAAGTGGTGCAAGAGATTCTACAGATAGTGACAGTGAAACTGGAGGTGCCGCAAATGACCTCAGTGGAAGAGAGTTAAACTCTGCTGACATAGATGAGTGGACAACCACGGCATATCACGCACAGTTCTTTGGGTGTGCTAACATTAGTGTGTCAACAGTTTTCAGTGCTGGGGGGGGGGATGTCTTAAATTTAAATAAACAATGTAAGAGAAGTACATGCTATTGTGTATTGTCTTTACATTTTTACAAGTATTTCAATAAAAATAATTTATTTGCACATAAAGCTTTGAATTTGTTTGACTATAACATTTAAATCACATTAAGCACGCTTTATTTAATTTTTTTCCTAATCAAATATTTCAGTTCAAATACTTGCAACTATTGGGACCTAAAATTAACACGGGGGTACTTTTTTAGTTTCATTTACTAAATATAAGTCAAATAAACATGCTAAATCAGATCATGCTGTAATTAGAGCACTGGAAAAATTTCCAGAAAATTTTCCAATTCAAACCCACATTTCTGTCTTTCACCACTGAGTATTGTTGACCTCCTCCCCAGACTGTGCTGCCCAAGTGCAGTACTCTGGGAGCTGACCTGGCCTGTGAGTACTTCATTCTTTTCTTCATCATCTGTCACTAGGTTGCCTCCCCATTCAGGAAGGGACCCACACTTCGCCTGACCTTTCTCTTGTTGCTAACATACTTGTAAAAACCCATTTTGTTACCCTTCATGTCCCTTGCCAGCTGCAACTCCAATTGTGCTTTGGCCTTCCTGATTTCATCCCTACATGCCTGAGCAATACTCTTCAACTCCTCCCTAGTCATCTGTCAAAGCTTCCACTTCTTGTAAGCTTCCTTTTTGTATTTAAGCTATCTTACTCTTGTATATTGTGTGTGGGGTAGGTGAGTATGTGCGTGTGTGGGTCAGGGTACATGTGTGGGTCAGGGGCTAGCTGCATGCTAGGTCCCAAGAGCTGGCCAGGGGTGGAGGGATAAAGGGAGGGGGAAGCAGGAAGTGTGCACAGCAAAGTGCATTCTGCCTTGCCTCCCCATCACATCTGGCCCACAGTTTCCCACCCCCCTCCCCCATGCTGCTCCACATGGGGCTAAGCCCACTCCCCCCAAGGCAGCCTGAGCCACACTCCCACCCACACCTGCCTTGTGCCCACCGATGGCACCACTTCCCAGAAGGGTTGCCTTCCACCAACTTGGCTGCCTGCAGGTGGCTGTTCATCACACTGGGTTGGTGGAGTGGAGGGATGGCAGCCAGGAGTTGGAGCCCCGCACACTGGGGCAGAAGCCCCCCTGCAGCTTCCCCATTGCCTGGAGCAGTGCAACATGGGCAGGACGAGGAGGGGGAGCCACTGGAGGCAGGGGGAGCAAAGCAGTAACCAGGCGGTTGCAGCAGAAGCAGCCCCACGAGGAAGGTGTGTGCTGCCCAGTCCTGTTAGTGGGTGCAGGGCAGGTGGGAACACGGCATGGGCTGCCCTAAGCAGGAGCACGTGGGGCTCTGCCCCATGCAGAGTGTCATGGGGACAGCTGCAAGCTGGATATAATCAGTTGTGGGGCTGGATCCAGCCCACAAGCTGTATTTTGCCCACCCCTGCTCTAGAGCCAGGTCAAAAACAGAACCCTGGTTTTATGGCAATATCTACATTCTTCTAATTTAGACAAAGTAAAACCAGCCCCAGCTGTGGCATTTTCAAATTGAAGTTTCACTAGCTAGATCTCCACATAGTTACTTTGAAAGAAAAATATCACGTGTTTTTTCTGAACAAAACAGATTTTGGTACACAAAGCTGTTAAGTGACATTGTTCTATTCAGACCTCTTAAAATGCGTAATGTTATAAAACAAAACAAATTAAAATAACTACAAAAGGGGCAATGTTTTCATGAGAATAAGAACAATATTGTCAATTCTTCTCTCTCTAAAAAGGAAGGTTTTTGAGAAAAACTTTTCATTCAAAATGTCACCAGTTCTAATTTAAGCATGGGGGGAGAAGCCATTTCATTTTATTTAAAAACAAACAAAACCAGCCCATAAAACCAGGAACAAAACCACTTTTGAAGGTTAAAATTAGACCAGAGCAAATGTGGATTTTTAATAAGCTTCTACCCACACACTGCAGTGTGGTTAATTATAACTGATGACTCCATTATGCCATCAGCATCTGTCCAAACAGGTTTCCTAATGTGCGTACAGTAAATCCAGATCACTTTCTTGTTGCTTCTACATTTTTCCCCACTGAAGTGGGACAGCAACTGCCTTCTACTGACATAGTGCTGCTGACCTATCATCATTAATGAACTGAAATTAACTGTGCAGCTCCAAGTAGCCCTGCCCAAGCCTCTGAAAAGCAGTTAAAGCAAAAGATGAGCAGTCCCCCCTTGTGCTCCCTGCTTTATGTTATGTAGTCTTGGAGCTAAATGGTGGTGTGCTGCAACAGCAAGTGTGTTAATGATTTTGAGGGGCTTGAGCAGGGTGGGACAGGATCACACTTAAGATGCCCAAGTCCAGTTAGGAACCTAAGAGGTGGAACAGTATCTGGCTCCAAGCAACATTCTCTTAAGCACTATTAACTCTGCATGCCACCAGGCAGTGTAGCGTGGATGTAGGCAGCACTGTGACATGACTAGCGAGGGCTGCTAGTACTTCAGCACTTTCCCACAACCCTTGCTCATCCTGTGAGCTTTTCTTGTCACCTTCCAACTGGTGAACAGGAAATCCTGGGTGCGGATTCTGGGCTTGCTCAGCTTTCCTGCCCTACAGGGACATGAGGCTTCATGCAAGCAGTTCCTGCTCTGTTCTTCTCGGGTCTAGTGCTCTGCTCCAAAAATACTACAGACAGTGAGGACTAAATCCTATTTCATGCAGATATGTGATACATGTGCTAGTCAGGTTTTTGTGAGTACCTGGGCAAACCACAATTGGGTTTTAAAGAAGTCATTGGCACTACACTGGTGTGTCTAAAGCCCAGGCATCCCTTGGGAGCTTTCATCTCTTGACTGTCAACAGTGGAGCTAAGCCCAAACAAGTGTGCACTTTGTACAACCCTTAATGGAAGTCACTGCTACCCAAGTAGGCCCCTTTTCTTGGTACTGCATGGTCTGAGTCAGTGCACACCCCAGTCAGGCATACTGCCTTCTAGGTAGGGAGGACTCAGCCTTCTACACAAATTGTTCTTAGTTTATCAATGCCTATGATGCTCACTGCAAAAATCAGTCACTAAGTACACCAAAGTGGGAATGTTTTAGAGCACCAGGTGGCTACAGCAGGGCTAACTGGAGCCTTTGCAACCTGAGGGAGATATAACATTGATTTTCAAGGCATTTCTATTAGCAAATAGCCATCAGGAGCATTACTATTGCATTGTTCAGCTAATCAGAAGAAAGCCTGTTATCCAGCCTTCTTGAGAATCAATGAGAGCATCAAATCAACACATCTACAAACCTCTTTCAAGAAGAATGAAATTGCAAGCTGCAGCACAATCAATTTCATCCAACATAGGAAATGCTGATTAACATTATGCAAATGCCATTCATATTGGCTAGCAAGAGAGGTCCCACCCCAAAGCTGAGCATGCAAGCCAAAACTCTGGTATTTAACATGGAGAGAAATGCTCTTAAGTGATGGGGGGGTGGGGATTGCCAGTGGAAATGGAAAAGAAGAAATCATGTATGATACAAATAGCAGCCCATGTTCATCAGTCTTACTCAAAATGTAGCAAAACAAGAAGCCAAAAGGACTCCACGATGAAAGAAGGAGGCAGGCCAGAAAGTTCAACTGCACATTATGCCAAATGGTTCAGAAACGAATTAGCCCAGGAACTGGTACATTGGGTCACATGTAAGCAGAGAAAATAATGGCACAGACAAACAGTGTGCCTGAGCTGTGCTGCCCCCATCTCAATAAAAACACTTTTCCAGTCCCCGAGGGAACTGGGTTTTTCTGAGTTTCTAACTCAAACCCAAATGAACCTTTCATGTTTCAGACAAAAAAAGCCAAGTCTGATGAGGCACATTCTGACTGCAATCAGAAGGCTAAAAGGGTCACCCCAAATGACTGCTGTACTTAGGAAATGACTTAATTCCTTTCCCCTTGGAGACAGCACTTGCTTCCTCACCCAGGCCCCCGCTCAGCCTCTCTCACTCTCTCTCTCCATCTCCTATGTAGTTTGGAAGCCCCTAAAGGAAGAGCTCTAATAATGTACTCCCACAGCTCCCCCTCACACCCCTCACACAAAGGGTGGATGCACTTTAGCGCTGGGAGGTCCTGTGGCAAGAGGAATCTCTGTCCAAATGAGGCCTTAGAAGCCAGGCTTATGCCTGATTACAAGGTTCTGATAAATGGCCCCGCTAGACAGTAATTCCTGCCAAAAATACGTGTTCATGAAGACACACAAGAGACAGGGAGTTCAGTGTCTGCACATCACTGATTTAGTGTTATTTTCAGTTGGCTCTGCAGCACCAAATTCCAAAATAACAAGGTCAGAACATCTGAAATCCATTAGGAATCTCTAAAATTATCCTGTAAATACAGGGTTCCAGACACTGCTTCCAGCAGGAAGGTTAGACCGCATGCACAGGGAGCAGCAGACTCATCAGGCACGAGCTGCCTTGCCAAGGTGTCATCTCCCCCCTGCTAACTGATGTGACACATTCTTAGTAGGAGGGAGTCCCTGGAGACCGCTCCTTTCACTGGCATCCTCCTTTGAGCTCCCAGAGCAGCCCTGGCAGTGGGCTGGAACTGCTGCTTTGTAAGAAATACACTGCTATTTTGTTTATGTTGCAGCTGCCCCCACTCCAAATTACATGAATGCCTCCTGTCTGGGTAATGGACTGAGAAGTGACACAAAAATCAATAAATAATTCCAGTTTGGAGAGCGCTGGCTGTCGTTCCAAGCTGCTGCCTGGCCCCCACCCTGAACCTGTCAGCATAACCTCAGTGCGCACACATATACATTTCTTTCTGCCCCTGCATCAAGCCTCCACACTCCCAGAGTCAGAAGGAGGCTGGTTGGGGCAGAGGGGGTGTTACGTCTCAGCTCTGTGTTTTTGTGCAACCCTGGCGCAGGATGCAGTCTGTCTGACTCACAAAGAATTCCTCCCCTCCCCCCCCCACATAAACAAAACTGATAAAGATGCAATGAGAGACGCACCTAAGACCCTCCAGATAAGGGTGATGAGTGAAACAACTGCCCTAGGTCTCATTTGCATCTGAGATGGAACCAGATGACCATTCATTTACATGAGAGATGGAGAGCAGAAAGCCTGAAGCCAAGACTGCAGTGAATTCTGGGATCAGAGAAGCAGGGGAGCACTGCATGATGGGGAATCTGTCTTCCAAATGCTAATCAACCCATGTTCACACACGCCCAGCTAAGCATTTATCAGACCAGTTCTAATCTGGATTTACAAAGGACTTCGCCCCCAGACACACACCTCTAAGTTTAATAGGCATCTCGGGCCATACATTCCCCGGTTCCACTATGGGAGGCCTATTTAAACTTGATTGACTAAAACTCGGTTGCCGGGTTAGGGAATGCTGAGGCAAGAGACCAAGTCAGAGGGGGTATGGGCAACATTTGAACAGTGGTAAAGGGTTCATCACAGCGTCCAGCCCGTTGGAGCGCTAATCACAGGTGTTGCCATACTTTTCCCGAGACGAATGGTGGAAATCCTCTCCACAAAAGGTTATGAGCACCCCAATAATTGTCTTAAGTCTGTTAAAAAACTATAGTAAGATCTGGAAAAGTCATGCTAAGCTGAGGCTTGTTCACAACAAGTAAGAATCCAAAACCCTGACGCTGCAAGCTATCTATTGTTTCTGAAGAAACCATGAGATATCCCATCAGTATATCTGCTATCCATAGAAATTTCAAGCTGGCTCCCAAGTATCTGGTTACTCCCTAACCTTATGTGTTTCCTGATTGATTATCAATCAGTTTCTTGAGATGTTCCAAACCAGATAACCCCTTGTCAAGAGAAAAGACAATGATTCACACTATTGAGAATGCTTCGAAGCAGCTGAACTGAGGGTATAAAAATCTGTAAAAAGCAGCAGTGTGTGGGCTTCAAGAAGAAAACTCGTGCGCTGACACCATCCCCTGTTGTTCTTGGGATGCTGGAAGAACAGATCGTCTCCCTTCAAGGACTGTGCTAGGAATTTTACCTGTCAGCTTTGAGACTCGAGTACCTTGGACTGGTGAGATCCCAGCGCTCTCTCTCTCTCTTTTCTCTCTAGGCATAAATTTCTGAACCTGAACTGTATTAGTTAAGCTTGAGCTAAGTTTCCCAAAATGCTTAGTGAAGCCAGGGTAGTATTGTAATTGTTTGTGTTTGTTTTTTTCTTTTGCATGTCTATTACTACTAGTACTATTATATATTTCATATGTTTAGCAATAAATAACTTCTATAGTCAAACTGGTAGTAACTGGGTATATTTTTCCTTCTCTGCTTCTCTTTCCTCCCGTGTTCTGCAGCAACACTTCTTTTACCTAAGCTAAAGATCCCTGTGAAGCCCAAAAATACTTTGGGGTCTGCTCATCAAGAGGCCAAAGACTGGGACGTGCTGAGTTTGAAACACATAAGGGGATCAGCTTGTACAGGCTGATTGACCCAGTTTAACTTAGACGTGCCCTTATGAACTGAATGCTGGCCCATGAGGGTGTCAGCTGGACACTCAGCCGGATTCAGAGGGATTCTGTTCACCTGTGTGCTTGTGTCCGACTGCATTTTATTGTTGCTCTGATGAACTGATTCTTGGCATATGAGGGTGTCAGCCTGTCCATGCTGATCAATCCGGCCGGGTCAGGCGTGTCACATTAATTTGTGTGTGTTTGTGTGTATGACCGATTTCGTGACTGGAGGAACCCAGCCCCATTGAAACTGAGTCCTGCAAGATAGCTCCATTGGGGGTGAAGACTTGCAGAAGGGAGATATACAGCTCCGTATAGAAACACAAGTAACACAAGCAGCACATTAACAGAATTACCAAGACCCTAGAAACCTATCCCTAATAAATGAGCACACCCCAAAGTAATGGGCAAATCTGGTAACAGGGGTTTTGCCCACTGTTTTAGATACTGTCCTGTGGCTTGCCGCACCTGGACCTGGGAAGCCTGCTTTGGCTCGTGAAGCACTTGGCAGGTGTGGCTTAGCACTGCCTGGGAAGCTGAGAGGCTGGCAAAGCGACTGTCTGAGCCAAGCCTGGAGATCCAGGCAGGCCTGCTTGCTCACCCAGCATGCTAGCTTGGTGCGAGTGTTAATGTTCTCCCTTGCCCAACTACATGCTCTCACACCCTGCCTTCCTGCAGCACCTGGACCTTCTTCCTCTTTCATGCATGTAAACATGTAAAACGTTTCAGGAATAAGCCTGATGACAGCTAAAAGGTGGGGGGAACCACACACACCTGGAAATGCTGGGTCTGAGGAAGAGGCTCAGAGCATGGCACCAAGCTGCAACTTCATTGGCCTTTTGGGAGAAGTTTCTCTCCAGGTTTGTTGGCCGCACACACAGTGATGGCAAGCAAGCGGCCCTCCGACACATCCTCTACCACTGTTGCCACTATTCATCCCCTAACAGCAATGGAAACACACCGGGGTGTGGGGAGGAGAGGGCTGGCCAGAAGGAACGACTCTGCCATCACTCCAGGCTCCCTCCCACAGCTGCTGGCATTGGCTTTTTTGTGGTGCATAAGAGAAAACAAGGGTCCTAGTAGCCTGGTAACAGTTGGGAGGAATGCCAGTGCCCAAGCCCCCTCACCCTACTGGAAGCTGTTTTAATCCCTCATGGTGAGCATAACACATGTAGCTACTAAAGAGGGGAGTCCACAGCCTCCAGCCCCTGGCTCTGCCCAGCAGCCAGCTCTGCCTGAGCATAGCCCACAGTGTTATAATAAGGCTTGCAAGTTGTTCAAAACCCTGTGGCTCTTCTACTTCCTACATTCCCAGCCTGCATGAACAGTAGAGCCACAGAAAGCGAGTGCAAACCAGAGGGCAGCCCTCATGGAAGGCAAGAGGAACAAAAAAGGCCCCTGGAGACAGAGTTCATGTCTTGGCTGAGAGCCCCCGCTAAAATCAGGTCCATTTGTGCCACATGCTATACAGGCAAAGCACAAGAGACAGCCCCTTCCCTGAAGGACTTGATCCAAATGCAAGCAACACAGGAGGTATCAGACCCAACTTAGAAACCAAGAACTGAGGAATTGGAAAAAAGTGGGCTGTCCAAGGACAGAGGCAGGGACTGAGCCTTGACATCTCAACAGACTGCTTAAGAGCCTTCACAAGCTTACTCCTTTAGACAGGCTGAATCTTCATTCAGACTGCAACGTCTTCAAATAGGGACTGCTACTGCAGGTATAGACAGCACCTAACACAAGGGGCACCCTGCCAGTCTTCTAGTTACTAATGCAACATCAGCAATGGCCAAGAATCATGCCAACACCAATAATGGCCTTGGAATTACAGAGGGACCCTAGGGTGGCTGTATGGAGCTCTTGGCTTGGGAAGAAAGTTCCCACCAAAGGCAGCAGAGCACTTGCAATAAGATGCTTGTTAGAGGAAACTAGGAGTGTAGCCAGAGGCTTGTCCTTGGGAGTGGGAGAGGACAGGGAGCAGATCATAGAGACAGGTTAGCCTCTTCAAGGAGCAAGGCCTGTTCCCCGCATGAACAGCAGCCCTCCATGCCCCAGCCTGGCTGCACACTTTTCCTGTCAGAGGGAAACCTTCATCCTAGAGCAGTGATGCGGTTGCAAGATGTTTTGGTACACCCAAGGGCTCTGCATTAGCCCAGATGGAAATGCCTCTTGGCTCCAGCACTCTCCAGTCATCTACTTTCAGACAAAGGGAAACAGCCATATGCAAGTCTGCGCTGGCCTGGGAATAACTCATGGCAGTGCACTGGCTTCACAGGGAGACTTCTATAGATTTTCCTTTAATGTCTGCATTTTGAACAATTACCTTGCCTTCAGCATGTTCCTTTGATAGCTTTATTTTGGTTGTAACTTGTTATCAGGTGCACAACTAGCCACAAATCATTGAGGTGAGTAGCAGGGTACCAGCCTGCAGATGTCTGTAATGTCAGTGAGTCAAGGGCTTAGCAGAAATGACACTTCATTTCTTCTGCTCCAGGGTGACTCTGTTGGCCTTGTCACAGGTAACACTCATTTATCTTGTGCCACATCACTGGGGTATTTTTTGTCCTATTTGTTTGCAGATCTTTGTCTCCATAAAGCCATTAGAGGAGACAATGGGGTCACAGCTCCATGAAATGCCATTGAGGAGACTGGTTAGGAGGTCACGGCAGATAAATACAGCCAGGGTTTCATTGGACTGAGGAGCACAGAATCAACACAGCAGCTGTACTCCCCCAGAGAGTGGTGAGGCACATCACAGCCTGCCTGGAATGTGGTCAGGCTCAGCATTCGGCCACTAATCAGAGAAGTGTTTGCTCACCTCTGCCAGGCTGTTAGAAAGTGACTTCAAGGAGCACAAAGGCCCATCCTACTCTAAAGCATGAGCACTTCCAGCCGAATGAGAGAACATGCCTCAGTTTCTAAGGACAGAGAGATTTAATGGCTGAGATGAATTCTGGAGGCTAATCCTGAAATATGTGCAAAGAACCCAAGCTAGGAATGGATTACTGGGGTTTGGGCTGTTTATACAAGGCCACCTCTACAGAATAAAGAGACATTAGCAGTATAATTCCCTTCATCTGAACAAGGTTGCCTACCCCAATTAGAGACAGTGCAGCAGATCTGCAGCTATTCTAGTGATGAAGCAAGAACAAGCCAATCACTAGCTCACCCCAACCTTTCCAAGGTCACAAACAGTCAAGAGACAGATAGACTCTCCTGTTCAATCTCTGACCCTGCTGCAGGAACACACTAGCAAGTCAGACAGAGCACACTGGCAGGGCAAATGCTCTGCCCCAAGCAGTGCTTCCATATGCAGAACAGGTCTCTGCACCATCCCTAACAAACAAGAGAGACTGGATGAGACACAGACCCCCCCAGTCCTGACTTACAGCTGCATAGGGAATGGATCAGCCCTGCTCCATTTGAGAGAAGCAAGCTACCTGAGGAGAAAGAGTCAGCTAAAGCATCCGACTTACCTCCTTATGTAAGTTTTATCTGCTGTTGCTGAAGCTAATGCAGATCCCTGCTACTGGATGAAAAGGCAAAGGTTTTTAATCAGTTGGTTTCAGTTTGTTTAGTGCAAAAAAACTGAGTGGGACATGATGACAGGCTCCCAACATGAAAAGGATAGTGACCACAGCCACAAGACAGCATCAGCTTAACTGGCGATAATCTACTGCGGTGGGTTTGAGTACAGGAGTCCATCAGCTGTCGGCTCTTGCAAGAGAAACACCCATTCTGATTCGATCCAAATAAAGTGACCAGCAGATCCAGCCCCCATGAACCTTGCTTGCTCCAGCATGAAGCCAAACAAGTCTAACTGAACATGTTTGAACTAGTCGCGTGGCATTAACAGTTCAGAGATTTATCAGAGAGCCTGAACACAGTGCAAGGGCACTATGCCCGAGTGCACCAAGTGATACAATGCTAGAAAGAAAGGGTCATCTACAACATCCTCATTTCCAACACCCTGTACTGCAGTAACTATGGCCACCAATAACCCTAACCTGTCATGGCAGCTCTCAGCCCATCTATGCAGGGAGGCACAGCCTGGTACAACACGCATATCCAAGCAGGTGCTGGTCACAAACCCACAGCAACCCAACTAGGGCTGATCCACATCAGTCAGCTGCATCGAAATGGAAACTTTGGGCACTTTTACACATATCCCAGAGGTGGGGGAGGTGACACTTTAAGTACAGCGGCTCCAAGAGTTGCTTTAATTAAAGAGCTGCACTGTCTTGTGTATCAACGTCCCCACACTTAAAAATGGTGGTAAGGGCACTTGAACTAAAGCTTATTCGACGAGTTTTAGTTCAAGCACTCCCACCGCCATTTTTAAACCTGGGGATGCTGATACATGAGACGCTGGAGGCTGCGGGAGCATGGCAATTGTCACGTACCAGTAGACTTGATTAATCTGCTCTGACGAATTGTAATCACAGCATGTTGGAGCAGCCTCTGCGATCATGTACAGGCACCCTTTGAGACCAAAGTGTGTACGAGACAACTGCAGCCCAGCAGGGCTCATACAGAGCTCCAATGTGACTGGAAATGTGGATGGGCCAAATGGTGCCTTGAGCCCACTGAATGCTTTCCAGCAATCTAGGCTTTCAATGCAGACATGAGCACTGGACTGGAAGGGGACACTGATCACAGAGTCCTTTCCCCTGCCACTGTAGACAGCCACATAAATGTATTTAAGCCCCAAAGAGCACCCACTCCACCCTTTCCCACAAACACAAACCCACCAAAGCATCACAGGTTATGCCAGACTGCAGCGAGGCAAGTCCCAGAGGTGGGAACACTTGTTCCACAGACAATCCTTGTCTCCCTTCTACCACCCTTTCTGCCCCAATGTGCAGAAGGAGCCCCAGACCCCACTTACTGGCTACTTCCAGCGATGCATTCCTGCTTACAGCCTCGCCCAGGTAGTTCCTGGCCACGCAGACGTACACCCCCTCATCAGGCTTGCTCCTCCTGCCGTGCACAATGCGCAGGAAAAAGAGGGAGCCACTGGGCAGCAGCATGCGATGGGAACGGGGGTCCTCTTTGTCTGTCTCCACCCGCTCGCCATCTTTGTACCACTCTATTATTGGGGTGGGGCGCCCCTCAGCTTTGCAGTTGAGCGTAGCTGGCTCCCCCTTGGAGACTATGAGGTCAGAGGGGTGTTCTACTATCCGGGGAGAGGAGTCTTCAAGCCGAGGACGGGACCCTGCAAAGCAAGAGGGAACAGAGATCAGGATGACATCCTAGCTGTGAAGGGCAGAGCTCCTTGGACCTCAGGTGAGTGCAGTAGCAGTTGCCTAGCTAGGAATGACAAGAGGAGACAGGAGCTTGGGAAACACTGTGCTCCAAGGAGCCATGTGACATCCTGCCTGGCATGGGCTGGGGTGCAGCTCTGGGCACTGCCAACAGAACTAACAGCCAGAGATATGCTTGCACCTTTTGGCTTTCTCACCATCCAAAGTCACCTTCTAGCACCTCCAAGGCCTGAGTCCAAGACCTAAAACAGTCTTTGCTCTTTTAGCATCCGTCATGTGTCCTGACTTACTTTCTTGCACAAGCCACCTTCAGGAGACCCCTTACTGATCCCAGGCTACTTCTGGGAGACTCTGCTACAGTCTGTGCTTGCAGGCAAAGGAGTGAGCATCCCACACCTAAAGCAGGAGAGTGTCCAGGTACTTAGGCAGGGGACAAGCATGTGACAACCCTGGAAAGTGACAAGAACCATGACCCAGCCATGCTAAACTGAACAAATGGTCCCCCTTGCTTGCTGCCAAGAAGCTGGGGTAAATAAGCTATTTGCATCTGGCCTCCAAGTATGTGCATTTGTCATGGCTGCACGCAGCATGGGAAGTAGCTGTGCAGCCTGGGGGAACTCACCACCAGGAACTCGCTACTTCAGAGCTCAGGCCCCAGGCCAGCTGCTCAACAGCCCCTACACTTCACTCTGCAAAGGCCCTTGACAAAGAGCAACATTGTTGCCATTTGTTATAAAGCAGTCCTGGCACCTGCAGCCTGGTGAGACTGGCAGGCCCAGGACCAGGTGTATTGGAAGAGAGGGCAGGGGTTCACACACATTATCATGGCTGAAACAAGCTCTCAGCCCTGGCCCTCGGCAGCTGTGGTTCATTACCATGCTGTATGCTGACGCCCCAGCCCAAACTGCCCAACATGCCCATTTGGGGAAGTCTGTGACACTGCGTAGTCACAACTTCCTCAGGGGTCTTGCCCACCCCACTCCATGAAGCAGACAATCCATGTTACCTAGTTCCTGTGGAAGAGCCTTGCTCACCCCACTCTTCCTTGGGGCAAGAGCAGTTCATTTCCCTTCTTGATAGGATTCCTGGGAAGCAGCTGGCTGTTCCAGCTGCTGCCAAACTGACTTCCCATAGGGATGCTTTGAGGACAGGCAGCCCACCTAGCCCATTCTACAAATAGCACATGGCCTCAGGCACTTTGCTGGGACCCTGTCATCTCAGTCCCAGCTTTTGGCTACAAGTAGGCATAAAGCTTCTGTGCAGAGACATAGGCATGGGAGTCTCATCAGAAAAGCCAAGAAGCAAATGTGGCTGGGCTGGGCTGGGCTGGGCTGGGCTGGGCTGGGCTGGATGGTGGGGAGGCAGCAGCAGAGGGGAGTTCCCACCACTGCCAGTCTTGCTCCCTTTCTGTGCTGGGAGCAATGTGGGATGGGCACTTGTTTCTCACTACTCTAAGGCCATTGATTCAGGGAGATGAGGACTGCTGCATCCCAGCTCCCAAGGTCACTAGATGTGGAGAGTTAATGCTGAATGAAGTCAAGGGTTGCAGGAGTGATGGAAGGGCAGTTGCACATAGTGCAATGACAGCCTGTAACAGGGCAAAGAGCTCAGCACTTGAGCCAGAGAAAGGGGCAGGGAAAGTGCTCGAAACTGCTGGAAAGAGAATCTATGGCCCTAGTTTTGGTTCACAGTTACAGTGCTTGTGCTGCAACTGCTTGAAACTCCCAGGATTTTTCTCCTTAACAGACACATGAACGCTCTGCTCTTGTACTTTCTGCTGCCAGGCTGCATTTCTGGCACAGGCTTTTGGGACTGGCTGATGGCTGGAAAGTTATCAACAAAAAGACAGCAACTCCTCAGGCTTGGTATAAAAAAAAAAAACATGGTAAGCTTCTACCACATAGGAGAAACTGCTGCTCTCCTTGCCTCCTGCACAAGCTCTGACCACTGGTATTCAGTGACTGCCAATGCAGTGTGTAATTTGCTTCAGAAGGGTCAGATTTGGGCCATTTACAGACATGTAAAGGAGCATGTATCATGATGCCTCACTGCAGGGGAAGCACTCGCCAACCCAGACAGCTCTCAGCTGAAAAAAGAGTCTGAGGAAACCTAGAGATTATTAATAGCTCATCAGTGAATAATTAAAAACCCCTGGGATCTGCCCCAAGAATGTTTCAGCACCTTAGACAGAGCAGAGCAGATCTTTCCCATCAGACTCCCAGATTTCATTCCTGCATTTCCCAGCCTCTTGCAGCTGAAACAATGAACTGATCTTCTGCCACCCCATCCTCAAGCCCAGCAAAATACAAAGAGCCACCAGAGATGCATGGGGATTCTCCAGAGGGGAAGGGCTGGGGAACAGCCACCCTGACACAGTGGAACCCAAGGCCACTGTCCCTCCCCCCAGGAAGCGGGGCCTGCAGCACCGACATCTGACCACATCACTACGAACCAGGACCTAGGGCACAGACACTGCTGAGTGACTATGCCCATCACACCAGCTAGGGGAGCTCACAGATGGGATGGGGCTAAGCAGTTCTCTATCTCTGCTCCTGAATGGAATTGGCTTTGAGGCTGGGCATTTGTCCAGTCCATTACCAGCTTGCCACATGGCTCATTCAGCTAGCCCATCCCTGCTGTCCCAGGAGCATTTGTCGTGGATATTACTGACATATACACAGGACAAGCTGGGGTTATTAAACACAAATCCACGCTGAGCTGCACAGGGCCAACAGCCACAGCCCATGCTGACCATCTAGGAATGCAGGGGGAAGTTTGGAGGGGGGCAGAAAGGGTTCACTCTGCAGACTGCTATCCTCAGTCTGCATACATGAGGTTATGTACTCTTGGGGGCAGTTTAATAACTGGCTACTGGGTAGCACCCATCAGGTTGGTAATAACCAGGGATCCTGGTTTTCTCTGTTTAAAAATCCCAAATTCTCTGATAAAAAAAACCCTCATATTCTCTTACTTAAAAACCCAAAATCTGTGTTTTGCCATGCTTAAAATGAAATGCCACTATATTGATAAGTACCAGTTGAACACAATGTTTTATTGATATATTTACAATTTTAAAGCAATTTAGAAGCCTACCAGTGCATCAATCATTATAATAAAATACACTCTAAATACCTATATATTCTGGCATTTGATTTCGCTTTTCTTATCATGGAAATATCAGAGCTCCCCTTGCCCCCTTTGCTCACCAGGATGCAGGTCCAGCTGCAGCTGTCCCCCCGACTGCTTTGTGGTGCTGAGGAGCTCTGATATGCCAGTGCCCTCCCCCTGCCCCTCGTTCCCAACCTATAGCCCCCTGGCTCTGCCAGTACCCCTTACTCTCGACATGCTGCCCCTCTGCCCCAGACCCCCACTGTGAGAGGAAGTGGGGGGGGGATGTGGGCACAGGAGATGCGTGGGGAGGCAGGGGAGGTGATGCACTGGAGGGGCTGAGGGGGTGCATGGGCTCCCCCAGATTTCTACACCCTCTCACACTGGGTCCCCCTGCTGGGCTGCAGAGGCAGCTCCTGCCCAGAGCTGGTCTGGCCTGGCTGCAAGCCTGCGCCCCACTGTGGGTGCAGAAATCTGGGGGAGGGGACATGCTCCCCCCACCCTCCCAATGCATCACCTGCTCCCATAGGCTTATCTGGTGGGATCTGTGTGAGCTGCTCTCCACCACATTGCTTGACTGCCATGTGCACATGGTGCCTCCTGCATCCCACTTCTCCAACTCCAAGCAGCCCTCTTGCAGGCTGGAACTCTGCCAGCCTGCAAAAGGAAACCTGTGGTTTCCCGGGTTTTTCTCCTTTAAAGGAGAAAATCCATGTTTTTCCACAGCAAACAGAAAACCTGGATCCCTCATAATAACCATTTCTAGCACACACCATGCCCATCTCCAACACACTCAAGGACAGCACTTTCTCACCCTCTGAGGAGCTGAACCTCCAAGAGGCAGGGCAACCAAGGCCAGAGCATAAGCAGGGAGTATCTGGGGGATGTCACTGAGCTTCCACTCAGTACGTCACCCTAACATTAGCAGTACTAGACCCTGCATTAGCTGGCTTCATACAGAGACACTGGATCTGAGAATCAGAACAAACAAGCTTCTTCCCAGTCTTGAGCATTCAGTTGGGCATTGTAGCATCAGTGGGCTCTTGCCTTCTCTGTGGGACCCATACTCTCAAAATCCACCCTCCATTATGTGCACAGGAGGCACAGAGCCTGCAGAGGCCTAATGCAGATTGCAGCGAGGTGGGAAGAGGGAGCCTAACTTGAATCCCAGAGTCCAGCAGAGCTACAAGCCATTGCCTACAAAGATATCAGTCTCGCTATGCACCTGTGATGTACTCCTTGAGAAAGACTCCCATGGGGGAATTCCTAGTGGGGTTTGGGGAATTTCCATAGCTCAGTCTTGCAGGTAAACGACTATGCATTTTCTCCTAAGCGATGATGCGCGCTTTCTGAGGCTTGTATCCATAAGGGATGGCATCTTCCAAGTAAGAGTATGATTCAAAACCTAAGCTTGAGTGGCTCAGCCAATGGTATAAAGTCTCAATGCATGCAAACAGCAGCGGAGACATTTGAGATCGATACTGGGACCATCACCTTCGACTTGATCAGTTAGAGACTGAGGTCACGACGAGGATCGCACCGGACCATGCCTCACCAGCTAGAGTCAGCTCACAAACTTGGGGACGCCTGACTTGCAAGAGGCTAACAAAGCCTAATTGGACAGAAAGTGCGCACACTTGGCAACCGGCTCTGACTGATAAGTGCCATCAATATACGTTTGTTTGTGGTATTATTGTATGTTATAGTCACATTTTGTGTTTGATTGTTATCTGTAACCATCCCTTTGTTGTTGAACATGATTGTTTAATAATAAACCTTCTCCATGATCTAACCCAGAACTCTCTAGACCCTTCTCTCAGCTCCGGCCGCGACAGACCCCACATGCTGTTGCTGCAGCCTGCCCCAAGGGTGGACAGAGTAGCACAGAACAGTTTACCTGGCAGGGAAGATACCCTTCTTCTTGGCCTTGAATGGCTCAGTGTAGTTAGAGGTGAAGGTCTGTTAATATAAACAAGGATTGGCTGCCAACTCGCAGTGGGCCAGTCACTTCTAGTCCGCAGTTTGCTGGTCCGCAGTTTGCCAGTTCATGGTCACTTCTGGTCCGACAGCCAACTCTCCTGAGGACTGGCAGCCAAACCTTCACAGCCTGGCACCAGCCTACAGCCTGGGGGTTGGGAACCTCTGCTCTAGCTTGTTCCTTTGGCCTTTTGGCTAAGGGCAAGCGAGAATGGGGGGGGGGGGGCCATCCACAGCCTCCAGGATTGGGGCTTCCACGTAGAATACCTGCCATGGATTTGGGAGTTTCTGAAGCCCCAGACTGATGAGTCTGGGAGGTAGGAGACTTGTTAGTGGTAGTGCCACATAGACTTGAATGATTGAGCTCTGCTCAGTTGACAGAATTCAGAACTGATTTGGCCCGAATCATGAAACTGAAAAAACCCAAAACAAAACCAGCTTCCAGGTTGAAGGCAAAGGCTTTAAGAAGCCAATTCTGCATCAGCCTTCTGGGTGCTGTGTTTGCTTCTCTTTCCCCAAGTCCTAAACAGGAGTGTGCTCACAAACTCACTGCAGTGGTGAAAGCAGCTGGGGGGACACAGATTTCAAAACAAGGAATGACTGATGACCCTGGCACTTCCTGCCCTTGAACCTGTCACTCCTACTGCCAATAAACAACATCCAAGGGAGGAAGGAAAGGGGGGAGTGGGAAAGGGGGAGAGAGAAACACACTGTTCGACACAATCGTGGTGCTCAACATGGAAGAGTAGGACACTGCACTCCAGGACCCAGATGGCCTAGGTCTGAGCCTGGGCCTGGGTCTGATGCCCTGTACTGCTATGAATTGCGAACAGATCTGAGAGCTTTATGCAGAACAGCTTCTGCCCAGCAAAGCTGGTGCCTTCAGAACTTTACCAAGAAATGGCAAGAGACGAAAAAAATGAGGATGTAGCAAAGCAGCCTGCAGCAAGCGAGTTCAGATAAGGACATGACCACTAGGAATAAGAACTGCAGACAGAGTGGGGAAGTCCAAGAGCAGGGAGTGGGGACAGGGGTCAGTATTAGGACCAGTTGTATTTATTTAACAGACTCTGAAATGATTGGGAGACCACAGAGCAGAATGCAAGAATAGGACTCCATTGTACATGGGCAGGTTCTTCAGATGCATTTGGTTGTGTAAAGAGACAGGGCCCACTAAACTGGAGCTGCAAAAACCTGTGAATACAGCAGCTGACGTAACAGAGACCAGAGAGGCCAGAAATCCAGAGAGTCAGTTTGGTAAAAAGCCACAAATACACCTGAGGAAAAAGTGGATAGTGCGGTTATGGGAGACTGAAGCCAGCACCATGGGGTTAGGACAGGGGCGGGCAATTATTTTGGGTGGATGGCCTCTTACTGAGTTTTGGCAAGCCATCGAGGGCCTCATGACAGGCAGCCAGGGGCAGATAAATATTAATTTTCTAAATTTTTTAGGGGCCCCGCAGGCCGGATAAAATGGCCTGGTGGGCTGCATCTGGACCGCGGGCCGCATTTTGCCCACTCCGGGTTAGAAGGAACAAGACAAGTAAAGGTGATGGGCTGCTTGAGAACCCATAACATCAGAGAGGTGCAAATGTCCAGGGCACAAAGTAGGGCATAGAGCAGGGGTGGGCAAAATACAGCAAAATATGGCCTGTGGGCTGGATTTGACCTCCGCAGCCTTCTTTCTGGCCCATAGGGCCCCTCCAAAAAACTGTTATTACTGGCCTGCGGCTGCCCCTCTGAAAGCCGGAGGGAGTTGGGCTTTCAGAGGTCACGTACCATCAGATTGGGTGGGATCTGTGCTTCCACCTACATGCAGCTCCTGGCAGTCCAGCTGGAAGCCCCATGTGGAGGCACTGCGTGCAATGATGCATGACTGGACAACTAATGAGTGGGGAAGGGAGCTCCTGCCTGCAGGGAGTGGGGAGGTGGGTGTGGGGTTTGTGGGTGGGTGTAGGCCCACATGCCCCCCTCTCCATCCCCTTATGGCACACAGTCCCCATTGCCAGCAGCAGAAGGCGGCAAGCCCTTAGGGCACTCACAGCCTGTGGCAGGCAGGGCCCTCTAAAGGTGTGCCGTGCATGGCTCCAGCCGAGTCCCAGGAACTGCATACGGTGGCACGGAGCCCACCTGGCCTGGCCCACTGGCATGCACCTTCAGCCCAAACCAGGCTGGCTCTGTGCCAACATGTGGAGCTCCTGGCACTGCAGGTGGAAGCCATGCGCCACTGGGCCAGGCTGGCTCTGTGCCTCCACTTGGGGCTTCCAGCATTCCAGTGGGAAGCTGCACATGGCAGCACAGAGCCCACTCAGCCCAATGATGCATGGACCGGGAGCTGTGGGGAGTTGCACGCCATCAGGCTGGGCTGGATCTGTGCTTCCACATGTGGCTCCCTGCTGGAGTGCTGGAAGCCCCATGTGCACACCCCTGGCAAAGAGCGATCAGCACAGGCAGTAGCTGGAGGAAGTTCCATTCAGAATGAGACACAAAAAAAACAACAAAAAGCAAAGCAAAACAACCAAGCAAAAAAACCCTTTGTGAGCAAAATGCATCTGGCTGTAGAACTGGCTCTGTTGCTTGGGTTCCTTAGAACTTCACAGGACAAAGTAGAGCGAGTGTGCATGGAAACAACACCACAATTAATGTTGGGGAACTGGCTCATCTTCAGGGTGTCTAGGACTCCCACACTGCCCAGTTAGCGTGGGACCTCCTGACCCTGCCACTTCAGCAGCCTACCTGCAGGGCTGGTACAAGCTGGGCTTGGCAGAGGGCAAACTCTTATTAGATGCAGCTCAAAAAGCTACATGGGAAGGAGGGAGGAAGGGAGAAGAGAGGGCTGCAGAAAGCAAGAATTCTGCTCTGTAAAATAAGTCCAGGTTTTAGAACTGGCTTCTGTCCCAGACAGGCAAGATGAAAAACGTTGCAAGGTTTTAACAAAAACCAGGCAAACCTGCCAGGGGTTTTCTGGAACCAAACTGAGAACCTGAGTCACCTCCATCCCAACAAGTGCTCTGACTGTGGGGCAGCTGGCACAGGCTGCCTCTCTCTCCAACCTGAAGAAGTCTAGTCCAAGCTGACTCTGGGCTACAGAGATCAAGATGAACTGGCATTTCTGGATGGAGAAGTGCATCATCCAAAGACTCCTCCAGGCTGTAGTGCAATGTACACTAGAGTAGCTGCAGCCACCTGCAGCACCAGAGGCAGAGGTCTGCATGAGAGAGGTTGCCTACCAACCCCTGCACCCTTGCCTCCCCTGCTGCTCAGACACCCAGCCCTTAGCCATCATAGCACATATTGCATTGCCATACAAACTGGCCCCAGATTCACTCCAGGCACTGAATTTTACCACCGCTCTGACAGCCCATGCTGGGAGAGCTCCCAGGAGCAGATGGTCCTTCCTCCCACAGTAGGTCAGGTGCTGGACATGGCCTTCCAGCTGGGAACATAGGAAACAAAGGCTCCCCACACCCACCTCCCACCCCCAGCCTGCCTACAAGGCAGCAGCAAGGGCCAAAGCTAAATATTTACTTAAAGCATCTGTGCTCTGCACAGTCACGGGGCCACTTGTCCCTACTCTGGGATGACCTGGAAGGCTTGGTGCCCATGGGCTCTGACAAAGCACATACAGACGGGGTAAAATAGCACCTTCCATCTCTAAGGGACTTGGAGCAAGGGACTTAGTTCAGGTACTCAGCTCCCACATCCAGCTTCACACCTCCCATTCACACCCTCTCCCCTGCCCCCTCAGCAACATCAGGTCAATGCAGCCGGTGCCAGAAGCCAGCGATCCTAGACTGTCCTGTCTGCAGGGCCTTGCTTTAGCAGTCACTAGGTCATTGCCAGAGCAGCAGTGAGCAGGGGGGAAAGCTGGGTTTTAAAGGAAAAAAGGTCAGATTTTCAGTTAACTAAAATAAACTTCTTTTTTAACATAAACCTGGTTAAATGTGAATTCTGCTTACCCAGGCAAAGGCTGAAGTTCACTACAATTGAATAAAGTTCTCTAAATAAAAAGACACACTGGGCATATCTACATGTGCCATTATTGCTTATTGCTCCGCAGTTTATTGATCCCAGGAAAGTCCCCAGGCACATGGTTTACACGTGTGCCCAGACTGCAACAAACTGAGTTGGCACAGGGTCTGGGGGATCAGCTTGACAGCCTGGGGCTGCTCCGACCAGGCTCTATGTACTGTGGAGGGGCTAGTTGGGATATGAGGGTGCTTCAGTGAGGGGCTAGCTGGCATGAAGCCCACCCTGAAGCACCCTCGTGCCCCAGTCAGGAAGTCAACATCTACATGTGTACTGCTGAGCATGAAAAAACTGCTGCGGAGTTTATTAGTTGTGTGCCCTAATAGAAGCCCATGTGTAGATGCTGAGATGGTTACTGTGAGGTTAATTAGTCAACTGCACAGTAAACATCTCATGTAGACATGTTCACTGTGTCTGAGAGTTCTCCTCAAACTGCTGTGAGTCAACTGAGAGTTCCCTGAAAATCATGAGCAGGATCCAGTGGGAAGAGACAGTTAACTTCTGAGGTCAACTGCAGCTTTGCAAAAATGTCATGCTGTCCTACACGGTGTAATGCATTGACAGCGGCCTCAGCCATCACAACTTATGCACAATTCTGGTTACGTTGTTTATAGGGTCACTGTTTTCAGCTTCTAATTTTGCAAAAAGCTTTTACCTTATTTGGCCAAGCTGCCACCAGGTCCCATACTCAGTTCAGCAGCACTTCATCCAAATCTAATGGCCTGGAAAGATGGTGCAAGGTAGGGAGAGAAGATCTAGGGTGAGGGGCTGAACAGGTCCGAGGGAAGAGGGAGAAGCAGCCCTGTCAGAGAAGGTCTGAGCTGAGTGATCACTGTTTTGCCTCAATGAAACCAGATCACAAGAAAGGAGGGAGACAGAGCCTCGGTCACATGCTTAAGATGAGGATATTAGAGCAGCTTACCACACCGTGCTGTGGCATCTCCTAGAAGCCCCTTCCCATCTTGTTTCCCTTGCAGTTTGGGGGCTGAGGGGGAGATTTCCCCTTTAGTGACATACGCCCCAGCCATGTCAAAGCAGAACTCCAATGCAGCTGCTGAGCCCTGGCCTGTGAGCACAGGATGAGATGGGATGACATCTGTCAGCAAAACACACCACCCCAGGCGCACTGCATGGCAGCTGTATAGGCAGGAAACAGCACCTGCTACACCCATGCAGGACAATAACTAACCTCTGCTTCCCAAAGCTGAGTAGAGCCAAGACCCTGGCAACAGCCATGAGAGACCAGACTGCCAACTATAACAAATGCACCAACCCCATTTCCCTGCATACCCGCAGCCCTTGCACCAGCCCTGACCCTCAAGCCCAACCACCCCCCCAAATCTCAGTGCTTCTCACCTGCCTACAACTGTAAAAAAGCAGGACTCTATGGGACCTGCAGCAGTCATCTAATCCAGCTCCCTGCTCAATGCAGAATCATCCCCCATCCAAACCATGCCAGTCAAGTCCTTGTCGAATCTATTCCTAGAACTGTACAACGGACCCTGCTGCACAATTACAAGGCATGTTGCCCAAAGAAACCAAAAGCACTGTAACCTACCACAGGTAAAACAGGGAGATGGGGATGTCAGTGCGCTGCTACTGCAAGCCTGTTAAAATGCACACAAGAGATGAGGGCCATGTCCCCTGCTACAGCTTTGTCCCCAACCAGCCTCTCCCCATGCTGTCATCCACTCTTGCCAACTCCAATTCATCCCTTTCAGATATGGGATTCCCCTAGTCCTTTCAGCCTGAATTGCCTATATCCTCTGCAAATCCCGCTCACAAACCCAGGGCTAAGTGGTGGCACTGTGCTCTGATCTGCCTTCATGACAGTGTAGGAGGTAGGTTATGCTGATATTATAAACATCCTCTGGAGGGCTTTCAGATACATCTTTAAGATGCCATTAATCTATAAGCCAGCAGCACTGGGAGCAGCTGCTCTGCATTACAGCTCATTTTGTGCCCTTGGAAACATGAAACAAACCCAGGATAAAACAGCCTGTGAGAGGCAGAAGTAGGGAAACCCTACATTTCCTGCCCCTGAGAGAGCACATCTTTAAACGTGGAACAGCTGTACTACTATGGAGATGCTAGGATGCTGAAGTGATGTGGAAGTGGCTAAAAATTAAAGACCCAGAGGCCAGAAGTTATGGTATAAACCAAGTTCCCAGTGAGACTCCGGCTGCAGGCAGACAGGGTGTGCAGGAAGAGCAGGTTGCTCTGCAGGTGACCAGAAAGCTTCAGCCCCCAGAGCTATCAGAAAGACACCTCACACCAGCACTAATGCTGTAGTCCTGTAACACAAAGATTGATGGGGAATTTGCATATGTTCAATTTGGATCAAGTGATTTAAATGACAAGAGATACTGAAGGCAGCTGGCAGTCAGGCAGACAGATATGTTATGAATCACCTACAAATGCAAGTGATGCTCAGAATATTGTACTCCTGGCATATCACAGCATCCTCCCAGGGCCTTGCTCCACAGGGAATTGGGACTGCTACCCAGTTTCCATGGGATGCAGGAGAGTCCTGTATAACACTCCCTCCCCCTGTGCCTACAGCACTGCCTTCAGGCTTGACAGTCCACTGGCAACTGTAATTATGAGCAAGCATCAGGGATAGGCAGGATGACTTTCCAACAGGTGCTCTTAGCCAGAAGCCATTTGAAGGCATTGCTGAGCCCGCACACAGCTCCCACGGCCTTTGGAGAGTGCTTAGGGAGGCCCCAGAAATGAAAGGCACAGTTGCCGGGTGAGGGGCAGAGTGCAGTGACTCACAGGGGAGGAATTGCCCCCATTCATCAAAGGAACAGAGAAGAGGCAGCAATTTTGCTACTTCAGCCATGATTGGCTTTCCAGGGAGCTGTCACATTCCTATCCAGGTAGTTGGTCTAATAAAAAGATATCACCTTACCACGAGTCCTGATCCTATCCAGGCCACCTCCCAATGGAGAATGGCTGATTATCTGTTCCTTCCAAAGACATCAAGGTAACCTAAATCCTTTACTGCTCATGGACTGCATGGGGGAAAATCCCTGAAGACCTGGTGTTTCACCTGATCATCGCAGCACCTACAGACCCTGTCAGCCCCATGTCTGTAGGGCAGGGGTGGTACAAGAAGGATCATCTCCCTCCTGTTACACAAGGAGTAAAGGGCCAAGAGGAAATGAGCTGCTCAGACAATCTGTAGCAGAGCCAGTAATTGAATCCAGGTCTCCTGAGTCCCAGCCCTGGGCCTTCCTCCTGTATCGCTTGGGCTCCAGGCTGCCTTGTCATAATCAGACTTGCCCTGGTGCAGTGAAGCACAATGCACATTCACAAAGGAGCTTCCTGGGCCTGTACTGTAGGTTTAGAAGAAAGAGACTGGGAGCAAGACTAGGTTTAAATTAAGGTGTTGGAGCAATTAGGATCACAACAGGTTAACACAGAGATGGCCATGATACAGCCCACAGACCAGAACAGCATTCCCCACAGGTCTGGAAATTTGGCAGTGGGGAAACCATCGCAGTGTTAAATGCCATGGTTCCCAGAGCAATACCAGTGGCAATTCTTTTTGTGTAACATATTACAGTGAGCTCTCTACCACACACCCGATAAGCTCCGGAGCTGGCTCGCTTCTAGTGGCCCATTGTGCTAGGCTCCCTGCTGCAGCCAACTCTCTGCCCTCTGCCATTCTGTCCACCTAGCACCCATAGGCTTTCCCACAGCTCAGGCAAAGCTGGTCCAAACCACGTACACAAGGTTCCCCTTACTGGCGTTTGTGTAAGTCGCAAATGAGAGCGTCTTGAAGTCACAACAAGGAACTGTGACTCTCCAGCAAGGTAGCCATGAAGCATTAGAATTATCCTGGGCTGCTCGGACAGTGGGACCTATTCTAAACCCCACAGCAGGCTCACATGCACGCATGTGCACGTGCTTCTTCCTCCTCTAGAGGGAGAGCAGAGATCTTATAGCAGCTCTCTTCCCTGTCTGTTCCTTTGCAAGGCTTCTTTCACCTTTTGTGCTGCTGTTACAGGGAGGTGAAACCAGCATTCACTATGATCTGAAACTTCCCATCTGGATTCTTGCTCTGTTGAAGGCACTGTCAGAGCCCAACCCTTGCTGCCATGTTCATCGCACACTGTGTGCGTGTGTGTGCATGCGCATGAGCTACATCAGTTCAGCTGAGCTCCCTGCACATTATCAACCCACCCTGGTTTTGTTTCCAGCAAAGTAATGCCTATGCACAACGTGTCAAAAAGAAGCCTCTGCCCCCATCACTTTAAGAGAGAAAGAACAGTCAAGTTAAAAGCTAGCTATATTGGACTATGCAGCCAGTAACAGCAGAAAAGCAGGAGGCTTATTTAGGCTAGGGAAAAATATCTGTGCACTGTGGAGAAGCCATGTGATGGAAAAGATAGTACCCAGAGGAATATAAGCTCAGCTCCTGAGTGGAAGCAGGAGCCCTAGCCCTGCACGCTACAGCAGTGTTTCCCAACCAATATAGCACAGCACAAAGGTGTGCCGTCAGAAATGAACAGATGTGCCGCAGGATTTTGCCATGGCAATGAGCTACAATAGGTATGAGGGTGGGAAATGCCTTAACAAGTGTGCCGCACAAAATTTTTTTTAATGTAAGTGTGCCATGGGCTGGAAAAGGTTGAGAAACACTGCACTACAGGGAAAGGAGCTTCAGGAGATGGACCTGCATGCCCCTACCTAAGGTAATCTAGAGGGCTGAAAGGAGACAGCCAAGAGAAGAACATGAAGAGTTGGAAAACAGTGACCTGGAGTGGGGGTTGATTTTAGCTGGACATAGTTTCCTTGTATCTTGGTTTGTTTATAACCAAAGGACTGGGCTGTGGATACAGGGGAGTTTTGGAGGCCATGCAGCAGGATACCAAAGGGGACACTTTGTGTTAAGCCCTGAATAGGGCAGGGACACAGTGGGGCTGGGAAATCCTAAGCTCCTTTAGCAGAGACCCAGGGCAGCAGGTGGCCACACCACAGTCTGGAAATCACTGCTCTAGACACTAGGACCCAAAACAATGGAAGTTTTCACCAGCAGCACTAGTGCAGGTGTAATACAGCTCCGAGACAAGCTAGAGACCACCCATATATGAGCAAATAGGGGACCGCTCTGCCAGCACCTCATGGCCTCCCAGCTGCTGCAAAGCTTGAGGTTAAGCAGGAAGGGGTGGGGGTCCTAAACCTCCATGTGTTCCCTCCTTCGCCCATTTGCAGCACTAGTACCACCCTGCTGCTGCTCACACCAGCAGATCCACCCGCAGCATGATGTGGATAGTTCTACATTCCTGCATAACAGAGCTCACCAAAGTAGCAGAACTGTCTCAGTGTCTCTAACATCATACAGCTGCTAGTTGCCAGATCTGTAAGCAGCAGCAGGGAGGGAACCATCTGTTACAGACTTGGAAGGACTACCCCACATCATCTACTGCAGCATCCCGGGGAAAGAGCCCTGGTTTAAGAGTAAATTAAGTCCTACACCCATCCACCAGGGAACGCCTTCTGCTCAGCACAGGGCAGAGCACAGAAGCTTTGAAAGAGTATGGATGTACTGTGGTTAGCCCCAAGGCTTGTTTAAATTATCAAGGAGGCCTAAGAAGAGCTACTGAGAACAAGTTCCTTTTGGTCAAGTTGGAACAAGTTGGATTTTTGGTCTTGGAAAGATGTACAAAGTAAGCCAGGTTTGAGGAAACGGGTCTATAGCTTCAAGTCCCAAATGCTCCAGGCCAGCACTTCCACAAAGACAAATCAGCTCATGCTTGAGCACAGTGTCCTGTACCCCTTTCCCCTAACAGTGCTTCCAAGCATAACAATATTCTCTATTCTGTGTCTCCATCATGCATCTGGCAAGGGTTAGAACTCAGATAACCAGAAGGCTCCTAATGAAGCAGTTCCTCAGGGAGGGGCTGTGTTCACACCAGACTGCAAACTCCAGCCTGCAGCTACTGTAGCCTACTTGTTGGAGAACATCTCACCAACCAGAGAACCTGGTCATGGTTGGATTCATAGATGCTAGGGTTGGAAGGTACCTCAACAGATCGAGTCCGACCCCCTGCCTAAGCAGGAAAGAGTACTGGGGTCAGATGACCCCAGCCAGTTGCCTGTCCAGCCTTCTCTTAAAGACCCCCAAGGTAGGAGACAGCACCACTTCCCTTGGAAGCCCATTCCAAATTTTGGCCACCCTTACTGTGAAGAAGTTTTTTTCCTGATATCTAGCCTAAATCTGCTCTTTGTCAATTTGTGACCATTGTTCCTTGTTACCCCAAGAGATGCCCTAGTGAACAGAGCATCTCCGATTCCTTGCTGCATCCCCCTAATGAATTTGTAGGGGGCCACAAGATCACTTCTCAGCCTTCTTTTGTAGAGTCTGAAGAGGTCCAGGTCCCTCAGTCTCTCCTCATAGGGCTTGTCCTGTACGCCCCTAACCTTATGAGTAGCTCTCCTCTGGACCCTCTCAAGTCTATCAACATCCTTCTTGAAGTATGGCACCCAAAACCAGACGCAGTACTCCAACTGCAGTCTGACCAGTGCTGCACAGAGGGGAAGTATCACCTCCTTGGTTCTATATGTCATGCATCTGCTGATGCATGATAAAGTGCAGTTAGCTTTGCTGATGATTTCATCACACTGACGACTCACGTTCATCTTGGAGTCCACTATGACTCCGAGATCCCTTTCTGCTTCTGTGCTGCTGAGAGGGTAACTTCCCAGCCAGTAGGTGTGCTGGATATTTTTGTGCCCTAGGTGCAGCACTCTGCACTTGTCCTTGTTGTACTGCATCTTATTGTGTACTGCCCACTTTTCTAACCTGTCCAGGTCTGCCTGCAATCGTTCTCTACCCTCCAGAGCGTGCACTTCACCCCACAATTTAGTATTGCCCGCAAACTTGGACAGAGTACACTTCACACCCACATCCAAGTCACTGATGAAGATAGTGAAGAGTACAGGTCCAAGGACCGAACCCTGAGGGACCCCACTACCCACATCCTTCCAGGTCAATACCGACCCGCCTACTACCACTCTCTGGTTGTGACCACTAAGCTAATTTGCCACCCACCCGACCGTGTAAACATCTATGTCACAGCCTCTTAATTTATTTATGAGAATGGAATTAGATACTGTACTGAAGACCTTGCTAAAATCCAAGAAAACGACATCCACCTCTATTCCTATGTCTAAGCATTTTGTGACCCTGTCATAAAACGAAACCAGATTTGTCAGGCATGGTCTACCTGCTACGAATCCATACTGGTTGCCTTGCTGCATTATTTTTCTCACTGGACTCTCACAAATATGATCCTTCACAATCTTTTCAAAGACCTTTCCAAGGATGAAGGTGAGACTGACTAGCCTATAATTACTCGGATCCGCCTTCCTCCCCTTCTTGAAAATAGGGAGCACACTCGCCCTTTTCCAGTCCTCCAGGACCTGACCCAAGCACCACGAGCACTCAAACAGCCATGCCAGGGGTTCTGCTATGACACCGGTCAATTCCTTCAGTACTCTCGGATGCAGCTCATCCAGGCCTGCTGACTTGAACACATCCAGTCCATCCAAGCGACTCTGCATCAAGTCAGCACTGACAGTTGGTGGGCTGGTGTCCCTCTGATGCCCATCTAAGAACCCATTAGGAGACTTACTGTGGCGGAGCACAGGGTGCTCCTGCCACTTGCAACCAGTGGGTTGTGTAGCCCCGGTGCGAGGGGGCGGTAGTGAGAGGCCCCGGTGGGAAGGGGGCCACTGATGAGGAGCCCGAGAGGGGCGGTACATCGAGCCCAGTAAGGCCAGCACAATGATAGGCCTCAAGGGCGCAGGGTCCTGCGGTAGCAGCCCGTAGGGGAGAGTACCCTCGACTGGCCCATGCTGGGGCCAGGACCAGGATGGTCAAAAGGGCCAGGGGCCCACCGCGAGGGACGCCCAAGAGCCGGGGGCCTGGGGTCCCGACTGGCCTTGAGGTGGGCCAGGGCTAGAGGCCGAAGGTTCCAGGGGAACCACACCCGAGAGGGGAAGATAGCTTCGGGAAGGGAGAGAGCAGGACGGTGAGCCCAGTTGGGAGGACGGTAGTGCGTGGGGCCTATAAGACCGGAGGCTTGAATATGGGGAGCCCCAGTGTGAGGGGGCGGTGATGAGAGGCCCCAGAGAGGGGGCGGTGATTTAAGGAGGGGAGGAATGTGGTGGAGCACAGGGTGCTCCTGCCACTTTAAGGGCCTGGAGCTGGCAGCCTCCAGGTGCCTGATTAGGGCAGCCATTTTGGGGCCTATATAAACCATTCAGTTTGGCTGCAGGAGGTCAGGCAGCAACATTGCCTGGCTTTAGGGCTGCTGTGAATGACCTGGAGGTAAGGGGGAGATGCAAGGGGATGGTAGGAGGCTCCTGGTCCTGGGCATGACCTGAAACTGCACCCTGCCGGGAGTGGGTGGTCTGGTGGGGCTCTCAGTGGTGCGGGAGCCCCCAGGAAATGCCAGGCCAGTGATCACCCCGGTGAAAGGCGGGTTGGGGCACCTTAACCCCTAGCTCCCACCACCACCGAGTGAGTTACCCTAGTGTTTACTGGAGGGCCGAGAGGGCCCGTGTGATGAGGGCTGAGAGGGCCCATGTGTGTGAGGGGCCCAGAGAGGGCAGACCCCGAGAGTGGCAGTGATGTAGGCGAGGTGCCGCGGTTGCTCCTAGGAGGAAGGGAGTAGTGGCACGGTGAGGCCCAGTGTTAGTGAGTAGCTAGAGAGACCCAGCCCGAAGGGGAGAGTCCCCTCGACTGGCCCATGCTGGGGCCAGGACCAGTGAGGGTCAAAAGGGCCGGGGGCCCACCGCGAGGGACGCCCAAGAGCCGGGGGCCCCGACTGGCCTTGAGGTGGGCCAGGGCCAGGTAGCCGAAGGCTCTGGGGGAACCACACCCGAGAGGGGAACAAGGCTTCGGGGGGGTGAGGTAGCCCAGATGACGGCGGAGTGGCCGCCTGAGTAGGGAAGACCATAGTGGGGTTGTGTAGAAGATTCTGGGGCTCAGTGTGGGGCCAGTGAGATGTTGAACACCATGATGCCATCTGCGAGGCTTGGGCTGCGGTATTAGGGGAGGTCGGAGCCGCAGAGCGCCCCTGGGCATCGGGGCAGTCGAAGGGCAGCCTCCCGCTTAATTAACATCCTAATTGAACTCATTATCATCAAAGGCGTGGTGGACAAGATGAGCGGGCGGTTGCCCAGAGACAGGTGGGCGGGCCATGAAGAGCTCGGCCCTGAGTAGGCCTGCTGTCACGGTGACAGGCGGGCGGGCCGCAGAGTTCGGCCCCAGCAAGGCCCCCTGTCACACTTACCTTGAGCCCTGTTCAGGAACACTGAGGCAAAAAACTCATTGAATAGCTCAGCCTTTTCCCCCCCTGCCCATCACTAATTGCTCCTTCTTGTTCAGTAGGGGTCCTATGATGTGGGTATCTGCCACTGCAGTGCCTCTGCTGCATGCCTTACCCCCTTCAGTGGCACCACTGTCCCTAGCTAGGTGCATCAACACAACAATCCAACCATCTTCAGGTTCTTTTTCCTGGGTCTAGGGCCTTTAAGCCTTCTGCAAATCAAACAAACGGACTACTTTATGCTCCTCTGTCCCACTGCGTTTCCAGCCTTGGCCACAGTCTTCTCCAGCTTCCTGTTTCTTCATCTGATCCTCTTTCCCATGCCTCTGATCTTTAGGGTCACTGTAGTCACTGATCCTGGCTCCAGCACCTCACCCTTGGCATTCCTGGATTCTTGTCCTCTCCTTGCCATGTTGGCCTCCCTTGTAACCACCCACCTCCCCACACCCATGGACTGACATTTTGGTTGGCCGTGTGACCCCACCCAGTACAGTTGCTGGAACCAGGCAAAGCGGTATTAGCAATCGGATCCAAGTGGCAGGAACAGACTCTGGCAGAGCGCTGGGAAGGGTCAAGAGAGGCAGGAGTCACAAGCTTTTTACTAAGAGGGCAGCTTGACAGGAGGGGCAGGCAGCTGTAGGAAACAAACAGGTTTGTGCTTACGGTGATGGGCAGTGACCAAGGCTTTAGGTCAGGGAATCTCAACCAGGTGCTGTCGCACCCCAGAGTGCCTTGAGATCCTTTCAAGGGTGCCACAAAGCACTACACAATGTTAGGTGGGCAAACATGATTCACAAGATATACTCAGGAATTTCAAACAGGAACCCACTGTTGTTAAAAAACCATTCTGACCTGTTGCAGCTTTTGACTTCTTTGCAACAGAAAAATTACTCTAGTATTTTCTGTAGTCATAAGGAGACAGAAAACTAAGAGCTGACATTTTCTGAAGCATGCCTTGAGTCGATAAGGCATCTAGGTGATGATTTAGACTCTTGGTGCAGCAGCAAACTCCCCACGGGTACCTCTCCCTATTGAGTAGCATAGCTTCCAACCTCACCCAGCCAAGTTATGGGGGTTTCCAAAGAACCAGCCCCTATGCTGCAGTCTCAAACACACAGGGCACCTACACATGTGCAGTGAGGCTGCTCCTTACAATGTGTCAAAGCAGATTCGCTCCAGCAGACTCCAGTGTCATGTGCATCAGTGTCCTGGTACTGAAAAATGGCAGCAGAGGTGCTTTAACCAAAGCTTGTTCAACAAGTTTAGTTAAAGCATCCCCTCAGCCATTTTTCAGCACAGGGATGCTGATACACATGATGCTCTGCGTGCTTTAATTACAGTGGCTCTGGGAGCTGCTCTACTTGAAGCACCCTGCCTCCAGAGCACTTGTATAAACATTCACACCGGCTGTAAGGCAGGCAACATTCATTTTGGTGCAGAAGGAATAAAAACTCTTCTAAAACCTAACATCATGTTGGCAAGTGACCACACAGAGTTCTGACACCCTTGCCCTTGCCAAATGAGATCTGTCCCTTCTGCTTGAGCCCTGCAATTTTGTTCCCCAGTACAGCCTTGGGATCTGCAAGGCAGAAAAGCCACATTCCATAGGCTGCTGTTGAACATTCCCGTCATACAAGCTGCCCTCTGGGATGAAACACCCTTGGATTACAGAACCTCTTCCCAAAGCAGTACCTAGAGTTGACTGCTAAATGTGTCACAGGGACAATGCTCTTACAACAGTGGAGCCTGCTAATCCCAGGATGAGAATAAACCACAACAGAGCTCTGAACCTTGCCATGCAAATCCCCTCTGAACAGAAATGCCAAAGCTCCTGCATTTAGCATATGTTTATGAAAATTAAATAGGATAAACTAGTGCATTAACCCCTGAACAGCAGGAAGAATTTTCCTTCCACAAGAAACTGGCCCAGAACTTCACTCGGTCCGCTTGCAAAATGGAACTGCAAGCAAACAAACTGCCCTGGCCACAGAGCCCCAAGAATCCCTCAGCTTTCCTCCATGCCCCAAGGGGCTCAGGAGCTGAAGAGAAGGGCATTGTGCAAGGGAAGGCCCCTGTTACTCATTAGCTGACCCCCACAGGTCACCCCCCCTTGTAAATTTCAATTTCTTTGGCACTGTGGCATTCAGGATCCCAGAGCCTTTTCACATTCTGATCCTGCTTGCAACTGTTGCTATAGACATCTTCTGAAAGGAGCACCTAAACCAGCTAATCTATCTTGATCCCAGCAGCCAGAGAATGTGCAGGACCTCACAATGATACCGCTTTCCTTCCCCCTTCCCCCTCACCCCCACGCCATCTCTCCCTCTCTTTTTTTTTTTTTAAACAGTTATCCTCCTTTTTAGTGTCTCCTAACAGAGCCTGGGAATGCAGTTATAAATTCACCCTGGCTGATTACAGCAGCAGAGATAGAAAAGGACTCAACAATAGAGAGCCCCACCTCACCCCCAGAACAAGGAAGGAGTAACAAAATGATGTTTCCAGAGAAGAAGGAAGAGGCAGGCCCACCCTTCCCATCCCTGCCTCTGTTCCTTATTCATGTCCCCCATTCCCCAGGGCAAGAAGGGGACCCAGGTTCACCAGCAGTTGTTTGAGCCTATTCTTGAGATTCACAGGACACAGTGTTGACAAACTCTGATTCATGAGCAATCAGATTTATTTCCAACACCTCCCCCATCTCCTTGGCCAGAGGCACTGGTTAGGTTTGCTGCTGTGGAGCACAGCAAATTCATTAGCAGGTCAGGATAAAGGGCCCTGAGAAGCATTTCTCAGAGAATAAACATTAGGACAACTCTCAGGGAGAAGACTGAGAAGCTTGATGTTCCACTTTTCTGCACACAGAGCCTGGACCAACCGTTATGCCAAAGTAATTTTCTCATCCAAGCAATGCCCTCTGCAGGAAAATGAGACGTACAAACCAGGTTAAGGATGGAGTTTAAAACTGTCTGCGTACAAACATGGGCAAGATTGGGGGGGGGGGGGGGGGAGTGGAATCTGCACCAGGCAAACCAGGGGCAGGACAAGCTTTCATCTGTAGCTGCCTGGCACCAGTGAGCCCACCCCAGGCCAGCTTACAACCCCGTATCAACAAACAGCAGGGAACTCCCCAACTCCCATCCACTCTCAGGATATCATTCAGAACAGAGGAGCTTCCTAGGACCCAGTTACAGCTTCAGGCCTTGAGGAACATGTGTCACAGCCTCTGGACAAAAGAACACTGCCTTTGTTTTAAATCATCCTCTTCTGGGGGAGGGGAAAGAGGAAAATCTGTTGCTACAAAGTGTCCAACCCCTAGTCTTCAGTAGCTGATAGTCACCTGCTTTCTGTAGAAGGGATGGAGACCATGGAGACCTGTGTTGTGGTGGGGGTGAGGCTGGCAAGGCTGCCATGGTTGTGGATGGGGGAGGGGCGGAGTGGGGGTAGCATCCCATGAAAGGGGATGAGGCACATCCCACTTCCCAAAGTTATTGTGGCAGGTCTTTCTGTCTGAATCTGCAGAACTGCCTTGACTGCACTGGGCACTTTTTCAACTTCCTTGAACAACACTGGGCACATCTACATGTACAATAATGTGCCATAATTATGGCGCATCAAGATTAGTACCTTTAATAATTAGCACTAATTTACTGTGCTGTAATCAGCACACTGTGCAATAGTGCTAGTGCATATTTTTTACGTGATACTAACGAGCAATAGATTAATTCTACTAAGCATTAGCATGGCTTTTGCCATGACACACTAATGCAAAACAGAATTAGTCTACTGTGCTTCTAGCATCTCATTTAAATGTACCCACTGAGAGCTAAAAACTTTTTTTCCCCTTCAAGCTGCAAGCTGAGGTTCTGTAGTCCTCGTGCCTACTGTACTGCCTACATCTTAGCCAGTCCTGCATGCCCCAGGGTTCAAGAATCACACCTGGCTCTTCCCTGCTCAAGCATCTCTAAGAACCAAAAGGTGCTGCAGGTCAGATTATGACACCACACTGACACCAGGTAAAACCCTGTTAGATGCGACTGGCTTTGCACCAATTATTCACAGGAAAGAACACACCTTGGTTTGTGCTCCTTTGGGGCAAAACCAGAGAGCTCCCAGAAGTAAAACTAACCCATTTCTGTCTCTAATGCCAGCAAAGCCAACTCCAATCCTGTGCAGAATGGCTCGCTCTTCTAGTAGAACTGTGCATTGCTGCAGAGCTATAACATGCTGCTGCAATAATCTCAGAGCTCTTTGCAGTTTTGGATTTTTTGCCAACCTTCAAATCTTCCCCAATCCAGCCCTTTCTTCATCAACTTTCTGAGACCCAACTCAACCTCATCCATCATCCAGAGCCAGGAGCCTCCTCACTTGGCAGGGTCATTGATATACCTTTGGACAGGACAGGGATACACACGCTGGAGGGCAAGGAAAGTAATACCTGATGAGCTATGCTTCCTTCCTTCCCATCTCAGCCTGAGTCACATATCACTGGCACATTGGAGGGCGGGGGGGAGGGGGAAAGTTCATGCCAGGAACAATACATGCCTAACAGCCCTCCTGCCATCCTAAAGTCTAAGACCCATCTTCATGCCCGATGATAGATGGGACACATTTGGGCTGAAACACCTAGTCAGATTTCTAGCCCTGTTTCAACTCATCTAAGCGGTAAATAGCCATTATAGAAACTGAAAAGAACACTACATTCATTAATACACTGTAATTAAAGCGCATTGTTTAGTAACTGTAATAACAGGTACGACACATAATGCATTGTAATTAGTGCTATTAGCAGATGAACAGTTTTTAGGTGATACTTAATGCATATCAGACTGTCTACTGTGCATTAGCACAGCTGGCAAAAAGTGTGCTAATGCACAGCAGAATTAGTCTAATATGCATTAAGCATCTCGTGTAGATGTGTCCACTATGAGCTACTGCTAGCTCCAGCCACAATGCAGCACCTTACACTCAGGAATTATCTAAAGCCCTCACTACCTGAAAAATTGCCAGGAGCTCTGGATACGATACTTCTAGCATCCCAGCATGCAGTCCTGCAATGATGCTGGGTTCTACAAATCCAATTTTTGGTGGCCCAAGTACACAGCTCTGAGGGAACTCAGCCAAACTGCTCTGTGTAGGACATCTAGCATGAATGCAAGGATGCATGAGAGACCCACTTCTGAGTCAGCTTCTTTATTTCTGGAGTACATCTCCACAGTAAGCATCCCCTGCAGACAGCCACAACCAAGGAAAGGTGTTGTCCTTTTTAGTGCACAGTTCTTCCTTCTGAGGTAATGAAGTCATTGAGCAGTTCTCAAGTGTCACATGGGTGGTCTCTGATAGCCTACAGCTCTCAAATAAGTAGGCTCGTGCCTGCCTGCCAACAGCTATCCTAGACTCAATATAAATCAAGAAACAAACTAGCAATGACTCAAAAAGCGTTAATCAGCTTGTGGTTAAAGAGAAATTCAGGGACACCTCGTCCTTCCTACACATCATCTCCAAAAGGTTAATGTGCCACCATATTAGACTGGAAAAAAGCCTGGGATTTTTGCCAATACTGATATATTAACTATCCATCAAGCAACATTTCCAAATACACTTGAGGCTTCTGTCTGCAGCTTGCCAAAGAAGGGGGCATCTGTATTAATCTGAAGAGAGAAAAATCAAGCCATGGGGTTTCTATTGCTACTTGGCAGTGGCAGGTCCTCAGTTTTTCTCTTCAGGCCATATCCATCGATGGTCAGTAGGGAGCTGGCTGGCAATACAGACCTGGCTTGGCTTCGCTCCTAGCTGCTCTACCACTTTCCAAGGTTTTCACTGCATTTAAGAGCCTGGAGGCCTGTAAAAGAAACTGGAAACAAGGAAGAGCTAATCTGGCTGCCTTAGGCAAAATCACTGCCACGCAATAAAAGGAGATGAAATGAAGAGCAAAGAGAAAGTTTCTCCCCCCATATAGATTAACAAAAAAAAAAAAAAAAAATCACATTGCTTTTGAGTGAACAAAATACAGAAACACTTTCCTGCTATGACCTTTCCACATAAGCAACATATTGTGAGAGAGAGGACGGGGGCAGGGCATTGACAGTGGCGACACGTAAGAGGTGCACAGGGGTGCATGTGCACCCCCTGAGAGTGCTGGTGCAACCCCTGTCAGGCTGGGCTCCCTGTTTAGTCAATGGTCAGGCAGGAGTGTCCGCCTGTGAGCACTGGCTGGGGAGCAATGCCACCAAAAAAGTGGCCGTGCTGCTTCTGGAAGTGGCCATAGGATTTCCGGAAGCGGCGCAACTGCTTTTTGGCAAGTGAGATAGGCCGCAGGGGGTCCCTCCTATCGGTGCAACGGGCTGCCAGCGAACTGCCCCTCCCCCCGGTCACTGACTGTTGTCAGGGGGCCCCCCTGACTCAAGAGGCACCAGTAGTCCATGGGCATTGAGCTGGGACTGTGTCGGGCGGCTGGCGGTGGTGGGACTGGAGTGGTGGCAGAATTTGGGGTGGATGCAGCATCCTCTCAGTGCTGCCGGCACCCACTCCAAGCCCAGCCCCCACAGCCCCAGCTGCAGCCTGCCCCTCCCTGAGCAGATCCAGGGGGGCACACGCTTCCCTCTCCCCTCCGTGCCCTCCTGGGGTGCAAGCAGCAGTGGGAACCGCCTTCCCCACCACAAACCATAGCTCTGCCCAGCCCCACCTGGGTAGTGCCTGCCCCATTGATCTGCTCCCCATGCCCTTTCCTTTACTGGACTTACCAGCTGGAGGCAGCTCCCCATACTGCTGGCTGTGCTTCTCACTGCCTGAGTGCTGCGGCTGCGCACAGCACGGGTATTTATCAGCCAAATTATCAGCCCCATAAGGCTGATATCCGATACAACCAGTTTTCTTTATATTGGTACCGAGCCGATATTGGACTGATGTATCAGTGCACCTCTAATTTTGCCGCCTCAAACTCCTGCTGCAACATCAGCTAAACAGCATATTCTCCTTCACTTCCTGCTGAGTATCGCTTTCATGTATCAGTAAACAACCTGAAGTGCACAACTCTGGAGGTGGCTGTATTTCTGTGGAAGTGAAGCAATTCTTGAGTTGTTTGTAAAGCCACCTGCAACCTTGTACAATGACTAAGCCCAAAAATAGGGCTTAGACCTCAGGATGGCAGGAAAGTATATTCTAAAAGCATCTTTCTTTCTATTAAATAGGTACTCAATGAACTAAACCAGAACAGACTACCCTACTCTACCTCAACAAGTTGTCCAGAACACAGCCCATGTCAGATTTATCAACATATAACAGAAACCACTGCCTTGAAATGCAGCTGCAACCTTCAGATAAAAAGTACAGGAAACTCATCCTTCAGCACGCTCAGACAGAGGTGTGCTGGACAATCTGTAGCCAAGGGAGATGCTGAAGAGGCAATAGAATGGTAGACACAGAGCCAGATTTTCTGAGATCAGCATCCAACATACTGTAAGCCCCAGTCACCTGCCTCTGAAAAGACATTCAGAAGCTGGAAAAGGTTAAAACTGCTTGTCTGATCCTGATCTCCTGTTGTCCACACAGCAAACCTATTGCATAATCCAGGCCAACTAACTCAGTGCAAATCATGCCCATGTCTAGAACAAAGAGGCTGCAGGTCAGAACTGAGGAGCGCTGGCAAAGCTGTATCATGGGACCACACACAGTGCCTACTTATACCAATTACCTGGCTTGGGGCAGAGCCAGCAGGTTACATTTTCATAAGCATTAAATTCTCTCCAGTTTTTTTAATGATATCAATAAAGTGAAATGTGAGGACAGTCAAAAACAGAAGTAAATCACCAAATAGCCTCAGAGGTGAAGGCAAGATGGATTGATTTCAAAAGGAAACAGTTCATTTTGGTTTGGACAAAAAAGTCACTGCTGTCTGGTAGACAAGGTTCCTTGGGTGAATTTGATATCTTTTATTAGACCAACCCAAATAGTTGGAGAGTAGTTATTAAGCAAGCTTTTGGGTTCAAAAACCCTTTGTCAGGCTAAGGAAGTTTCAGCAGTTGGTGTGTGCTCTTCCTGGATGGAATGAACTGCTGTCTGATAGCGTTTATAATGAATAACTTTGTATTCCTGTCTTGATGCTCACAGATAAATAACCTTCTTAGGATTATTTCTGGTTGTATGAGGTTCCTGCTTTCAGCTATACCTTATCTAGAAGACATGCAACACTTCCTGCAAGCAGTACTGTAGCCTTGAAGCTGCTGAGTAGCTGCAGAGAATTAAGATGTGACACTACAAATACAAACTGGTTTATTCTAACAGGTTTAACAACACACTCCATGCTGGTTATTGTATTGCCTGCTTGGCTTGCTTCCTGCAGACATTGATAAGTCAGTGCAAACTGCAGACTGTTTGCTCACCAAAGAGAGCACAGACAACTGAACCAGAGTCCCTCCTCCCCTCCATATTTGCTCACAGGCAGACCTAGCATGCTGCTGGGGAACCAAACACTCTCCCCAATAATGTCTTAAAAGCAAATTCAATGCATTTTCTGACTCGGACAAAGTTGTTCTTTATTGTAGAATTTCACCCTTGTAAAGGTATTCCTTTAGCACTCTTCACACCCAGGACATACGTGCTAATTCTAGTGACAGCAATCCATGCAGCAGACAGTGATTTCAAACTTCCATCATTCGAACCATCTAGTTATTTAATAAACTGGGGGGGGGGGAGAATCTCACACAGAATGTGTCAGTACCACCTTTTCTCCAGGGTCCTTCTATTGAGGCTAAACTGCTAACCCTGCTTGGCTCAACTGTGTGATGGTCTCCAGGATATTGAAATCATCCTAGTTCAAAGTCACATCTACTAGCTGTGGACATTTTACTCCAGGAAAAGACAGGACAGCAGCTTATCTGGCTGACTGTTCTAGCCCAGAGCTGCTCACCCTTCCAACCCCATGAGCCTGATGAGAGGCACAGGGTCAGACCGCCAGCTGGGTCCCACCTGCAGTTGGTCCACACCAGATCCAGCCACAAACCACCTATGCATGCCAGCTCAATCTGGCACTTGGAGCTGTGTCATGTGGCCCGCAGGGCTCCCCATAGGCCAGATGGTACAGCTCCCTGGGCCAGGTAACCGGTGGGCCACAGTGGACAAGTTTAGCCTCTTTTGTTCTCATTTCTCCTCCATCCTAAGATGAAACAGTCACTCTGGAGGGGAATGAAAAGCTGGGCAGGCTCCTGATCACAACTCCCCCAGGCCCTCCAGCAGCTGCTCCACACCCTGCAGTGCCCTCCTTGCCAGCACACAGCCTACGGGGGATGCCAGTCACCGGACCTGCCACCCGGAGACAGCAGGGGGTCTGCCCTAAAGCAACAAGCAAGGAGGCGGCAAGGCAGCTTCTGCCTGCGCTTCACTCAAGAGCTGGTCGGGCCCTTCAAGCTAACCCTCCCAAGCCAGCCCCGTCCCTCCCGGCTGAGCGAGGCGCTATTTAGGGTCTGGGATGAGCCGCATCCTCGGCCGTGCCTCAGTTTCCCCGGCGCACACGGGGCTGGCAGCAGGGCGCCGGGCTCCGGCGAGCGGGGAGCTGGCGCCGGGCCCGGCCGGGTGCGCCAAGCCCGGGCAGCGGCGGCTCCAGCCCGGAGAGCAACGCGGGGCCGCCGGTCCCGCGGGAGCCCGGAGCGCGCCCGAGCGAAGGCGTACCGGGCCGGGCCGGGCCGCAGCGAGGTCCTCACCTGAAGCCGGCGCCAGCAGGGCCGGCACGAGGCACAGCAGGCTCCGCAGCAGGCGCCGCCCGGCGCCGTCCTTGGCTGCCCACATCCCGGGCTGCGGCCGGGGCAGGACCCTCGGCTCGGCTCGGCACGGCACGGCGGGCTCCGCGCAGGACGCGGCTCGGGGGAGGCTGCCGCGGGACTGGTGGCGACGACCCTCACCCCTCGCCCCGGAGGATGCAGCACCACGAACTTGCTCCAACTCCGCCGGCCCGGCCCATTGTCAGGCACGCCCCGCCCCGCCCCCTGCCGGCGCGCTCCCACCCCGACCTGCGCGGGCGGGGGCGAGGGACAGGCGCCTGCCCGGCCGGGGCCGCCCGTAGCCCCGGGAAGAGGCGCTAGCGCATGTGGCCGCTCCTTCCCGGGCGCCAGCACGTGCCTCTCGCCGGACGGCCCCAGCCTCCCAGCGCAACCCCTGCCCATCCTGCCCCAGGCCGGTGCCAGTCGCTCAGAGGGCACCAGAAAACGGCTCTCCACAGGCGCCCGAGCCGCAGCTTCTGCTCGCTGCAGGCTGGCACTTGGACTCGAGCCAGCTGCAGGCAGCCCGGAGAGGCCTGCCCTTGATTAATCCCCTTTTAACCGGAGCCATCCCTTTTTAAGAATGTCAGCACAGCTCCTGTGCCCTTCGGCCCCAAGAGGAGCCAGCCGCCTCTCTGCCCTGCTAGGTGATGGATGGATCTTTGATGTACCCTCCTTGCAGTGGTCTCCAGTACGGTGTTAGATTGCTCATCCATGATAAATACTAATCACCTCAGTTTGCAGGTTCTCATTTTGCTCGACACTGATAAGAATAACATTTTCTCCGCAAGTCTGAGCTGAAAATGAACCCTAGGAGTGATGGAAAGAAACAGAATGGCTGTTGATGAAGGGAAGCAAAGATGAAATCTGTTGCAGTGCTGACCGACTTGAATATAAAAATGATGGTGACAGTCAGCTAAAGAAATGAGACAGTTCATCTATTAACTCATCCCCTATTCTGGGTTGTGGCGGAGAGATCCTGCCTAGAGTAAATCTGCTTTTTCTAATGTAGAATAAAACAGATTGAGAGTAACATGGCTAATTTTTAATGCAGCATTTTCTGCAGACTGTTTTGGTCAAATAATTGAATATCATACAATGGATGAAACTTGCAATGAATTAACATGCATCAGTTTGCCAAGAAAGGAATACAAATGCAAATCTGTGACTAACAGTGAGCACCAGCCCAGAGGCACAAGGAGCAAAGTCTGCACAGGTTTGCTAGACTACCACTCGAAAATAAACTATTTACAGGCCACAGCAAGGAGGGGGGGAGCTAAGCCTATCACCTATGTTACAACACCCCCAGTTCTCAGCCTCCTTTCAGGGGCTCCTATATGGTGCTGAGCACTGCGGAAAAGCCTATGTATGAAATTCAAGAAATAAATCAATAAATGGATGCAAGTTTTACTGCAGTATTCTCCCCTGGCATTGTGGACTGCGTGGGCGACTGGTGCCACCTTAGTCAAGGGGGGCACATGCCCCACCCAGCAACCAGTCAGCTACCAGGGAAGGGTCCCCTACAGCTAATCGCAAGGCAGCTGTGGCTGCTTTCAGGAACACCACAGTGCTCCCACTCCCCAGCCAAGGGTCGCAGGGGGGGCACTGGCACTCCCACCTGCACCCCCACCCATCACCTAAGCACGCACCCCCTATGCATCACCACTGGTCAACTGTGCCCAAATGCTCACAAATTCCATATGTAATTCTGAACCAGCCCTGTTGAGGAGTACCTCCTACTGGAGGGCTGTACAAAATCTGCCTTCTGTATGAATATTTATCCCTCAACCATATATATTAAACTAGGGCCTATGTCCAAATGAGCACCTCACAGCTTCCTGCTCTAGGCAAGCCAGGGTGGTTTAGGGCCAGGTGTAGCTTACCCTACTGGTCTGAAGTTCCTTATCGTGGACAAGACAGCTTTAACAGATGAAAGAAGCCAGCTCTCAGTGTTTTATAGTTAGGCATAACAGTGTGCTCCTGTACTTGAGAATTGAAGTCATGGGCCCTGAGCTAGGTAGCAATTCAGTCTTGTTTCCCAATTGTATCAAGAAGATAGTTTCATTTTTTTCAAGTCTGTTATTTCTTGCCTATATTCCTGACCTCTTTGGTCCCACTGCATTACCTTTTTATCCACTAGTGTTCACACCTCCAATTTAGCATCATCTGTACGCACTTAACCCAAGTGCAATTTAATCCCCTCTTCCAGCCTGAGAGAAGATATTAAGTCAGGCCACATCTAGCAGTGATACTGTGATACCTCTCACCATGCATGCCCCCAGTTTGCTACATGGCCTTTGCTTGCCATCTTTCAGGCAGTTGTTATATGCAGCTCTGCTCAGATTTACTACTTTGGGAAATTCAGTCACCAATGGTAATAAGTAGGGCTGTGCAAAGCTTCAGGTGCTGATTTGATTTGGAGGAGATTCAGCCGATTGGGTGGCTGAATCTCCGAATCCAAATTGAATCAGGAGACCAATTAAAAGGTCTGAATCGATCCAAAGTTTTCCAAATTGATTTGGAAAAGATTTGGAGAGCTTCGGCAATTCGGGCAGTCCCCACTTGCTGCAGTAGGGAACTGGATCCGGACTCCGCGCTGATAATTAGGGGCTGGAGGAGGGGAGGGGACCATGGGGGGACCCCTGCCAGGCCCCATCCCCTGCCTGCTCCCCCAGCCTGAGCACCCCCTGAACCCCTGCCTGCTCTCCAAGCCCTGACATGGCTGCCCCACCTGGCCCAGCTCCTGGCTCTTTATAAAAAAGTCCCAACTCACCAGCTGCTGCCAGGTGGTGGGGGGAGGGGGCTATCCCCGCTGCCCCATGCTGCATGGGGGGCTCTGCACCCCCCCCACCCAACACTTTAAAAAAAAAATCCTGGATTCACCAGCTCCTGCAGTGGCCTCGGGGCTTCTGGGGGCAGCGTGGGGTCACACCCATCTGTCCCCCCATGCCAGGCAGGAGCCGGTGAGTGTTGGCTTTTTTTTTTTTAAAGGGCTGGGAGGTGGGGCGGTCAGGGCAGCCATGGGGGGCACTGGGACAATGGGCGGGGGGGGGCTCGTGGCAGAGCCCCCCACATGGCATGAGGCAGTGGAGAGCAGCAGGGATCACCCCCCCACTGGGCGGCAGCCAGTAAGCACAGACTTTCAGATGAAAAGCCAGATGTTCTATGATTTAACGTATCTAGTTAAAAGAGAAGTACTGCAAGATCTTTAATAAGTCATATTGCAGGGGAACAGCCAAATGCTACCCGCTTCATTTGGACTGTGCTTTCCTCCTAGACGTGCTTGTCAAACATTGATATTTTTCTTGCTTGTCTTGTGAAGCACAAGCTAACCTGTTATTCTTCTGTTAGCTTCTGTTATTTCCTTTTTCACGTGCAGGGACCAGCATTAATGACAGACTGCTCTGGCAATAGCAATTGTGGCTGCACACACAATACACTAGCTAAGTTGCCTGTCTCTCCAACAGCAGAGCATGATATGCCATTACCCAAATAAATACTGTAGTTCACCATTAGCTCTTTTGGCCATATTACCTGAATACAAATGGATGGCCTTCCCTGAATGCTGACTTCCTTACAAGTCCTTCCAGCACCTTGGCCTACTTGGTAGAACAACAATCTAGACAGCATATGTAACAGTTTCCTACAAGATGTGGGGAGACTGAGAACCAGCTTGCTGAGGCTCCAAAGACAGAAAACAAGAGGAGGCAAGAACCTTCCAAATTCTACACCTGGGTGGTTGAAATTAGGTCGTTTGGAGCTGGATAGCCTCTACAGAAACTGCAAAGCCTACAGGCCAGGACAGGTCTGGCGGCATGCCACCCATCCATTCCTTCCAACCTGACATGTGGCAAAAATACTTCATGTTCTCATGAGATTGGAAATCCTGCCCTAAGGACTCAACAGGCAGTCAGGGACTTGGTGCAGTGACAAAAATCTTATTGGTGCCAAATGCTCCCCACCCAAGTCAGGAAGTTGCATTCTTAAGCTAGGGATAGACATTACACATAAACTGGTTTAAGTGATCAGTAACTGGTTTAAACCTGTAACAGAACAGATGTTCAGTGCACATAAACCAGTCTGAAAATGGCTGAAACTGGTTTGAGATAAACCTGGTTGAATGTACTATCAGTATTTCCTTGGAAAAAGTTGTTTAAGAAGAGCTAGAAGGCTCTTGTTTTGATGGGCTGATAAACGCTAACAAATCCCTGTGTCACTCCCTGCTATGTAACTAAATTCTCTGTTATCAACATTTGGGGGGTGGGGGGTGGGGAGAAGGGACCCCTCCCTAATCAGAGCATCCTGTCAGGGCCTGGCCATGCCCCCTTCCAGCTCAGCACTTTAAAAGAGAATGGAGGGCTGCTCTCGTGCCCCCTGGCTTCTAGCCTGAGCCACTGCAGGCATGTCCTTGCATTTTTTCAGTCCAGAAGGTATGTCTGTACAGTTACAAGACAGTTTAGCCTAGCCAGGTTAGACTAATCTGCAAAGATTGATCAATTCAGGCTTTTTGAATGTCTGTCCCTAGCCTTAAAGGCAGGATGCCAAAAGACTGGCAATGAAGGGAAACTGCTGGGAATTAACCCAGCTCACAATTAGCAGCAATCTATCTTCTTTTACCTTGTGTGTGCCTACAGGTCAGACATTTTCTACAGCCAGGTGCTAACTGAGAAAACAATCTGGAGGAGTCCTCAGGCAGCAGTCATACCTAAACATGCCCAAACATCCTCTAAGGTGGAGCTCCTTCATGGAGTCATTCTTGAGAGTACACTCCCCATGTTCCAAACCCTGAATCATGAAGATTAAAATTCTTGCTATAGGTAATTGGTGGCAAAAAAAAACACTTTGATAGTTAAAGTCTCTGTTTGCACCAAGTTCAAGCAAAGGCAGCACTTTATGCTGAACAGACTTGAGCATTCCCTTCAGTTTTGAACAGAGAACCTAGATGCTGCAAGCGTGATACATAGATTGTGTTACAATACATAGATTGTCAGGTGAGCTGTTATGGTTTAGGCCAGTACTGGTCACAGATCCATCATTTTATACCTTGCAAATTGACAGTGGAGTCAGAGAGATTTTCTGGCTCCACTGAAGTTAGCGGATATCTTGTCATTGACTCCATTAAGCCCAGGATGTTATGTCTAGGGCCCTGAGAAAATCACGGATTTCTTTTCGAAAAGTCACAGCACGTGTGCAGGTAAAGTATAATTTTTCACGGAATATTCACGGAACTACCACTGATCTCGGCAAATGGGTCCTGGTAGTTCTAAGAATATTCTGTGAAAAATTATACTTTACCCGGGCACATGTAGCAGGCGGGCACACAGCCATAGGTGGTGGAAGGTCAGGGCTAACAGGGCCGAGCCCCCTCAAATGTGGGGCAGTATGGAGAGCCATAGGGCAGCCTGGGTGTAGCCTCTGGGTAGCTACAGTGTGGGGAAGGGGCATGCACAGACAGACATGGAGCCTGCACTCAGAATTGCAGCCAGATGGCATGCAGAGCACTGTCCACCACAGCAGCTAAGTCGGGGAAGGGGGGGGGGGGGGCAGATTGAGGCCCCCAGAGGGAGGGAGTGGGGCAGGGGCTGGGGTGAACGGGGCTCCAGGGTGGGTGGTGGGACGCTCAGAGCCCAGATGGCTTGTCCAGGGAAGGGGGGCTCCCATCTCCATGCACATCTTGGGAGAGGCCTGGGGGGCATGTGCCCCCTGGATCTGTGTGTGGGGCAGAGGCGAGCTGCCCACTGCAGGCTGGGCTCTGCACCCCACTGCAGCTGCTCTGGGAGCTGGCTGCCGTATGCAACACCACGTGCCTGCTGCTGCTGACTCCCCGAGCCGGCTCCCAGGGCAGTGGCAGTGGGGTGCACAGCCCAGCCCACAGCAGGCAGCCCACCTTCTTGGGCAGTCCTGAGGAAGATCTTCCCCCTTCCACTAAAAAGGAACATTTGATCCTATGTGACCTAGATGCACATGTTGGGATTTTATTACATAGTAAATCTGTTGCCTGTTACTTTCAGCTGCAAAGAAACTTATGTTCCAGTCAATCAAAATATTGTTAGTGTTTGGTACTTAGATCTATGAAGCAGATTAGCTGAATGTGAACAGAAGTTTTCTGTTGAGAATGCTTGATTTGTCCCAAGGTAGACAAAACTAGGCAAGCAGGTAGTCTCAGCCCTTTAAACAGAGTTGGGGTTTCCTGTTTTTCCACTCTCTGGTAGAATGTTTGGTGGGTTCTGATTGTTGTTACTACATGATCCTTTTTTATATATTTTAAATGCATTAAAGATGCTAAAAATCTAAGTTATCTCTTGTAATTATAAGTGTTGCTATAATTCCTTGGGATACTGCCCATTCTGTGGCAAGGTCAAATACTATAGCATAGTGAACGTTAATTTGTTTTTTAAGGCACTTATTGTAGCATGCTAAATTCTTAATTGCGAGGATACAAATATCCCCTCATTAGAAAGCATGCACAGTGCTCTAAAGCTTTTTCAAATGCCTGCAAAACTAGGTTCAAGAAGAGAAAGCTAATTAGAGTATTTCACAAGAGTCTTATGACTCTTAAGTGCCAATCAGAGAGACCCCAACTCACTGCAAAATAATTTACCTTCTGAATCTCCTTCCTGGAGGCAAATGCCAATTTTTCATGTTACTGGAGAAACCAGCGGAGGGGCTAGGGCCAGCTCCTCACTGCTGCACGCACTCTGCGGGAGTGGGGGGACTGGTGCTGCCCAGATCTGTGCATGGGGCAGGGGGAGTGCACTGCCCACTGCGGGGTGGAGGGGGCAGTGCCTATACTTCCTGTCCACCCAGAGTTACTGGTTAATATTTTCCTCATCTTCTGCAGGGGTGGGGGTGCCTTCCTTCATCCCCTCACATGTTCTGCAGGGCAGGACACAGCCCTCACTCAGCGGTCTCCTCTTACACAGCAGCAGCGAAAGGGGAATGTCTGATCCCTCTTCCTGCTGTTGAGTGTGGGAGCCAGGTGACTCAAAGGGATGCTGGGCCTGCAACAGCAGGGGAGGAAGTATTGGGCTGATTTTGCATCCTGCAAAGCCTAGATTGGGAAAGGGGGCTAGCCAGCCACTCCTGGAAGCAAGCCAACTGTCAGTGACGGAGAGATAGCATGGGTTTGGGAGAGCTGTGTGGAAGGGTCACATGACCGAGGTTCAGACCTGGCTTAGATTTGGATTCAGGAAATGAATATAATTTCCTGTTGGACCTCTATAAACTGGAGTGCCAGCCCCATCAGCTGTCCCTTCCAGTCAACACTGCCAGCCAGTATCTGTTATTTGCTCCGTGGATGCAGAGAAATGTGCTTGCACTGTCATGGTGCACCTTTCCTCCTAATCGAATGGGTATGTCATATCAATGGAAACTGGGTATTTGATGGAGCAGAGCAGCACACAGTACACAGACTTTGATCCTTTTGTAGAAAGAGAGAGCACCCTCCCTAGTCACTGCCCAACATGTATCACCCACATTTAAAGTAATTTTTTTATCGTTAAAATCATCACCTCATTAATAAAACTTGTCAACCCTAATACAATTGGCCTGACATTTAATGGACACTCACAAATGCAGGGAGTAGTACTTATCTCATAAGTTCCTTGGGTCAGCCTTGGGATTTGTTTAGCAAGCCATGGGCTATTATTTATGGATTCATCATTCCCCCGCAGTGCAGAGATCTCTCCTGTCTTCCTCATCTGCTGCAAAGTCAGTTAGGGAAAGGGCTGCAGGGAGGTTAATTGAGTGTGTGACAGTTCTAGGACGCTCTCTGGAGAATGGGTTTCTTTGCCACCAATCCCTTGTGACGATTGTGTGTATTTACAATCTGCTCCTGAGAGGTGCTGGGTAACTGCAGCGTCTATTAAACTAACACACATTTTCTGTGACCTACCCTGTCATTTAGAATAGGATGATTTATCGCTGGTAGAATGAAGGCAAGCAGGACAGGAAATGGAAGGAAGGAAATCCACTCCTATGGAACAAATCTCAGCAGATGTTCTAGAAATCCAGGGCAGAAATTCCAGATATGCAGGAGAACCCTTGTGGATTTTGGATGAAAATCTCAGTTAGCTTTGCCCAAATTCCTCTCTTTCCATTGGCCCTGGCTGCCTGTACCCATGTGCTGTCTGCACCAGGTGACTATACTGCTTGAGTGTGACAGCAGTAAGGTTTTACATCTTCTGTCAGCAGAAGAGAAGGAAATATATTTGGAAGAAAATTTATCTCAGACTGCGTTTTTTTAAAGTAACAGCCTGGAGGCAGGGCAATGGAAGTAAATTGCTACTGGTCAGGCGGGGAAATAGAAGACTCGGGCATCTCTCAGTCTATGGTTCTTAACTAGGAGGTTACAAACGTTTCCATCTAACTTACAGCCATCTGGCCTGCAAGCCACATCCATTGCTAAGGTGTTTTCTTCTTTCCTTTCACTTGACTCAAGGAGATTATAGAACTGGAGCTGTTGATTTTCCTGGAAGGAGCTAAAGGTGATTACAAAGGAGATAGTGGGGAAAACCAATGCCCTTTCTAGTCAGCTCCCTAAGGCAAAATAACCTAGGTGACTACAATCAATGACTCCTCTTTACAGGACAGACAGTGCCAGAGAGAATTGTTAACCATACTGAAGCAAATCCGGAGGGAAGAAGAGGAACATAATTAAAACTCAGATAAAAGAAAGTGGAGAGGAGGCGCCTCCTACACACAGACTGCAAGAATGCAGGGTGCTGGCAAGGGAAGAGGAGTCCCCAAAAGTCTGACACCAGGTCAGTGAGAGGATCAGGGCAGGGCTCTGGCTAACAAGATAACAAGCCTGGTTGAAGCTTTCACAGGACCCTGAGCAGCCTGCAAATTGGGGCCTGTCGGATGCATTTGCATATCTCTTCACTCTCTACAGTGTGCCATCCACTGGGTCCAGATACACACAGGCGATGGAATAACCTGGTAGGGAGCACCAAACTGCAGCATTAGCAGTGCTAATCAGGCACTCAAACCTTTTGAGAAGCCTGGGGAGATAGAGACACTTTGCCCCTGTCTTAGGGGCTCTTGGACCAAGTGGAGAAGAATTCTCAAGTGCTGTGCCTGCAGAGGGACTAATCTGAGGGGTTGGCTCAAGCATCAATCTGACCTCAGCCTTCAGCCAAAATGCAGAGGGGGAGGCATGTCTGCAAGGGATCCAATGCATGGGCCTGGAAGTGAGGAGTATGGCTTCCTGGCAAGGCCTGTATGCACCTGTGGGAGCTCTCAGGGCATGGGGGATTCCTTGTTTGGAAACCTCAATTAAAAGGTGGGCATGTATCCTGTTAGGAGGACTCTCACTTCAGTTTCTCCAGATGTCCAGACGTGTTCTTATCATTACAGCTCCTAGAGTTCTGTCCCTGCTGGGTTGCAAAGCCCAATCTGATGACAGATTTATCAGCTACTTGTGGCTGGAAAGGATGCCCCCCACTTCTTATTGCTACACTTGTCAATGTTTTTCATCTTCCTTGGAAGCACTGGATATTGACTGCAGCCAAGGCTGGGGGGTTTGACTGGGGTGGCTTGAAGCTCCTACTGGGACTAAAAAACCCAGAGGTTCCTAGTTAGAGGATCTTGCTCCTCTGCTTAAGGCAGACTGATTGCCACATTTGGGAACAGGAAAGGAATTTTACCTCAGAATCAGACTGTCATAGACTATAGGGGTTTTGTGTTCCTCTGTAGCAGGGAATATGGTCCTCATCCTTGCATCTCTTGAATGTATTTTAACAAACTACATCTGTCCCTGCAGTGGTAGGACACTGACATTGCCTTTGTCCCCCTGCTGCACCTGTGGCAGGCTAGAGTGCTCTCGGTGTTTTGCAGGGACGTGCCTGGTAATTGTGCAAGTGGGTTGTTTATGCAGTATTAAGAACAGGTTACACAAACACTGTCCAGGATGGTTTAGATAGGGCTGGGGGGCTAGACTAGATGAATCCTGAGGTTCCTTCCAGCCCAACTTCTCTGATTCTGTGAACCTCACCATCCCAACCAGAGGACACATAGGCAAAGAAAGGGCTGAATGCTGGGAACATACTCTGCCCTGAGATCTGGTGTACATGGTTCCCCACCATGATCTTACAGACATGGATGCTGGGCAGCAGTCATGAAGGAACAAACCCAGCCTAAATCCACCATGGTCAAGAGGCAGCACTTGGACAGACAGACCATCAGTCAGCATTGTAGCCCTAGGTCTCTTGTGTGTATCAATATAACTTTGCATCTGCCAGCCCCCTCCCTCAGCCCCAAATAAGCTTTGGTAATCAAGGAGGTGTTCGGTGGTGGTTGCTCTCCCCACTTCATTGTGGGAGAAGCAGCAATTATGGTCACTGTGTCCTTGCTGCAGCAGAGAAAAAAATGGTAGCAGCAGCACCCAGGTCGTAGCACCCACTTCTTCCCACTCTTTTGCCTCTGACCTGGCTGGGGTCACACTGGCCTGCAACCTGAAAAGGTTGCCAACAACTGGGTTAACCTGATAACTGGGATTTGAATCTAGGACTGTGCCTTCACAAAGGCACAGTGCTAAAAACTCAGTACCCAATCCTATCTATGGCTGTGCAGACCAGCACACACAAGCACATAAGCACAGTTGCATGTGTACAAATGTGTGCATGTGTGTGCACATATTTGTACACATGAATACAGACATGTGCATGCACACATACACGTACTACTCACGCAAGCACATGTACAGAGATGCACACACTTCTCTTTGGGTACACAAGCAGATACATGTGCAGTCATCCACACACAACACAAACACACAATTTAAAGAGGAAAAGCTGTCACAAACTGTCTCATCATGGTGAGAAAGGCAGTAGTAGCTGAGCATGGGAAGAGGGGCTCTCAGGATAGACTAGTGGCATCAGCAGCTCCCTTAACGAGAGGGCTACTGACAGTAAAGTACGAGGAATTAATGGAAGGGTAACAAAATTTCAGAAGAGGCACAGGCCTGAATAATCTCCACAGAAGCAAGAGGTGACCTGACATCTGTATGTCCCAAGACGACAACTACTCATTCCCCTTCAACCTTCTCTCTTAGCCCCATGCTTCTCCATTATTACTACACCTTGCTGGGCTCTTCCTTCTGGTAGTCTTGGTATTAGCCTGTCTGTTAGCCAGTGTGCAGCACATTCAGGCACCATCTTCTCCTTTTCCAACACAGCCAGGCCCTTTCCCCCAACTTCTTCCAGGGCTGAGTTAGAGACAGGAGAGGCTGCTAGGCTCAGCCACCCCATTCATGGACCTACAGCAGGACAGTTCCCTATGAGGCACTTCTCAGGACCTGTTTATCCTGTAGCTGACTGTCCTATATACTGTGGCTTCCAGTTTTCTCCTGGGAGATGATTTTCCATACCTTTGTCTCTTCCAATCTACATAAAACACTGTAGGACACTGAACTTACTTTTGGCTCCTGCCACGCCACTCCTTTCCCCAGCCCTCTGGTGCTTCCTTAGTTAGTCATACATCAAAGCCAAGGGCCATTTCTTGACCACTCAGACATTAAGGACCCACCTCTCCCCTCTGTGCTTGTTTCATTTTACTCTCCCTAGGCCTCCACCCCAGTCAGGCCTGTCTGATTCACATTTGGACCTTCCTGTCTTATTCTCGACCCCACCCCTGCTGTGACACACCGAGCACCCTCTATCTTCCTTGAAATGTCCTCTTGAAGCCATTTTCTCCAGGTGCTCTTTGCTAGTGATGTCCCTGTCACCTCCTTCACATGGGACATTCCTTGTGCATGATACACGGTTTGGTGCAGGAGCTGTGGCAGGGCTGAACCTCCTCCAAACCTCTCCAGTGCTCCTCAGGACAGAAACTGCTTCCTCACATTTGCCCTTCCCATCCTTTAATTTCATCCTGTGCTTCTTGATCCTTTGGCTATGCAGTAAGGGCACTACCTTTCAGTCACTTGAGGAGCACAGCCCTTCCTAGCCAAGCTATAGAAGGCCTTTTATCCCACCTTTATGCCATCCTCAAGCCTAAATGGTACTTCTTCCTCTTCTCTACATTCCTTCAGTCTCTTAGTAATTTTCTATCCCTGAGGAGCCCATAACTAAACTCAGTGCTTTAGCCAGATTTCAGGAGCCCTCCTTGCCACCCTCAATTTTGTTACATGATGCTTCTACCCCAGGGTTTCCTATCGACTCCAGTGGGCTCTAGATCAAGGCCTTGGGACAAAAAATGCTTTATACCCGTCTCATTGTGATGACCCCATCATGCTGCAGGCTGTCCAAGATCTAGGCCTGCATCACTGCTTACCTATCATCATTTCCCTCCACACAGATCAGCTTGTATTTGCCAGACGGTGGCATGCAATTTCCTGCCCATTTCCTCTGTATTGCTTCCAAGTCCTCACTGTTGTTGCTATCACCAATTCTCTATTAAGTATGAATGCCAGAAACAAGCTGTGCATGGAAAAATGGAGAAGAGGAAATGAAACTGCTGACACAAGAGCTTAACACTTTCCAGCCCATCCCCAACATGATGCTGACATCTGAGTTAGTAACTTCCAGGCATGGCTGTGGAGAGCTGTTTGTAGTGCCCTGCAGAATGGAATTCAGGAATTGCCCAATTAGCAACACCAGACACATCGAAGAACACGTCAGACACCCCCGTCGACAAGGATGGGATACCCAGCCTATAGGGGAACCTCTCCAAGCCCAAGCGGGTACAGGTTGCTTTCTGGTCTGAAGCAGGAAAATGCAATTCCCACAGCAACCTGAACAGTTAACCAAGCTGCTGGAACGGTGAATGCTCTCATCAGCCACGTGGCTCACAGGCTATTGCAAACTGCTGAGCTTTCAGCCCTTGGTATGTCCTGTGGCAGTGAGTTCCAAAGACTCTTCTTGCTCTGGGCTCTGGCATAAGTGCTATTTTTTCTCTTTCTTTTTATATGTCCTCTTTCTCTCTCTCTCTCTGGTCTTTACTTAAAAATGTTGCCAGCCTAGATGTGTTAGTCTGGAGTGTGAAAAAGTACCCCTCCTCCCCACCAGGTACAGCTCTACAAACAAATATCTAATGCAGATGCAGCTATATTGGCAAAGAAGTCCTTCTGCCTTTTGTCTGGGAAGTGGCTTTAAGCTGTAGGGACTGTTGTATCTCCACCACGAGGCCTTTCTTCTAGTTCCAACATTATGGACCTAAAGCAAGACCCTGCATCCAGATTCCTAAATGTAGAGCTCTGTCGATGCCTACTGAGTTTTAGTGGCTCTTACCCCCCATGAATGTCCTAGGTGCTCACCCTAATCTCCTCTTTCAGGTCCACCAGCACAGCTCCCGGCACCACACCTTTCTAGTGGCAACAAGGCTGAAGTTTCTTCAACATTTCTTCACTACCGCAGTATCCTTTTCAGCTTCCTTTGCTCTTCCCCTTTCACTGGATTTTTCCTGTTCTTTACCTTGCTCAGTCATCTAGACTTGGGATAGATAGGTGGGTGTATATATGTTGGAAAGTCAAGCACTCAGCAGATCCAAGGTGGCAGAACCCTGGCTGCCTGCCCCAGCCTTGGTGCAATGTAACTTTAAGATCCTCTGCTGGTTTTCCAAAGCAGTCTGCCTCACTCCAAATGCAGGAAGGACTTCCTTTTCAGAGCCCTGACCCACCTTATTCGACTGTGGCTCATATTGTGTTACAGGCTGCTGTATGATAAGCAAAAATGGGGGTTGCAACCAGGCCGCTAGGCTTACTTCCTCTGGCAGCGGCTCTGACTTTTTATTGCTGAAGGAATGGATCTGTGCTGAGGTGCCCATTCCTTCAGCCAGCTCCACTGCAACCAAAGATTCACAGAGCAGTCAGATTCAAGTTCCAAACAACCCTGTGGTGAGGAGCCATTTCACTGTGCTGGGATGTCACAGGGAGTCCCAGCCTGTTGGGTGTTGCACTTATACCCGGCTGCAGGGACCAGCATTCTAGAGATCAGAAAATGGAGCCAAGAGCTGACCCAAAAGGAATAATCTCTTGGCAGCCCCTACTCACTATGAACCCAGGACAACAGGTCATTATTAGGGAACCAGCTAGGCCCATGCAGCTGTGCTGATATCCCTCCCCACTGCACCATGTCATGGCTGGCAGAGCATATTCTGTTACTGTGGGGCTCAGGCAGGGGAACCATAGAATCATAGAAAAGTAGGACTGAAAGGGACCTCACAAGGTCATCTAGTCCAGTCCCCTCCTCAAGGCACTATCATCCCAGACTAAACCACCCCAACTAAGAGTCTGTCTAACTTGCGCAAACACCCAAGGATGCAGATTCCACAGCCTCTCTAGGTAGCCTGTTCTAATGCTTGATAACCCTCACAGTCAGAAAGTTTTTTCTGTTCTCCAACATAAATTTCCCCTGCTGTCATTTGAAGCTATTGCTCCTAGTCCTGTCTCCTACAGCCACCGAGTATAGTATAGGTTCATCCCTTTTATAACTCCCTTCAGCTGTTTGAAGACTTTCATCAAATCCTCCTTAGTCTTGTTTTCTCCAGATTATATAATCCCAGTTCTTTCAGCCTTTCCTCATAAGTCATACTTCCCACTTGATTCTTTCCAATCTGTCCACATCTTTCTTGAATTGCGAGGGCAAAGATGGGACACAGGACTCCAGAGGGGCCTCACCAGTGCTGAGAGAGAGAGCGCGAGTCACTTCGCTTGATTTGATTTGCATTTCCCTCATTAACGTAGCACAGTATTGTGTTGTGTGTGTTTTTTGTTTTTGGTTTTTATTTTTTGCAATGAGAGTACACTACTGTCTTATATTAGCTTCTGGTTCACTGTAACTCCCAATTCTTCCTTTACAGCATTACAGCTCAGCAAGTCTTTCCCCAGTTTGTATTTGGGCAGGCAATTATTCCAAGTGCAGGACTTCGCACTTGTTTTTGTTGAATCTCATCTGGTTGACTGTGGACCATTTCTCCAGTCTATCCAAGTCATTCTGGATCTTAGCCCTACTCTCCAGTCTGAAACCCCAGCCAAATTGGTGTCATCTGCAGCTTTGCTAAGCATGTATTCAGTCCTATCATTGAAATTATTAATGAAGATATTGAGCAATACTGGACAGTTCCTTATAGCACCCCACTTGATACCTCCTCCCATGGCATTGAGTTGTGTGAAGTCTCCCTCTTTTCTCAGTCATGCCCAGACCATTGGATAAAGAGCCAAGGACTGGGGCCAATGACCTAGGTGCCATAGTCACCAGGTGGGGAGTCCACTTTTGCACGGGGGGTGCACAAGTTACGGTGCTCTGGGGCAGGGCAGCAGTATTGCTCAATGGCTCCCCAGCCCACCATTCCCTGTTGGGGTCCAGCTCTTGCCCTAACAAGACTTTGCCCAGAGCACCAGTCCAAGTTGCTTTCTGCTTGCGAAGCACACGTCAGCATGAACAGGAGAAAAATCCTCCATGTCTCCAGTACACCAGTGATGGCTCCCATTTCCTTCCCATGTGGAACTTTGCATTCTCCTTCTAGCCAGAGAAGCAAAGCAGTTTCCCCAGGACTAAGTGGGAGAATAAGAGAGACCCACAGCATCCAACCCCAGGGAGCATCTGCAGCCAGTGGAGACGGGTGGTGGAGCTGATGGAAGGGATGGCTACGTGAGGTGGCTGGGCTGGACAAGGCAGGAGAGCTCTGAAGTAGCCCTTTGCTCTCACACTGGTTCTCAGTGGATGGGGCCAAAGAGCAGTTTTCCATTAAGCAACAACCCTAGGAAACAGGAGTGGTGTGAGACAATGGAGAGGGCAACTCTGCATGGTCCACTACAGCTCCAGCACTCAGTTCATGAGTACTAGGCTGAGACCTGCCTGGTGGGCACTGAGTTCTGTTGCACAAACCACTAGACAGTTGGTGCCACCACACCCCTCTGGGCACCTGGCTTTCCCAACAAGTAGTGCAGTTGCTCTGTGCAGAGCAGGAAAGCTAGAGCTGGGTGGCTGTGCTGTTGCTTACCCAATCAGCTCAGCACCAGAGTCACCTGTGTGCTGTTATTCTGCAGAGACACGCAGATCCCCAGAAGCTCCTTTTCCATCTGCATACTCTGGGCAGGGCTTATGATCCTGCATAAAGTTCAGCACAGGAATTTTTTCTCTGCGAATGAGCTGGCAGGATGATTACTGCCAGCTGACGTCATCTGCTGGAGTGCAACAGCTCCTCCAGCCCCAGCCAGGAGGTGGTGCCACTAGAGGTGTGGGGAGGCAGGGAGCAGTTCCTGGGGAGCGGGCTGCACCAGGAATCAGCCCTACTCATGGCTTTGCTCCCTTACTCGGAACAGGTACGATTGACCCAGCTCCTGCCTGAACTCAGCAATATCTCCAGGATAATTTCATACTACTCTCCACGTGAAGAGATGCTGTGCCCAGGCCTTGGTTAATGACTGAGGAAGCAGTAACAAATGAAGTTTGATGCAAGTGGACATCAGCCAGCCCCCTGCAGCTCAGCCTGGATGCTCCTTGATAGAGGATTAGAAAGTTGCATTGCTTTCCCTGCCTGGCAGCTAGAGGCAGTGCTAGTTAGCCATGTATGACCAGTCACCACTGATTCAGGCTCTCCCTGGCCTAAAGGGCATCGGTAGCATTTATCACTTGCTGCCACTGCACATGGATGGTTCTGATGTCACTGCCACTTGTTTCCAGAAAATCCTGGGGCTGGGGGAACCTCAAGGGTGATCTAGTCCAGCCCTCCACACAAGTGCTAACACAGCCCAGACACGTACTCATTCAGTCTCCTCCTGAACGAACACCTGCCAGGATGATTCCATAGCTTCCCTGGGCAGCTGGGGTCAGTGCCCTACTCTCCTGACAGTAAGTTTTGTTCAGAGCTTTAATCTAAATCTGCATTGCTGCAGTCCAAATCCACTGCTCCACGTCCTGCCCTTTGCAGTGAAGCAGAACACAGCTGTTCCCCTTGTCTTTACAGCAGCCTTTCAAATATTTGAAACTGCTATTGTGGCCCCTCTTGACCCCCTTTTCACTAAACTGACATACCTAGTTCCCTCAGCCCAGGGGTAGATCCAGGGGGGATGCTGTGGCACAGCCCTCCCTCCCCCTCCTCCCAGGCCCTGCCTTTTGGATTACACAGTGGGAGCACAGGTTGGGGATTTTTAAGTTTCTGACTCAAGTAAGAATTTGCACCCCACTCCTGCTCACTAGTATGCCTCCTGCCCTCCCATTATCCTCTTCTTCCATTGGCCTCTACCACAGTCTCTGCTGTCCCTGGCTGATCTGGGGGCAGGGAGGTTTTCTAGAACTGCTCCTGCCCTGCTCCAGTCAAGCTGTGTGGGGGAGCAGAGCTCAGCCAGGGACAGCAGCAGTGGGCAGGTTTCCCTTTCCCATTTGATCTCCTTGGGTTTCCCAAGAGCAGGCTTAGGGAGGGGGAACCCACCCAGTGCCACTGCCACCCGTATGCTGTTCCAGGCTGAGCCCAGCTTCCCATGTAGCTCATATGAAGTAGAGCAAGAGTGACTCTGGAGCTCTCTCTTTTCCCAGGACAGCTAGGGACAACAGCAGCAGTGCGCTGGGAACAAGGGGAATGGGAAGGAGGAGATATATCATTGAACATGGAAAATAAAAGAGGGGTGCTGAGAATAAGTTGGAGGGTGGAGATGGGATTCTTACCTGATTCAGGGACTTGCATTCCCTGGCTGCTCCTCCCACAGAATACTTGCTTACTCCAGTGCTGGGGGAAGGAGCCTGGGAGCAGAGGGTGCAGCTGGTCCTACTGTCCCGTTTTCAAAAAGGGGAGGAAGGAGGACCCTGGCAACTATAGGCCAGTCCGTCTCACCTCCATCCTTGGCAAAGTCTTTGAAAAAATTATCAAGGCTCACATTTGCGAGGGCCCGGCAGGAAAAATTATGCTGAGGGGAAACCAGCACGGGTTCATAGCAGGTAGATCATGCCTGACTAATCTAGTCTCTCTTTATGACCAGGTTACAAAAGACCTGGACACAGGAATAGGGGTAGATGTCGTTTACTTGGACTTCAGGAAGGCCTTCGATACAGTATCCTACACGATACTGGTGAACAAGTTAAGAGGCTGTGACTTGGATGACTACACAGTCCGGTGGGTGGCGAATTGGCTAGGGGGTCACACCCAGAGAGTTGTAGTGTATGGGTCAGTATCGACCTGGAAGGGTGTGGGCAGTGGGGTCCCGCAGGGCTCGGTCCTTGGACCGATACTCTTTAATGTCTTCATCAGCGACATGGACGAGGGAGCAAAGTGTACTCTGTCCAAGTTTGCGGATGACACAAAACTGTGGGGAGAAGTGGACACGCCAGAGGGCAGGGAACAACTACAAGCAGACCTGGACAGGTTGGACATATGGGCAGAAAAACAACAGAATGCAGTTCAACAAGGAGAAATGCAAAGTGCTGCACCTAGGGAGGAAAAAGTGTCCAGCATACCTACTGCCTAGGAAGTGACCTGCTTGGTGGCATGGAAGCGGAAAGAAATCTTGGAGTCCTTGTGGACTCCAAGATGAACATGAGTCGTCAGTGTGACAGAGTCATCAGAAAAGCTAATGGCACTTTATCGTGCATCAGCAGATGCATGACGAACAGAACCAAGGAGGTGATACTTCCCCTCTATCAGGCGCTGGTCAGACCGCAGTTGCAATACTGCGTGCAATTTTGGGCGCCGCACTTCAAGAGGGATGCGGATAACCTGGAGAGGGTCCAGAGAAGGGCCACTCGTATGGTTAAGGGCTTGCAGGCCAAGCCCCATGAGGAGACTCTAGGGCACCTGGACCTCTTCAGCCTCCGCAAGAGAAGGTTGAGAGGAGACCTTGTGGCTGCCTATAAGTTCATCATGGGGGCACAGAAGGGAATTGGTGAGGTTTTACTCACCAAGGTATCCCTGGGGGTTACAAGAAATAATGGCCATGAGCTAGCAGAGAGCAGATTTAGACTAGACATTGTGAAGAAGTTCTTCACAGTTAGAGTGGCCAAAGTCTGGAATGGGCTCCCAAGGGAGGTGGTGCTCTCCCCTACCCTGGGGGTCTTCAAGAGGAGGTTAGATAGGCATCTAGCTGGGGTCATCTAAACCCAGCACTCTTTCCTGCCTATGCAGGGGGTCGGACTCGATGATCTATTGAGGTCCCTTCCTACCCTAACATCTATGAATCTATAAAAAAAAAAATCTATGAATCTACAGTACAGCATAGTGCTCCTGCTCCTTTACAAAAACCCTTGATCTGCTTATTCTCCAACCTGTCCTCATACAGCTGCCTCCCAACCCCCTTATCCTCTCTGCCACTCACCTCTGGATTTTCTCCAGTTTCTCTACATCCTTCCTAAAATGCAGTGCCCAGAAGTGCACATAATACTCCATCTGAAGCCCAACTAGTACCATATAGAGTGGTACTGTCAGCTCCTGGGGCTTATGTACTACACACTTGTTAATGCAGCCCCAAAATTCCATTACCTTTTTTTGCAACTGCATCAAGCTACTGACTCCTGTTGAATCTATGGTTGATCAGATTCCAAGATCCTTCTCAGCAATGCCATCTCCCAGCCAATTGCCTCCTATTGGGCATGGGTACATCTGGTTTTTCATCTCTAAATCTTCAGCTTCCATTTATCTGTGCTGAATTTCCTTCTGTTGTCTAGTGCCCCATTTTCCAATCTATCAAGATCCTTTTGAATTCTACGTCTATTCTCCAAAGGGTTTGCCACTGTTACCTCTCAGCTCCCAGTTCTTGGGGAACCCTGGCACAGGATGCAGCCTGTCTGACTCACAAAGATAGCCACCACCCCCCTCCTCTACCTGAACAAGAACCGATTACAAAAGACAATGAAGATGCAGTGGCAGACTCACCTAAAGCCCTCCAGATAAGGATGACAAGAGTGAAACAACTGCCCTAGGTCTCATTTGCATCCGAGATGGAACCAGATGACCATTCATTTACATGGGAGATGGAGAACAGAAAGCCCAAAGCAAAGACCACAGTGAATTCTGGCATCAGAGAAGCAGAGGAGCACTGCATGATGGGGAATCTGTGCTCCAAATGCTAAATCAACCCACATTTACACACACCCACCTCAGCATTTATCAGACCAATTCTAATCTGGATTTACAAAGGACCCCGACCCCCCCCCCCCCCACACACACACACCCCCCCCCTCATCTAACCAGAACTAAGCAGAAGTAAAGTTTAATAGGCATCTCGGGCCGTATATTCCCCTGTCCCACTATGGGAGGCCTATTTAAACTTGATTGACTAAAACTCAGTTGCTGGGTTAGGGAATGTTGAGGCAAGAGACCAAGTCAGAGGTGGTATGGGCAACATTTGAACAAAGGTAAAGGGTTCATAACAGTGTCCAGCCCATTGGAGCCCTGACCACAAGTGTTGTCATACTTTTCCCAGGATGACTGATGGAAGTCCTCCCCACAAAAGTTTATGAAAAGTCATGCTAAGCTGAGGCTTGTTCACACAACAGGCAAAAATACAAAACCCTGACGCTGTAAGCTATCTATTATTTCCTGAAGAAACAATGAGGTATCCCATCCAGTATATCTGCTATCTATAAAAATTTCAAGCTGGCTCCTAATTGTCCAGTTAATCCTTAAAAACTTATGTTTTTCCTGGTTGTTAATCAGTTTCTTAAGATGTTCCAAACCAGATAACTGCTTGTCAATAGTAAAGACAGTTATTTACACTATTAAAAGAATGCTTTGAAGAAGCTGAACTGAGGGTATAAAAAAAAAATCTGTAAAAAAAAAAAAAAAAGCAGCAAAGTTGTGCTTCAAGCAGAGAAATCTCTCTGACACCATCCGCTGTTGTTCTCAAGAAGCTAGAAGAAACAGATCAGCTCCCTTCAAGGATTGTGCTAAGAACTTTACCTGTCAGCATTGCAACCTGAGTGCCTTGGACTGGCGAGAGCTCTTGTTCTCTCTCTCTCTTCTCTCTAAGCATAGACTTCTGAACCTGAATTGTATTAGTTAAGCTTAAGCTAAGTTTCCCCAAATACTTAGTGAAACCAGGGTAGTATTGCAATTGTTTTGATTGTTTTCCTTTGCATGTCTATTACTACTAGTGCCATTATATATTTCATATACGCAGCAATAAATAACTTTTATAGTCAAACTGGTAGTAACTGGGTATATTTTTCCTTCTTTACTTCACCTTCCCCACTTGCTCTGCAGCAACGCTTCTTTTACCTTGTCACAGGTGGGGTCCTACAGGAGGGCCGTGATCTCCTTAAGGCCCCTTCCCGTGCCAAGTTGGCCCAAGGGCATCCTCAGTTTCTCGCCCGCCATGTCTTTGATGTTAAAATACGTTAGGGAGGCTGCCTTTTTATGCCCTCTCGGTCACTTCTCGTTGTAGTGTCTGCCTGTGGACTCCCGGACCCCTCGTGGGTCCCGCTCTTCAAATGGGTGCTTCCGGGGCACCCTAGCCTTAGGGGCTATGCGTGGCTCCTACCACCCCAATACCATACCCCGAGCCTCGCAGATGTACTAGACGTTATTCTGTTGCTCTCTATGGTGTTCACACCCCCTCTGGCACTCAGGCTCTCCTCAGCCCTCTCTCTCTCTCTCCATGCCCTTCCCCCAGCCTCTTCTCTGTAAGGCCGCCCCCTCACTGGGGCCTCCTCTCTGTAAGGCCACCCCCTTCCTCAGGGTTCACCGCAATGCTACCCCCTGCCTCAGGGGCTCTCCACGCCTGCACTGGGGCTTCTCTACAATGCCCCCTTCTCTGGAGCTTCTCAGCTGCCCCTCCCTGGGGCTGGGGTCTATGTACCCCAAATGCTGCGCCCTCACTGGTGCTGGGGTCCTCACATTCCGCTGTGAGTCCCCTATGAGAATGCTGCACCCTTACTGGCGCTGGGGTTCCCACATTGCTGCGAGTGTCCTATGAGGCCTCCTCCAGCCCCTAACAGCCTCACCCAAACCACCAGTGTAACAAACAGTAACACAAATGCAAGCCTCTAGGCTATAACTCAAATTGAAGCCATCCGGCCATAACAACACTCAATCCTACCAGTGACCATTTGTCTCCCAGCCATGTTAGATGCTGCTCCTGTATCAGGCTTCTCCTCACATCTTTACTCAGGGAGCTCCTTCCTCTATGGTTGCAGGCAGGGAACTGCCAGCCTGGCCTCAGCCCCTGGGCTTTATAAGGGCCAGGCCCTGCCCCTTCTGGTCAGCTGACCTTCCCTGGTTGCCCCAGCAACCCACAGCTGGACTCCTTATTCACTCACTGCTAGGGTCCCTTCCCTAGCAGTTTCTCCTCCTTAAGAGCAGGGCACTTCAGTGCTCTGCAACACACCTAACCCAAAGTTTCCTGTGAAGCCCAGAAATACTGTGGGATCTGCTTATCAAGAGGCTACCACTACAAGGACAGTTACGGCAAAAGATTGGGATGTATTGAGTTTGAAACACATAAGGGGATCAGCTTGTACAGGTTGATTGACTCAGTTTGACTCAGATGTGCCCTTATGAACTGAATGCTGGCCCATGAGGGTGTCAGATGGACACCCAGCCGGATTCAGAGGGATTCTGTTTACCTGTGTGCTTGTGTCTGACTGCATTTTATTGTTGCTCTGATGAACTGATTCTTGGCATATGAGGGTGTCAGCCTGTCCATGCTGATCAACCCGGCTGGGTCAGGCGTGTCACGTTAATCTGTGTGTATGACTGATTTGGTGACTGGAGGAACCCAGCCCCATTGAAACTGAATCCTGCAAGATAGCTCCACTGGGGGTGAGAACTTGCAGAAGGGAGATATACAGCTCCGTATAGAAACACAAGTACACAAGCAGCACATTGATAGAATTACAAAGACCCTAGAAACGTATCCCTAATAAATGAGCACACCCCAAAGTGATGGGCAAATCTGGTCACACCACCACTGCCAGTTGCGTCATCTGCAGACTCAGTCAGAGAGCACCCTACTGCTGTATCAAAGTCATTAATAAACATGTTAAACAGCTCTGCACCAAAAGCAGACCTTTGTGGGAACCCAAATGAGGTCTGCCAGACTGATATTGATCCATTTATAATTACTCTTTGATTGAAGATAATTAGCCAATTATTTATTCATCTAACAGTAATTCTATCTAGCCCACATTTGCCAGGTTGCTTATAGGAATGTCATATGTATCCTAATAAGCCATACTAATATCCTAATCTATTACACCTGCTGCATTCCCGTCATCTACCAAACTGAGTACCCTGACAAAGAAGGAAACTAAACTACTCTGGCATGATTTGTTCTTAGCAAACCCATATTAGCTGGCTGCTAGGCTCCCCCCTCTGCCTCCAGGTATTTATGAACTGAAGAAAGGCTGGCCACTTTTTAATTTTCTGGGTCCTCCTAAGAGGAAACCCCAGGACAAAGCAGCTGAGTGCCTGGGGCAATGGGATGCATGGAGGCAGTGGTAACTTCCAGCCACTGCTGCTCCCCCAGTTGCCCTAGTAATGCAACTTGTCATGCATTTCAAAGCTGGGCACTATTTTAGCCCTTCCACAGGCCTCTGGGGCTTTGACTGGCTTCCTGGACCTTGCAAATATCAATGCCAGTGGCTCTAAAATTTCTTTAGTCAGTTCCTTCTGTACCTGGGAGAAATTCCATCATGCCCTGGTGACATCAATTTATTTAGACTTGTTAAAAGATCTCTGGCACACTCTTTACTTCTCCTGGTCCTCAACCATTATTGTTCTTGTCTATATAACTCGCTCATCTGCCTGGTCAGTGTTTGTCTTGTATTTTGTATTCTGTGTCATCTCTACCTCTTTTTTAATGATGCCAGCAGAAAAGGCCTCTTGCAGTTATTGGAAAAGACCGACTGTCCACCAAAACTTGTCAGGATAATGTACTGTATCCATGTTGGAATGTGGGGAATAGTCAGATATGATGGATCAGCATCTGAGACTCTGAGATTTGAAACAGTCAAGCAGGGTTGTGTCCGTGCCCCAACCCTGTTTGGGTTTTTCTTTCCCCATTTTCTGACATGGCTTTGGGAACCTTTGGCAACCAAAGGCATTTATCTACAAACACACTCAGAGGGAAAATTATTTAACCTCAAGTGCTTAAAAGCAAAGACTGAAGTGTGGAAAGTTTTGATTCATGAACCGGTATTTGCTGATGATGCTGCATAGACAGCCCACACAAAAAGCAAACTTCAAAGCCTCACCAGCTACTTTGCTAATTCCTGCCAAGAATTTGGTCTTACAATCAGCATCAAGAAGACCACTGATTCACCACCAGCAATCAACAATAGGTGAAAATGTATTGGAAGTTGAAAGTAAATGTACATACCTTGGCTCCGTTGTTACCAACCTTCCCTTGAGGCTGAACTGAATACCTATATTGACAAAGCCTCAAGTATCACAGGGGATACAATGGTGGGAGTCTATTCCAGACCTCCCTCCCAGAATCAAGAGATTGACCAAGAGTTCGCCAGAGAATTGGCTGAGGCCGCACACTCCTGGTCCATGGTTGTCATGGGAGACTTCAACTACCCAGACATCTTGTGGGAAGAGTGCTTGGCCAAATCCAAATGGTTGCAAAACTTCCTCTTGTGTGTGGATGAGCTCTATCTGACTCAAGAAGTCTACAGGCCAACAAGAGGCAAAATGCTGCTCAACCTGGTACTGGCAACTGGGGACGACTTAATCAGTGACCTAACAATTAAGGGAAGCCGGGTGACAGTGACCACGAGCTGATCACCTTCACCATCCTCTGAAAAGCTGTCAAATCAGTCAGCAGTACAGAGGTCCTCGACTTCAGGAGAGCTGACTTTGACAAGCTCAAGAGACTTGTCACTGAGGCCCTAAGGGACCATGACCCCAAAGGGAGAGGAGTCCAGGAAGAGTGGCTGCTCCTCAAGGGAGTGATCCTAGATGCACAAACTAAGGCTATACTGTCTTGAAGGAAAGGCAGCAAGAGGGCACAGCAGCTCCCTTGGCTCAACAAGGAACTAGCGGTCCTCCTGCATCTAAAAAGACAGACCTACAAAGGATGGAGGACAGGATCCACCTCCAAGGAGGAATATTCTGCACTGGTCCAGACCTGCAGGGAGTGAACCAGGAAAGCCAAGGCTGCGATGGAACTCGAACTGGCTACACGTATCAAGGACAATAAAAAGTCCTTTTTTAGATATGTGGGGAGCCGGAGGAAAAGCAAGGGCAACATTGGACCCCTGCTAAACCAGAAGGGAGAACTGATGACCGACGCCCAGGAAAAAGCCAACTTACTAAATGGGTACATTGTGTTGGTCTTTCATAAGTCCCATGGGACGCCCCTGCCCATTACAGGACAGGGACACCTGACTGAGGGTGGTTCCTTGCCCTCCATCAATGCTGACCTCATGAACAAACACTTTGAGAGGCTGGACACCTTCAAGTCAGCTGGCCCTGACAATTTATACCCCAGAGTACTCAAGGAGCTGGCCAGCATCACGGCACAGCCCCTGGCATGGATCTTCAAGAGCTCCTGGCACTCTGGTGAAATGCCCAAAGATTGGAAGAAGGCCAATGTAGTGCCTATCTTCAAGAAAGGGAGGAAAGTGGATCTGGCAAACTACAGGACCATCAGCCTGACCTCTATCCTGGGGAAGGTCTTAGAAAAGATTATCAAAGAGGCCATTCTTAAAGGACTGGCCGATGGCAACACCCTGAGGTAAGTCGTGCTTGACCAATCTAATTTCCTTTTATGACCAGAGGACCTATCACCTGGACAAGGGGGAAGAGATTGATGTCAAAAATCTTGACTTTAAAAAAGCCTTTGATCTGGTACCTCATGATCACCTTTTGCAAAACTGGCCAACTGTGGCCTTGGGTCCACCATGATCCGCTGGCTGGGGAATTGGCTCTGTGGTTGGACCCAGAGGGTGGTGGTCAAACATCATGGTGCCCTGTGACCAGTGGGGTCCCTCAAGGCTCTGTCCTTGGACTTATTTTGTTCAACCTCTTCATTAATGATGTAGACATTGGAGTCAGAAGCAGACTGGTTAAGTTCATTGATGATACCAAACTTCGGGGTAAATCATCCTCACCTGAGGACAGAGGGGTAATCCAGGCTGACCTTGACAGGCTCAGGAAATGGGCGGATGAGAACCTGATGGTGTTTAACACCAAAAACTGCAAGATTCTCCATCTTGGAAGGAAAAACCTGCAGCATGTCTATAGGCTTGGCAGTGCTATGCTGATTAGCACTACGGATGAGAGGGACTTGGGGGTCAGGATTGACCACAAGATGAACATGAGCCTTCAATGTGATGCTGCAGCTAGTAAAGCGAGCAAAACCCTGGTTTGCATTCATAGATGCTTCTCGAGCAAATCCCAGGACATCATTCTCCTGTTGTACTCAGCCTTGGTGAGGCCATAGCTGGAGTACTGTGTCCAGTTTTGGGCTCCTCAATTCAAAAAGGATGTGGAGAAGCTTGAAAGAGTCCGGAGAAGAGACACACACATGATCAGAGGTCAGTAAAACAGACCTTATGACGAGAGGCTGAGAGCTATGGGACTCTTCAGCCTGGAAAAGCGCAGGCTCAGGGGCGATCTGATGGCCACCTATGAGTTTATAAGGGGTGTTCACCAGGATCTGGGGGAACATTTGTTCACCAGAGTGCCCCAAGGGATGACAAGGTCAAACAAATATAAACTCCTGCAAGACCATTTCAGGCTGGACATAAGGAAGAACTTCTTTACTGCCCAAGCCCCCAAGGTCTGGAATAGACTGCCGCCAGAGGCATATAGGATCTTGTGCAGCACACTTTAAACTAACTTCACCAGGGGATGGGGCCACAGGAGGACTTGAGGACACCTCCCAACCAAGACAGGTGACGTGCACAAGGAGTACCCAGGTAAGTGACAGGGGTCTGGATAGTCCTGGGAATCGGGGGGTGGCACACGCACCAATTCAAGGCCTTAAATGCCTCTACACCAATGCTCGTAGTATGGGAAATAAGCAGGCGGAACACACCCTCCGGATATCTAGTTCAAACCTGGACAAAGTAGGGGTCACAGAAACCTGGTGGGATTCATCCCACAACTGAGTGGTTAACATTAGGGGCTGTGGCGGGCCAGTAGGGGGCGCTCCTGCCTTGAGCCGCCCACCTTCCAGGCTCCGAGTGCCTCCCTGGGGTGCCTCATGTCCGGCCGACCCCTTCCCTGGAGCACACCCACTAGCCTGGAATTCCCACTGCCACCATCCAAGGCTCTGGACTCAATTCTGGCTCTGCACACCTTGGAAAACACAGGCCTGATCATCCACTTGGTACTAGACCCAATACAGGCACTTGGGGCACTTTCCCAAGTCAGGGGCTTAATAGGAAAGTCTCCCTTAGTCCACAGACCTAAGGGGCCTCCCTGGCATAATTTAGACCCGCCCCTCAATAAGTCTCCCACACCAGTCACAAGGAGAACTTTATTGATTACAGGGGGTAGGGTGAAAACAGGGTAAAAGGTAGAGCAGTATCATAGGAATATCAGAGGGATCTCATAGAGCAAACCAGTATGGCTGAGGTAGCCTTTTGATCATGCATCTGAGTTACTGTAAGCTAAATATCTAGTCGAATCTCGAATAGCTTACTCACACACATCATCCAGAGGTGGTTGGAGATTTCCTCTGGAGGCAGGTCACTCTTTGAGCATGCGGTTATGAGGAGAGAGCCTGTTTCAGATGGTGAAGCTCCTCTCCCAGTTTCAGATTCACCTCGATGACTGCATGGCTAATGGCTGCCTTCTTCCTGGACCGGGCCTTTAAATAACCTTTCTGACCTCAGCATCCTGGTCCAATCGAAGCTGCCAGTGCTGGCCACTAGCCAAACAATTTAAAAAGCATCACTGGTCACCTGGGCTGGTGAGCGGGGCTTTTCCCTCCCCCTCCCCAGGTGACCAGAGAATCCACATCCGAGGCACCAGGCTTTTGTCATGTAGGCAGGGAGGAAGATCCCCCCCCCCCCCCCCCCCCGTCCCTGAGGAATTCAACACCAGCCTCTCACGCTGGCAGAGACAGATTTCTGGAGAGGGACACAGACGGTGGCATTTCTGCCACAGGGGCTAGAGACTATACAGGCAGGATAGAGCAGGGACGAAAGGCGGGGGTGTGGTGCTCTATGTCAAAGATGGGGTGAGAGGAGGGGCAGGCTGAAGTGCTCTGGGTCAGAATACAGGGGGGTCGTGGGGAAAGGGACTTAACGGTGGGGGTCTACTACATTCCTCCCAGCCAAGGGGAAGAGCTGGACTGCGAATTCTCGGGTCAGCTTGTGAAGGCACTTAAGGCAAAGGATGTAGTTGTCATAGGTGATCTAAATTACCCAGACATCTGCTGGGAGGAGCAGTCAGCCAGGTCTGACCGCTCACGAAGGTACCTTGCCAAGATAAAGGACCTCCACTTAACCGAGGAGGTGCACAGTCCCACCAGGGAAAATGCCCTGCTGGACCTGGCCCTGGCCACAGGTGACGACCTGGTAAGGGGACTCCAGGTTCTTGACCACATGGGCGACACTTATCATCGCCTGCTGGAATTCACCATCCAGCACAGGATGTCAAGGGCCTGCAGCAAGGCAGTAGCCCTTGACTTCAAGACAGCCAACTTCAATGAGCTGAAGAGATTGGTAGGAGAAGCACTGGGGTCCTGTGTAGGGGAGTAGGGGAGCTGGGTGCCCAAGATGAGTGGTCGTTCCTTAAGGAGAAGATACTCAGAGCCCAAGGGATGACAATCCAAATGAGAATCAAAGGGGGCAAGAGTGGTCAAAAGCCCCCCTGGCTCACCAAGGGCATTCAGGAATGCCTGATTGCCAAAAAGGAGGAGTACACACAGTGGAAGGGAGGGGCTATCACCAAAGAGGAGTATACCTCCATCACTCGGGTCTGTAGGGGGGCTGTTAGGAAAGCTAAGGCAGATACGGAACTAGGGCTAGCATCAAGGATCAAGGACAACAAAAAGTCCTGTTTTAAATACATAGGGAGTATGAAGAAGGCACTGGTAATGTGGGGCCCCTGCAGAATATGCTAAGCAATCTGATGGTTGCACCAGAGGAAAAAGCAGACCTTTTAAACAAATTCTTTGCCTCCATTTTTTTGTGCAGGGACTGCACCACCAAGATTTGGGACAGACTCAGGAGAGACCCCGCCAAGTCTAGGGTCAGGGAGGAACGAGACAGAGAACTTCTGGAGGGGCTGGACATGTTCAAATCAGCAGGTCCAGATACTCTCCACCCCAGGGTGTTGAGGGAATTGGCAGGGGTTATCGCGGGGCCCCTGGCATGGCTTTACGAGCACTTGTGGTGCTCTGGCCAGGTGCCAGATGACTGGAAGAGGGCCAATGTGGTCCCCATCTTCAAAAAAGGGAGGAGGGAGGACCTGAGCAACTATAGGCTCATTAGTCTTACTTCGATCCTGGGGAAGCTCTTTGAGAAGATTATCAAGGAGCATGTCTGTGAAGGGCCAGCAGCGGGAATGATGCTCAGGGCCAACCAGCATGGTTTCATTAGGGGCAGTTCCTGTCAGACCAACCTGATTGCCTTCTATGATCAGGTCACAAAATCATTGGATGCAGCTGTTGCAGTGGATGTAGTCTTTCTGGACTTCAGGAAGGCCTTTAACACTGTCTGCCAACCCATTCTTATTAAAAAGCTAGGCGACTGTGGCAATGATGACCATACAGTCAGATACGTCGCAAATTGACTGAGGGGCTGCATTCAGAAAGCGGTGGTGGACGGGTTATATTCGACCTGGAGGGATGTGAGCAGTGGAGTCCCCCAGGCCTCAGTCCTTGGGCCTGCACTGTTCAATCTGTTTATTAGCGACTTGGATGAGGGGGTGAAAAGCACCCTGTTTAAATTCACATCAAGATTTGAGGTGAGGTGGGCACGTCAGAAAGGAGGGACAGGATACAGCTGGACCTGGACAGGTTACAGGGGTGGGCAAATGAGAATAGGATGGGATTCAATACTGACAAGTGCAGGGTGCTGCACTTGGGCAGTAAGAACCAGCAGCATACCTATAGGCCTTCTCGAAAGCACAGTGGCAGAAAGAGATCTTGGAGTCATTATCGATTCCAAGATGAACGTGGGCCGTCAATGTGAGGACACGGTCAGTAGGGCTAACCGCACCTTGTCATGCATCCACAGATGCATCACAAGCAGGGCCAAGGAGGTGATCCTCCCCCTCTATATGACACTGGTCAGGTCACAGTTAGAGTATTGCGTCCAGTTCTGGACGGTGCACTTCAGGAGGGATATGGACAGCATTGAGAGGGTCCAAAGGAGGGCCCTTTTGATCCAGGGGACAGCAGGGCAGACCCTACGGAGAGAGGCTACAGGACCTTAACCTGCTCAGCCTTCACAAGAGAAGGCTGAGGGGGGACCTGGTGAGCGTCTATAAACTTACTAGGGGAGACCAGTGGGGAATGCGAGAGACCTTGTTCCCCCAAGTGCCTCCTGGAGTAACAAGGAATAACGGCCATAAGTTGTTAGAGTAGGTTCAGACTAGACATTAGAAGGCGCTACTTCACAGTTAGGGAGGCTAGGATCTGGAACCAACTTCCAAGGGAAGTGTGCTGGCTCCTACCCTGGGGGTCTTTAAGAGGAGGCTTGACAATTATCTAGTTGGGGTCATTTGAGCCCAGTTTTCTCTCCTGCCCAGGGCAGGGGGTCGGACTAGAAGATCTGCAAGGTCCCTTCTGACCCTACATCTATGAATCTCCTCTGAACACTTTCAAGAGAAATTTGGATGTTTATCTTGCTGGGATCCTATGACCCCAGCTGACTTCCTGCCCCTGGGGCAAGGGGCTGGACTCGATGATCTTTCAAGGTCCCTTCCAGCCCTAATGTCTATGAAATCTATGAAATCACGAGCACTCTGAGCAAACAAGAGTGGTACAATAAAAAACTGACTGTTAAGACCAAGATCAAAGACCAAAATTAAGATCATGTGTTTTGTCACTGTGAGAGAGAGAGAGAACGCCACAGGGGGCAAAGGAGCACTGGCCAAAGGTAGAAGCAGCTGCCCCAGCCCCAAAGCCCCAAAGAGCTCAGCAGAAATACTCCTTAACCAGGTGTTTCTGGAGGGGAGGGCCCGGGAATTCAAACCTCTCTATAAAGAAAAGCCCAGAGCAGGCAGGAAGGGGGAATGCAGGACTGGAAGGAGAGGAGCCAGGTCGAGCAACATTGCGGGAGAACTTGAGAGCAACCTGGAGAGCTGGCAAGAGGCTCCTGAAGAGAGGGAGCTCCCCAGAGAAGACTTAGAGGAAGGTGTGGTGGAATGGCAGTACCAGGAACTGCTTGCGATCTTGCCAGCAGAGCCCGGCTGGGGAAGGTACTGTAAAAACCCTAATAGAGGGGCACTCCAGAACAAAGGTACCATAAAGACTCTAAAAGGCGTGCAAGGACAAAATGTCGATGGCAGACCCAGTGGGGTAATGGGATTGTAATGATCCCAATAAGAGGCTCATGAGGAATAAGAGCAGCTGCCGTAAAGATGGGAACAGGTGAAGGATAAAGTGACTTCACCGGATATATTTTTTTTCCTTCCTCCTGCCCCTCGCCCCCCCCCCCCCCCCAAAGAAGACAAAGGAACAATAATCCAGGATGGGAGCACTTAGTTTCCTTTTTTGACAGAGGCATGGGAGAGAACCCGAAGGCCGAACATTGACAAAAGGACAATTTTGATACCTGGTGGAACGGGCGAGGGTGTAGGGGATGGTGGAGCCCTCAGGACCATAGGCCTCAGGAACAGAGGACAGTGGATGACAACCAACTGGAACTACAAGCCCAGGTACTAAATCTACTCCTATAAACACCAAGTCGTGGCAGGCGAGGACGGGGGTGCATGGACCTCCCGTTGGGACTTGTCCCTGACATCAGTCAACAGACTGAGGTCCTATGGGGCTATAAACAGAAAAAAAAAGAAATATATATATATATATATATATATATATATATATATATATATATATACACACACACACACACACACACACACACATACACACACACACACACACACACACACACACACACACACACACCTCTATTGAAAGAGAAAACAATAGACCAGTCAGAAAAAAAAGGTCTCTATTGAAAGAGAAAACAATAGGCCGGTCAGAGAAACAAAAGGAGATAACCACTTCTACACTGAAACTGAGTGTGGCTGGAAAAGCAAAGACTCTTGGGAGGGGGCTACCTAACTAGATACTTGACAGTCATCAACACCCTTTTGAATAGTAGTGAATCATGGGCCACATACTCTACTCAAGAAAAGTACCTCAGCAGCATCCACTTATGTTGCCTTCATTGCATTCTAGGAATTTTCCATCGGGACAGAGTTGCCCACACCGAGGTCTTGGAACATGCCAATATTCAAAGCCTCCATTTGCTTCTTAGCCAATACTGACTTTAATGGCCTGCTTATATATGGAGAATGGCCATATGCCTAAAGCACTCTTGTATGGAGAAATTTTTACAGGAAGAAGATCGCATGGGCATCCTTATCTCCAGTTCAAAGATGTTTGCAAGAAAGATATGAAGGCAATGAACGTTAAGCCAAATGACTGGGAGAAGACTGCTGAGGATCCATGTGCTTGGAAACAGTCTATTCAACAAAAAATTAAGGCTTTTGAAAAAAGAAGCAACCAACACGCAGAGGAAAAAAAGAAACCTCAGAAAGGACCCTGCACCACATTCAGAATTGGTTGATATAAACTTCAAATGCAATAAGTGCAGAAGACACTATCACTCAAGAATTGTCTCTATAGCCACACTCACAGATGTTCAGTAAGCTGATGCCTCACTTGGCGCAATTCTATTGTCTTGTAAGATAGACAGATGCCTACATCTGTAACTCACTTTCTAATGATGTGCTCAGTCTGAGCATGTTCCCTTCCTGGGCTGAGGGCTCTGTAGTTCCCCACTCAGTGATTTTGCTCTAGCCTTCTTGTGGATTAGCTCTTCCAAGCTTTATCCTCACAAATACTCGGGCATTAACCCTACAGTAATTGTACTGGCACCACTATTCCAGTGTTATGAGTGGGCTGTGGGCTGGGAGTCCCTTGCCACCACGTGGCTGCACCAGGCATTGGCCAGGTTCACAGGGTGGATGGAGTAGGATGAGGTGGAGGGTGCTGAAAGCCAGGAGCTATCCTGAAGGCTGCCTGCTACAAATACAGTGAGAGGCTCCTGGGGGCTCAATTAACTGCTCTGTTGTTCCTTTCATGGTCACTGACACATGCCTAAACCTAGAGGGGGTTGGGAACTCAGGAAACCTGCTGTGGTTCTACAAAATTCAGGCTGCTTAGGTTGTACCAGGGTCTCTCCTTCAGCCAGCACAGCCTCTGGGCCCATGATCAGAAGGCAAGGCCAGTGCCCCTGCATGCTGCTTGCACCTGAACTCAAGGCCCTGTAGTTGGTCCCAGGCACTGATAATGTAGGAACCGAAGTGCTGTGCCCACAGAGGGAACAGCTCTCCTTGTGCAGAGGATCTCAAAACAGGGCTCAAATGAGGATTAGGCAGCACCTAGCCCTTTAACCAGCCCTGTAATGGAGATGCCTGCTTCCTAGCCACTGCTATTTCAGAGTGTGGGGGCACAAAAGTGTAGCATGCTGTAGTGTGAGCACACAATGCATCATCTGCTGCAGAGGAGCTGCCTCTGTGCACACTCTGATGCCAGGGTAAGTGCAACGTCTCATGCCATTCAGCAAAAATGGGGTTAGCAACCTCCCATTCACAAAAACAGACCTAGGAAAAGCACAAGTGGCAGTGCGGTGATCATGGACAGCTCATTGACCATGCTTCTGGTAGCCAAGACAGGAACTCTCAGCAACCAACCAGCAGCAAAGAGGGTGTGACTGCCCCATTGCACCTCCCTGGATTTGCCTCTGCCTATTCAAGAGGGGCAAAGACTGCACATAGGCATTTGGCATGGAGCAGCTGATGTGCTGTGTGACTGCATGGTCACTTGCCTCCTGATAACTTACTGGAGGCAACTGCTGTTGTCTTTCCTGCACAGTGCAGGGGCGGGGGCTGGATCCGATGATCTTGCGAGGTCCCTTCCAGCCCCTTACAATCTATGACTCTATGATGAATCCTCACCCTCTTTTAAGGACTGCACAAGTCTGCACCATTTGCAGATGAAACAACCACATTTTTACAGACTCCAGGAACTTTATGGCATGTTCATAACCATGGAAGAACCCTTAGGTTAGGTGCCCATAGAGAGCTGCTTCCCTGGTCAGGTTTCTGAAACCTGTCACCACCAGGAGCAGTGCACGGACTTTCTTCCACACACCTCTGGCATATGGGCAATCCCAGAAGAGGTGGCTGATTGTTTCTGCCTGCCAGGTCAGCCTCAGGCAGTTTGATGGACCTCTCCACCCTGCACTGTTTCTCCATGCCCACCCAGGGAGTGCCCGGTGTGCTGCCTGCCAGTTCAGGTCTCTGTGCTCCTTCTGCAGGTCCTTGTGGAAGATTCACTCCCATACTACCTGGCGACAACTGCCAAGCTGTAAATCTACCGGTAACGTGGTGTCTCTTGCCCTTACCACCTCCCATATCTTGCGGTGGTTTACCAGGGTCACTAGGATAGCATCGTGTGGCTTGTATTTCTCTTGAAAGTGCTTCAGGATTCATGGAGAAAGCACGGTCCATGGGCTCCTGTTAGTCATTGGGTGCACTTGCCACTGTTGCAGCAACTGCCCTGCAAAATACTTAACCAAGCTAGCTGTTTTATATTCCACCCCTGTTGCCAGTTTGCAAACCTGGCTCATGTATTTGGCCCAGAGGAAGTGGAGGACGTCTGGCATCCCTCTGCATCCAGACCATTTTGTTTTTCACAGCTTGGCCCTTGCCACTTTCTCCCATGTGGAGTTCCAAAAAGCCCCACACATGGCTCCCTTGATTCTGTGAAGGACTTGTTCTGAGTGGGGGGAGACTAGAGCAGTGTGTAGTAGTATCGGCAGGAGCACTGCCTTCATCAGCACCACCAACTCCCCCATTGACAGAAACCTGAGCAGAGAAGTGATTCTCTATGGGCATCTGACCAGACAGCAAGGGACCCCAACAGCTCACTTTGACCAGTTCATATCCTGCTTCAGGTATGCAGTGTGGAAAACCAGGAACATGCTCATAAACAGACCCTCAGACCTCACAGTCGAGGACTGTATTAAAATTGGGACTAAGTGAAATCTACTGATACTACAGGAAGACAGAAGAGGACGATGGGACAGAAATGACAGACCTCATCTGATGGAGAGGGGTCTGGCATAGACTTTTTCAGAAGTAGACCTTCTAATGAGGGCAGTGGGTGAGGGTACGGGTATAGAGATAGTTGCACAGTATGAACTGTGTAATGGGTTTTTAGTGTGCTTTGAGCTGCCAAGTCCCTAGCTTGCTTCGGCGGCCATATGGCCGAGGGCAAGTGAAACTTGGGGACATCCAGAACCCAAGCTTCCAGGCTTGGGCCTGCATGTAGGATGCCTGCCAATGGATTTGGAAGCATCTGAAGCCCCAGGTGGGGTGGAGGACGTTTGCCGGTTGTAATGACTCATGTATTTGGAATTGATTTGGCCAATTTTACTTGGAACATGAAAAATTAAAAAAAAAAAAACAAAAAACAACAAACCAAAAACTCCCATCTAGCTGTTAACTGTGATCCAAAGCCAATACCCATCAGTGGCACCTACTGAGTGTGGCTCTCTAAGTGGCACTGTAGCCTTTTTGTAGGCCCATGAAACATGAGCCATGGGTATGTTGCTGCCAGACTTGGCCATTTCAAAGGGCCTATGCCCTATGGTTAAGTGGCAACAGTAGGCCTGAAGCCTGTCCTTGAGTGAAATACCATAATGTGAGTGTTTGCAGATGCTGTGGCTGGCTTGGTCAGCAGAATAACAGAAGCCATCCATCTGTCTAACTGGACACAGTCAGACAGAACATAAGGCCTCAGTAAGAACAAGGAAGTCTTGTTAGCCAGGGGTAGAACAGCATTCCACAATGGAAAGAAAAGTGATAAGGTGCCCTCCCTATCACTCCCTCTTGCTTTCTCAAAAATATAAATTTTAACTAATTGGCATCTTCTTGGCCCACAAGGGATCTAGTTTAATCTGGTTCTGAAAGTTTCAGAGAGACAAAGAAATTTAAATAAAACCAAGCAGGGCTAATTCATTAATGTTTACCAGCCATCTATAAATAGTGGGTATAAGCTGGGGTGGGGGGGAACTTGGTAACTTCTGCATGACACCTGCCAGACTCTCTGGAGCAGCCCTCTGCTGTGAATCTGAGAGTCTGGCCAGCTTCACTTCATGGCAATCAAGACCCATCCTATAAGATTATGCTTCTGCTTGGCACTAATCTTGCAGGAATTCTGTTTTGTCAATTAATCAATAAACTTCTCAAGTTGGTTTGAATGACCCAAGGGTCCATTTAAATTCTTTTCACCATGTTTAAGGTTGTTAACAGCACTTAATATTGGCTAAACTGGATAGCCAGCAGCAGGATAGGTTCTGTCCTGTTAGGGACAGGGCCAGATCCAGGGTACCCTCCTTTCCAGGGTGTTGCCAATCTCCCTGAGCCACAGTCCCTCTGTCCTGCTCTGCTTCTGGCCCCATGCATCTTCCCCTGTAGGGTGTCTAGTGGCCCAGTTTACAGTGGAGGGGCAGAGGAGCACTCTTGGCAAAACTTAGCCCAAGGCCTAGTGGTAAGGTACTTTTCTGGCCATGGGGCATATAGAGTCAAACCTACTTTGGAGAAAAAAAGCTAGAACCTATATCTCACTTTCCAGCCAAGTGCCCTAACCTTCAGGCTACTGGGCTAGGAAGAGAGAGGACTGCCTTTTAGTCCATCAAATACCTGTTAGCTGCGATTTTTCTGTACCTAGTATTCTGGGGATTTACCCAGCATTTATGAACCTGCCTGCAGAAAACAAGAGTGCAATAGTGTGCAAGTAAGTGGCTGTGACGACTGTGAAAGCCAGTTCAGCCAGACCCACCTACACATAAAATCTATATGACCAAATTCAAATAACAGTGCAACTTGCATAAAAATACAAGATGGCAGCTGGGACCATACAAAATAGAGCAATCCCAATTGATTTCATTTCCTGTGCTAGATTATGCCAAATCATCATAGGGTTTGTAATCACTTAAAACTTTTTAATAGCTAGGAAATAAACCCTCCTGCACAAAGGACAGTGGCTGGGGCAAAACTACATTGTGGTGACATGACTGCCACAAAGAAGATCAGTCTCCACTACAGGTTGCAACCCATTAGGTGTAGAGAAAGTGGAGCTTGTGGCACTCAATATCAAACCCAGGCCATAAGATGATAACAGTCATAATAAAGGCTGGGGCAAAAGTGGATGAGGATAGGGAAAGCACTATCAAGAAGAATAACCAGTTGCTCCACTAGTGGCTGCCATCCACTAGGCGATAAATTAGATAGGCCTTAATCTTTTACCACACCCGAGCCTAAAAATAAAAGTGATAGTTCCTCTAAAAGGAAAATTGTTGGCAGAGACCTGACACACTCATCACATGTGTATATCCAAGCTAAGAGAGAAAGAGAATGGTCCAGACTGTCTGAGTTAATATAACCAGAGAAAGCAGGAAACTACATATACTTTTCAACTGAGCTAGTAACTAAAGAAAACAAAAGACTAAATATACATTTCAAGAAGAACCTGTAAGAGGTGCATTGAATACAGGAAAGAAGTCCTGTATGTGACAAATTCTTGGGCATGCATGCTACATATGCCTTGCTAACACATCCACAAATACCCAAAGGCAGGTCTCATAACCAATGCCTGTAGGTATCCCATTTAGTCAATCAAGGCTCACCACGTATGATTGACTTACCACCTCTGGACTGGCCAGAAAACTAAATGAAGAAGAAGTTTCACACCTGAACAAATCCAAAAACAGGATCCGAGCAATTTAACAATTATAATGTGATTGTTCCCCCTTCCTCTCTATTTTATTCAGACCGTAATTGACCAACCATCAAGGAAAAATGCTTTGAAGCTATATGCGAGCATGTTCTTCTAAGGCACACAACAAGATGTTATAGCTTCGTTTTCCCTCGTTTTGGTGTCAATCTCGCCTGTCACAACTTTGATGGGAGTGATTAAAGGGGGACGCCACACGAGAGGAGTGCTCACTTAGTTTTAATAACGAGTATCAACAATGCCCGCTCACAAGAAGCGCAACTCAGCTAGCTGCCAGCTATAGGTCCCTCAGCCAGCTCTCCCTACATGTTCCCAATTCACCTATCAGTCCCGCACTCACCGGATAGGCATTTGCAAGCCTGCCCTGCTTATCAATTCACAGCAACAACGTTCCCACCACAGATCTGGACAGAGCCGCAATCGTCCGGCTGAATCAGCAACTTGTCTTCCAATGGGTCGGGTGCCCAACACTTGCGGCTTCAACAAGAAGTTCTTGGCAAATCTCTCTCTCATTGCCTGTGCCTCCGCGCAGGCTGCTTGCCATCTCTGGCATCTAAAGCCTTGACTCCTCTTCCCCTTCCGGGGAAAAGCTGATCTGTGTGCCATAGTCCTTTATACAATGTTTCCACCCAGCTGTTGTTAATCTCCGGTTGTCGGCTGCCAGCCGGGAAGACTTAATTGGCAATTAAGCCTTCAGTTATCTCAATCTGCTTGAGCACCTCATCACTGTCAGCAAGTAATGGACACTCTGACAAAGTCCATAATGGGTATTTAGCATCCTGGATGGGTAAACAGGCAATATGTCACCCAGTTCCATGGGTCCAATGGAAAGTTCTCAACAACTTGGGTGCTTTTCTCAAACGTTCCCGTAACAGGAGCAGTGTCTCCGTTACACTATACAATTAAACAGTATAAGACCAAAACAGATTTGCCAGCAAGGTGTGCACTCCAGGAGAAACAGAGAAATCACTACAACATCACACCCAGCTCTCAGGATCCTGCTCAGTGAAAGCTGTAAAGCAATTGCTTCCTGGCCTGCACTGGTGAGAAAACACTCCAGCAGCTAAACATATACTTGGACTCTGATGATGGCTCATTTACTGAATATTGAATAAGAGTCTCTTTTTCTGTCATTTAGTTTTATAGCTTGTTTGTCGTGTTGTTATTAAAGCCTTTCTGCTATTAATTGAATGAGATGTCACGTTAATCCTTAACTCCACTAAATTTAAAATCCTGCTTTAACTGCAATAGGTGGAGCAGATCCCCTCTGAACAGAAGAACAATGTGAGTTATGCAGAAAGGAGTAGGACCTAAAATCTGCAGAAGGGGCCCAGGTACAGCTTATATGGCTCTGTGAAAGACAGAGTTGGCCTTGAACTCAACTGTTCAACTGTTTGCATAGAAATAACATAGAAATGACACTGGAGCACACATGAAAAATATAAACTAGTCAAATAGCACACATGACACTTCCCTCTGAAAGCTAAGATGATGAGTATCACCCTGCATATCACCCAGGACAAGCCCTGATACTCAAACCAAGGTAAGAATAGCACCCCTGGCAATTCCCAGCTAGTTATGCAACTCCTGTCTGTAGTGAAACAGTGAACACACTGTAAGGGGAAAAAAAACCCTAAGGCATCTCCAAGGAAATGGAGCCAGGAACTACAGAGCAGAGACAGGAAAATGTTCAGTCTTTTGTGTTATGAATCAAATTACAAGATTAGCAGCAAAAGAAATGGTGGAAACATGCTACTTCTGCTGTATTAAAGCATTTGTGAGGTGGTGTCTCATGAAATCTTAATAAAAACATAATTAAAATTGTCTTGACAAGAAGAAATTGGCTACAAAACCTAGACCAGGGTCATTGATAAATGGCAATGTTCAGCCTTCAGAACTGTCTGATTTAAAATCCTCATTAACAAGTTGGAAGAGGAAGCAAGAGAGAGGTTAATGAAAGCCACAGATGGTAAGTAAGAAGGAGCTATAAACTCAACTTGGGACACTAGCAAAATACCAAGCAAGCTAGAAAAAACAGAGACATAGATGGGGAATAACAGACCGAGACTGAGGGAAAAATACATCTGGGGAAGGATGGTCTGAAAAAAAAGATACTTAATGGATAGAAGTGACTTGGGAAGCAGTGTTGTTGCAAGAGCTCTAAGGAAAAGCATGAAATTAGATAGAAGATTGGAAAGTGATGAGCCAATAATAAATAGCAATGAAATGAGAGGCCTGTGCCCAGAGGCATCGTGTCTCCTAGCAGGAAGGGACGGCGCCTCTCTCAGTAACTCCTCCAGGTCTTACTTGCAGCATTTGGGCACCTCTTCAGCAGAAGCTTGTTGATACTTTGGAAGGAGTTCAGAGAGGGGCAGTGAAGTAAACATAGACTGGAAGGATGAACTGATAAAAAAGGGAGCTGTTCAAACACCATTGACAAGTTACCATTAAACACTAACCTTGGAAGGAAGCAGCCGGTACTTTAGGATGGAAGGTACTGGTACAGGATTCCAGAGACACAGGTTAGGCACACAGGACATAGGTAGGAACCTACCTAAGTCATGGCAAGAGACAAAGGGTGTTTTGTGGCCTGCTCACTGCTCAATTTCACAAGCATTTTGTGGTATCCCCACCTCTTGCCACTGATTGGCAGAAGCCACCTTCACTCAATCTACAGCACTACCGCTGTTTTGGGGGTTGGTTGATTTTGCAGGAAATTGCAGCCAGTGCTCGGTTTTGTGGCGATTGCAGCCAATGCTGTGTTTTGCAGTTTCTTTGAAATCAATGAAACCATGATTTAGGTAAGTTCCTAGACGTCGGGCTGGAAGCAAGCTCTGGGGTCATAAACCCAATCCCTGCTATTATAGGTCACCATGTTGTATAATCCCTTCCATGATCTGCTCAAGCTACATCTGTAAACCAGGAAGCTTTATGCCCCATTCTGCCTGTTGAAAGCTACGCTGGAACCTCACTCATCTGATGCTTTGGAACCATCTTCTAAATTCTAAACTAAAATGATTTCTGGCCAGTTTATACTCATTGCTCTTGCACCAACACTGCTTTTCGTCTTGAATAGTTCTTCTCCTTCCCTCAGGCTTCATTTTGCTAGGCAAAACTAACCATACCCTTCTAGACTCTTCTCATAACAGTAGGCTTTCTGTCCTCCTGATCATTCCAGCAGTCCATCTCTGTATCTGCCCCAATATGAATTTCTCTTTCTTACACGTCTGTCCAAAGTTGCATACAATGTTATCACCAGTGCCTTGAGGTCTTGCTGGTGCCTTGTACAATGGTGTTGTCTTTTTCACAGCTCATCACATTGGTGCCTCTGAGTCATCTTCTGACTAATATTCCTGTGTCATTCTTTTCTTTGTTTGGGTCCCTCTAACTGATAATCTCCAAAATTATTTTTTCTCCCAAAAGAAAAATTCTTATTTGTCCAAATGTGCATGACCTTACACTTTGTACTTTACATTTCATCCCATTTCTGCTTCTCCTGTCCCCATGTAGCAAAATCCCCAGTTTTTCTTTTTTTAATTTATTTTAAAATGCATTCTGTCCCCTTCCCCAACCATTTCTGACTTTTTCTCTCCCTCTCTATTCCCTAGATGAGTATAAGTAAGCTAAGATGTAGGATAAGCTTTAACATTTTATTTTAGGTAGTAAGTTTTATTTTTCTCTCCCCTCTTTGCAAATAAGTGCCTTGCTATTTTGATATAGATATCCACTGTTTTATAAGTGATAATTATTATGTTTTGTATTGATTTTTTTTTACTGCTTTTATATTGTGTGATTACTGTTTTAGGCCTATATATGTAAGTTAGCATAAGTCATGTCAAGCCTCCATCTTATCCCCATGCCCGGTTGTGTAACCCATGACTCATACCTACCCCTCCTATGTAACTTGGTTCCTGAATGAATGGGGATGAATGAGGGTGCTTCAGAGACAATGGCAGTAGGTCTAAAAATAGCTCCTTCTGAATGACCGAACCATCAACACCAATACCTGGACCAAGAACCCAGCCATTGGAACCACCCTCAGCATTCAAGAAACAAAAGATGAGGCAACCCGACATTGTGCCAGGCTGCACATGCTCAGTTTGAACACCTGGAGCCCTCTGGAATAGGACTGACCTTGCCTGGACAGGCCCTCCCCATAGGAGATCAGAAGTAGTCTGCCCCATAAAAAGGGGTAGTGAAGACTGACTCCTTGGGGCATCTCTGCATCTGAAACAGCACCACACCACACCACCTATCCACCCAGAGGGTCTGCTGGTGACCCCACTCTGGACAACACCTACTGGAAAAGAACCCCTTTCCAGCCTGCATAGGTAGATATCACCCCCTACTCACTCTTCAACCAAGGACTTGGATTCTGTTTCTCTTCCCCACCTGGACTCCAACCCTTCCACTGAGTCTCTTTCTCCTGCTGCCATTGTGCATTGTGTGAGAACCAATAACTTCATGGGGCTGTGTAGTGCGTTGTCTGTTTAATAAACCTGTTATTTTGAAACCCCGAGTTGGGTTTTTGTCTGTTTCCTGACTGTTTCCTCCTTGCCACCACTTAACTGCCTCCCTCCAATATCTCAGCTGTCTGCCTCAGTTTCCAGCCCCAATCTACCTTAAGTAACTCCAAGCCTCAAATCCTCAGCCAGCTTCTCTCTAGTCCACTGGTTTTAATCCTGGTTCTGGCAACATTCACTCCCTACACTTTAACCCTCTCTCTCACCTTAACCTTCCCCCAAGTATCCCAGGTACCCCAAGCATACACATACGCACTGTACCATCCAAGTTAGGAACTTACCTATGTGTAGGTGGGATGTATATGTGTGAACTGGTGAGTGTGTGTGTGTGTGTATATATATATATATGTCATTGTGTGCATGATATACTAATTAGTGGTCTGTGCATGTATACTGAGTATGCAGGAATAGACTATTGATTTTTGTCTAACTTTTGGGGTGTATAGTGTATGTGTTTGAATTGGTGATAGGTATGCATGTGCCTAGGCTGGTTTGGATGTGTATGTGCCTGAGTTGGTAGTGTGTGTGTGTGTGTGTATGCACCTAATTGATTTGTGTGTTAGTATATGTGCAATTGTGTTACACCTTCCTGTCTAACAGCACAATATTGAGATCCTGAGTGTTGCCCTGACCCCACAGGGCAACATCCAAGATAATCCAGTTTCTTCTGTCAGACATCATGATCTTCCTCGCTGTTAACAACCACTGCCAACTTAGTGTCAGCAGCAAATTTAATGACTGCACTTCCACTTTTTGAGCCAAAGCCATTAATGAAAATATTAACTACAACTGATTCCAAGAACAAACCCTGCTGGACTCCACTAAAAACTCAGCACTGTCCATTCTTATTTCTCCTTTAATCACCTTACAATTCTTGTACTAATTCCCATCATCTCCAGCTTAACCAAGAATTTCCAGTGTAGCACCATATCAATTCCCTTATGGAAATCCAACTATGATCCACTGCACTTCCTCTGTCTAGAACTCAGTTATCTTACCAAAGAGAATGATTAACTGAGTCTGGCAGAATCTACCTTTTGCAAACCCACATGACACTTCATCCCCCTTTCCATTGACTCCCATGCCTTTATTCTTTCTTCTAAAGCGTATTCTGAAATCCTGCATGCAGTGGGGGTCAGGCCAATGGGCCAGAAGTTGCCCACATGGCTGCAGTTTCCTGTGCCAGCTCTATCAGAATTCTGGCATGGAAACTGTGCATCCCCCCAAGGTCCTACTCCTAGCTCTACTAATGACTTGATTTTGGTAGATCACATCACCTTTTTTCCTCTCTTTCCTTTCAGTGCAAGCTCTGTGAGTAGGGACTGTCTGTGCTGTGCCTACCACAACAGGAGCTTGACTTCTAATAAGGCTTTCATGTGTTACCTCCTATTAATTAGCATTTAGGGCCATAGATTGAGTCAGGACCTCCCAGCACTGCTCCTTTGCATCTTAGTTTTTCTAATGTAAGTTAGGTTTGGCCTTTGGACATGCAGGCAAGAGAACTCAGGAGAGCCGGGTTACCAGCTTGAGGCTGAGCCTTCACTGGAGGGTGCTGCATGTAAAGCCCAAATCTTACTAAAACTATAGCTGCACTACTGCTACCTATGCTCTGAATGGATATGTGTAAGAGGCACTTTGTGCCATTTTTGTGTCGTGCAGATCCTGTTTCCACCTGTGTGACTGGGACTAGTCTTTTTGAGCACGCTCAGAAGATTTTGACCATGGTCACTCATGCTCTGTGGCAATCCTATTTTGCTCAGGAGGGTACATAACTCCAGATAAGCCCCCAAAAGTGTAGTCAAGTGAAAAACAGGCAGCAGCTGTTTGCCATGGGAGGTGGATACTTCCACTTTTTAGTGCAGTGGTTCTTAACCAGGTGCCACAGCACCCTGAGGTGCACTGAGATCCTTTCAAGGTGCCACACAATATTGATTCTGTTAGGTGTGCCAACATGATTCACAATATAAACCCAGAGATTTTAAATAGGCATCCATAGTGTTAAAACATTTTGACCTGTTGTGGTCTTTCTGAATTTTCTGCAACAGAAAAACTGCACTACATATTTTTATGTAGTCAAAAAACAAATGAAAACTAAGAGCTGGGATTTTCCATGTGGTGCCTTGAGTCTAATGAGGGGGTGCCTTGAATCTGAGAAGGTTGAGAACCACTGTTTTAGTAGGTAGGGTACTTGTCCCAGAAATAGAATACCCAGGTCCTAGACAGTCCTCACCTATCACCTGGCAAGTATTTCTAAGAAGCACAAGTCTTACTGGCTGTTCAGACCCTGTGCTAGGTCTCTGTTTTTCTCTAACAGCAATGTTGAAAGTCAGCAGCAAGGATAGATCCAGGACTGGACGCAACAACTTGAAGAATGGTTTTTCACAGTAGTCTTTACAACTAGAGTCACCTGTGTTAAGCTGCCATGAGACCCCAAATCGCACAGAACCAACTGATGCTGGAAGTAGAGTTGTGTAGAAATGAGGACTTCTGTTAAATAAAAAAATGCATGTTTATTTTCCCCCCTGTTGACAGGAACAATAAGTAGGAAATGCAATTCTTTCCAAACAGTAGACATCTTCCAAACATCCCAGGGAGGGATCCAGGCACTAGCAAGCCAACTACACCAGCCAGAATGCTCAGGAGCCCAGATGAGGGCCAGGTAGAAACCCAAGGAACAGGTTGCTAGAGGGCTGGGACCCAAAAGGACTGGAGACCAGCTAAATGGGAACCAGCTATCTGGGAAGCTGGGCAGCCTGCCAGTTGGCGAATCAAGCATGGAGGAAGTGCAGCATCTACAAGTGCAGTGATCAGGGCTCCCTGCCAGGAGGGAAGCCTGGAAGCCAGCTTTCTGTAGGGTTTGGCAGTCAAGACTTTAATAGCCCAGGAGCCAGCCAGACCCGGGAGTCTGCCCGCTGGGGAAACTGACCACAGAATCCCTGGTGGCTATGAGCCAACTCCCAAATACATAAGCATCCTGAGATCTGGGATGTCCAGGGACCAGGTAGGAAGCCTGTGAGTTCCAGGAGCTAAGCAAACTGATAGCCCAGGAGCCAAGTAAGCAAGGGGCCCAAAGAGCTAGGCCCCCAGAAAGCTAAGCAGACTGCCAAGAATGAGGCTGAGGCAGTGTGGTCCCTGCTGTCCAGCTGCAGTTTTCTTGGGCTTAGACATTAGTGCCAGTTTCCTCCTGACCCTGCCCTCATGGAGACCTATATGGATCTGCCAGCTGGTGAGGCAGGTATGACGGCTCAACTCAGTAGGATGCAAGGGGAGAAGTGGGGCTGGAGGATCAGTGCTCCACTGAAAAATCTAAGCTGAAATCCTGGTTTCCCTGGCACCAGTGGGTGAAATCCTGCTGAGAACTCCTGCTGACTTTAGCAAGGCCAGGATTTACTCCTTGTCTGGAGGTTCCTCTGTCTCAATACCCAGAAGCTCACAGCCTCTCCCCTTCAGTAAGGCACAGTCCAGGCTCTGAAGGATACCAGTGGTAATTGTGATTCCGAGCCTTGGGAGATGGAGGAGCTCAAGAAGCACTGGGAGATGCTGGGTCTGCAGAGGCAGAGCTTGGCCTCTGGAGGCTTCCAGTCAGTACCACCCTGATGTACCTGGAGTGGCTTCAAACATGTCAACTCCTCTCCATGCCAGAGCAAAGAACAGAAGCCACAAAGAAGCAGGCACTTTTTCAGCTCGGGGACTAGCCTCTCCCACAGCTCCAAACATGCTGCACCAGTTCCTCTGTTCTTTGAATGTATGTGATAATGTCCGCAGTGAAGTTCATTTGCTCCACTGCTGCTATTCCAACACAGTGATTGTTGCTGTAAGTCCAAAGGCTTTGTTTTATGCTCTGACAGGATGGGGAGAACGATATTCGGGTATGTCATAAAAACTGGAAAATCCCTTCCCAGGAACTTTTATACTAATGTTCTAGAGAGGAGAATGAAGGCAGCCCCACACAGGGCAGGTCTCTCAGTACTGAGACAGTTGCAGGGAACATTTGCAGCACTGCCAACTATATCATAGTGAGGCAGGTTAGCTTGTGCTAGGAGGGACTACTGTTTTCTCATTAGGGGCTCATCCATACTATCAAAAGGCATGTGCTTTACAGTCCTGAGCCCAACTGAGTGAGTTTAACAAAAGTCCACTTAGTTTGTGTCCAAAGCAGACTAGCACCTTAGAAGTCATTTTAGCTTAGGCCCCAGCATGACTGAACCCTCCCTATAGTAAGGCCTGAGCAGCGGCCTGGGCCCAGCTGGTCCTAGTGGGGCAATCAGACTGGCCAGTCCCATGAAGCTATAGGAAAAGGTCCCACCCACTCCAGCCTTTAAAGGCTAGGTCCAGCTGCAGTGCTGTTTGGGCAAAGACTTGCTCCTGTCTCTGGTGCACTTCCTTGCTTCACCTATGAAATCTCTGGTTTTGACTCTGGCTTCACTCCTGTTCCAGGTTCTGACTCCTGGCAAATCTTGACCCTGCTCTGGCTCCTGATTCTAGCCTATCCTGAGTATGGCTTTAGCTCCCAGTTCTGCTCTTGTCCTATCCTGATTCTGGCTTTGGCTGCTGACTCCTACCATCTCTGGACCCCCAGCTCCCTGAGAACCCAACCCTGGACATGTGTCAAGTGACCATCTCTGACTACCCACATCCTGGTCCCTAACACTCCCCACCTCTGTCCATGGAGACAAGCCCTAGGAGGACACTGAGGAAGAAATCCAGAGAGTGAGGGTTCCCTTGGAAAGAGTTTAAGGATTTGCACACTCCTTACAGAGACTGAAAGAGCTTGCCTGCTCAGGTATAGGTAGAGGATATAGGCACCGTGAGGCAACAGTGGGTAGAGTTTTCCTGTGTAGCTGCTACTCTTCTGTAACTGCCCATATACATACTTATCCCATGGTAGATGGAAGCTAACCCATGGTAGTTTGTCATATAAGGGAAAGAGCTAAGTTCCCACCAGTTAGTCTGGGCAAATAGACTCACACTAATGCACTTCAGCCCAGTGTACAGAAGCAGCCATTCAGGAGTCACATGCCCTTGGATTCCTGTAGCTCACACCTCCTTGAAGGGTTTCCAGTCTTTCTGCCACAGGCAGATTCATCCCCAGTGTCGCACTGCAACCAAGAGGGTGATAAACTTACTTTTATTCAAACTGGAAGCTGAGGCTTGGGTAAGTATGAGACAACAGGGTAGAAACATAATGAAAGGCAAGGGATCTGGTGAGAACCACAACAGAATCGAAAGCTGAACATCAATCAGAGAGGTATTGAGTGGGAGTTTGCACTGGCTTAACGAAGCCCGATTAAAACACCCCCACAACCAAACACTAGTAGGTCTGCATAGATGTAGCCTGGGGCATGTCTGGGAAGGGGCATCCAGTGATCATAATGGAGGCTGTCTCAATGGAGTGAAGAAAATGGGAATCAGATTTGATAGGTGAAGCAAGGCACCATCTCCAGGGATCAAAAATTTATTTTATACCCTGCTCACTCTCACTGTCTGGGGACAGTCGCCCCTTTGCTCGCTTACCATGCCTTGATGTATTTTATGGTTATAAAAAGGAGGCTGCCCCTAATCACTTTCTAATGACCACCAGATGTTTGTGGTCCTTACTTTAAGGGCTAATTGCATGGCTCCATTCTGCCCCTACACCACTCCCCAAGTCTCACAAGTGGCATCCTTCTCTGATGCTCTCTCTTTACACCCTCTTAGCCCCTTCTCTGGGCTCTCAGACCCTTTGGTCTCTCACTCAACCTGTTTCTCTAGGCTTCTGGACACTTTGTTCTCACTCTTGGACTCTCTCTAGGCCCTTGGACTCTTTGTCCCTACTCGCAGCCTCTCTCTGCTCTTGGACCCTTTCTGGTCACACTCTCTCCCTCACAGTCTTTCTCTAGGCTACTGGGTCCTTGCTGGTCCCACTCTTCTCTGCCTTTGTGTCCTCTCTGATCCCATGCTCTCCCAGCCTTGAAGATGGCCCTGTTCACTTCACTTCCAGACTTTCCTCAGGCACCCGGCCCCTGGTTCTTGCTCTGCCCTTCTCTGGGCTCTGGGTCCCTAACCTGGTCAGTCTCCAGCAGTGGTCCTCTCTTGACCCTCAGCCCCTCCTCTGTCCTCTGTCTTGTACTTTCATCCTTGCCCCTCCCAGGCTATGGATTCCTTGGCCCCCTGATGATGTCAAACATCCCTTCTAGGCTCCCAGGCTCTCTTTCTCAGCCCCTGATCTCTCTAGGCTCACAGTTGCTCCTCTGGGCTACAGGTTTCCTGCCCCCTTTGCCACTGCTGGGCTACAGGCACCTGGACTCTGTGGCCTGGCTCTCTCACACCCCTCTGGGAATACCCTGTTGTGGCAGTCCCCACTGCAGCCCTGCCTGGACCTTTATCTCCCTCCTGGGAGCTAGCCCCACCTCTGACCAGTTGAGACCTTGGGACCTGCTAGGCCTGACTTGTCCCCCTTGAGGTCTGTCTCTGGTGGCCTCTCCTGGACCTTTAACCCCTCCTGGCCCTGCAGCCCTCTCTGGGTTGCCTTAAATCCATGGTCACTTGCCTGCAGGTACAACTGTCCACCCAGGTTCCACTCCCATTCCTCAGGTCGGTAGAGTTGCTTAGCTGAGTGTCTCAAAAGCCTGGCTTTTGTTCTACTGTTGGGAGCTCCTCCTTCATGTTTCAAGGCCAGACTGATGCAGGCTGCACTCTCTATGCTGGCAGTCAGGAGCTGGTGACATCTTGCTGAGGAAATGTTCCCTCTGCAGCCTCCCTAACCTATTGCTGGCTCAATTCAGGGGCCTGGGCTTATACCCTGTGTAAGGCCACCCCCTTCCCTGGTCATGTGGCTCCTGACTGCCTCCTGTCCCACCTGCAGCCTGCCTACCTGATGATCCTTCTCAGCAGCCTCCAAGCTCTGACATCCTGTTCCATCAGGGGCTGGGCTTATCTCCTGCATAAGCCCAGCCCTTTCCCTGTCAGGTGGGACTCTCCTTAGCCCCCTCACCACTTGCAGGATGCTTTTGCAGGCTTCCAGTCCCTTTTAAGGGCCAGGTACACTAAGCGCACTACCACAATAGGCTCAAAGAGAGAACTGGGGAAGGGTCAGGGTATGTGGCACAGCCCATCAACTATCCCAGCTATCGATGCCACTGTGTTCCATGGAGAGACCCTGGGAAGTTGTGTCCAGTAGTGAAAGAAGAGTGTGCTTGAGGCAGCAGAACAGAAACCAGAGAGGAGAGAGCATCTAATGCTTTTAGAGAGAGAGAGAGGGAGAGAGAGAGGTGGAAGGGCACAGCAGCTGGAAACACAGCTAAAACTTTTTACAGCAAGAAGCCCTGCCCCCCTTCCACTATGCTGGAGAACATTTACTTATAGCAAAGGAAGCAGCACACTCATGAAAAGATGGGCAGTGCTTGGCTTGACAGGCAGGTACGTGTGGTGCAGTGTCTCAGTGCATTGCTGTCTCTTGCTAGTGCCATATCACCAGTTTGATTAGATGACCTCTGAAGGTCCCTTCCAGTCCTAATTTTCTATAATTCTATTTGCAGTTCTCCTCCACATGTGGCTTTATAACTAGTGCCTTTATTAAACAGAAATGGGCAATTAGCAGGGACCCTACCAGCAGTGAAAACAATTTAACCCCTTCATCCCCAAGGAGCACACTCTGTGAAGCACTGGAGAACTAGAAGCAGCTCAAGTGCAGGCTGAAAAGGCAAACCTCACCTACCCACAGAAAAATCATCTGCAGCAATGGCCACATGACAACCACCTGGTTCAAGGTAGATTCACTGAGGAGCCCATGCATGGACCAGTTATCCTATCTCCCGTTGTGTGACAGTGCAGGGTTCCTCCTCTGCAGCTCCCCAGCACTCTGCCCATGCAAATCTTCCAGTAGTTTGATTAGTGAGCTAAAGCAATGCAGGCCACTTCCCAACTTCACCAGGCTCAGACAACAGGAAGATGCCATCCTCCTGGGTCACCTCCAGCATCATGATGAGAGCTGATGTCAATTTGCATTTGCACTCTGCAAATCCTAAGCATAATCTAAATGCCTTGGATCCTGATAGTGGCAAACAGAAGTGGCTTTTCAGAGAGAGCCATAACAGTAATAACTAGAGATGCACCAATACATCAGCCCCATATTGGATCAGCACTGATATAAGGGAAACTGAGATTATCGGCAACTGTCTTTTTTGGGATGATATGGTTGATTAATGTGGCTTATAAATGTCCCATGCATGTGCACAGCCACAGCGCAGCATACAGGTGGCCAGGAGCACAGCCCAGCAGTATGGAGAGCAGCTGGCTCTGGCTGGTAAGCCTGTTGTGAGTGAAGGAGCGGGGCGGGCAGATCAAGGCCCCAGCAATGAGGAAGGGAGTGGGGCAGGGGCAGGTGCTGCACAGCTGGGGTGGGGTATGGGATAGAGCCACAAGTGGCTTGTCTGGCAGGACATGGGGGGGAGGGCAGCTCTCGCTGCTGCATGCAACCCAGGAGGGCATGGGGTGTGTGTGCCCCCAGATATGCATGCAGGGCAAGGGTGGGCTGCCACTGTGGGCTGGAGCCAGGACAACACTGGGCTCTTCCCAGCAAGGGGGGGCAGCGGTGCTGGGAGGGGCTTGTGGGGGCTGCATGCACACACTTATACATACACAATGCTTACTGTCTCTCATACACTGCATAGAAAAGTTCTCCTGTTATGAAAGGGACAGCTCTCATCAGCTTAGCACAAACACTAAAAATGCAACTAAACAATCATTAACAAAACCACTTTAACTACAGCACAAACCTTTACAACAATTATTGCAGGATCTGCAAGCTGGTCTTTATTTACAAGAGTTGTCAATTCTGCTGGGTTTATGAGAGCAACCAATTTCTACACGATGCTTATTATAAAACCACACGTCCCCAAGCATCTGTTTGCACAATCATCTCCAGCAGTTGCTTCCCCAATGCTATATAATAAGGAAATTCTCTCTGCTACCTCCTCCCCACCCCGCCCCCCCATCTGGCTAGCCAGGAGGTGAAGCCCTCTGATTATTCCTTCTTAATGGTCTCTGACCTGCTCTGAAGAAGCAACTTCAAACATTTAGCTTTGAAAAGAAAATCAGCCCTTTGCTTTTTGTGAAGTGGAAATTCAAATGCCCTGAAAACTTCTGGAGGAAGGCCTGGGCAGCCAGACAAGAACACTAACAGCCCACACTCATACAACATTAATGACACTATCAATTGGGAGATCCTTGTGCTGGGACCAAACTAAGGAGGGCAGTGAGTCAGGCTGCATAAACAGCTCCGAAGGGTTCAGCTGTGTCTATGGAAATGGAAGGACAAGTATAAGGACTCTATGGAGAGGAGTTATGCCTTAACAGAGCGCTCCTGCCTTCCTGCTTCTGGGAGCAGAGTTTAAGCCCAGTGAGACACAGCAGGCAGCAGCCTCAAGGAACCTGTTCAAAAGCACCTTGCATACCTCAAGTCCTCACTCTGCTCTTACCCATGCCAGTGGCTCCTGAGAAGCTTACCCTTCTATAGACCACAGAAGCAGCAGGAAGGCAGCTGCTTGCCAGCTAGATGCAGGAGGCCAAAGACAAGTCCAACAGGGCAAGGGCTCATCCTAATCTGTGGATAGAAGCCAGTCAATTGACTAGAGCTATATTGGCCGAAAGAAGTCAGTCAAATCTGACTAGAGGTATACCAATATACCAGTCCCATATCATATTGGCACCTATACAAGGAAAATTGACATTATGGGCAATCAGCTTTTTTTGGCTGATGTGGCTGATAATGTTGCTGGTAAATGCTGCGTGCATGCATCAGCAGCAGCACAACACACAGGTGGCCAGGAGCACAGCCTAGCAGTGTGGAAAGCAGCATCTGGCTGGTAAGTCTGTTGAGGAGGAAGGGGTGTGGGGGAAGGAAGGGGTGGAGGGGGCAGATCAAGGCTCCTGCCGTGAGGGAGAAAGTGGGCTGGCACTGAGGCATGGGCAAAAGCAGGCGCTGCAGAGCAAGGGTGGGGCGGGGTGTGGAACAGAGCTGTGTCTTGTCTGGGGGATGCGGGAAAGGGGCTCCTGCTTTGCACACATCCCAAGAGGGCATGGAGGGGTGTGCCCCCAGGATCTGTGTGGGGGGCAATGGCCACCTGCCACTGTGGGTTGGGCCTGGGGGTGGCGCTGGGCTCTTCCCAGTGGGGTAGTTGGGCTGGGGCTGCACTCCAGGCAGGCAGCAGTGGCAGCACTGGGAGGGGGGGCCTAAAGGGGGTTGCAGCCACCCCAAAATTCACTGTAGCCCCCCTCCCAGTGCTGCTGCCACCTGCCTTGAGCGCAGCCCAGCCCCTGACTGGGAAGAGCCTGGCACCACCCCCGGCTCCAGCCTGCAGCAGCAATCCACACTCACCAGATGCACAGATCCAGAGGGACACGTTCCCCCCATACCCTCCTGGGGTACATGCAGTAGCAGGAGCCACTCCCCTTCCCTGGGCCCCCCAGACAAACTGCGGCTTTGTCCCGCGCCCTGCCCCAGTGACAGCCCCACTCCCTCCCTCACTGCGGGGGCCTTGGTCTGCTCTCCCCACACCCCTTCCTTCCCTCCTTGCTCCTTCCCCACAACAGACTTACCACCTGGGCACTGCTCTCCACACTGCTGGGCCACATATCAGCAAATGGATCTGTATCGCCCAATATGACTCATTAAAAATCAGCCATCAGTACTGGCCCCAAAAACCTCTATTGGTGCACCTCTTAATCTGAGAGTTTCCAACCAGCAGTGTTGCAAGGAGCACCCTTCCCCTTAATGCCAGGGGGCCTACAAGGGTCATGCAGCCTGATCTGAATGTGTAAGACTAGGGCCATGTGAAGAGTTCCCTTGTAATGAATGCCTCCTTTCTCTGCTGAGCCTCCATGCTGCACCTGAAGCAGCAGCCCCATGAAGCTCTAGTGCAGGCCACCCAAGCAGGGCTGCTTTGCTTCACTCCTTTGCAAACCCCAGTGATGGGCCATCAGAGGGGAAGATACCATAGTGCTCACAGTCACTGCATTCATACTAGCCTCACCTCTCTCCAAGGTCCTGAGCATCACTGGGAGCCTGTCTGGCTTGGAAACCCTGCAATATTGGGGCCAAGACAGTGGCAGAGTCCTATGGAGGTTAAGATGGGTGCTCACATCATTCCCCCACAAACCCTCAATGAAGGGAGGTTTCAGGGCTGTGGGCCCCACTGTCATGTCCTAGTCTTGAACCCATCAAGAGGGACATGCTGGGTAAACCCCAAGGGTAGAATTCTACCTCCCTTTGTAAACCTAAACGACAGCTGTCTAGCTGTAGGTGGCACTTATGCACAGGTTGCAGTCCTATTAGCCTTGCACAGTTGATGCTTAAGGATGTGTGTAAAGACTGGGCACATGCAGTAGGCTACACATAGGCTGGGCAGCAATGGGCTAAATGTACATTAGGACTGTGCGAAGCTTCAGACGCTGGTTTGATTCGAAGGAAATTCGGTCTGATTCAGCGGCTGAATCTCCGAATCCAAATTGAAACAGGAGACCAGTTAAAAGGTCCAAACCATTCAAAGCTCTCTGAATCAATTCAAAAAATATTTGGAAAGCTTCGGAGATTTGAGGAGTCCCTGCTTGCTGCCACAGGGAGCTAGACCCAGACCTCAGTGCCGGTAAGTAGGAGGTGGGGGAGGGGAGGCTGGAGGAGGGAAGAGGGACCCCAACAAGCTGCATCCCCTGCCTGCTCCCCCAGCCCCCCTGAGTGCCTCCTGACCCCTGCCTGCTCTCCCAGACCCCACCCCCACTGTCCCAGGGCTGCCCTGCCCACCCCAGCTCCTGGCTCTTTAAAAAAAAAAAAAGCCCCCATTCACTGGCTGCTGCAGAGACCTTGGGGCTTCTGGGGGCTCATGACAGAGACCCCCGACAGTGTGAGGCAGGAGGGACTGCCCCCCACCTGGCAGCAGCTGGTAAGTGGGGGCTTTAAAAAAAAAAAAAAAAAAAAAAGAGCTGGGGCTGGGAGAGCAGATGGGGGATGGGAGCTTGTGGCAGAGCCTCCCACGTAGCATGGGGCAGTGGGGATCACCCTCGTCTGGCAGCAGCCAGTGAGTGCTGTTCAAAGAGCTGGGAGTTGGGGCGGGGTGGGGCAGCCATTGACGGGGCTGGGAGAGGGGGTGAGGGATAGGCCAATTTGGAGATTTGGCCAATTCAGCAGTGACTGAATTGATTTAGGACAGTGATTCAAATCACCAAATTGAATCGCTGTCCCCTGAATTGGCCAAATCTGAAGTGAATACTAGCCGCTTTGCCCAGGTCTAGCACACATGTCCATTTTGGTTGTGCGAGTACAAGTCCTGAGAATGTAATCAGCTAAAACCTGCAACTGTCAGGTGTTGAATATCAAAGGAAGAGGCAGTACTTCATGTTTTAGCCTTTCAAAGTTGGTGCCCAGAGAGGGAGATACATGGGACCAGGAGGAAGAGCAGGAGCTAGAGGGTTATTGCTCTGGAAAGGAGCAGGCCCTGGATTCTAGCCTTGGACCTTGCTCCCAGTAAGGCAGACATTTTCCCCCTGCTCTGGTCTCCATCCAGTCTATCTAATGACAGTTGAATGTAAGGAGTGGTGGCTCAGGTAAAAAAGGAGTGCTGGGGGGCGGAGGTAATGCATGGCCTGTGGTACTGGGCTGGGAAATTGAGAGGTGCACCTTCGCACTCCATGTGAGGGAGGTCCTAACCCTGGGTCTCCTGCTTGCTTGGGAAGCGCCGAACCACTCAGCTCTTGAGCTAAAAAAATGGGAACACACTTCTCCTGCTTTCCCTCCTTTTTCTGCATTATGCTCAGATATACATGTGCAGGTCTGACCAGCATGTAACCTACTGAGCATGCTCAGTCTATGCACACACAATTATACATCCTCAGTGCAGTGGAAGGGCACAAACTGGCCAGGTATACAGCTGGAATAGTTTAGGTGCACCTATGTGTCAGCAGTAGTACTGCAGGCAACTCCTCGGTGCCTTTGCCTCCCCAGAGGGATGCTAGAGAAGAGAAGGCCACTGCTCACAAACTGCCCTGTAATGACACAGCTTGCCAGCAATGTCCCTAGCTATTTCCTGATTCTAGGAAAGGACACTGGCTGCAAACTTAGTGCTGTGCCATGTAACCCTGTTACTGTAGCTACTGGGGAGGACTTGGTGCTATAGTGAAAATATGGTATGAAAGGGTCAACACGCAATCTCCATTCACCAGCCCAGAGCCTTGGGGATTCAAATAATTTGTTAAAATAGTTCTTTTATGGGAGACCATGTGGTGAACAAGTGCCTGGCAGCAATCCAAGGAGCCAGATAGACATCAGTCCATGCTCTGCTTCTGCTCCCATCTCTGGGCTCAGGGTGCTCACATGCTGGGCCTGTCACTGCTTATATAAAGGGGATGACAATGCTCCTCCCTCACGCATGGGAGGCAGGATGCTGTCACTTTCCTTTATCTCCAGGACAGGGTTTGTTCTCTGCCCTCTGCATATAGCTTGTTGGGGCTGCAGGTGGCCTTCTCTGGGTTTGGATGAACAGGTGAGCAAAAACTGTCCCATCTGGCCCAACCGTGCACTGAGCCAAATGCTTTGTGGGGACAGACACAACTGTTGTCTGCTGGTACCAGCTTTCCCATCTCCAGAGTCGACTGGGAATCTGGCCTTTTTCTATTAATAAAAATGTGGGTGTGCCCCAAGACAGCAACTAAAGAATGAAAGTGCCACCATTTCTGTGAATACTGGGTTTGTCCAGCATTGACAGCTAGTGGGAGGGGCTGCCTGGAGGAACTCATTAGCAGTACATACCCACAGGTGTCATTGGCCCTGTAAATCCCAGGCTTGCTGCTCCTTGTTCCCAGGTGCCAGCTACTGGTACTGGGCTTTGAACTATTTCCCTGTAGACAGACAAAGAGGACTCACAGCACGAAACAAACAGTTTCAATGGAGCTGGGTACCTGACTCCACTAGACTCTTTCGCAAACCTTAGGAATGGGCCATCAGAGGGGAAGATACCACAGTGCTCAGAGAACCCTGTGCACTAAAGTAACCATTACAATAAGAGCAAAGCCACTTCTGCTAAATGGAATCCTGCAGGAAGGTGCAAGGCATGACTGTGAGATGCTGGAAGCACATATCAATGAGTTACAAGTACCAGCTAGACCAGAGGTGGCAGTGCAGAGGAGCTTCAGGGCAGCCTGCGGGCTCCAGGTGGTTGCAGCAAGAAGGGCCTGGCAGCAGTGAAGGTGGCTTTTTCCCATGCCAAGCAGGAGTTTCTGCCTGGCTACCGTAACTGCTGCCACTGCTCAGCGAGGGTGGGCAAGTCTGGAGCAGGTGCAGGGCAGGTTGGTTATGTGTGTGGGTCCCCACCAATACCTGAAGAGGGCACCAGGCAATGTAGGGCCCATGCAAGACTCAAATGGTAACCTTGTGGTTATGCCAAACAAGAAAGCTGATATTTTTAACAGTTTCTTTGCCTCTGTTTTCTTGAACAGGGATCCCTCCTGCCAGAGGTAGGGACAATCTTGGGGATAACTATACCTGAGCTGACTGAAGGCTTGATAGAGCTAGGGATCTTCTGGAAGGGCTGGACATTTTTAAATCTGCAGGTCCAGATGCCCTCCACCCAAGGGTGTTGAGGGAGCTGGCAGGGGTCATGGCAGAGCCCTTGGCCTGGCTGTATGAGCATTCATGGTCATCTGGCCAGGTGCCGGGGGATTGGAAACTAGCTAATGTAGTCCCCATTTTTAAGAAAGGGAGGAAGGAAGACCCAAGTAACTATAGGCCCGTAAGCCTCACCTTGGTCCTCAGGAAGATCTTGGACATAATCATCAAGGAGCACATCTGTGGGGGCCAGCAGGGGAGATCATGCTCAGGGGCAACCAGCATGGGTTCATCAAAGGCAGGTCCTGCCAGACCAACCTGATTGCCTTTTAAGACCAGGTAACTAAATCCTTGGATGATGGTCTCACCATGGACATAGTCTTTCCAGAGTTTAAGAAGGCCTTTGACACTGTCTCTCACCCCATTCTCGTTAATAAATTAAGCAACTGTGGCACTGATGCCTACACAGTTGGATGGGTAAAAAAAGTGGCTGATGGGGCGCGCCCAGAGAGTGGTGGTGGACGGGTTGTACTCAACCTGGCGAGATGTGAGCAGTGGGGTACCCCAGGGCTCAGTCCTTGGGCCTGCACTGTTTAACATCTTCATCAGCGATTTAGATGAGGGGGTTGAAAGCACGCTGTCCAAGTTTGCTGATGACACTAAAATATGGGGCAAGGTGGGCACACTTGAAGGGAGAGAGGCTGCAACTAGATTTAGACAGACTACAAAAGTGGGCAGATGAGAATAGGATGGGGTTCAACGTAGATAAATGCAGGGTGCTGCACCTTGGGAGAAAGAATCCACAGCACACATACAAGCTGAGGAGTTCCCCTCTTGAAAACACAGAGGCGGAAAGGGTTCTTGGAGTCAGTACTGACTCCAAGATGAACGTGAGCCACCAATGCCAGACCACAGCCAGCAAGGCCAGCCATACCTTGTCATGCATCCAAAGGTGCATCTCAAGCCAGTCCAGAGAGGCAATTGGAGTACTACATCCTGTACTGGGCACCGCACTTTAAAAAGGATGTGGCCAGCCTGGAGAGGGTCCAGGGGAGGGCCACCCGTTTGGTGAGAGGGCAGCAGGACAGGGCCTTTGAGGAGAGACTGAAGGACCTGAACCTGTTCAGCCTTGGCAAGAGGAGGCTGAGGGGGGGACCTGGTGGCTGCCTACAAACTCATCAGGGGAGATCATCAGCAAAGAGGAAGAGCCCTTTTCTCCCCAGCACCACCTGGGGTGAGGAGGAACAATGTTAATAAGCTGATGGAGAATAGATTTAGGTTAGAGATCAGGAGGCAATATTTCACAGTTAGGGTGGCCAGAATCTGGAACCAACTGCCTAGGGAAGTGGTCCTCGCCCCTACCTTGGGCAAATTCAAGAGGAAGTTGGACGATCACCTGTCTGGGATCTTGTGAACCCAGCATTCATTCCTGCCTGTGGCTGGGGGTCAGGCTACATGATCTGTTCAGGTCCCTCCTGACCCTAGCTACTATGAAATTTTTATAAAACTATAAAACCATGGGGCTGGGGCCAGTGGCAGAGGTAGCCAGGAGCCACTGCCACCTGGGGTGCCTAGAAGGGCAGTCCATCTGTAGAGTTGCTCCAGCCCCACTGTATGCCCAGGGGGTGGCAGGATGCACCATGGGCCGGATGGCACCTGGGTCAGGTGGGACCAAGGGACACGATGCAGGCTGGATAAAGTCCCTCTGTGGGCTGAATCTGCCCTTCAGGCTGTACTTTGCCCACCCCTGAGTTAGAGACAGAGGCTGTGTAGACTGGCATGATCACAAAAAGCTTCACAGTGATACTCAGTGGCTGCATCTACATGAGATTCTGACTGCACAGTAGCTTGTTACTACTGTGCAGTAGCATCATGTGACACAAAGCATGATGCAACGCTACAGCACAATTGTAATGAGCTACTGTGCAGTCAGCATCACCAAAAAGTTGTTTGGGGATGCTACTGTGCAATAAAGCCAGTTACTGCACAGGTATTTAGTACTTGCATACACAAGTACTAAATGACTGCACAGTAAAAACTGCTCAGTCAGCATTTCGTGCAAATGCGGTCACTGATAGTAATGCTCTAGGACTAAATCCTACAGGCCAAGCAAGTGCTCATAGCTTGCTAGTTACATTTTTGTCCATCATCTATCCCAGTAGGCTCACAGTCCCACATGTTAGGGCTACAATCCCACTTGAGGTCAGGAACCCCAGACTGAGAACCACTGTTTGAGCCTGTGCAGGTTCTTATGCTGGACACATTCCCATCTTGAGTGCCTGACACCAACATACTTCATGGGACAGCTCCTCAGCAAGTGTACCTCATGGCTCCATTGCCAAGTCTCCACTGACTGGCATTAGCATAAGTCTAGCTGGGCAGCATACACAGCACACACAAACCTCAGTTGCCCTTGCAGCCACCCATGAGTGTTTCCTGGGATACAAAGGGTCACTGTTGAAGGCCTGGGAACCATGCAAGCAATGAACACCCTAACAGTTGGGTACTGATGTAAGAATGCAAAGCACTCTGTTCTCTAAGATGAATCCAAGATTTTCATAGCAATTTGACTGTTCCCAAGAGAACATGCTTCTTGTTGTGACCAACAGTTGCCCCATGGCCAAAAATGCTGGGAAGGTATCACTCAAATCCATAAATGCCTCAAATGGGAAATACACTACAGCTAACTCCATAATCACAGCACCCCCCCTGGGTCTGCTCAGCACAAGAAATCTGGCAGGGCCTTGGAGACCTGACTAAGAGGAAAATCTTTTATGTTACCTTTCCCTAACTTTCAGCAACACCACACCCAATCTCTTTGAGGAGTGGGGCTCACATTATCAGGCTAGCAAGCAATTAAACTTGGAGCACTTATCACAGGTCAACATCTGAAACATCGGAAATGAGTCATTCTTGCTTTTGGTATCTTACAGACACAAGGATAACATTGAGCTACCTGTAAGGAAGCCTGCAAGCAAGTCAGTGGACACAGCCACGATGGGTGGCTTATTCAAAGGCACAAGATACTGCAGAACTGTGTGTTGTCCTGTAGGAATGGGTTGCAGCTCAGCCATAGCAACAGCAGGACTTGTGACCCAAAATACATGCAATGAGATAGCACCCTGTATGTGTTCTGTCAAACAGAGCCAGCTAAAGTCACCACCGTGAAGACAATGTTTTGCAGAACTAGACACGTCTTACAATTTTCAAACATATTTTTAAAACTATTTCCAGTACCTGTAAAATCAGTCCATGGCTAGAAATCATAACCTTTTCTTGGAAATGTCATATGGATTTTTAATTTAGCATTTGATCAAAATAACTGGGGACTGTGTAATGTTCTAATTGGTTGCTTTGCCTTCCTGTCTAGATATTGAACAATTTTCAATGTTTCATCCCTGCTAGTCCTTTATTGGAGAATAATGAGGTGCAGGTGGTTGGGAGGAGGGGCGCGGGGGGAATAACTGACTGATTTTATGAAGACTATAATATTTTATTGCTGTGTTTTTTTCTTTCCTTACACGCTTATTTTTCTTTTCTTTGATTTCTAGGCCAATTGTGAAAAGCCAGGATAGCCTCAGCACACATCTGTATCTCCTATTCCAGCCATCTGGAAACTTTAAACTAAGATTGCTGGGGGACAGGGATACACAAATTCAAACGTGTCCAAGGACCAACATACAAATAAGCTCTGTAGATAGGGATGCTGTTGTGGGAGCTGAGGGAATAGTTTTCTATCAGTGGGATGGGAAGATGAGGGCCTCAGTAAAAGAACTCAGGTGCCCATATACTAAACGCCAGGAGCACAGGGAACAAGCAGGAGAAGATAGCCCTCCTACTCTCCAGTGGGTATTATAATCTAGTAGGGATTATGGAGACCTGGTGGGACTCCTCACATGACTGGAGCATAGCTATAGAGAGCTACACCCTGCAAAGCAGGGACAGGGTGGGGAAGAAAGGTGGAGGTGTTGCTCTCTGTGAAAGAGCAGTACACACCTCCTTGGAGGCCAACATCAGCTGCAAAAATGAACATCTTGAAACCCTCTGGGTTAAGTTGCAGGGGGGCAGAGGCACGACAAGAGACACCTAACTGTAGGTGTATACTACAGATCACCAAACCAGGGGAAGGAACTCCATTTGGAGTTCACCCAAGAACTGACTGAGGCCACACGTGCACATGACATGGTCATCATGGGTGATTTTAATTATCCAGACATCTCCTGGGAGGAACACTCAGCCAAGTTGGATCAGTCACAATCCTTCCTGACCTGTGTCGAGGAGCTCTTTTTGATTCAGAAGGTGCATGGGCCAACCAGAAGTGACACTCTGCTAAAGGAGTGACCAAAGGAGACGACCTGGTGACCAACTTAAATATAGACAGAAGTCTGGGCGACAGCGACCATGAAACCATCGTGTTCACCGCCTGATGTAAGGCAGGAAAATCTGATAGCAGGATTTAAGTCTTGGACTTAAAAAATGCACATTTCAAGAAGCTTAGGTCACTAGTAGGGGAAGTGCTGCAGGACTAGGGACTGAAGGCAAAAGGTGTGCATGAAGAGTGGTTGTTCCTTAAGGACACAGTCCTTAAAGCGCCAAGGAAGTCCATACCCATGCAGAGAAAGGGTAAGAGAAGGGCTTGGAAGCCCTCTTGGCTAAACAGGGAAATCACGGTCCTCTTAAGAAAGAAAGAGAGGCTTATAAACAATAGAAATTCAGGGCGGGCCCCAAGGAGGAGTATTTCATGACAGCCCACATTTGCAGGAAACATAAGAAAGGCTAAAATGGTGACCAAACTTAGATTAGCAACAGGAATCAAGGACAAGAAGTCCTTCTTTAGGTACAGAGGGAACAGGAGGAAAACAAATGGGAGTGTGGGGCCATTGCTCAATAACTCAGGAGAGCCGGTTACCAGTACCCAGGAGAAAGCTGAACTCCTGAATAACTACTTCACTTCAGTGTTTCACCAGACCAAGGGGAAAACAATACCAGGTACAGTACAGGATGAGCATGGTAGGAATAAGTGCCTTCCTACTATTGCCGTGAAATTGGTGTATGACCAATTTTTAAAAGTAGACCTATACAAATCAGCGGGACCAGATGATCTTTCACATTCATAGACATTAGGGGTGGAAGGGACCTCGAAAGATCATCGAGCCCAGCCCCCTGCCCCAGGGGCAGGAAGTCAGCTGGGGTCATAGGATCCCAGCAATATAAACATCCAAATTTCTCTTGAAGGTGTTCAAAGTAGGTGCTTGAACCACCTCCGGTGGCAGTGTATTCCAGACCTTGGGGGCTCAGACTGTAAAGAAGTTCTTCCTTATGTCCAGCCTGAAACGGTCCTGAAGGAGTTTGTGACTGTTTGACCTTGTCATCCCCTCGGGCACTCTGGTGAACAGACATTCCCCCAGATCCTGGTGAGCACCCCTGATAAACTTATAGGTGGCCACCATATCACACCTGAGCTTGCACTCTTCCAGGCTGAAGAGTCCCATGACTCTCAGCTTTTCATCGTAAGGCCTGTTTTCCTGACCTCTGATCATCTGCATGGCTCTCCTCTGCACTCTCAAGCTTCTCCACATCCTTTTTGAATTGCAGAGCTCAAAACTGGATGTAGTACTCCAGCTGTAGCCTCACCAAGGCCGAGTACAATGGGAGAATGACATCCTGGGATTTGCTTGAGAAGCATCTATGGATGTAAGCCAGTATTTTGCTCGCTTTACTAGCCGCAGCATCACATTGAAGGCTTATATTCATCTTGTGGTCAATCATGACCCACAAGTCCTTTTCGTCTGTAGTGCTAGCCAGCGTACCACTACCGAGCCTATAAGCTTGCTGAAGGTTTTTCTTCCCAAGGTGGAGAACCTTGCATGTCTTGGGAGTTAAAAACCATCAGGTTCTCGTCCGCCCATTTCCTGAGCCTGTCAAGGTCAGTCTGCATCGCCCTCCTGCCCTCAGGTGTGGCTGCTTTACCCCAGAGTTTGGTGTTGTTGGCGAACTTGGCCAGTCCGCTTCTGATACCAATGTCCACATCATTAATGAAGATGTTGAATAGTGCTGGCCCAAGGACAGAGCCTGGAGGGACCCCACTGGTCACAAGGCACCATGACGATTGACTTCCATCAACCACCATCCTCTGGGTCCGACCACAGAGCCAATTCCCCAGCCAGTGGACTGTGGTGAAGCCAAGGCTGTAGTCGGCCAGTTTTGCTAAGAGGTGATCATGGGATACCAGATTGAAGGCTTTTTTAAAGTCAAGATATATACGACATCAATCACCTCTCCTTTGTCCAGGTGATAGGTCACCTGGTCGTAAAAGGAGATAAGATTGGTCAAGCAAGACCTACCCGCAACAAACCCATGCTCGCTATCCCTTAGGGTGCTGCCATCGGCCAGTCTGTTAAGAATGGCCTCTTTGATAATCTTTTCTAAGACCTTCCCCAGGATAGACATCAGGCTGATGGGCCTGTAGTTTGCCGGATCCATTTTCCTCCCCTTCTTGAAGACAGGCACCACATTGGCCCTCTTCCAGTCCTCGGGCACTTCTTCATCCAAGAGTGCTGAATGAGCTAGCCAATGTCATTGCAGAAAATCTGGTGAAACTCTTCCACAATTCGTAGCACTCTGGAGAAGTCCCCGAGGACTGGAAGATAGCCAATATTGTGCCCATCCACAAGAAGAACAGGAGAGGTGAACCCAGGTAACTATAGGTGAATCAGCCTAACTTCTTTCCTAGGGAAAATCCTAGAAAAGTTCATCAAGGAGTCTATCTGCAATACGCTTGCAGAAGGTAGAATTCTGAATGACAGCTAGCAAAGTTCATCGCAGGCAGGTCTTGCCTTACCAACCTGATCTCCTTCTATGACCAGGAACCAGATGAAGTTCAGCATTGAGAAGTGTAAAGTGCTCCATCAGGGGATGAACAATCCCCAACATACTTACAGGCTCAGTAATGTCAATTTGACTAGCACCATGACTGAAAGGGACCTGAGGTAATAATAGACCATAGTATGAATATGAGCCAGCAGTGTGATGCTGAAGCCAGTAGGACAAATAATACTCTGACATGCATCAATCGTTGCATCTCCAGCAAGACCAAGAAAGTGATTCTTCCACTGTACTCAGCACTGGTGAGACCGCAGCTGGAGTACTGCATCAAGTTCTGGGCACCACACTTTAACAAGGGTGTGGCCAGGCTTGAGAGAGTCCAGAGAAGAGCCACCCATATGATCAGAGTCTTACACAGCAAGCCATACAAGGAAAGGCTGAGGGATCTGGCACTCTTCAGCCTGAAGAAAAGGCTGAGAGGGGACCTGGTAGCAGCTTACCACTACACTAGGGGAGTACATCAAGGGCTTGGTGAACAACTATTCACAAGGACACCCTTGAGGAAAACCAGGAGTAATGACCACAAACTCCTGGAAGACCAATTTGGGCTCAACATTAGGAAAAATTCTTCCCAGTCAGGGTGTCCAGACTGTGGAATAAGCTCCCTCCAGAGGTGGTGCAATCACCTACCCTGGACATCTTCAGGAGGAGACTGGACAGTCACCTTGCTGGGGTCACCTGACCCCCAGTTATCTTTCCTGCTTGGGGCAGGGGGCTGGACCCAATGATCTTCCAAGATCCCTTCCAGTCTTACAATCTATGAATCTGCCATGGGCTCACAGGTTTCTTCTTCTTCTTTCATACAGATGACTTGGAGCAACAATTATAAGTTCCGTTAATCAGTCTAAGGCAGACAGGATTCCTTGGGTGAATTTGATATCTTTTATTAGACCAACCCAAATAGTTGGAGAAAAGTTATTAAGCAAGCTTTCGGGTTCAAAAACCCTTTGTCAGGCTAAGGAAGTTTCAGCAGTTGGTGTGTGGTGCGTGCTCTTCCTGCATGGAATGAAAAGTAAACAAGCCAGGGGCTGGGCTGGGGAGTCCTTTGCCAGGCAGATTATAATGTATCAAAAATCCAATGTCTATGTTTAGTCCCTGATCTCTAGTATCCAGGAGGTTGATGAAATGGAGCTCGTAGGCTCATCTCTGGGAAGTGTTGTGTAAGTTTCCCTTGAGGATCTGGACTGAGAGATTGGAGAGAGAGTGCCCCTCCTGTGAGAAATGTCCCCCCACCGGTAATTGGGTATTTCTGTCTTTGATAGATTTCTGGTGTGCGTTCATTCTGGTGCGCAGTTGTTGTTTGGTCTCTCCTACATATTATCCATCAGGGCATTTGGTGCATTGGATGAGGTATATTACATTTCTGGAGGTGCAGCTGTAAGATCCTGGGATGCTGATGGCTCTGTTGTGGGGTATAGTAATAGTGGGGGGGGGGGGGGTGGAGATGTGTTGGCAGGTTTTGCATTTCTTGTTAATCAGTCTAAAGCTCTTGAGGAAAGGGAATGTATCTCTGTAATGTCACCATCAAATTTGTATAGAGGGCAGAGTGTTGTTATGTGGTCCAGAGTTTAATCAGGGTTTCTACAGTCACATTCTGCAGAACTCCTACTACACCATCTGTGCATCAAGTGACCGCAGCAGCCATGCTCAGTTAGGATCCAATTTAGAACCTTCCATGTTTTTCATGGAAGGTCAAAACCAGGAGGCTGTATTGTTAGGTCAGAAATTAGATGTTTATTCCAAATAGTGGTTTCGTTCCACACTTTCCTCCAAACAGTTGCACTGTTGTGTCCTACAAAGGCTTGTACACGTGTCCACAAAGGTTTCCGGGAGACCAAGCAGTGAGCTGAGAGATTCTTTAAATCTCTATGGATGGGCGGTCTGGGTCGTCATTCATGCAGATGACCTCTCTGTACGTAGCTTCGCCCTGGTGAATGTCTGGAGGAGCAATATTGGCCAGCATGGGTAACCACTGATTTGGCAAAGATTTCAGGGTTCCAGTGATGGCACATATTGCAGGATTTAACTAGACGTCCATGCATTTGGTGTGAGTGCTAGCAGCCCAGACAGGTGCACAGTACTCGGCCATTAAGAAGACCAATGCCATAGCAGAGGTGCTGAGTACTCCTATGGTGGCACCCCAGCTTGTTCTGGTGAGTTTTTATACTAAGTTCACCCAACTCTTGATCCTCACAACTGTTTTTCAAAGAGGATTACTACAAGTTAACGTGCAGCTGAGTGTCACACCTAGGTAGGACAAAGTTGAATCATGTTGTAATTTTTCTCCACAAAAGGTGATGTTGAGATGAACACGTGCTTTGTGGTTGTTGAGGTGAAATGCTGAGATGATGGACTTATTTGGATTTGATTGCAGCCTCCTCTTGCAGAAATATTCTGCCATTATTGACAGGCCCCTGCCCCCACCTGTCACTTCCCTACCTGCTGCCCCGAGTGAGCAGGATGCCAGGGAAAGCCAAGCAAGTCCCTCAGCAGCTGCAGCACTAGCAGCAGCAGCCCCGCTCAGAAGCTGTATGCTGGTCTGCCCCTTAAGGTTAACCCTAACCCTAATTCTTCTGCCCCCAAGGGTGGGAGCAAGGTATGTTGGTTGGGGGGTGTATACGTAGGTGCCTCGCTCCCACCCTTGTAGGCAGAAGGGCTGGGCAGGGTACAGTTAGTTGGTAGGTGCCACAGGCTGAATGAAAGTGCCTGGTGGGCTAGATGTGGCCCGCGGGCTGTATTGTGCCTGCCTCTGACAGTGGCCGGAAAGAGATGTTTTGGTGGAAAATGAAAGTAAATTTACAGAAAGTTGGTGTGGGGTAATCTGTTATCCCACTTAGTCCTCATAGTTAGAGATCAGCTTAAGCCCTGGGGCCTGTGGTGGAATCTCTCTTTCAGTATTTACACTGGCATTAATGATGATATCACTGCGCATTCTTGGTATTCTTATGAATGTCCAGCTCTTTGAAGCTTGATAAGTTTCTGGCTTTTACAAAAGACCGTGGCAATGAGTTCCACAGCTTAACTGTACATTGGATGGAAAAAAAAACATTGCTTTTTTTTTTTTTTTTTAAACCTCTGAACAAGCTGTACTTCAATTCCAGTAACTGTCCATCAGTTTGTTACTTTATCTACTTTATCACATTTTATGTTGCTATTCAGTAGAATACATACTGAAATTCTAAAAGGAGCTCTGTAAAAAGCAAGGAAGCAAGGGACAGAAAAGGAATAAGGGAAAGGAGAGGAAATGTAATTAGGTTGTTTTCATTGAACTCAGGAATGAAAGGCTAGTGAAGATAAAGGATTACCAGTAGAAACACATTCTTTAGGTCTGTTGACATCATCCACCAGCTCCTGCTCCCATGCTCCAACTTCCTTCCATGGCAGTGCTCAAGACTGAGGTCTCTGGAATGCCTGAGAGTGGCCTCTACGTACAATGCTGGACCATCCTCACAGGCCCAATACCAGGTCTGAAGTGCGTCAGGAGTGGGTGGACATAGAGTGCTTCGGAGTGCCCTGCCTAGGGCTCGCTGTCACTGCCATGTAGAAATGCCCTTCATCTCTGTAAGGAAGTGAAGTCCAAGGCTAACACACAGGACAAGGAGTTAATGATGCATCCTATGTCACAGAGCAAGTCAGTGGCAGAACCAAAGTCATGTTACCCTGTGCCTCAGTAGCTGTAAATTAATACTTCCTCACCTGCTGGGAAACTGCATAATGGTCATAAAGGGCTTTGAGGTCTTGGGGTGCAGAGACCTATGGAAGTGCCCAGTCTGCTCAACAGCTGTCCTGCAAGGTTTTGGGAGGCAGAACCTGCTGTCCCCTCTCTGGGACCCAACAGACTTAGGACAAGGGCAGGCATTATTCAGAGAGGGAAAGAAAATATGGTTTTAGGTTCCAGTCCTACGATCCTCACCACCTGCAAGGATCCCCCTTGGCTTCAACCCACAAGGCAGGATTTACAATGAGCTGCCCTTTCCAATTGGAGCCAAAAGGTCCCTGCTCCGAGCGCTGCTTTTGCTTCCCTTGTTTGTTGATCCTGTCAAAAAGCTACTAGCACCACTAACTGTCACCGTCTCTCAGACTCTAACCCTGTGAGATGTCTAGTACCATCCACTCCCTCAAACCACCCGGACCTATGAGTGAGCTTCACCTTAGCCCCTGGACAAACGCATCCAGGCTTGAACTCTGGACTCTTCCTCATTCCCCTCCTGGCTCTTGGAGGGGCAGAAACAGTTTTCCCAAGGGAAGAGTTCTGTAGTTGGAATTACAGAGCCCTTGGGATTGGTAACAAGCCCAAAAGCTTCTCTCTTGTTTTTCCTTTTTTATGCCCTCTCCCTTGCTGTGAAGCCACATGTTTCTTCCATAGCACAAGCTAATATGGGCCTGGTCTCTGCACTACTTGTCTCCCTCACAGCGTCACCACTGCAGAGCTCTAGGACGCCATCTTCATATACTGGTTTCAACAAAGGGGTTAGGAGAGGCACTAGGAATCCTCAGCAAAGGACAAAAGATTTGTGTGATCTGAAGAGGACCAAGTGAAGGGGTCTGGGGAAATGGCTGCTTGAATATTGGTAAAATCATCACACCTTACTGCTGATTATCCATGATGATGTGTATCATTGTTGCCCCTAAGGTGCTCACCATGGATCAGGACTCCACTGTACCAGATGCTGCACAAGTACAGAAGGGAGAGGCAGTCTCAGCCCCAAAAATCTCAGGATATAAGCACCATGCATTTCTTATGAATGCTGATGAATTCCAGGCTAATTGCCACATTCCTCTCTGTGTTCTCATAGCCCTAGGGATCTGTAGCTAAAGACATCTGGTCACCAGTGAGCTATTAAGATTTCCATTCAGAAAGGAATATTAAAGTGATTTACTCCTTTATTCCCACCCAGTCCATGATCACAGTGGCTGCATCTACACAAGCCACTACCGCGCAGTAGCTTGTTGCTCCTATGCAGTAGCATTGGGGGCACTAAGCATGATGCAACACTACTGCCACTGCACAGTAGCATCAGAAAAAAAAAAAAAAGTGTGGGGATGCTACTGCCACGTAATGCCGGTTACTATGCAGTGATTTAGTACTTGGTTATGCAAGTACTTAATGACTGCACAGTAACAAATGCAAAATCTGCCGCTTATGTAGATGCAGCCAATGTGCAGCACAGTCAACCAGGCTATACTTAGCACTGTGAGAACAGATATTTGTTTCCTATGTTTGAAACTGTAGGGAAACAATCTCAGGAAATCAAGGAAAGGAGCAGTCACTGAGAATGTCTGCCATCATCATCTCTTTCTGAAAATTAATAATGGATTATCCTGGAAGAGATGAGACATGGGACCTCCACACCAGACAGCCTCTCCCAGCCAAGGGCTGTGGATAGGTTATGGGCAGGTGACAAAGGAGTTTTTGATGATATTAGGAAGGAAGCATCACCTGGCTGTCAGCAAAACCGTCAGTTATTCCTTATCAGAAGCATAGTGGTTGGTTTTCTTCCCCAGCAGAGTTGTTAATACTCCTTGAGAACATTTGCACAATCAAATAAAGAAATTATCAAAGCTGTTAAATGGATTTATGTCAAGTTCCCTGGTCTTCCAGGCTATTTTATGTGAAGTAATAAACACTCAAAGTAGAACTCCTTATTTATAAGGATACTGTGAGCAAACAACCCCCAGGGAAATCTGACTAAATCTCTTCTACAAACACCACCAAAAGAAAAAGTACTGAACTTTACGTGGTCCATAGGATGTGCATGCTGCAGTGGGGCTTTCACTGGAATTTTGCTTCTAAAATGATGTTAGCGTAAGGTGTTGGCCACACAACATAACCAGGCTATCAATTATCAGTTATCCATGACCACTGTTGACTTCTCTTTGGCATCCAATAAAAGTGGGTCTGTGAGGTGGAGAGCTGAATATTCTGGTCTGGGGCTGTTATGCCTCGCTTGACCTTCCCCAAATGAGCAGTGAGTGTTGACACATGACATGAGGTAAAAGAGTGCAGCACTCAGAGCACAGAGACAGCTAACTGGCTCTCCCAACAATACTGTTTATCATTCATATGGTTCCTATGTCTCTATATACATTGCATTCCCTCTACACATCAAAGCCTGCCTCAGCCTGGAACCCCACTCTAACACACATCATTTCCCACTGGTTATTCTGTTTGATGTCCCTGGTCCCAGCCCTGCTAATCACCCTTCCTCCCCAACAGAGGAAATTCTGCACCGAGCCTCCAGCAGGTTCATCTCATATGCTCAATAGGATAATAAATATGCAATTGCTTAAATAACACCAGCTTAATATTTGGTGACAGCTCTGAGAGAAAACAAATGGTGTTTTAACCTTGTGGTGTAACAGTAACATGCAAGGGAGATGGGGCCAACCAAGCAAGCTTGTGTGGAATGAACAAACTGATCAGAACAGTGAAAACAAATGAATATTAATGAAGCTAGCAGGCAAGCGGTTGCTGCAAACAGTTTGAATGATGAACAGTCTCAAAGAAACCCAGTGGCAGCAAAATTCAAAATAGGAAACTAATGGGGCTAATCAGGAGCAGCCTGACATTCTGAATGCTGGTGGAATACAGACCCTTTAGCTCAGGTCGAGGTAGATAGGAAGGAAACTGCAGGCAGGAACATTAGCACCAGGAACAAATGGGTTAAAAGTGCTTCAACATTTGGATATCAAAAAAGAAATGTCTTAGAACTTAGCTAAGGTTGTGAGGCCAGCAGGATAACAAGCAACTATGGGGAAAGAAAGAAGCAAACTAACTAACTTTGGGATAGATAATAACAAAGAGAGAGGGGGAGGGACAGAGCTCTGCCCAGACTGCCATGGCCACCCAAGTGGAGGGCCCCAGGCAGCCTGCAGCCTCTACAAAGCCTGCAGGCCTCCTTGGTTTGGGGGGGGGGGGAGGGGGGGTGTAACAAGTGGGCATCCTGGGACCAATCAGATTGCTGGCTCACCCACTTATCTTCTGCCATGCCTCTAGTTGGTATCAATTAGAAAATGTCAATAAGGTGGGAGGCTACCAATTTCCTTGCCCAGATGCCAAGGGCTTATATACACGACCCCAACATCCCCTGTACTGTGTCCCATGCCTCACAGATGGCATCCATATTACTCCAGTGCCTCACACTGGGACCCATGCTCCAGAATCCCACCTGGGACTCCCACTCCCTACTGGTACTTATAGTCACTGTGACCTCACACTGGGCTCTCCAGCTGTCCATTGTGCTGGACTCCAAACCCCACCTCCTGCCCCACACTGGGCTGCAATCCCCTTATCCCATTGAGCCAGGAGCTCCATAGGCGCAGGGCATAGCTCCCTGTAGGCTCAGGGCCCCGCCTCCCTGGAGCCTCACTCTTGCTCCTTTAGTGTACCTCAGTGCTCACCGTGAGCCTGGGCTGTCTCTGGCCCCTTCACCTGGCCAGGGCCCCACCTCAGAGCTCACAGTGAGCCTGGGCTCCTGCTTTGGTCTTCAGGGTATGATCCCTTACCCTTTCACCTCCATGGGGTCACCCACAAGGCAACAAGAGCCAAGGCTTTTAGGTGCCCCATGCTGGGTCTTCACTGGGGAGGCCCCTCGTATGGCATTTCCTGGAGACTGCCCCACCACTGGCAGTCCCACCACACCACCTAGCCCCGGCAGGATGTAGTTTTAGGTCATGCCCCAGGACCAGGAGCCTCTAGCCATCCCCATAGCTCCTGTCCTTACTTCCAAGATGTCATGAGCAGCAGCTCTGGCTGGGTGGTATTCTCCCAGCTGCTAGTAGCAGACTGTTGGTCGTGCTGCCCAGAGCCCTGTTCCTATAGGGAGCAACTGAGCCCCATTCTCCAGTCAGGCAGTTGTGCTTAATTGGGACTGCCACCAGCTGCAGGCTGCCTTGTTGCTCTGTTACACCCTGTGCTCTGTCTTGGGAACAGCCACTGCTCCTCTGTGAGAGGGAGATAGGGGCTTGGGAGGAACATTAAGACTCCATCACAGGCAGGTCTTATCTTACCAATCTCACCTCCTTCTACAACCAGGTAACTTGCCACCTGGATAAAAGAGGAGGTTGACATTGTATACCTAGACTTCCAAAAGGCCTTTGATCTGGTATCCCATGATGTTCTCCTGGAAAAACTGGAGTACTGTGGGCTTAACTGCAAGACAGTTAGGTGGGTACGAAGCTGGTTGCGGGGTAGGACTCAGAGTTCTAATGAATGAATCTGTCGTCCTGGCAAGAAGCAGCCAATGGTGTCCCTCAGGGGTCCATGCTTGGTCCAGTGCTTTTTAACAGCTTTATCAATGTTGTGGATGCGTGGGTGAAGAGCTCACTGGCCAAGTTCACAGATGACACCAAGTTATGGGGGAAGGTGGTCACTGAAAGATAGGCTGCAGATATAGGTGGACCTAGACAGGCTGGCAAGTTGGGCAGACTGGAACCAGATGAAGTGTAAAGTGCTCCACCTAGGGATGAACAATCCCCAACATACTTACAAGCTCAGTAGTGCCAATTTGACTAGCACCACGACCGAAAGGGACCTGGGGTAATAACAGACCACAGTATGAATATGAGCTGACAGTGCAATGCTATAGCAGGGTAAATAATACTCTGGCATGCATCAAATCAATGCAACTCCAGCAAAACCAAGGAGGTGATTCTTCCACTGTACTCAGCACTGGTGAGACTGCAGCTGGAGTACTGCATCTAGTTCTGGGCCTTGCATTTCAACAAGGATGTGGAAAAGCTTGAGAGAGTCCAGAGAAGAACTACCCATGTGATCAGAGACTTGCAAGGCAAGCCATACAAGGAAAGGCTGAGGGACCTGGGACTCTGGTGGGGGACTTGGTAGCAGCTTACCATTACATCAAGGGAATACATCAAGGACACAGTGAATAACTGTTCACCTGGGCACCCCTAGGGAAGACCAGGAGTAAAGGCTACAAACTCCTGGAAGACCATTTCAGGCTCAACATTAGGAAAAAACTTCTTCACAGTCAGGGTGTCTAGACTGTGGAATAAGCTCCCTCCAGGAGGTGATGCAATCACCTATCCTGGAAATCTTCAAAAGGAGACTGAATGGTCACTTCACTGGGGTCATTTGACCCCAGTTGTCTCTCCTGCCTAATGCAGGGGGGCTGGATCCGATGATCTTGCAAGGTCCCTTCCAACCCCTAACACTCCATGAATTTATAAGATGTGCTTAAAATTATCTAACATCAAATAAAGATTAAATTTATAAAGATATTACCTCATGTGGCACATCAGAGCTACCAGATTTTTATATAAATAATATCCAACTTGTTCCATTGAAAAGCTACAAATGTAACAGCAGAAGTCTCTCCTAGTCTGAGGATTCCTCGGTCACTTGATGTTTCCCAGGCATTGGCATCTTCTGTTTTGCTGAGCTGGTTAAGGATGCAGCATCTCTCGAAGCTTCCACAGAATCCCAGGCCTTGATAATCCACCCATTCACACAGAAGGAACAGATGCAGTGTTCAGCCACTTAGTATTGGCTGTTTGTCAACACTCATGAATCCACTGTGATAAAGATTTTTAAGTTCATCTCCAGAGGCTTGACTAAGCAGGCAGCCAGTGAGCAGGTCTGAAGTTGCAATGCTATCCCACCTGGAATGCTTGTAATTATACAGCATTTTCCTAATGGCAGTGGTTGTATATTCATTATAAGCTTCCATCACACTCATTGAATTAACAGGGCACTAGACTGCTAAAGTCATACCTACTGCAGCCAATCCAGTATAAGCTTTTCTGTTATCCATCCTTTTACCAGTACTTGAACAAAAATCCCAAGCAAAGCAGCCCTGCCTCTCCATATGGCAAGCAGTTCAGTCAGCAGAAAAAGAAACAAGCTGCACTCTCCCCTAGGCTCTCAGTGGGACACCCCCCATTATCCAAATGCTCTGCAGCCTCAACAGGGCTGACTAATCCCTCGCCATGTGTAATACAGAAGTCTGTATTTTTGACATGGAAAGGGACAAGGGTCTGTTCAGCATTTCCTATCTGCCTAGCCTGGTACTATGTCACACAGTGGAATAGTCAAATGATGAACTGTAAAAGGGTCTCTTCAAATTCTTGAGGAAACTTCTGACACAAAATTCACCCGCATAGTGAGAAGTTTGACTGCTTCACAGACTTCTCCACCCTCTCCAGGCTTGCTGGAAATGGTGACTGACATGCCAGCTACATGTGCCACCTCACAGGCTGCAGCATAAATCAGTTCTCAACCACCCAGAAAGCCAGGTTTCACTGTTCAATTAGGAAATTGTGGATACTCTCCTTGGTTTCCAGGAATCTCCCACCTCTTGGTCTGCTGAATCCTTTACTTGCTTCCCCCCCCCCCCGCAAGTAAAATCTTAGATTTTAATAACCTCCGTTTCCTGACACAAGTAACAGCCGGTTTCCTTCCTGCTGCTCTTCTCCATTTGTTTCCTCACATTGCATCACCTCTAGTGTAAAACAACCTGCACATTCAAGACTCCCACTTGCTCTAAAATGGCCAACTGTACAGCACAGATGACTCAAATCAGACAGTCACATTCCTACTTGTGTACCTTCTGGCACTCATATCTTTAACGGCAATGAGCATATAGTATTTTATAGCATTATAGTCTCACCATATGCTTTATTTACTTTTTCTTTTTGGTTTTTTTGTTTGTTTTTTTGTTTTACTTTACTTCATTTTAAGTTGAGGCCATTTTTAGAACAAATATTTGGGTTAATAAAAAGTGGGTCTTCAAACCAATATGCTTGGACTGCTGTTGCCTGGGAGAGCATGACAGAAGATCACCACACATGCCCTGCTTCTTGCACTCTTCTTTTAAAGCATCTGCTACCCACCACTGTCAGAGAGAGGCGAGTGGCCTAGAGGAGCTTTGATCTGACCAATAGGGCCACGCTTATACTCTTAAGCAGAAGTTCCTGTGCACGGTGTTCACTCTCTAAGTATTGCAAATGGTAGCAGGAGCTGCTTTCTCAGGATGCTAGGATCATGGAGGACAAGATATAGGTTTTCTGCAAGACAGACAAAAAGTAATCTTTAAATCAGCAGCATGGCACCCTGCAGGCACTGCTGTGGTGGGGAACACAACCTCCATGCCACGGCCTGGTGTTTTTTTGTTGATATTAGGAATGTCAAGCTCATTTGACCGCACAGGCCGGGTCTGGTTGGTGGCTTTGGAAAACTTGGAGTTAACAGACCTGCTCCTCACTCCTACCCTTTTCCCCCCGTTGCTGATCTTAGTCACCAACAGTGACTACAAAACTTAAGTTTATCAGTGGTTGGGGGAGGGGTGGGGAACGGCAACATTAATGCAGCGGCTCTGGCAGCTGTAGCTATAAGCCTCACAGGCCTAAGCTGGTCCATACAGGTGGGTTGTCTTGCCCATGGGAAACCCCACAGGCCAGATGACTCATCTCCAAAGGCCAGATGTGGTCCATTGGTCATCTTTGATAGTCCCCTTTTACAAGAACAAGCACAAAACCTGTGACACAGAATTGAAAGCTATGGTCCGAAACCTGACACCTCCCTCTGCCATCACAAGGAGCAAACAAACTCCCTTCCTCAGTGCCTCCATATACCCATCTTGCTCTGCAACCAGGAAGTAGGCCAGATACCTTGTCCTGCTAGGTCTTTTGCTATTTGCACAGCATACAGAACATGCAGGAACCAGACTGGTACAGGAGAGTCTAAATAATCACGTTCACTACCAGCACACAATGTGCAAGGCCTGACTAGGTGTAAGCCATTGTTCTGGTGGCTTCTGTAACACAGAACACAGTGAGTGCCTGTTCAAGACAGACAAATGGGATGCAATAGAGCAGACCCTTTAGCAACTACAGGTGGATGTTATCTGTCTTCAGGCATGTGGTCTGCTCAGTTCTAAGGATTATGCTTTCTTTAATAAAACACTGGCAGTACAACCCTTCATTCTGGTTGGTCTGCAGCAATAGACAGGGATCGGGGTTTTCTGTTCACTATAGAACACACACACACACACACACACACACAGAAAAGTGTATATTATCTCCTTTTAAAGGAGATAAAATGTGGGAAACAGTATGCCAGCCTGCAAGGGAAAACCGAGTTCCAGCCTGTAAGGGGTTGCTTGGGGCTGGGGGGAGCATGACACGGGTGGGAGGGGCATGTGTATGTGGCCAACAATACAGCCAGGTAGCAGTGGAGAGTAGGTAAGAATATGGGGGGAGGAGGGGGTATAGAGAGGGCAGAGGAGAATGGGGGGGGGGGCAAATTGAGGCTCTCATAGTAGGGGAGGGAATGGGGCAGGATTGCAAAGCCACAGAGCCAGCTGACAAGTGACACGGAGCCACACATGGCTCATTCAGGAGGCAGAGGGGCTGGCTCCCCACCACTATGCACTAACAGTAAGGGAGACATGGGGGGGGGGGGGGAAAAAAAGAGGGCATGTGTTCCCCCCCAGATTTTTGTGCAGGGCAGAGGCAGATGCAGGCGGTCTACTGCAGGCTCAGGGCTCCCCATCTTGCTGCCCTCCCCCTAGGGGCCTCCTCAGGCCAGCAGGACAGTGAAGCAGGACAGCGAGGCTCACTGCTGGTGTTGCCTGGAGCCCAGAGCCAGCCATGCCACGATGGTTAGGTACCCTCTGCCCAGCCAGCAGCAGCAGGGGCAAAACTCCATGCCGCTGCCCCCACCATTGCCAGGTGGGCAAGGGGCACGTCCCCAGGGTGGTGTGCCTGGTGTAAGGTTCCCAGTGGCAGCAGCACCACCAAGCCTCTCCACCCTCCCATGCTGGATCCCACCCCACCCCAAGACAGCAAGGCAGGGACCCCCACAGTGAGCAGTCCACATCTACATCCTCTCCCCCTCCCCACACAGGCTCCACTAAGCTCAGGCCCGCTCTGGCTGTGCCAACCATGTGGGGTTTGGGGGTTACCTGTACTCCATGCCAGCCATCATCTCCCATGCATGGCAGCCAGGGCTTGGGTGCTACTGTGGGGACAGGGGGCTGCAGGCCCTGGCCCCATAGCCCTAGCAGCTGGGGCCCCCCCTCTGGCAGGTTTGGGGGGGGTAGGGGGGCCATGAGTCAGGAGTGAGGAGCACAGGCAGGGGGGCTGCGGGTTGGGAGTGAGGGGCACCAGCAAGTCTAGGGGGATGGTAGGCTGCTGGTTGGAAGTGAAAGATACTGGCAGGGCCAGGGGGCTGTGGCATATCAGGGCTGCTCAGCACCACACAGCAGCAGGATGGGGACAGCCACAGCTGGATCCACATCCTGGTGATCAGAGGGGGCAGGGGGGCTCTGATTTTCCATGATTTTAATTTATTTAATCAAGTGCCAAAATATATATGCGTTTAGAATTAATTTTATTATAATGATTAAGGCACTAGTAGGCTTCCAAACCACTTTAAAGCTATATGTATATCAATAAAACTTCGTGTTCAACTGATACCTCTATATTTAGTGGCGTTTCATTTTAAGCACAGAAAAATGCAGATTTTTGGGTTAAAAAAAGTCAGAGAACCTGGGATTTTTAACTAGAGAAAACCAGGATCCCTGTAGTGACAATCTGGTAGCAGGGACTGCAATTCTCCTGAAAGGAGATATTGCAGGGGCTGACTCTAGTTTCTCTGTGTTGCAAGACAGGCTATTTATTACAAGCTACCCTTGAAACAGAAGAAGGGGGACTTGACATCCTGAACGTGCACGTACCAACTAGTAGTATGGCAAAGTAGGTCTTCCTTGAAAACATGACAGTAGCAATACCCAGCCAGTGATGATCATAGGAGACTTCAACTGCATCATTGAGGAGGAAGACAGAATAAGTAGAGCACAGAAGGGACTGAACAGATCCTCCAGGCTGTTCACGTATAAGCTATTTCAGCAGTCTGGTGGATGCAGGCAGGAGCCCATCGACCAGAGGGAAATTTCACCTGGGTAGAGTTCTCAGGTTAGTCAAAATAATGCACAAACTTCACCCTGTTCCCAAGAAGGTGGACAGTAGCTAAAGCCAGATCCATGCCTGCCTGCTTCTCAGATGACTGCCCCCTGACAGTGAAAGCAGAAATGGGGGCACAGCCTGAGAAAGGGAAAGGCCTATGGAAACTGAACACAAGCTTCCTGGATGATGAAAAGATAGCGAGTTTGGACAGCACTATACAGGGTGGAAAACTCTTTGACCCAGGTACCAGAACTATACAGGGTGGTGGGCCAGTGTGAAAGAGAGAACAAGAGACTTCCAGAAGGAGGGGAGCCTGGATCCAGACAAAGTAACACAAACACCTAAACTTGTGCAAACTATCAATCACAATCCTTTCTAAAGTGCAGACATTGGAATTAAGTGACAGTGAAATCATCCATAGCTCAGAACCACAGCTAGTGTGACCCACCTACTTGCCTAGGTTTCCCTTAAACCAGGGGCAGGCAATTATTTTAGGCAGAGCTGCTTACCAAGTTTTGGCAAGCCATCAAGGACTGCATGACAGGCAGCCAGGGGCAGATAATATTAATTTTCTAAATTTTTTAGGGGCCCCATTGGCCAGATAGAAGGGCCTGGTGGGCTGCATCCAGGCTACCGGATGCATTTTGCCCACCCCTGTCTTATCCACCTTCTCTGTTAATAGGGTTTGAGTCCTTTTTGTCTTTCCCTTCAAAACAGTCACAAGAACAGCAAGGTGATGACAGTTACAAAAGTAGAAATGCAAAAAAAAACAACAAAAAAAAAAAACAACCCTAGAACTCTTGGATCCAAAATGATACCTTTTATTAGGCCAACTGAGAAATTGCAAACACACAAAAACAAACCCCCCCCCCCCCCAAAATAATCTTTTTCTGCAAGCTTTCAGGCTCATGTGCCCTTCACCAGGCTCAGAGAAAGTTTAAGATGGTAAAAAGTCCCCATATGTAGGAAATAAACTTCATCTTTGCACAGAGGAAGCAGAAGCAGGAAAACTGTCCCTCTGGGTTTGAGTGTCTCTGTCTCAGTTGGTCTAATAAAAAGGTATCATCTCCTCAGAGTCTTGCACCCCACAGGGCTCAGGGGGCTACAGCCATGCCTGGCCCCAACTAACTTCAATGTTAAATGACCCACCCAAAAGGTAAGGACTGGGATTAAGGCACCCCTACCCTCCTTTCACCAGGATAGTAACTGGCCTGGCATTTCCTGGGGGCTCCTACACCACTGAGAGCCCCACCAGGCCACCCACTCCCAGCAGGGTGCAATTTTAGGTCAAGCCCAAGACCAGGAGCCTCCAAGCCACCCCTTACAGCACCTACCCTTACCTCCAGGATGTTGCACTCTGCCTTGCAGCCAGACAATGTTTCTGCCTAGCCCACCAGCAGGGAACTGCTCTGTTTATATGGGCAGCCAGAGATCTAAAATGACCAAGGCAATTAAACACCTAATGTCTGCTTGGCTCAGCTCTTAAAGTGGCAGGCACCAGCAGTGCCCTGCCACAAGCCTGCATCTAAGAGACCTGGGTTGCCTCTGCAACCAGAAGAGGAGTGGGCCTTCTTCCTCCCCCACCCCTCCCACACCAGGGTAAGCAGCAGTGAGGAGCAGTTCCCCCTCCACAGTGGGGAGGAAAAACAGGGAGTAGTGTCCCCCCACAGCAGCAAAGAGTAGCAGTGATAGAAGGGAGCAGCACCCCAGTAGTGTTGAGACAAGGGAAACCTTGGGCTAAGAGCTACACTAGACTAGCTCTATCGACTACAGTGTTCACTGTTTGTGGGATGAAGAAAGAACTCTGAACCTATAGCTGGGCTGAACTGTTAGTAGGGGGATGAAGGGGGCTACTGATTGATCATTAAGAGGTTCTTACATCTGTTTGTCACCTCATCTCCCTTTTCCTTGTTAATAAACACTGTTAAAGTTTGATATTGGTTGTGAGTGGGAAAGTCTGTTCATACTGGAACACCAACAGAAATTATTTTCCCAGGTTTCTGGGTAGGGTCTTCAGCCAAGGGGGGGAGAACAATTTGTGTAAAACCTCTAAGGTGAGCTCAGCCCTTGCTCCTGCCAGACACTGAGTGGCAGAAGGGCTACATCAACATAAAAGATGTAGCAGATAAGGAAGTAAGGTTGAGTGAGCCAGGCAGGATTAAGAGAAGCTTGGATGGGTGAGCCAGGCAGGATTAAGGCAGCCATTAGCTGGCATCCTGCTTCATGGAGTTTCACTGTGCAGAAGTCCCCTACACCTGACCCTATGATTTAAATCAAACCAAAGCCTCCCTATCAGACACTGTATCCAACACTGGAACCCAAACATCACAGGCAAGGAGTGGAAGCCATACCTATTTGGCCAAACCAGTGAAAGTGGAAGCACTTTGCAATGTTGCCACTATTGTGCTCCATGCCCCATTGGCCTGGGGCTCCATATCTCGTGGTCTTCTCAGCCCCGAATTCTTTTACCCACGCTTACAAAATCCCTCCCAAAAAGCCAGTCTTGGTGCTTTTGGCAGCCAGGAAAATGGTTCATCCAAGAGCAAAATGATCAGTCACTGCTATAAAACAATCACAGTGATTGCCCCTTGAATCCTTGCCAACATTCCCTGCTCTGGAGGACAAAGAGCTGTTATCCAAAACTACTAGCAACCCACAGAGGTATGATGACTTCTAACCTGTTTATATTTTCAGTAACAGCCCCCCATGCAGCCAGGGTCAATGCTGATACAGGAAAGAGCAAGACCTGTGCACACAGGAGGTCTTGTACCAATAGCAAAGGGCTGATGAGCTCCATTTACTGCTGTAAACAATGCACCCCAAAGTGTATGGTTAATGTGGACTTCAAGGAGTAAGATCAGTAGAAACTTACGACTATGAAAGGCAGGCATGAAACAGCAAAGGGCACAGAAGGAAGGGAAGGGTCATGATACTATTAGGAACCTTGTGTGTCCTGGGCCTGTTTGAGGAGGGGAGAGCTCTTGCTATCAAATATGCAGAATATATCTGCTTAGAAAGCTCTCCAAAGGGAGGGGCTTAGAGGGCCAGATTAGGCCAAATAGTACCCTACAACATTTGGGGTGTCCAGGCTAAAAAACACATAGGATCTAGTTCCCCAAGGGACTCTGCTCCTTCGGCCCCCACTGCCATAAGCTAAGATCCTGTGCGTTCCACACCAATGAAAAGTAGGTCCCTGGCGTTTCAATTCGGGACCAAAAGAGGGGCAACCTAAATTTGTGGCCACCTTGTTGCAAAATTAGTGGGAAAGTTATGATACTGGTCTCCTTTGTAAAGTGCTTTAAGATGAATGGATAGAAAATGCTGCATAATATTTAAGCAGTGGCGTTATAATTAATTTATAGAAGCAGAGATGTTCAGAAGGATCCTTTGTGGTCCAGGAGCTGGCAGAGGGCATGGGACCAGTCCCCATGTGCATGGATCCAGGAGAGCTCTGCTGGCTGCAGCAGCAGCTGTGTCCCCTTACCCCATACACATTGGGAAGGGTCCTGAAGTGCACAGGGCTGGGAGACAGTTGCCACTGCAGAGCTCTTCAGGCCCTGTGCACATGGGGACAAGTCCTGTGCCTAGAAATGGGACCGCTCCCAGCCAGCCCCTGGCCACTAAGAAAAATCCCTGCCCAGCTGGGGGTTGGCTGGGAGCTGTCCCAGAAGCAGGACTGCTCCCAGCCAGCTTCCAACTCTGCAGGGAGCAAAGAGCTCCCCAGTCCTGGTGCTGCTTGGCTCCCAGCTCCTGTGGGGAGCCAGGAGCTGAGCAGAACTGAGACTGAGGGAGGAGGGCAGAGAGCTACCCAGTCTGGGTGCTGTTCAGCTCCTGGTTGCTGCAGAAAACAGGGAGCTTCCCATTCCCTGTGGTCTCCTAATGTTGAGGCTGACCAGGAGCAAGTTTGCTCCTGGTCAGTTTCTTTGCATGCACACATACATGTATTTGCAGGTGTGACAGGTACACGATCTGGGCCGACCTAAACATGGCCCACACACCTGTTCCTGGGGGGCAACTGCCCACCTACTCACCTGCCATGCCTTGTTAATTAATTAATTGGTGTCAATTAGCAGAAGGCTGCCTTTGTACTGCCCCGCTGCCAGGGGGCACTATCTGCAGCTCCGATTCCTCCCCTACACCGCAGTTCACACCTCACCGATGGAATAGATGTTCCTAATTATGCCCTTTTTGTCCTCTAAGTCTCCTCAGTTACACCACCCCCATTCTGGGGCTCCCCAATAATGCCCCCTCCTCTGGGGCTTCTCAGTAACTGCCCCCTTCCCTGTCAGGCCACCCCCTCTCGGGGGCTCACCAGGCCCTCACTGGGGCCTCTCAGCAATGCCCCCTCTCTGGGGATTCTCAGCTGCCCTTCTCTAGGGCTGGGGTCTATGCACCCCAAACACTGCACCCTCACGGACACTGGGGTCCTCACACTACTCTCCAAGTTCCCTATGAGGCCTCCTCCAACCCCTAATAGCCTCTCCCAAACCACCGCTCACAAACAACTACATAAACACAAGCCCTTTGGCTATAACACAAACAGAAGCCAACCGGCCCAAACAACAGTCGGTCCTACCAGAGACCCTTTAATTCTCAGCAATGTTAGATGTAGCTCCTGTATCAGGATTCCCTACTCTCCCAGGGCAAAGAGCTCCTTCCTCTTTGGCAGCTGGCAGGGAACTGCCTTTAGCCCCAGTCCCTAGGGTTTATAAGGGCCAGGCCCTGCCCCCTCTGATCAGCTGACCTTCCCTGGTTGCCCCCGCGACCCACAGCTGGGCTCCTTATTTCCTGCTAGGGCTTCCTCCCTAGCAGTTTTCCCCTCTTTGGGAGCAGGGCACCTCTGTACTCTGTGACAGCAGGCAATACCTAATTGCACAGTAGACTAAATGACTGCACCATAAATGGTACACACATGCAGACAGTGATGCTTTACTGCACAGTAGATTAGTCTACTGTGCAGTAAAGTGTCTTCTGTAGACACACCCCCAGTGACTTTGGCATCCAGATCAGTAACTCAATGAACTAGAGAAGACATATATATCTTTTTTTTTAATTTAAAGATGCCAAACGATGGAGGATTTAACATTGGATATCACTTCTGCTGCGGAAACTGAGAAAACTTTGATCAGGTTCTGCTCTTCTGAGAAGGCTGACAGAGTATTTAAAGAGTAAAACTCACGTATGTCTCATCTCAACACTGTCTCCTTAAACACGCATTCTGTTAAATCCAAATGGGAAGGACTACAGAATGGCTAGAACTACTCTGATATTCTGTAGTATTCACTAGAAATCTTCAATCCGTACACTAAACCAGTCTGACCCTGCTTAGTCTGTAAGATCTGAAAAGCCATAGCTAGAAGTGGTATTATAAAATATAATGATGAGCTCCCAAACAGCACTATTTAGAGAGCAGTTTCTTTTATTATCATATATAACAGATGGATACACAATGAATGATAGTGAAAAATGTCTGCTAGACTTGAGTGAATAATCTACAATGACATCTTTTTCTGTTAGCTTTGCCATTTTTTATGTTGTTGAATTGTCCATGAACAGACTGCAAAATCCTTAAACGTATTTGTTACTCCAGTGTATTTGCAAATATCCTCAGCATTGTGCATTGGCCTGCTGAATCCAAAACATGGCAATCAAGCATACAATTCAAAATGCATGCCCCAGACTGTGGAACTGACATGTGGATTTTACAGTGTGTAATGGTGGCATAAGATAATTACATATGTTAGAGCCTGTGTCTTGAATTGTGTATGTGATTGGGATGTTCACAGTATGCACTATAGTGCTGTGTTGAAGCTAGCCAGCAATCTCATGAATTGAAGCAGCAATTAGTCACTTTTATCTGAGTGCTTGGATGTGGGAAGAGCCCATGAGCATGGTTGAACCATAGTTTACTTTCAAATTCATCGCATGTCTACATGTTTTCCTCTCCTTTAGTTCAGCAAAGGTTTTCCCCAGTGTTTCTGAAAAGATAACGTTCCACTACACATGTGAGAAAGTAACTAACTGTCCTGCTTTGGAGATCTTCTGCTGGGTGCTTAGCCCAGCACCATGAGTGAGGACATGCCTGGCAGATTCCTGGCACAAACCTACTGCCACTTGCACAGCCAGTGCCAGGAAGCCCAATAAAAATGAAGACAGTCCTGTCCTATGATGTGGGTAGAGCAGCACACTTTTGACATAGACAGGGGCCTGCTTTGTTTGCAGATCCAAGATGACCTTGGATTACAGCTCTAGAATGTGGCTCAAAGGAGCTGGGTTCTGCTATGGTCCTCCCATGTGAACTTAGACAAGACATGAAGCAGTCCTTGGTCTCAGTTTTGCATCTGTATGGTGAGGATTGTGATATAGCCTCAGCCTCCATGAGGTAAGAAAATGAGGACAAATACAACAACCATTGGCCCATGCAGACATGCCAGCTGCTGAGGCCAGAGAAGCATCTAGACAGACTTAGCTCCCTAGGTCCATAAAGCCCTGTCCAGTATGCAAGACCAGATAACATAGAGTGCTCTGCTTCTCATACTGAGGAAGTTACTGAATCTCTGGAAAAATCCTTAAGACAAGGAAACTGAATGCTGAAGGGAAGAGAATGATTTATTTTCCACCTCTTCAGGAACTCCTCACCTCCCCAAGCACGAGGGGGCAATGCATGACTCACCCCAGGCCGTCACTGCCATCTGAGAGGGAGAGGAAGGGATTCATCTCCTGTTTATGAGAAATTCATTTCTCTGCACTGCACATGCTGAGGAATCTCCCAGACTTTAATCATCCTTTGGGCACCTAGGGACAAGGGGCTTAGAGGGAGATTTGGAGAGAGCTTTTACTTACAAGCATCAATACTTATTTGATGGACGAGGCTGTTTCTCAAAGAGAATAACCTCATTAGCTGGCAGTGGGAAAAGGTAACACCTGTGATTCCTGTGCTGGCTGTGATTACCAAGTTATATCCTGAAAGAGAGACATTCAATAATACCACCCAGAGAGATGGATGCAAATAAGCTGCAGTGGCACTTTGAAGTGGCAGCTTCTCTTTCCATTGGCTGTCTTTGCAATCAGTGAGTCTGACATGCTGCACATTAGCTGATCAGAGGGAAAGCTTTTAGCTGTAGACTCATCCAGCCAAGTGCAGCCAGGGCTGAGAATGCTTCCAGGGAAGTTCTCCAAAGGAATTTCCATAGCAATTTTCCAGGATAGCTCTTTGTATCAGGTCCTGTGGGCTCCCTACAAGGCACAATTGTCATTTAACAATCTTTCACCCCCTAAGGGCAAAGTCCTTTTTCATCAGACTGTAAATCCCAAGCCAGCTGCGACTAACCACTACTCCCAAGCACTGAGACCAATCAGCTTTACAAGCTGCTTCTCTGAGGGCGCATCTACATATGCATTAATGCACCACTGTTACTGTGTATTAAGTGTATTACCTGTAATAACAAGTGCTAACTCAATGCGCAATAACTGGCACTACTGCACAGTAACACTGGTGCATGGTCTTTTAGTAATGCTAACTCACAGTAGACTAATTCTACTGCACACTAGCCCAGCTTTTGCCATGTTGTGCTAATGTGCAATAGAATTAGTCTACTGCTTATTTAACATTTCATGTAATCATGCCCTGAGGGTAGTCTTTTAGTCAAAAAGGACTTAGGCATCAAGAAATGAAGTACTGTAGTGCCTAAGTCAGGGGTGGGCAAAATGCAGCCCTGAGGTCAGATGCAGCTGGCCAGGCCATTCTATCTGACTTGTGGGGCCCGTAAAAATTTTAGAAAATTAATATTTATCTGTACCTGGTTGCCTATCATGTGGCCCTCGATGGCTTACCAAAACTCAGTAAGTGGCCCTCTGCCCAAAATAATTGCCTGCCCCTGGCCTAAGTGCTTGGAGTGGGATCCAAGGCCCAAAACTGGCACCTGGACTCACTGTACAATGCCCAGGGAGAGGTAGGAACCACAGAAGGGCAATCCCCAAATCCTTCATACTGAATAGGAAGCTGCCTAGTGGTTGCCATTAGAAAACAGTAAGCACAGGGGCTGCCTGAACTCCCACTCCTCTCTGAAGCTGAGGCATCTGAGTCAAGGCTGCAAGGGATGTGCCTCCATTCACTAGAGATCCAGAGCCCAGATACCACTCCTAAGTGCACCAGCATCTTTCAGAGGCTTGCTCTTTATAAAACACAACTGATGAGAGTGGCAGTGCCTTGCAGACACTGGTCACAAGTCATGTGCAGGAAATAATAGACCTGGGTTCAAAGCCCTCTCAGCCTGAGAAGATTCAAGCCTACATCTCTTATCTCCCAGAACAGTGTTCCAACTACCAGAAGCAAAGGAGATGCCTCTCTCTGTCCTGCTGAAGCTGAGCCACTGTGCAGCAGAGAATGCAGGACTGAGGAGGCCAGAAGGAGAGTGAGGAAGCAGGTGACGGATGCTGTATAGCAGGGCTGTGTGAAACAGCAGCATTTCATTTCAAATTTTGTTTTGATTTGAAACAGCTGTTCCTTTCCGTCAAAACAGTTTCACCGTTTCAACCCCGTTTTGACGTTTCACCCATAGAATATAATGGGGAAGGATGAAACAACCTATAACTTTGTCATTTCTGGCCTAATTTGGATGCAACTTGCAAGAATGGTAGCCCCTTCTGAGGGCATGAAGCCTGCCAAGTTTTAAGGAGAAAAATGCAGGGAGTTGGGGGAAACTGCACCCCAGATTCTTGAAAGCAAAACTCATGTCACGTGTATGTGTTAAGCCACAGTGCGATCAAAACTGCAGGGACGGTAGCCCCTGTTGAGGCCACAAAGCCTGCCAGCTGTCAAGGAGATAGGTGCAGGGGGAGTCTGGGTTCTGGGGCCTTGCACCTCTGGCTGCTGACAGGCAAAACTCGTGACATGGGTGCTTGTGGGACTGTGTCTGTCTTGGGGGCAGAGGGGGGTGAAAACTGCAGGCCTGCTAGGCCCAGCTGTGGCCACAAAGCCTGCCATAGCACCTCACAGTTATTTAATGAATTTATTCTCACAACACTCCTGCGAATTGGGAAGTGTAAATACTCCATTTGACAGGTGATTAGCTGAGGCTCAGGGAGGCTAAGGAACCTGACCAAGCTTGCTCTGGAAGTCTCTGGAAGAACTGTTTCAAAGCCATATCTCCTAAGACTTAGGCTCTAGCCACTCATAGATTCATAGACTGTAGGGCCGGAAGGGACCTTGGAATATCATTGGGTCTAGCCCCCTGCACCAAGCAGGAAAGACAACCAGCAAGATAACTGTCCAGTCTCTTCTTGAAGATTTCCAGGGTAGGTTATCGCACCACCTCTGGAGGGAGCTTATTCCACAGTCTGGACACCCTAATTGTGAAGTTTTTCCTAATGTTGAGCCTGAAATGGTCTTCCAGGAGTTTGTGACCATTACTCCTAGTTTTCCCCAACAGTTGTTCACTGCGCCTTTGATGTACGCTTCTGCTGTAGTGGTAAGCTATTACCAAGTCCCCTCTCAACCTTCTCTTTTTCAGGCTGAAGAGTCCCAGGTCCCTCAGCCTTTCCTTGTATGGCTTGCCATGCAAGTCTCCAATTATATGGGTAGCCCTTCTCTGGACTCTCTCAAGCTTTACCACGTCCTTGTTAAAGTGCAGAGCCCAGAACTGGATGCAGTACTCCAGCTGCAGACTCACCATTGCCAAGTAGAGCAGGAGAATCACTTGTTTGCAATGGTTTTGCTGGTTTTTCTGGAGATGCATCAATTGATGCATGCCAGGGTATTGTTGGCCCAGCTGACAACAGCATCGTACTGCCAGCTAATGTTCATACTGTGGTCAATTATTACCCCCAGGTCTGTGGTGGAAAGTGATAGGGAATCTTCAGTCCTGCTGCCTGATGAGAGGCAGCAGTTGCACAAGCACCCATGTCATGAGTTTTGCCTGTCAGCAGCTAGGGGTGCAGGGCCCCAGAACCCCCCTGCACCTATCTCCTTAACAGCTGGCAGGCTTTGTGGCCTCAGCAGGGGCTAGCATGCCTGCAGTTTTCATGCCCCCTGTGCCCCAAGACAGACACAGTCCCACAAGCACCCATGTCATGAGTTTTGCCTGTCAGCAGCCAGAGGTGCAGGGCCCCAGAACACAGAACCCCCGCACCTATCTCTTTTAAAGCTGGCAGGCTTCATGGCCTCAGCAGGGGCTAGCAGGCCTGCAGCTTTCACCCTGCTGCGCCTTAACACACACAGTGTCACCCATGTCACGAGTTTTGCTTGTCCGCAGCTTGAAGTAGTTTCCCCCAAACCCCTGTACCTATCTCCTTGAAACTTAGTGAGCTTTGTGGCCTCAGCAGGGGCTAGCAAGCCTGCAGTGTTGACCCCGCTGTGGCTTAACACATACACGTGGCACAAGTTTTGCTTTCAAGACTTTGGGGTGCAGTTTCCCCGAACCCCCTGCACCTATTTCCTTGAAACTTGGCAGGCTTCATGCCCCCAGAAGGGGCTACCATTTCTGCATGTTTCATCCAAATCAGCTCAGAAATGACAAAGTTATAGGCTGTTTCAACCCTGCCCATTATAACCTATGGGCAAAACGGCGAAACAGCGTCGAAACAGCAAAAATTTTGACTTGCCTTGTTTTGTTTCAAGGCTGTTTCGACGATATCTGTTTTGTTTTGATTTCACTGTTTCAACCTCAAAACAAGTTGAAACAGTGTGGAAACAAAACTGGCAGCGAAATTTCGCACAGCCCTACCGTATAGGCTGCTGGGTCAGGCTCTCAGCTAGAAGGGGAAACCATAGCTTCTGGCCTCTCCCACAAACATCTATGTATTTTATATTAAGCAATCATTTAATTAAAAACACAAACAGGACTCTAGGGGCAGGGACCAGAACCCTAGGCTATTCCCCTGCTCAGGAGTGTGCCCAAACCATTAAGCTACAAAGTCAGGTTTAGATTATGCTGTTCTTCTTCTGTCATCGGTAACTATAATGACCCCCCTAACAGGATTTCCTCACAGTCTTTATAGTTCTTGCATATACTTATGCAACCTAAGCCAAGAGTCAGCAACCTTTTACAATCAGCAGGCCACTTTAACAGATCCAGGTCTGAAGGTGATTGGCCATTTCCAGCCTGACTGCTGCTTCTGCTCTCCCCGCCACAAGGCAGTGGTGGGGGCCCCCCACTGCTGCTCCCCATAGTGCTAACCTAGCACTGAATCATTGCTTCACAGATTGATTCTGATCTCCTGGCAGGCTGGATACAGCCTGTGTGCCATGGCTTGCCAACCTCCAATTTATGTTAAGGGAATAGCTGCTGTTTGGTAGCAATAAGAAGCTCATGTTTTTTGTGGACCAGCCAAATGAAGGTGATATATAACAGTGAAACAACGGGTTACATGTGCTGCAATAGCCTCATTTTGCAGGCAACATATGCAAGCCCATTCATTTTACAAGAGCTTTCTTTGCAGACAAGCCACAGCTTCTATTGCTGGCATTTTCTTCATTGTTCTTCGTTAATACTGGAGCAGGTGGTACTCCCCTGGGGTAGGAATAGGGAAACCACATGCAAAATTAATCCCACTAGTCAAGGAAGTGGATTTTATGGGTTCCTGATTTTCAAACTAGTGTACTTTTTCCTGGTTAAAAGGGCAACAGGACAAGGACTATTCTTTCTGTTTGTGCCTAATCTGGAAGTTTGCAGCTTTTTTTAAATATAGCCGGAAGCTCTGTGGTGTTAGGGAGTATGTTAGGAGTATGCTCAGCGTGACAAAAAATTAAAAACAACTGGGAACAAGTGCAAATAACAATTACAGGGGCTAACACCTAAACCATACCTGAGTGGCTTTTCCTAGAGCTAGTAGAAAGTATCCTCCTATTCTGGGTGCTACCCCATCATGAGAATGTCACGTTCTTGCTTCAGACCACTCGGGCCATTAAAACATGTTCAGAAAACAACTGAATATAGCAGTGGTGATGCATAGGGGGTGCATGGGGGTGTATGTGCACTCCCTGAATGGCTGTACTCCCCGCTTAGGCAACGGGCAGGAGGGGCAGGTGGGAGTGTCAGTTCCCACCCTGTAAGCGGCTGCAGCCACTTCCAGAAGTGGCTGAAGCAATTGCCCACCTTGCAACTGACCTCGGGGGGGACTCCCCCCCCAGTCAGCGAGATTAGCTGTGGGGGGGACCTCCCCCTCCCCACACCAGTTGCTTACTGGTCACTGGGGGGCACATGCCCCCCCAACTAAGGCAGCACCAGTTGCCCATGGAACACTGAAAAAAACACTGATTTTTCCTAGTCTTGTTCTCAAAACCAACCCAGTACGCTTCCGGTTTCGCCACTGGCTCAGCGATTGACTGCTGGGAGACCCCCCCCCTCCCAGTTGGCGATCTGGTGCCCCCCAGACTCAGGAGGCACCAGTCGCCCATGCCTCCCAGTCTGTAGGTGTGTTGGTAATTCTTTCTCCCTAGATGCAGCACTTTGCACTTCTCTTTGTTAAATTGCATCCTGTTCTGTTCTGCCTACTTTCCCAATCTGTTCAAATCCACCTGAATCCGCTCCCTGCCCTGGTGTTGTCCACAAATTTGGGCAGAGAGCTCTTCACGCCTTCATCCAAGTCACTGATGAAGATATCGAACAGCACTGGGTCCAAGGACTGAACCTTGGGGAACTCCACTGCCCCTATTTTTCCAGGTCAAAAATTACCCATCCGCTACCACCCAATTCTCCACTCACCTGACCATGTAATAATCTATATCACAACCACTTAATTTATTTATAAGAATGAGATGCAACAATGTATCAAAAGCCTTTTTAAAATCCAAGTAGATGACATCTACCTCAACTCCTGCATCTAAGCATTTTGTGACTCGATCATAAAAAGAAACAAGGTCAGTCAGGCAGTATCTACCTGCTATGAAGCCAAGCTGGTTGCCCTTCAGCATTATTTTTCCTACTGGACTCCCAAAAATGTGATCCTTAATAATTTTTTCAAAGGTTTTCCCAAGGATAGAGGTGAGGCTAACTGGCCTATAGTTACCCGGATCATCCTTGCTCCCCTTCTTGAAAATTGGGATCACAATAGCCCTTGTCCAGTCCTCTGGGACCTGTCCTGAGCACCATGAGTGCTCAAACAACTGCACCAGTGGTTCTGCTATGACACTGGCCAAATCCTTCAGCACCCTTGGATGAAGATCATCAGGGCCTGCTGACTTAAACACATCATACCCATATCCGTAGCAGGTCTCCAAGGTGAACAGCCTCTGGCATGTTAGAACAATGTAGGTAAGGGAAGTCGGAAAGCCGGATCCGTAAGTTCAGGATACAGATTGGCTTAACATACACACATGACACAAGTTTTGCTTTCAAGACTTTGGGGTGCAGTATCCCTGAACCCCCTTCACCTATCTCCTTGAAACTTGGCAGGCTTCATGCCCTCAGAAGGGGATACCATTCCTGGACATTTCATTCAAATCAGGCCAGAAATGACAAAGGTATAGGCTGTTTTGACCTTCCCCTATGGGTGAAACATCAAAACAGGGTAGAAATGGCGAAACTGTTTTGACGGAACAGAACAGAACAGAACAGCTGTTTCGAATCAAAGCAAAATTCGAAACAGAACATTGTTCCATCGAAACATCGAAACGCGGGTCGAAACAGAACGGTGCCGGTTTGCACAGCCCTAATAAGCAGTACCACAGCTCACCACTCCTTTGCTCACAACCCTCACAAGTTCATAGTCTTCCCATTGCTGAGCTCATAAATTTGAGAACGCTTGTTTGTTTCCTGGTTACATCAGTTTTCCAGGCCTAATCACTTAATACATACAAGTGGGGAAAAGTGTCTGGCCTACCATGGGACAATCTCACCTAGCTCAAATACAAACTGATTTAATCATGCAACATGCAGTACATACCCCTGAGGCCTGTATTTACTTTATGTCAGAAGTCTCGATAACAATGAGGAGAAACACAAGGTCTGTCTTGCACTGCTAACCCCGTCTGCAGGCAATTCAGCACAGTCACATTAATCTGGATTTCAGCCTAACATTTCCAATTTACTGAGATATTACTATGCAAGTCTGGTGTGGCTTTATAGAGGAGCCCAGAAATCAGAGCTTGTACAGTAGAAAAGGGTGGGGGTTGGGCCCAATTTCCTTTCATGTTTCTGGCTGCATCTCTCTTCTGACACCTTCCCAGATCATTTTAACACAGACTGTAACCAGTCAACCTGGGATGTCTCTTATGGGCTCCTCTGCTAGATGTTCCTAAATGTGTATTTGTTTTCTTCCCTGTTGTTCTTTGTGGACTAGTGCCTTTAACTATTTCTGAAGTGTTGGGTTAATATATTTAACTCTTTGTGAGCTCCACAGAATTTCTAGTCCGTAGACTCTACATTTGACATAACCTGCTGCTGTCAGCTGCGAAGTTTGCTCCCAATCCACAGCAGCAGAGCTGAAGGTGGATTCCAGATGTCTGACCTCTCCTTGGCTTGTGGAGATGCAGAATACTATATCCTGTGCGTGGTGACATTGACCCCACATAACCCTTTTTAACTCCATCTGTTTCTGACGCAGCTCATAAAATCCAACAGCAGAAGAGCCAGCTGTCTGGCCAGAGGCTCTGGGGTAGCTTATCAGAGAGATCTTGAAGATGGAGGACCTTCTGCAGTGTACAAGCTGTGAAGCAAGAGAGAATGTTCTTGGGTTTTGGGAGCCTGCACAACTTCTTAGCACCCTGGCCTGGGGTGTTTTTAGGTTGAGGAGCTTTTCTGAAATCCAGACAGCTGGATAATGAGGCTAGGTGTGCTTTCCACACCCTAAAACAGACATTTCTGACAAACTATGCTTGCAGTCTGCTTTGCAGACAAATTTCCCAGTGAATACAGCTGTGCTGGTACCTGCCCAATCTCAGAACGCACAGGGTATGTGGGGCTAAATCCAGGAGTGCACAAAAGTGCACAGACACTTCTGTCCACTGGTTTGAAGATGTGGGCCAGCACTGGCCACCAGATTATCCACACACCTGAGAGTACTTTCTATGCTGCACCCTGGGGAGTAACTATGGGTGGGTGATCAGGGCCAGCCCAGGTGCACACTTAGAGGGGACAGAAGAAGAGCAGCTACTACCACCAACTCAGCAGCCAGTGCCAGCCAGAACCTGGTTGTTACACCTCTGCTTGCCACCAACTGTGTCAAATAACCAGTTAAGGCTGTTCCTGAGCATCAGTGACTAAAAGGGAGGGGGAAATAAAGAGTGCTGAAAAGTTAAAAAGAAGCAGCAGCTGCAGCAGAAAGCTTCTTTAGTACTTTGCTAACTCTACAGCTAACCCTGTCCTCTGCAGCTGCCACTTCCTATTCTAGCCTCTTTCAAACAAGTGTTTGGGCTCAAATAAAGGAGCCTGTTCAGATACTACTTGGGAAAACTGAGGTTGAGAACAGAAATAAACATATTCATTGCTGCTCTTCAAACTCACAAACTCTCAGGGACAAGTCTTCCTGCTCTAGGCCTCTTTAAATGTGCCTGGCAACTCCGCTCCTTGGCTTATATTTAAGGCTTTTTCTCTCCCCAGCAAGCCTGGATCTCCCTAGATTTTCAGGGCAGAATGAAGCTTTTGGTCTGACCTCCTACACAAGTCAGACTATGGAACCTTACTCCATAAGCCCTGTGTCTGGTCCAGAAGTTCTGTTTGTGCTAGATGGTATTTTTCAGAGGCATGTCAAATTAAGTTATGGGGCACTGTTTGCAGAGTTTGTTTATATACTCTTATATACTATTTTATATTAATATTTTACCTGTTTCTATAATTTATCTATTTTTAGGGGCAGGCGATTATTTCGGGTGGAGGGCCACTTACTGAGTTTCGGCAAGGCATCGAGGACTGCATGACTGGTAGCCAGGGGCAGATAAATATTAATTTTCTAAAATTTTTAGGGGCCCCATTGGCCAGATAGAAGGGCCTGGTGGGCTGCATCCAGGCTACAGAATGCATTTTGCCCACCCCTGCCTTAAATCCTATTAATAGAGAAGGTGGATGAGTCCTCGTTGTCTTTGCTGTTCTTCTGTGACCATCTTGAAGGGAAGGTGAGGACAATTACAAAAGTAGAAATGCAAAAAATCTAGAAATCTTGGTTCCAAAATGATACCTTTTATTAGACCAACTGAGAACTTGCAAAAAAATATCTTTTTCTGCAAGCTTTCAGGCTCATGTGACCTTCATCAGGCTCAGGGAAAGTTTAAGACGGTAAAAAGTCCCCATATGTAGGAAATAAACTTCATTTTTGCACAGAGGAAGCAGAAGCTGGAAAACTGTCCCTCTGGGTCCATGAGAGTCTCTTTGTCTCAGTTGCTCTAATAAAAGGTATAATTTTGGAACCAAGAGTTCTAGATTTCTGCATTTCTTTTTGTCTCAGGGAAATATGGCTACCACATACACCCTGTCTCTAGGGCAGCATTCAACTGATTTTGCAATAAGACCACCCTTTCTCTAGTTGCAGTCTCCTGGCTTATTCACTACCCACTTCCTTAACATCTGCAACAAAAGAGGCAGGGGTCTTAGGCCCCTGGCAGATGTTATACATAAGATGCAATTAGTTTACTTCAATACTACAGACATTGGAATGATATGTTCAAGGAATTAATGGTGCCACAAAAAGGACTTAATGGTGCCACAAAAAGGAAAACCAGCCACAAAATATTACATAAAAATATTTGTGTAATATTTATGTGGTTGGTTTATTATATAAATTATATACAGGTTTCCCTTGCTTTATGCAGTACATGCATTCCTGGAAAACTGTGCATAAATTGAATTCACATAAAGGGAACCCACTTTATACAGTAACAAAATAGGGATACATTCCCATGGCGGTGAGGGAGGGAGGGAATGAGGCCAGGGCTAGGGAAGGGGCAGGGGGAGGGGCACAGCGCAGTCCAGTGGCTGCAGGCGGGTGGCATCAGCTGCTCCTGGGGCTGCAGCAGAGTCCTAGGCCACCCTGGAATCCTGCCTGTGATCCTGGACCCAGACCAGGCCCTGTTTGCCTGTCCTGCTCCTGGAAACTGGTTCCCACCTGCCCCATCCCATCCACCCAGGCTGGTCTCCACGGTGACCCCGGGATCCCTGGGTGCTGACAGCACAGGGCTAAGCATCGTGACAGCTCACCAAAACTCCCTAAGTGGCCCTCCAGCCCAAATAAATACCTAACTACCTTTGAGGGATCTAGTCCTTAGCTAGTTACTCAAGGTCACTGGTTGGCTTAGACAGTTCAGAAACAAGACCATCTCAAGCTGAGCTCTCAACAGCCTGGACCAACGTTTCTTTCTTCCCCCAAACAGCACTTCAAACTATGATGCCAGGTACTGGAAGCTTGTGCTTCCTGTTAGGCTGCAAAGTGTGTAGCAGCAAGACTAATTTAAGTGGTGCAGAATCAGTACATGGAACTGGTTTTCCCTAAAGGCTCTGGGATCTCCACTGCAGGGAGTGTTAAACCATAGACAGCAATGGCTTGTTGACCCAGCCCTTATATCAGGGGCGGGCAAAATACAGCCTGCAGGCTGAATCTGGCTTGCCAGGCCATTCTATCCAGCCCACAGGGCCCCTAAAAATCTAGAAAATTAATATTAATCTGCCCATGACTGCCTGTCAAAGATGACAGGAGTCAGCAGCAGTAGGACCCAGGGGGAGCCAGAATCAGGACTAAGTAGCTGCAGCAGCAAGGCCTGCCCAGAGCCTCCCCACCTCCAGCCCCCACACCCCCAGCCAGAAGACCCTGATCTGGGCCCCTGGGGCTGTTCCTGCCTCCCTGCACCAGAGGGAAATTCAGATAAGAAGGAGCGGGGGAGGGAGACAGGGGAGGACCATGGGCAATCACCCCAGTCTTCAGGGCTGGGCCAGGCCAGGCTGGGGTGGGGGTGGGGGGGAGCAGGAAATGACTGTGGAAGGCAGGGAGAAGGGGCAGCGAGTGGGCAGGCAGAGATCAGCAACAGCTGAGCCAGGGACCAGGACCAGCAGGACTGTGGAGAAGTGCTTACAGAAGTCCTGGCAGAAGCTCTGCTTGCCATGGGGGGGGAGGGGGGTTGGGGTTCTGTGGACAATCCCTCCCCCTCCACACATGCCACAAACCCCATACCCACCCACACCCTACACATACACACACAACCCATGCTCCCTCACCCCATATACAGACACCCACACCCTCACAACACCCCCACACACCCACACCCTCCCCCACACCCCACATACTCACAAATCTATACCTACCCACCCACACTGTACAAGAGTAAGACTTCATTTTAAGCTATTATATTATCACCTCTATGTACACTACACAAACACATGTAAATTAGGACAAAATATATTTTTTAATGAAATTAAGGAATATTGTAGTACGTTTGATTTTTAGAATATAATTTGGTATTTTTTTAGTTCTGAGATTGCAAACCCCCATGCTGAAAGGAGTACTTCTGGGGGCAAGGGGAGGGACTTCTGGTGACAAAAGTCAGGGGGCAGGGGGTGGGACTTCCAGTCCCAAGATGGCAACCAGGGTGTGGGGCACCTGTCAAGGGGTGGGACTACCCTTGCAGCCCTCAATGGCTTGCCAAAACTTGGTAAGCGGCCCTCTGCCTGAAATAATTGCTCACAGTCCTAATTGTCCTAAATAATTGCCCGCAGTCCTAACTGTACTGACACTACTCCATAAACTCACTATTAGGGCTGTGCAAAGCTTTGGTCCTTGATTCAATTCGGCAGAGATTCAGCCCAATTCAGTGGCCAAATCTCCAAATATGAATCAAATCAGAGGACCCTTTAATCTCTGCAAATCAAATTGGAACCCTCCAAATCGATTCAGAGAGATTCAGAAAGATTTGGAGATTGGGACATAGACATAGCTTTACATGTTTTTTCTATATAGCTCTAGGTAGCAGGGGCTTGTGAATGCTGTGATGCTGGGGTGCATGGAGTGTCCCACAGAAGCGCGGGGGGCTCCCTAGCACTCTTGGCAGCAGACCGGAAGTGGACCAGAAGCACTTGGACCGCTGGCTTGGTGACTGGTGCCTCCTGGGTCGGGGGGGGGCACCCAGGGTCCCCCTGTGGCTGATCGCTGAGCTGGGGAGACGCAGGAAGGCCCTCCAGCGTGCTCCCCGGCAGACCTGGAAGTGGACCGGAACTACTTCCGGTCCACTTCCAAGTCCTCTGCTGAGCAAGTGGAGGGCCCCCTCGCACTCCTGTGGGACACTCCATGCACCCTAGTATCACAGCGTTCACAAGTCATGCCTGCTACCTCAAGGTATGTAGAAAAAACTTTTAAAGCTGTGTCTATGTCCAAATCGCTGATTCTCTGAAGCATCAAATCTTTAGATTCAGATTTAGCCAAATCGAACCAGGGACAGTGATCCGAATCAACGAACTGAATCACTGTCCCTGATTCAGGCTGAATCCAAACCGAATAGGGCCCACTTCTCACACCCCTACTCACTATATGCCACCAGGCATCACGCTAATGAGCGTTAATGTGAGGACAGGGAAAGAAAAATCTATCCATTTGTCATTTGACCTTTATATATTTCCCAGGTGAAATAACAGATATGTCCCAAATTTAATCTATGGCTTCAGGTCAGAGGTTACAACTAGGCAGCAAAGCCATTTTGTCAGTAATACCCCAAAGTGGGGGAAATCTCTCTGCAGATATACTGCACCTTTCATGTTCTGCCATTGCAAAAGGACCAGGCATCCCAATCAGTGCCCAAAGGGTCACTGTCTGCTTAAAGAAGGTCTGTATCTATTTCAGATGTTCTCCCTGACCATTTGCTGCAGAAATGCCAGGGCCTAGAGCCTGAGTCCAGCCCAAGCCTCTCTAAAATCCAAAGATCCAGAGGAACTAAACCTGTTCCTTTGCATTCAGTGGCATTAGCTAGAAGTGGTTGGGTTCTTTAGTTTAATATAAGGAGAGTAATACTTGTTTCTAGTGTTAAAGATGCAAGGGACAATTTTTATTAATTTATCAGATTTATTTACCAGAGCAGACGCTGCAAAGCTAACTTCTGGCACCTCACCACTTAGTGGATTTCACAACCCCAAGGGAGGTGCCTGACTGTCTAAACTGAACAGGGAGAGGCCATTTAGCACATTATCCCTGTCAGCAGTCAAGTTTCTAAGCACAGCCTGTTCTTTCATTCAAAAGGCAACTGAAAGAGATACTTTTTGTTCCGGTTTTCAGGCACTCAACCTGGAAAGTTAGTGACCTAGATTCAAATCTCTTATCTGCCCGATAGGCTTGACTGGGGGCAGACAGTGGGAAAATACCTCCTGAGTCATTGAGTCTAGTGCCTGACAAAATCAGAGGGAGAAAAAAATTGGGGGGGGGGAAGGGGGACTTTCCTGTCCTCCCCCCGGAAAGTCTGCAGGGGAAGAGGTGGGTGGAGGGGAAAGGGCCGTCAGGGGAGGCAGCCGAGCAAAGCTGGGCCCAGGATCGGGACCCACTGCACCTGTGTGGCTACACCTTCCCCCGCAATTACGGTCATTTCCTAGTGCTGGCACCCCCCAGCCCTGCACCGGCCCCCAGCTGCCTCGCTGCACTGACCGGGGGAGCCCAGAGCTAAGGGCTGGAGTGGAGCCAGCTTTGGCTGCACCCCCGGACCAGAGGGGGACAGAGCCCCTGGGCCCCCTGCACCCACCTCACTCCAAATCAGGGCAGGGTATGGGACAAAGCTGTGGCTCATTCGAGGGGGTGCAGGGAGGTGGTGGCTCCCGCCACTACATGTGTCCCAGGAGGCATGGGGGATGCATGCTCCCGGATCTGTGTAGGGCAGGGTGGGCTGCTGCACAGGGCAGGGGCTGGGGCAGTGCCAGGCTCTTCACATCAGGGAGGCCGGGCTATGCTGGGGTGGGCAGTGGTGGCACTGGAAGGGAGGTCAGGAGGCTATAGTGAATTTTGGGGTGAGTGCACCCTCATAGCCCCGGCCCCAGCCCACAGCAGCACCCTGTCCTGCCCCACGCAGATCCAGGGGTACATGCCCCCCCCATGCCTCCCGGGGTGTAGCAGCAAGGGCTGCACCCCCCCCCCCCCCCCGGACAAGCTGCTCATGGCTCAGTCCCATGCCTTGCTAGCTGTGCAGTGCCTGCCCCTCCCCTTGCCCCAGCCCCAGGCAGCCCCAGGCTCCCTCCCTGCCTGCCCCTGCCACAGCCACCAAAAGCCCTCAGCCAGGCTGCCTTGTGGCCCTACTGCTGCCCTGCGTTTGTGGGGGCTAAGCCTTTTTAGTCCCGTCCCCCCCCTTCCACCACCTATGCTGCCTGACTATTACAGGCAGCTGCATCATGCAATCCCATTAATGAATTTACCAAGTTTCATTGCAAAATCAATTTGGTTCCATTTTCCCCACTACAATTGGGAAGCTCTTCAAGCGTTTCTGTGCTCTGATGGTTAGAGATCTTCTAATTTTGAGCTTCAATTTATTCATGCCCATTTTATGCATATTTATTTTTTTGCTTTCTTTTCACCTAGTTATCTGGTCTTACTCCCTGATGCATTCATAGACCACAACTGAAATCCTCTTTCAACCCATGGTTGGCAGGTTGAACAAGCCAAGCTCTTCTAATTTTCTATAATAAAATCGGCTATCCATTCCCCTGATCAACCTCTCAGCATCTGCTCCAGTATGCATGGCCAGAACTATACATGCTATTCCAGACACAAAGTTGAACCCACCTCTGTAGCAGGTCAGGTATGCCTGGACACATGGCCCCAATTTGCAGGGGTGGGGAGAAGGAAACAAAGGGCAGTGATGCATATTAATTGCATCAAACCTGATCCTAGGCATCTCCTGAGAGCTCACTCAGCTCCAACAGATGGTCACAGGGAGGGGGGATCACACAGCACCACACTGGATTGCCCATTGTTGGGCTCCCAGATGTCTGGAGAAAATGAGATGTTTGCATAAGGTACTGTCTTCTGATTCCTAGGTAATATTCCAGAATTACATCATCTCTGTGAGTCAGAGGTTGAAGAAGGAAAAGGGCTGAGTGCATAGGTCACTCTCAAGATAACTCTGTGATGTGGTTGTGAACAAGGCAAATGTGAGCCTATGGTGTATAATAAGGTTTTGTAGAATTCAATTTTTATTTTTTAATAATTTTGACAGATATTTTTTTTCTTTTTAAGCATTAATTTAGATTTATATCTATTTAAATTTTCAGGATTACACAAAATTAGGACTATGGGGGGACAGACAATTTATTAATGACAAACATAACCACCACAGGACTGCTGCTAGCTGAGCAGCAGAGCTGCCATCAGTCCTGGCTCCACTCACTCCCTGGTCCGCTTTCTCACTTCCTCTTTCTTTGTTCCCAGTCCCCTGGGGTTTCTGGGAGTTGCAGTCAGACTACATTCAGCATGGTTCTGTAGGACTGCTCCCCCTGCCATCACATCAGCCATCATTTTTCTTATGTCCCCTTTCTACAAATTACAGTTATTAACAATGGAAATACTATTTCTCCGGTCTGTCAGTGTGAGGTGAAATCAATGTTTATTAATGTTTACCAATAAAAATCGAACCCTGCCAAGCCTATGTATAAGACAAGGAATTTCTAGTAGAGTTAGGGAAGTATTAATGCCAATGCAGAAGGTCCTGGTGAGACATCTGGAGGCCTTGGTGTAAAATTCTGGTCATGTGCATCAAGAAAAATTAATTCCAAATGGGCCAAGTTCAGGGAAGGTTGTTCGGATGAATGGCGGCTAGAAATGCTCAGCTTGTCTTTCCTACTGACCCAAAAGCTGACAGGGGATATGCTTACTCCCTACCAATATGCTGGGGGAGGGGAAGAGGGAGGGGTAAGTATCAGGGAGGAAGAAGAACTATTTAAGCTAAAGAGTGATATGGGCACAAAATGAAATGGATGAGAACTTAATCAGGAATAAATTTAGATTAGAAGTTAGAAGAAATATCTTAACCACCAGTGTACTGAAGTACTGAACAACTTCATAGGAGGAGGTTTAACGAAGAGATGTAAAGAGTTAAGTTTGAAGAAGGTGCATGATACACTTAAACCTTCCTTCCTGACCTGTGTCAAGGAACTCTTCCTGACCCAGGAGGTGGATGGGCCAACCAGAGGTGACACTCCACTAGACTTGGTCCTGGCCAAAGGAGATGACCTGGTGACCGACTTAAATATAGAGGAAAGTCTGGGCAACAGCAACCATGAAACCATCATGTTCACTACCTGAGCTAAGGCAGACAAATTGGATAGTGGAATTTAAGTCTTAGACTTCAAAAAGTCAAATTTCAACAAGCTTAGGTCACTAGTACTGCAAGTGCTGCAGGACCAGGGACCGAAGGCGAAAGGTATGCATGAAGAGTAGCTGTTCCTTAAGGACACGATCCTTGAAGTACAAAGGCAGTCCATTCCCAAGCAGAGAAAAGGTAAGAGAAGGGCTGGGAAGTCCTCTTGGCTAAACAGGGAAATCATGGTCCTCTTAAGAAAGAAGAAAGAGGCTTATAAACAATGGAACAATGAAACAATGAACAATGAAACAATGAAACAATGGCTCAGGGTGGGCCCCAAGGAGGACTATTCCACAACAGCCCGCATTTGCAGGGAACAGATAAGAATGGCTAACGTGGGGACCAAACTTAGATTAGCAACAGGAATCAAGGACAACAAGAAGTCCTTCTTTAGGTACACAGGGAACAGGAAGAAAACAAATGGGAGTGTGGGGCCATTGCTCAACAACTCAGGAGAGCCGGTTACTGGTACCCAGGAGAAAGCTGAACTCCAAAATGACTACTTCGCCTTGGTCTTTCACTGGACCAAGGGGAAAACCATGCCAGGTAGAGTAAAGGATGAGCATGGTAGGAATAATCACCTTCCTACTATTGCTGCAGAATTGGTGTATGAACAATTAAAAAAATGAGACATATACATGTCAGTGGAACCAGATGATCTGTTGAAACTCCTCCACAACTCTTGGCACTCTGGAGAAGTCTCCAAGGACTAGAAGAGTGCCAGTGTTGTTCCTATCCACAAGAAGGGCAGGAGGGAGGACTATAGGCCAATCAGCCTAACTTCCAACCTAGGGAAAATCCTAGAAAAGTTCATCAAGGAGTCTATCTGTGATAAGCTTGCAAAAGATAAGATTCTGAGTGACAGCCAGCATAGCTTCATCATAGCAGGGCTTGCCTTACCAACCTCATCTCCTTCTATGACCAGGTAACTCGCCAGCTGGACACAAGAGAACAGGTTGACATTGTATTCCTTGACTTCCAAAAGGTCTTTGATCTAGTATCCCACGATGTCCGAGTGAGAAAATTGAAGGATTGTGGGCTTAACTCCGAGACAATCAAGTGGGTGAGAAACTGGCTGCAGGATAGGACCCAGAGAGTCACAGTGAATGGATCTGTGTCATCCTGGCGAGAAGTGGGCAGCAGTGTCCTGCAGGGGTTGGTGCTCGGTCCAGTACTTTTCAACATCTTTATTATGGATTTGGATGGGAGGGAAGCTCACTGGCCAAGTTCATGGACAACACCAAGTTATAGAGAAGCGTGGTCATGCTTGAAGACAGAGTACAGATAAAGGCTGACCTAGACAGGCTAGCAGGTTGGGCAGATCAGAATCTGATGAAGTTCAGCATTGAGAAATGTAAAATGCTCCACCTCAGGATGAGCAACCCCCAACATACCTACAGGCTTGGCAACACCAAACTGACTAGCACCATGATTGAAAGGGACCTGGGGGTAATACAGACCATAGTATGAATATGAGTCATCAGTGCAATGCTGTAGCCAGCAGGGCAAATAATACTCTGGCATGCCTCAATTGATGCATCTTCAGCAAAACCAAGGAGGTGATTCTTCCACTGTATTCAGCACTGGTGAGACTGCAGCTGGAGTACTGCATCCAGTTCTGGGCACCACACTTTAACAAGGATGTGGACAAGCCTGAGAGAGTCCAAAAAAGAGCCACCTGTATGAGCAGAGTCTTAAAAGGCAAGCCATATGAGGAAAGGCTAAGGGATCTGGGACTCTTTGGCCTGAAGAAAAGAAAGCTGAGAGGGGACCTGGTAGCAGCTTACCACTACACTAGGGGATTACATTAAGGGCTCGGTGAACAACTCTTCACAAGGGCACCCGAAGAGAAAGCCAAGAGTAATGGCCACAAACTCCTGGAAGATAGATTCAAGCTCAACATTGGGAAAAACTTCTTACCAGTCAGGGTATCCAGACTGTGAAATAAGCTCCCTCCAGAGGTGGTGCAATCACCTACCCTAGACATCTTCAAGAGGAGACTGGACGGTCACCTTGCTGGGGTCATCTGACCCCCAGTTATCTTTCCTGTTTGGTGCAGGGGGCTGGACCCGATGATCTTCCAAGGTCCCTTTCAGCCTTACAATCTATGAGTCTATGAATCTGCCATGATGCCTGTGGCAGCTGTGGCTGTACTCAGTGACCCAGGAGACCTTGCCAGCCTGACATTCCTAGCAATTAAGGGGGCAGACTGAAAGGCTCAGGGCTGCCTATACATATACTGTGACATGTTAATTGAGTCTGTTCCATGCTCTAATTAGAACGCTGCAGCATCATGTATATTAAGCCCCCATATGTTTAAAAATGGCCACAGAGCACTTTACCTAAATGTCACTGAACGAGGTTTAAATAAAATATCCCACAACAATTTTTAAATGCATGGGGGCTTAATACATGTAACACTGTGGTATTTTAATTAGAGAGGCTGCCCAGAAATTGCTCTAATTAATATGCCCCCCATCCCCCGCCACCCATCCCCTCCCCATGCATGCGTATAGATAGTCTAAGTGAAGGGCTGCAGGGAACCTTTTGCAGCCAACTTGTTTCACAACACTGAAAATTTGCCAGTCTCATCCAACAAAAGGGACAAATTTCTAGGGTCTGATCTTCAGCTCCCACCTCTCAGTGCTTTGCCTGGGAGCCAAGAGTACTCCACATGTGTTCCAAGTCCTTGATGAAGTGACACACACTCCTGCTAATGTAGTGAGCTAGAGATGAAGTCTCCCCATTGTGGATGGTCAGGGTGAGGCTTAGGTACCATTCAAGCTCCATCGAGTCCTCATGCCAAGAGAAAGGTGACACATGGGCTCAGATATCCCATACAGGCACTCATCTTGAAGGCTGTGGATTCCACACCAGCCTGGGCCAGGAATGCTGGAAGATATATGCTAAAAGGGCGTGAAGTGTGCAAGCTCCTCTTCCCTTCCTGACCAGAAGCCCAAGCCAGGAGGCCATCTGCATTTGTGGGGAAGAAGGATAATTACCACCTGATGCGGCTGTCTAATTCCAGATTCCTCCTCCTAGATAAAGGGGCCATGCCCGCCCTGTGCTCACCACAGCCTCCCAGCCATGGAGGCCTGGCTTGCAGGTGCTCAGACTGGCCTTGAAGTGGTTTCCTGATCCAGGCCGTTTGGTCCCTCCTACTTCCTGAATTTAGAGTATCTGGACCAATAATTAATGATGTGGCAGGAGACACAGAAATGTGCTGAGAGGATGTGGGTTGTCCGGGGCTAATCTATGTTCTGACTGATAAATCTGCTTTATTGCGTATCAGTTAATCTGGCAACTTCAAGCACAGCTTCCGCTCTCTCTGACCCTGGTTCGCACCCTGCTTAGGCATTGGGCCCCTGACCCTGTCTCCACTACTTTCAGTATTTGAGCCCCACCCCTGGTGGGGTGCCCCTAAAGTCATGTGCCCCTAAAGCACGACTGGAACCTCTACCTGCCCAATGGTCCCAAACTCTAACCACCAGTTTAACTATACTCAAAGGTAAGCCCTCTGGCTGTAACTCAAAACTAAAAGCACTCAGGCTATAATGCAAAAAAAATCCCCTCACCAGATACCAACCTAACCCCCAGCTCTGGTTTGTATCCCTCTGTCAGCTCTCAGAGTCTAACAGGTAACTCCAAGGCAGCTCAGCAGTCAACCAGGCACTCCCTTGCAGCCTTCCTGGCCAAGAGCTCCTTTCCCTGCAGCTTGCAGGGCTAAACTGCCTGCTCTCCTCCTTGGCTTTATGTATCACCTAGACCTTGCTCTGTCCAGTTATGTGAATCTGCATCTCTCCACAAGTGTTCCCTTCCTGTGTCTGATGGCCTGCCAGCTATCTCAGCTAGGGCTTAGCTCAGCAGCCTGCAGCTTGCCACCTGCCTTGTGCTAGCAGCCACCCCACTAATAGCCAGCTGGCCTCCTGGCAGCCAGCTCTCCTACAGCCAGTTTATTCTATGCAGTAGTCTCTAGACAGGCTACAGGCATTCCCCTCTTCCTAATACAGCTCTCTGCCTAGGTAGGGGGATTCCTGGCTGCCAGGCTCCTCAAAGCTGGCCTCCATTCAGCTGCCCTGGGTCGCAACACCAGCATTCTCTCCCGCTAAAATGACGTGAGTCTCAGGCTCCCTTTCACTCCCTCACATTCCCACTTCTTGTGGTCTTACACATCTTCTTTCACTTCCTCTTCCTCTATACCATGTCCCTCCAGACCCCTAAGCGGAGGTCACTTAATGAGCTCTCCTGCCTCTTAGGCTTCTGAAACCCAGCTAGGTCCAGTCCCCTGCACAGACATGCCCTGCATCCCCTCCATCAGCCCCATGGAGCTGAGGCACCAGAGCTTTTAAGAACCTTTTATGTCCCTGAGTCATTTAAGCCACTGAGGGCCTGATCCAAAGCTCACTGGAACTGCTATTAATGGAGAACAGCTTTTATTGGGCCCCCATGAAAGCCCAGGCATCAACAGGGCCATGGGCTATTGAACACCCCATAGCCATCCCTTGCACAAAACACTCTCAGCAAGCCACAGCCACGCTTCCAACCCCTCTCCGCAACTCTCCCTTTCTCCACCAAAAAAAAAAGAATCTGAGTTTCCAAGAAGGAATGAAAGGGCATCCTATACAATCCCATTTAAGACAGGAAGTATTAGCACAGCCAATTCCTACTGGCGCCGAGGCGTTCTCTCATAGTGACATACCATAACACAGCTGACCAGGCTGCATCTCCACAGCACCATGATCAGAAAGAATCAAATAGATCCTGTAAGTGAGCAGTGACAGGGATGCACTTTTCTCACAGCAGGGCAAAGGGGCAGTAAAACTAGAGACATAACCAAAACCTGCATGACCCCAGGCAGTCTGCAGATTACTTTACAAATGGTCATGACTGGATTAAAACAAACAGTGCATTTAACACTGAGGGCATGGGTCTGTGAACAAGCTCCATTGGGGGAAAAATTGTGAGAAAAAATCTGCTCCAAGGTAACTGCTTTTCCACACACTCCTGCCCCATGGTAAATAAAAGAGAATCCATTGTATCTTACCGCTCAGGGAAACAGGACTACGCTACGCCACATTAGCTTCCTTCTGCTGCAAAATAAGGAGATGACCATGGCCAGTCCCTGAGGTGATAAAGCCTCCCTTTTGCCTTGCAGTAACTCACTGGTGTCCTCTATGACAAATGCTGCTTGCTGAAGCACAGGAATGACTCGGGCATACATCAGTATTTCACAGCAAATAACAGAGCTCGCCCTCCTGCTCTCACTGCCCTGATGACTGTTGTCTCGGCTCACCAACCCTTGTGACATTCACCCGCTGTGCCCTCACTGCAGAGCAGCTCTCTTTTGCACAAATGTAAGTGACAGGACTGGGAACTGGGGCCGAGGTGCCTCGTTTTGGTGTTCATGAAGGCAGCGTTGCTGCCAGTGCTTCTGTACACTGCACTAGTCTTCCTCCCACTGACGCATGTCAGCCACAGCATCCAGAGAGTCACATGTGTCTTCTTCTGGGGATCCAGATGGAAGAAGGTGGCGAGGAAGACCCTTTACAAAACAAAACAGACCAGAGACAGGAACATGCCAGACACCCTCTTGTTCCTGTGGGCAAGGTACACAAGCCAGATCTGCAAGCTGGTGACGAGCAGAGACTGGAGCCAAAATAGCCTGTCTCACAGTCATCAGATATTTTGCAGGATACCTCCTGAGACCATGGCGGGTACCTGCACCAATCAATGGGAGACCGCGAGTCATGGAGGACCCATGTTTCTACAAGATCCTGAACTATTTCCAAAGTGAGTATGGGATACAGAACGAGGGCCTTGCGACTATGTCCAATCACAGGAAGATGAAGGAGGCAATCAGAGCCAGGGACATGCTGTCGACTATGGAGCTGCTCCCTGGCAACAGCTGCCAGGCCATGTGGGAAAGGATCTTCCACAAGGATCTATGAAAGGACCACAGAGACATGAACTGGCCAATAGCCCACCGCATGCTCCCTAGTGAGGGCACAGAGACACAGAGAGGGGCAGAGAGCTCAACCCAGCTGCCCCAGGGACATTTGCCAAGGCACAACAGAGACCACTGAGCACCTCCTATGGGTCTGCCCACATGCCACGGGGGCGTGGAAAAAAGTAAGTCGCCTCCGTGAAGTGGTGACAAGGGTTGAATTGACGACAAGAGAGGCGGTGCTGTATGGGCACCTGACTAAACACCGGGGGACCCCGACGGCCCACTTCAATCAGTTTGCATCCTGCATCAGGAGCACTCTGTGGAAGTCCAGGAACCTCCTGGGTTAAGGTTTGAGAAGAATGGTATGCTAGACAGTGTATATATAACTACCTATTTTTATATATACCCCTTATATTTTTCAAAAAAACAAAAACAACCGCCCCCACAAAACCCCAACTTGTTTTGAAAGATCTTGGTTTCAACCCAAAGTGAATCAGGCTCATTGTTGTTAAATCCCCCAAATCCTTGTGCGATTTAAGACAAGCCCATTTCCCACCCCTCTAATGTGGGGGCAAGGATCTGCAATACCTCCCCCAGTCAGGATGTATGTGTGCCCCTGGTCAGGAGAGGTAGCCTGGCATTCTGCGCAGGCAGCCTCTCACTCACTGCACTCACCTAGGACAGGAGAAAGCAGGCATAGCTTCTGGAGCCATCTCTCACCAGCTCGCGTCCCCAGCCCTCAGTTGGGACTATTAACTGTGGCTCTGGGAAAAACTCCCATGCCTTGTGAATAAGGAGTTTCCAGCAGGCACTGCTGTAGAGTCAGGCACACTGCCTTACCCTTTCTGCCTGCCTGTGACTTCCCATGTCTGCCTGTGTCCCTCCAGTCCTTCCCTCACAGGGGGTCAGTGCAGGGAATGTTATGGATTTAACATAAATGGGGAGCCTCAGTCAGAAATACCACATCTCAGAGCAACTGATGCTTCTCTACAGGCTGAGACAAGGAAAGTAAGGCCTCAAAACATGCTCTGTCACAAAAGGCCTTTCCTGTCCCCTAGAAAGGGAGACTCCTGTGCTGTGATGGGTGTGAATAGGAAATCAGCTGGTAATGTGCTATTGTCTCTAAGCAACTCAATAATAGATGGGCTTGGAGTCCCAGGCCTTGGTCAGAGAAGATAAAGGATGCTGCTGCAGCTGTGTCTGTGCTGCCCCTTGCTGTCACCAAGTACATTTTTATCAGGAACCAGAGCTACACTGCACAGGCAAGCAAGTACAATGGAGAGGAGGAGGGAAGGACAGGTGGGCCAGGGAAAGGAGCCTGTGTTGCAGCACTCTGATTCAGTTTTCCCAGTCAAATGTCATCTAACAGTGATCAGGTGGAAGCTGAGAAGACCAACAGATAGTCTAGATGGAGGGTTAGGAGCCCAGTGGCCCAACTCTGCTCCCTTAAATCCCAGTGACCTCCAGTTTCTGCCCCTCCCCAAAGACCTAGACTTAAAAAAGAGAGAGACCCTACTAAACCTCCCACCCTGGGCCCTCATCATCTCCATTCATTCTTCTGACCTTGATAAATGCAGCTGTTTCCTGTTCAGATGCCTGTTGCTTTGGCCCTGTGCCAATCTGTGCATCACTCTGTTGGCTCTTTTCTCCATCTAACCAGACATAAGCTGCTGGTCTTTACTGGCAGGGTCCTTCCTTGTCTTTCCCCCACCTACCATCGCCCATTCACAAAAAAGATGCCAGCTCCCAGCAGCCCACAATGCAGGCTCCATTGCCCAGTTCTTCACTTTCCAGCCAACACCTCTGTGCTTTGCTCATGCTGCCCTCAAGCTAGAGGAGCTCCCCTGAATGTCCATGAATCCACTTCATTGTCCTCTTGCAGCAACTTCAGAGAACTTCCCTTTGCCAAACTGAGGGAGGACTGGACAAGGGCAAGACTGCCAAGGTGCTGAGACCATGCCCTGTTATGATGCCCAGGACTGCCTTAATGTTTCCTTGCACTCCCTGGCTATATTCATCAATTGCCTCTTGTTTTACATGGGGCTTGTCAACTCTTGGGGCCAGGGTCTGCCTTTCTTGTTCAATGTTCATGCCTCACCTAGCCCGGTCAGATCCTGGCCAATGACAGGGGCTCCAAGGCTTTCCATCCCCAGAGAGGTTTATAAACAGAAAGCCTTGGAACTGTTTTGAGCCCATGGAAAGTCCAAGTGCTGGGAGCCCAGGCCATGGAGGACAGAGTGAAAACATCCCAGATGTGAGAGCCCAATAGTGTCTGCCAAGCCATCTGGTGCCTAGGGTGCCAGCTGCCCCACATGCCTACTCTACATATTGCTCCATTTCTGGATGGAGGAAGCAGGAAGCAGTGTTGTCTAGTAGCCAATATACAGCATGATTACCACAAGGCTGGAGGGCACAGAAACTCTGGCTATGACAGAAACTCACCACTCGCTCCTGGGCTCTAGTGCCCTTGCCCTGGTGATAAGCCCCGTCAAGGGTAGTTCTGGTTCTGTCCCTGCAGGAGGTGGCAGAACCTAAGCCGGGCTGCATCCTTGCCTACTGCAGATCCTGGTGTCTGGATATGCTCTGTGTAGCAGCTGGTTATCTCTGGAGGGGCATGGGGAGTAGTGTCCGTTGAAGCTCTCAGTGCTGTGCATGGGGTGATCGCAGATTGCAATTATTGATGTCAACCTGAAGGTCAGAGTCTGTGATTTATCAGTGGCATTTCCCCTCCTTCTAAGGTAAAATTAAACAGCCGATAATGTGTTCAGATCAGGCCATCAGTGGGGAGGAAGGAGTCAGGGGAAGGCACATTTGTTTTGTGCCAGGTGAAGTGGGGAGACTGGTTAGCTGGTCACATCCCCGCCACCATGGATCCAGGCTAGCCAGGTAGGCAGGGCTATGGAGAGTAGAGGTGCACAGTCAGACCCTGAGTTACGTGGGGGATACATTTCTGAAAAACACTGTGCAAGTTGAAACTCTGTAACTCAAGGCATTAAATCAATGGAAAACAGGGGGATAGGGACCTGGGACCAAGATTTGATAACATTATTTCATAATAAAAGGATATTTAAACACAAAATAATGGAATTAATAGTTTTATTAAAACCTTTACTCCTGGCTATGTGCTCATACAGAGACAAAGCTTTAGCCCTTTTTTATGCTCACTTTTTTAATGGTACGCGCAGTCGATTCACGTAAACTGTATTGGCAAGCAATCAATGCAGGATTATTGCCTTCTCTTAATTTATCAAGGATTTCTAATTTCTGGGCCAGGGTGATAGACTTACATGCTCTTTTGGGCACAACATCAAAGGCTTTCTTTGACGCCATTTTTACATACATTCAGGGGTTAACATAACCAAAAATGATGGACAATCTTGGAAGAGACGACAAGTGATGCAAACTCCAAACTAACAACCGCTCTACTGCAACAAGTGTAAACATGAAGCAGGGTATCATGTAAGTTGAAACATGGTCATGTTATATAAAGTGTCTATACGTGCATCAGTGCAACTTGAAACCATGTAACTGGGGGTCTGACTCTATCTGTTGCCTGTTGGATCAACACCAATAAAAGGGGAAATGGCATTATCGACTATTGGCTTTTTTTGGCCATTGTAGCCAATAATTTTTACCAATAATTATGCCTTCTGGGCAGGGGCCTGGGCACCTGGGTCCCCTCTCCCTTGCAGGGCTGGGCCCCCCGGATGCCTGGGTTCTCTTGGGGAATGGTGGGTTTCCCCTTGCAGGCAGGCAGCATTCTAGCCTGCAAGGAGTCCTGTTTGGGTCTGCCAGGAGTGAGACGCAGGGGGCACCGTGTGCGTGTGTGCAGCCGCATACACGCATGTGGCCAGGAATACAGCTGAGCAGCGTGGAAAGCAGCTCCCTGCAGATAAGTCTATGGAGGGGAAGGGGCATGGAGAAGGGAAGATGAGGGGGAGGTGGATTGAGGCTCTCACAGTGAGGGAGGGAGTGGGGCAAGGGTAGGGGACAGTTCCCAGCCAGGACGCTATATGGGACCTGGGGCAGGCAGCAGGATGGAGCCACAGGTGGCTCATCCACAGGGCATGTGGAGCACCACATGCCACCACTGTGCACACCCCCTTGGGGAGGCAAGTGCCCCTCAGATTTGTGCTCAGGGCAGGTACGGGCTGCCTGTTGTGGTCTCGAGGCTCTCTACTCTGCTGCCTTTGCCCTGGGAGTCTGTGCCCCCCCTTCCCACCCGACAGTAGTGGGGGTGGCAAGTTGTGCCTCCTGCTGCCAGGGCACATGGCCAGCTCAGGGCTCCAAGGACAAAGGCAGCAGAATGGAGAGCCCTGAACTCACAGTGAGCAGCCTGCCTGAGCCCCGCTCAGCTCTACTTAAAATTGTCCCTGCACTCAAAAATGGTGGCAGTAGTGCTTGAACTAAGGCTCATTCAATTTTAAAGTTTTTAAGCGTTGGGATGCTGATACATGTGACACAGGAGGCTGCTGGAGCATGCCCCCAAAGAAAGGTTTAGTTATGTCAGTATTTTAAAATGCCTTGCATTTTAAAGTAAGTCAGTTATCATATCAGCATTGGCTGATGTGGTTGGTCATAATCAGCTATCAGTAATAATAATAATCAGCTATCAGTATCAGCCAAGCAAATCTTTATCGGTCCACCCCTAGTGAAGCACACTAAGAGTACATGGGTCCTTGGGAGCTCTTATGGGGATAGACTTGATGAATGGATCAGGAAAGGGCTGAAGCCAACTTGGCCTGGTAACAGCCCACGGGGCCTGTTTAGTTTTATTCAGGGGCCTGTTCCTCTCTGGAATGGAAGTGCCACAGAGCAAACTCACCATAGCCAGGATGTGGGATAATCCTAGAAGCAGTGGGAATTGGATGCCTCCTGCCCTGGGGCTCCTGGAAAAATCTCTATTTTAAGGCTCAGTTAAACTTGTCTGGCTGAGACACTGTGCTCACACATGGTATGGTGCTGCAGGGGGAAGTCTCCTTGGCTGGGAGGCAGAGGTGTAATGGGGAGATGGGAGGGCATTTCACCCTGGGCAGCTCTGCCTTTCAGGAGTATTTCTGAATTTCTCTTCTGTGCCTGCCATTCCACTGGGGATCTCCCAGCCCTTTCTCATTCCCGTGATGCAGCTGAGGGAGTTCATGGCTTTCTGTTGGCAAATTGTCCCTCAACTGATTGTGACTTTCTCATATGTCTTCATTAGTTAGTGATTCACCCCTATCATTTCAGTTGATAATTTCTGGTCTGCAGCTTGCTCTTGAGCAGATGGCTGGGAGCCGGCTGAACAGTGCAAGAAGCAGTTAGCAGTTAGAGAATTAGGATCAATGTGACTGGCTCAGCCCCTCGGTTCTGTTCTGGTCGTGGAGATTCCTATCACAGCACTTTCCTCGGAGGGATGATGCTGTGGGTGTGTGTGTTCAGATTTGAGGCTCATAGTAAAACTTTGTTGAGTCAAGAAAACAAATTTTGTCCATGAGTGAACTAAATTTGTTCTCAAGAGAGATTTGAGTTTTCAGAGTTTATGATGTCCATTTAGGCACCAACAGCAGCATGTGACAGAGATGACCAGTCACACATGAGGAATAGTGAACAGTGAAAAGTCATGGTGTTAAATTGCTGGTTAATCCAATTTGCTCATTCCCACAACTGTAATGGGCAATTACAGACATGGATCACAGATAAATCTGGCTTGCAGACAACTGACAACATTTAAAGGCTGAGTAATGAGCAAATGGCTAGTGGAGCCAGCTCCATGCAGGAGTACAGAACATGATTGGGTTCCTTAGCCCCTTCAAAGATGAGGGTTTGTGAACTAGCTGGAGGTATAAAGAGCCAGCAAACAGCTGTGCAGGCAGCTGGTGAGCTCCAGCTGATTGGAGAAGCAATGTCCTTTAAGTAAAAGTCATAACAAACAACTGAGCAGCTCATCTTTAATTCAGCAGCCCACTATAAATGAAGCAAGTTGTGAAGCACCCATGGTCTACTGTATTTGGATTTTCTAGCTTGGTACAAGCTGTACAAGCTGTTCCTTCCCCTCAGGCAATAAGCCGCTTCACTCCAGACTTCTGTAGCAGGTACCGAGAGCCATGTGTCTGAAATCTACTGTCCATGAATACCCTGCAAAATTTGCTTTAAATTCATGCTCCCCTGCACATTGCCAGCTGCAAACTCCCTGCTGAAATCTCTGCAGCACTTGGAATGAAGCAGGGTTTGGTCTGGACCTTGCTTTGGCCTGTGGCACAGGGCAAATTTTCTCCCGCTGAGCAGCAACTGGGGGAAGACAGGGGCCAAAGCAAAGCAACTTGCTAACAAATAGTAGCTTTTGTTCCCAGGAGTAGCATCCTAGTGTCAGAAGACATTGCCTTTCTGCTGCTCTGACCCTGTGGAGCAGGTTCTGCCTCCTGTCTCATTACCAGAGTATGTGGCCAGGTCCCTGGGGAGTAAGAATTCACCAGAAATCTTATTTGAATGTAAAGTTATGCTAAGTGACAAATGCTTCTCTCCTTAGTCCATCAATGAGAAATCCCATGGTGAGCCTTTGACACCCTCTTCTGGGGGATGCTCAAACTGCAGCCTTTCTAACCAGCATCTGTCAGGCCTTTACTGCTATCCTGAAACCTTTCAGAGGGAGCTGGACCTGTTTGGGATGAGGTGCTGGCCCAGCCATACAGTATCTTAACCTTGGAGTGGAAGATGAGCAGTGCCCACACTAATCACTCCAGTGTGGAGTGCTGCCCAGCCTTCCCTACCAATGAGATGGGACCTGCTGGCAAATTGGGACCCTTCCCCAGGTTTGTGAGTACCACCTTCAATCAGCAGCAATGCCTCAAAAGCTGCTCAGGTGACAGAGCAAATAACTTGCATCATTCACCAGCAGCACACAGTTCCTGGGGTGAAGGGAGAAAACTGTCTTCTGCACGGTGCCATGACAAGCCTAAACTACTAGCTTGCAAGGTAGCACACGATGCATCCCACATGCAGCTGGGAAATCCTGCCTACATAATACAGAGAAGCAGAAGCCCAAAGAGGAAACCCACAGTGACTGTGACTTAGATGATTACACGGTCAGGTGGATGGCAAATTGGCTTATGGGTTGCACCCAGAGAGTGGCGGTGGATGGGTTGGTATCGACCTGGAAAGATGTGGGCAGTGGAGTCTCACAAGACTCGGTCCTTGGACGTAGTCAGGCACTGACACTGCCAGTGCATAGCCTAGTCCCTATGTTGTCACACCTGCATGCAGCTACGTGGGCAGTAACAGAATTTCTGCCTGCTTGCAAGTGCCAAAAATGGCCTCATAGGTGATCTGCAAGAAACAGAAAGCCAACCTAAGTGCCTCCCTTTGTCTAATAGCTCAGAGATCAGAGCACTCACCTGTGTTGTGGGAGAGTCAGATTCAAGTTCTTCCACCACTGATTGCTTAGTAATCCATCAGCTGTGCAATGTGAACAGCTTCAACAGGAAAAATGGAGACAGTCACATGAGAACACCCAACAGTACTTCATTAGAGGGAGAGGACCTGGCTTCAAGTCCTTCCAGTCAGGCAGAATAGTAGCTTGAACCTGGGTCTCCCATGTCCAGGAGAGCACTGTCCCTGGCCTACTTAGTGCAGAGCCTAAGGTACACAGCAGGCATGTTCTCAAACACAGAAGCAGATTCTGTTGTAGTTAGCATAGTATCCCAGCACTGCCTTCTCTCTGCATGAATCCTCATAATTACCTGAAGTGGCCAGTGGATGTCACCATTGATCTACATAACTGGCAGGCTAAGGTATTGCTGTCAAACTCATCCTCATATAGCCTGAAGGGCCTGATGAGGGACTCATCCCTGGCCCAGATCAGGCCCATGGAATCCCCCCCCCGCTTCCTCCACCTTCCTCTCCTATCTGTTCCATTGCATGTGGCATCTGTTCTGGTTGCTCTGGGATCTGCATCACACACAGTGTACACTCCAGCCAGTCTGGGACCCACACTACATGTGGTGCTGCAGGCACCAAGTGCAGCATAGATCCCAGACCAGCTGGGGTGGGCACTGAACAGGGTGTGGATCCCAGAACAGCTGGAATGAGTGCTATGTGCTGTTCATTCCCACTGTGGTGGGCACCACGTATACAGCAGGTCCTGGACAGGCCAAAGTGGAGACTATTGTGACATGGCACTCATCCTAGCTGGACTGTGGCGCACACAGCACCCATTCCAGAATCCACACTCCACGCAGTGCCCCCAGCTGATCCAGGATTGTGCGGCACATGGCACTCACTCCAGCCAGCCTGGGCACCACATACAGGCTGTGTCCCAGACTGGTGGCTGGGGATCTCAGAACAGTAAGAATGAGCAGCACTTGTTCTGGGCCATACTTGCAAGGCCAGGCCCTGTGTGGGTCAGCTTAAACCTGAGGTCAGCATCAGGGCAGAGCAGGCTACTGAAGTCCTGGCTGCATGGGAGAAAGTCCTGTGCTCTTTCCATTCTGGCCAAGTAACCTGCCCCTCCCTGCCCCTTACCTTGAGAGCAGAACTCAGCTGTTACAGCATGGGACATGCCTCCAGACCCTTGCACCCCAGCCAGCTGCCATGTCCCCACATTGCCCTGATGTCCCATGCTGCTTTTCCCTGACTCCTGTCACACTTCATCACTAAAGCGGGACAGAGGTTGGGAGAAGCTCCCTTTTACATATGGGCTGGGCTTGCTGAGGTGAGGTTGGTAGGGCAGGTTGAAAGCCCCATCCATGCACTCACATGTGTTCTCATTAGTAGCAACCACTGTCCTGATCTAAGCTGGGCACCTCAACTTACAGCTATGGCTAGGCAGGCCACTCTACTGCCAGGCCAGGCTGGGGCCAGCACCTCTCAGTGGGAAAAAGCAGGGCACTGGACCAGATGGCAGGTGCCCAGGTGCTAGTTCTGTCAATGGTGTGCTCTCTATGGGCCCTGCTTCCTGTATACATGCACACACGGGCCCTGCAGGGCTGTTACACAGGAGTTTGTGGGGAGAGAAAGCTGTCTCCTGTCTGCAATGTAGTGACATTCCTGGTTTTCTGCACTGTCAATGCCAGCGCCAACCCCCAGCCCAGCAGGGCAAGAGGGACCAGCCATTTACCCTGCCTAGACCTTAGGGAAGCCTGGAAGCAGCAGCCTTTTCCCTGACAGTTGGAGGGAAACAGCCTTGAGGTACGCTGTGAAGAAAACAAGGGAAAGGAGACCTGCACTTCACACCCTGACCCCTCCCATGCCCCAGGCCTCCCATTCCTACATGGCACTTCCTGGGTAGAAAATTACATGAATATTAGCAAGGTCCAGAATTGGGATGAATGGGCAAAGCCCAGCCAGAGTCAGTGAAAGAAATGGTGGTGCCCACCAGAACATACAGAAACACTTCATGGAGACTGCCTCTCTCCTGCTGCCTTTGTTGTGGGCATTTACACATGTACAAAATGAGTATGAAACACAGCTGTAGGTACCACATGAGATGCAAAGTCACCACGCACAGGAAACAAGGAGTGTTTCCTTCTTAGCTCTGTCAATACTCATTAAGCACAACATACAACCCCTGCTATCGCGCCCTGGCCCACACACAGCTCTGCTACCATCTCTGAGTCCTGGCCAGCCCTCGCCTGCCCTGGATTTTCACATACACTCAGCTCTGCTGAGACCTTATCAGTCCTGACCTGTGCCCCTTCTTCTGTGACCTGATGGCTATGACTGCTGAGATGTGACACCTCTATGAACAGGGAACCCAAAGCAGGAAGGAGAACTTATCAAAATGCTGGGGTGTCAGTCTTTTCTGTCCCACTATAATGCTCCAATATGTACTGGGGGTGACAAAATACTTCTGATGTGCCTATAATGGCCAAATCCAAAAGGGTCGGTGCAGGAAGGCGACACAATGTCTTCTCTAAACATTCAAACACAAACCTGATTTTGCCAAACATGGGAATTCCCAGGTTCAAAGGCTGTATACAGCTAAGAATCCATTTGGGTCCTGTGATAGGGATGATAAACTTATATGGAAAGCTTAGGTGGGAGGTAGGACAGTGGACAAACCTTGCTGAAGGGTCTTGCAGAAGTTCCTGGGACCCAGGGATGATGCATCTCACTCCTGGCCTGCAGCCCCATTCTTTCAGCTCTGAGTGTTCTCTCTCATATACACACACCAGCCTAGGAAGGAATCTCACCCCTGGCCTAGAGCCCACAATTAATCCAGTCCTGGACAATATCCCACAGCTTTTTTAGTAAACCAACTGAATAGTTGGAGAAGTATATCTTAGCAAGCTTTCGGGTTGAAAAACCCTTTGTCAGGCTGAGGAAGCACCTGTAGTTGGTATGTGCGCTCTTCCTGGATGGAAGGAATAGTAAAGAAGCCAGAAGCTGGCCTGGCATGCAATGCAGGCAAGAAATCTAGTCAGTGAAAATGGAAATGGAGGCGTCAGGGGGTGAGGGACAAGCTGCGGTGGGGGGAAAGGGGGATATAGCAGGTAAAAGTAGAGAGGTACCTGGGGAGTCAGATGTCCGGCAGGTTGTAGTGTGTCAGAATTCCAATGTCTACATTAAGCCCATGACTTTCTGTACCTAGGAGGTTGATGAAGTGCAGTTCTTAGGCTCATCTGTGCAAAGTGGGTTGTAAATTCAACCGAACACTGAACCTCACTAACACCTCATCACCAGAAGGCAACTTCCTACAGCCCAAGAGACACCAAAGGGATCCAGACCATGCCATGACATGTAAAACCTGCCAACAATATCTCCTGTATGGAGATAGCTTCACAATACATATCTCCATCAGGGCACCAAGTAGTTTGATGGGGCCATGAGCGCCATGAACTGCCTGAACCCTGGCCACTCATCTATGGAGCAAGCACCTCCCCAGTGCTCTGGGTGATCTTGTTCACCCTTACATTGTGCCCCCCTTTCTGTCCTCCTTTCCTCCACTGTTCTAGGGTGGCCCACCTCTGCTTCTTGGGGACAGGGGCTTTGGAGCTAGAGGGGGACTTCTTTTTGGGCATGCTCCCATTGGTGTCAGTCTGAGGAGGAGCAAGGGCATTGGGGTGGTGCCTGCAGAGATGCATCAGCATCCCTGTGGTGCTGGCCGTGGTGCTCATACGTTTTGTTTCCTTGCCCTGGCTGGTTTTAGCTTGGCAGTGCAGGCAGATAGTGTATGTAGGATCATCTGCCAACTCAAAGTGATCCCAGACCACACTACCCGCTCGCTTCTGCACACTTTTCCAGCTCTGCAGCAGTGTGCCAAGGACAGTAAACCCCCTGCCCAGAGCAGGGGAAAGCATGGGGCCGCCACTAGCCCAACAAGGACCATTCACACACATATTGCAGCCACAACTGGAAACAGTATTTTTTTTTTCCATTGTCAAGCACTGGGGACTCAGGGAAATGGCAGGATGCTAGCAAGAAGACATTCCAGTGCAGAAATGGGGCTAGTCATCAGGACAAAGGATGGTAGTGCAGAGTCAGGTTCAATCTTTCAAGTACATATTAAGGGGGGAGGGTGCAAGCTGGCCCTTCGGGAATGCTAGTTCTTGCCAAAGATTATCAACATTGTCTGAACTTGCTGGTTTGTGTGAAAAAACATGCTTTTTCACTCCTGGGCTTAGAGCCAAGCAGCTTGGGGCCAGGATACCCCAGCAGGCAGTGGAGCAGAAGTGTGAATGAAAAATGATTGAAAAAAGTAAGAAATGTGAAAAACCAGGAAGCAGGCCCAATTCAGACCATTGGGAAGGAAGCCAGTGAGAACAACTCTGGCTCTGTGTGACATGGGGAGCTAGCTGTTTGCCTTGGAGCTGCTGCAGCCAGGGGCTAACTACAACCCATGGGGTGTACATGTGGCTCTGTACAATGCTTGCTGTGGCTGTACAAGACAGGGTATGAAGAGCAGGGAGGCTAACAGCAGTGGGGTGGCCATGTTATCCCACCTTTACCAGGGCTTTACCAGGGAGTGAGTTCTCCTGGGATGTGGCACCCCCCCACCCCCCAAGTCCTCACTCATTCCCTCTTCCTCAACCCTGCCACCTCTCCTCTAGGGTGGCCATCATTGAGGACATTCTAGTTTTCTGTTACTCTGTCCTCGGTCTTCTATTAATACAAAACCCGATGCCTTTATGCCCTCTGTTTTTCTCTTCAAGAGAAAACTAGAGGACATAAAGGCATCTGGCTTCATATCAATAGAGGACAGAGGACAATGATGGCCACCCTACTCCTAACATCTATGATGGCCACCTTACTCCTAACATTTCCCAGTAGACCCACTTCCCCACAGCACAGTAGGAACCACCCCCTTGACATGTCACTCACTAGGCCAGCACTGAGCCAAGACGTCACTGATGGCTAGGCCATGCTGAGGCAAACCCTGCAAACACCCAAGGGCCAAAGAGACAGGGACGGGTCCCCTCAGCACTGCTTCTGAGCTGCCTGTAGTGCCTGATGTGCCCCAGCACCCAGCCTCTGGGTGGTCCCTCTGGGGAGGGTCATGAAAGGACAGAAAGGATCCTGCATGCTGTGGGATGTGAGACACATTCCCCTCAGGAGCAAGAAGCAGGTGACCCCTCTCAGAAGGGCCCAGTACTGAGCCAGCAAGGGGCAGGTAGCCACTCTGCCTGCCTGAGAGCCCTGCAAGCCCTTTTTCATGTAACAAGCTGGGTTCTTTGTTTGAACAAGAAGCGGATTTGGTTCTATCTTGGTGTCCCACAATGTTGGTTGGGTTGTGGGAAACCTGCTCCAAGGAGAAGTCACTCCATCATGGTGAGAGGTGTTGGGTCCTATGTCTAAAAGGAGGCATCTGGGTTGCAGTAGTGATGCCATGTGGGGCATGATGTTACTTTGATGTTGCTCTATACCTTTTCAGCTCCATGTACCCAGGGCAACAGCAGGGTCTGCAGAAAGCCCATAAGCCTGAGATTGGCCATTTATTCCTCTGAATAGCTATTCACTTGAAGGCTTGGGTCTTTGCTGCGCAGAGCACCTAGAGGATGCAAAAGAGCCAGTGCTGCTCTGTGGGTCTGGGATCAGCTGGTTAGCCCTAAAGTTAAGGTGAAGGGTTTATTGATCCCAGAACTCCAACTGATCTGCATCAGGCCAAGGTGTGGGGTCAGCCCACGTCCCCTGGCCTCAGCTGTTTGCTGATGGCACTCTACGGTGAGCAATTTCCTCCTGGGTGCTGGCTGGGCTCTGTTCCTCTGCTGCTCAGTACTGGAGAGGGACGCAGGTGGGTGGCAGCCCTAATTGATGCTAATGGTGCATCAGACCCCTAGAGCACAGCAGGGCTCCCTGCCCTGCAGAGAACCAGGCCATGTCTCACCTGGCTCTCCCCAGGTGACCAGACCGCTCACACAAAGATAATGAGTGTCCTGGTGTAGAAGGGAAGAGGGGAGAGGAGAGGGATGAATTTTCTTTCCACTCAAAATTTCTAAATTACTTTTCCTCAATCAGGAAAGAAAGAAACCTGGTATGTAGGCAAAGAAAAGCAATGCTCCAAAAAGGAGGTTAAAATGGATACTGGTCTGCAGCCTGGTCTCAAAGCTCTCTGGTCTAGTCTTCCCCAGGGCTAGCTGAGGGCAGCCAGGCCAGTGATGGACTTACACTCCTGTCAGCCCCAGGCTTGGATGGATTTCAAAGCTAAGTCCAAATGTTCCATTTCCAACCCATTTCTGACTGGAGCCGAGGCAGCAACAGAGCTACTCCCTGTTCTCCAAATAAGCCAGCCCTGCACCACCAGCAGAACCCCAGAAACAGGTGAGTGGAGGCCCAGGCTGCCTTTGGGCCATCAGCACTTGCTGTGGATTGAGCACTGGGTTCTGGCGCTGGCAGTGACAGGGTCTCTATGTCCCAGCGCTGCCGGCATGAGCTAAACCTCAGGGCCCCGAGAGCTGGATGAAAGGGTGGGCACCCAGTGATCTCCAGCACTTCTTACAAAGCTGCTTGCTGCACACATCACAGCAGTGCCTCCCTCTATACTAGGATGATCCATTGCCAACAGCTGGTCTGGCTGTCCCAGAGCCCTCTAGCTTAGCTGGGCCTCACTGGAGACTCACCCAGGAGTTTGCATGTCTCGTCCCAACCACGGGCAGGAGCACTACTTCTCTGAAACTCACTGGTGTTTGCATGGCACAGTTTGGAAATGGTATGACAGGGAGATAAGCTACATCTGGAAGCAGAGAGCACTCTAGGCACCTGACTCCAATTGCTCATGATTCCCTATCAGATGAGCAGGCACACCACAATGCATAGCCAAAGTTTCCCAGAAGATTTGCAGATGCTATCAAATATGCTGGGATACATGTGTACCGTACAGTGTGCTGTTAGTGTCCGTGGGAGCCACTGCATGCCCACAAACACTGCAGCATGTGTAGCGAGCAACGCTGCCTACATCTCAATTTGTGTGTGCTGACAAGCCCCCATGTGAGAAGCCCTTCTCAGAGTCTGTCCTCAGCAGCACAAGCTTGTGGTCCTCTCAGCTGAGGTCAGGATGTGGGGCCAGCTTGCACAAAGAATGAATGTAAACCAGTATCACCAGACTGCACACTGATCCTGATTTGGTCCGATTAGGAACAAATTTGATCTTAAAAGGGGTGTGTCTACATGTGCTATTAATGTACTGAAAGCTTACTGCGCAGTAAAATACTGTGCAGTAAGTGGTCCCTATGAGAGAGTTTACATGTGCACCTGTCAGGAGCAAATTTGCTCCCAATGGGAACAGCTCAGTGCAGGGCTACTCCTGCCCTGCTCTGCTGCCGTATGGCTCTAGGCTCCCTTGGGTGCCAGCCTCTGGCTGGCAGGGAGCCCTGGAGTCAGGCCTAGGCTCTGGGGGGTGGGCAGCTGCCTCCTACCTCTGGGACAGCTGCCTCCCACCCCACACCTCTGCCCCAGGCAGCTGCCTTTTGTCCAAGCCCTGCTCCAAGATCAGAGTGGAAGCTGGGACTTTGTCCCCTGCCCTAGCAGTAGGCAGCTGCCGGGGTAGGGGACAATGTCCCAGCCCCAGCTCCAATCTCGGAGCCAGGGCCCAGCAGGCAGCTACCAAGGCACAGGACCATGATCCAGCCCTGACTCCAATTGGCCCTGAGGAGGGGACAGTTCTCCCACCCCCTACTACCTGGGCTGGCCAGGAGCAATTTGCTCCAGGTCAGTTGTCCATCTGTGCACTACTGCACGGGACATCTACTACCTGTATTTACAGGTACAAGTTTCCCTTGTTTGATGCTGTACATGTGTTCCTGGAAAATGGAGCATAACTTAAATTTGCATAAAGGGAACCCACTTTACAATGTAACAAATAGGGATACGTTCCAAGACCTCGACTGTACTGACCCCCAGACCCATTTCTACCACTTTTACAAGACAATTTTGGTACTCACCAACAGCAGACAGTACACACAAGCACAGGGTGGTAGTGAACATTACCATAATGGGGATGGCAACTGCAGAAACACATGTCACAGAGCAAGGAGCACAGATCGACACAGGAGACTATATTTTGGTGCATGTCACTCCCACAATGCAGTGCACAAAGCAGCTGACTGCAGGCTTCCACCACACCGGTCGCATAAAAGTAAATTTACCTCACATATAACAAATGTTTAGTATAAAAAGGGTCAGTGGCGGGCAACACGTAGGGAGTGCACATGCACCCCCTGAGAGCACTGGTGCACCCCCTGAAAGGCCGTACTTCCCGCTTAGGCGAGTAGAGGACCATGGGACAGGCAGGCAACATGAACTCCTTCTTACTGACCTAGGTGCTTTCTCATAAGCTCTGGGCCCCCAGCAGCCCAAACAGACACAGACCTGATGCAGGAGCATCAACAACAAGGGACTTAGAAGAGCTAGAGCCATAGAGGCAGGTTTTCCCCTAGACAGTGACAGAGCTACAGGGCAGAGTCTCCTCTATAGGAACAGTCCTTTCTACCTCTGGGGAAGGTCCCTTTCTAGAGCTAAAGGGGCAGATTCCTCCATAAAGATACAGGGGCATGTTCTCCCTATTGAGTTATAGGAGCAGGCAGGATTTATTTGCGGGGGTGGGAGGGAGTCCCCATGCTGGGCACCACTCTGTGCTGGTATCTGATGTCACCACTTAACTTTAAAGATGAGTAAAGGTGTGGGTGTCACCAGGTGCTGGGAAACCTAAGACGGCTGCCTCTCCTACCATGTGTACAGACTTATTAGGGCACCTCCTGATTAACCTCCAGGAGCTCTGGGGAATAGAGGCACAGAATTGAGGGTCTTGCCTTCACAATCAACTGGTGACAGAGCAGGATTAAACCTGCTAGGACAATGCCAGCCCCCAACAATGTCTGTTTCTAAGCCACCATGAAGCTGCATGCTGACCATTATACTGGGCTAAGATCTGGGACCAGGTTGGCTAAGTCCTAGTTTTCAAGGCTGTCTAGAAGGCTTAACCATTTAGAAGCTGGTCCCTTTAGTGGAGCTGGCATACCTCAGTGACCTGAGCACTGGCCTGGGAGTCAGGATTCTGGGGCTGTACCCTGTGAGTGCCCCCATTCACAGGGAAATAGGAATTAAAGGCAAGAAGAAGGGAAGCCCCGGCCCCAATTTTCTTCCCTTCATCCAGAGGGATTCTCAAATGAGCCTGTAACTAATCTTAGTCAAAGCATTTGGTCACAACACATTTTTGACAGACAAACCTGTCTTGATTAACCTAATATTTTGTGAAGTAGCACTGATTGACAGTATTCCTGGTAACTTTACTGCTTTGAATTCTTTTCATTTAGAAAGATTCCAAAATTTCTGTTTAGAATTTTTATATTATTTTTACAGCATGTCAAAATATTAAATTACTGTGACATTATGCATCACTATAAATGACTTGCTATAACATGACATGATACTTTAAATAGTCTATTATTTAGTTTTTCATTTGTCTATAAAATCAATAAAAACGTGCTAACTAGTACTTATTGAAATTTGAAACATATCTCATTTGCATTACAGAGAAATAGTATAAAACTGACATCATGAAATAACCAACACATAACAAATATTGCAATAATACCCTCAGAAAGTAACATGCTAAATGACATTTCATAATGTGAAGGCAAAAACATTCTAAAATGTTGGAATATTCCCCCATTTTGTGGGGGATTTCATTAATATTTGTTTTCATTGTGACAATGAATGAAAGCAAAGTTCATAATGTTAACAGTTCCCATGCACCAGAAATTCTGAATTTTGATGAGCTGTTTGTAGCTTCTGTCTTGAGACCTGTGGAGCTGGGCATAAAGGTTGTACTCGGCCATGCTGTCCCAGCTCTGAGGAATCAAAAGCCTTCATCCCTAACCCAAGCAGGTCTTGGCATACCAGCTCTTCAAGCACAGATTTAACCTTCAAACACTGAGCTTTGTGAATTGTGAGACCTCTGCCTTGCTTCAACTCATGAGACAGCTAAAGTTCAGGTTCAGTGAACCAATTCCTAGACAGAGTTTATTCAGTACGCTGATTTGTGATGGCAGCAAGGTGAGATGTTCCTGTTATTAAAATGTGCGACTTCCTTACAAGAGTCATTCCTTAGGGCTGTGCAAAACAGCACCATTCTGCTTCGACTTCTGTGCAACACAACAGTGTCTCGTTTCGAGTTTCATTTAGTTTCGAAAGCACAGTTCTGTTCCGTTCCGTCAAAACTGTTTCACTGTTTTGACATTTTGCCCATAAGCTATAATGGGGAAGCATGAAACTGCCTACAATTTGTCATGTCTGGCCTGATTCAGATGAAACTTGCAGGGATGGTAGTCCCTTATGAGGGCATGGAGCCTGCCAAGTTTCAAGGAGATAGGTGCAGAGGTTTCTGGGAACCCGCATCTCAAGTTATTGACAAACAGGAGCCGGGGAGCAGGAGCAGCCTCCTATTATCTGGCAGGCAAATCGGGGGCCTGCACCCCCAGGAGGAGTCTGGCGGAGCCCCGCAGCACTCCCGGGGGTGCAGGAAGGCCCCCAATCTGCCTGCTGGATGACAGGAGGCTGCTGCTGCCTCATGGGGCCGGCGGCAACACCAGTCTTCCCAGTGCTGGGTGCAGGCTACACCCAGCACTGGTCCCAGCCAGCAGCAGCTGCCTCCTATCATCAAACAGGCAGATCAGCCCGGGAGGGCTGGAGGGGCTGTGCCGGACTCCTCCCGGGGGTACGGGCCCCTGATCTGCCTGCCAGATCATAGGAGGCTGCTCCTGCCACCTGGGACCAGCACTGAGCACAGCTCGCACTCAGCATCTGGGAGATTGGTGCTGCCGCTGGCCCCAGGCAGCAGGAGCAGCCTCCTGTCACCCGGCAGGCAGATCAGGGGCCTTCCTGCAGCCCCAGGAAGAGTCCGGCATAGACCCACCAGCCCTCCTGGGGGTGCAGGCAGGCTCCTGATCTGCCTGCTGGATGACAAGAGGCTGCTCCTGCTGCCTGGGGCCAGCGGCAGCACCAATCTCCCGGATGCTGAGTGCGGCTCCACCTGCCCCACAGAGCACAGCTCAGCGGGGGGAGGCAAGGAGAACCAGGGCTGTGCTCCAAGCTGCTCAGTAGTCCCATGTGGCTCAACCCGGCAGGGAGCGCAGCCCTGGCTCTCCCTTACCTCCCACCAGTGGACTGCTTTGAAACTCAAAACTTTCTAAATGTTTCGAGTGCCCTCATTCATTTCAATGCTTTTTGTTTTGTTTCGATTTCGCTGTTTCAAACTTGAAACACATGGAAACAGCTTCAAACAAAACACTTGGCAAAATTTCATGCAACTCTATCATTCCTCACAAGGCACCTATTGAGCAGTTGCTAATAAATTGCCTGTTAATGCTATTAGGAATGTGTGAGTTAAAGTCATGCTAAGTGGGTTTTAATGGAGACTAACTCACTCCTCACCCGTGAGAGAGAATTCAGAGAGCAGGTCTGTGAACAAGCACCCTTTGCAAATCACATTTCTAAGCTGAGCTGACAGAGATGTAGATGCTGTGTGGGCAAAGGCTGCACCAGTACCTTCTGGCTCCTTGCACAACTCGGCTGCTACACACAGTGCTGCTCTGCAACACCCTTCCTCTACCCCCGGCCCTGCTATTCCACTCTGGACTGCCCTGCAGATCTGCTAGTGCCCCACAGAACCAACCCACAACCCCCTGCTATCTTAGCCCAGGACTTCACACACAGAGCTTTGTCAGACCTCTGAACCCTGACCCGCAACCCAAGCTCTTCCAGTCCCTCACTTTCTTCTTATGCTCTTCCTTACTGAGCTGGTTCTCTGCCTAATTCCCATTGTACTGTCCTCCAAACATTATATAGCAATATCCTTCCCCAGGTCCTATGTACTGCCAGCCCTGTTTGTCCAACTCCCACCTGAGCAGCTCCTATACTGCAGATGCTGCTCCTTGCAGCCCCACTGTGTGCACTGACACTGCTCTGCATCTGCCCTCCTGCAGATTAATGGAGCATGAGTGAGTCATTAACTACATGGGGGGGGGGGGGGTAACCCTTTCCTTGCTGATGCTGAGCCAGGCCCAGGAGAAGGAAAGCAAAGTCTTCAGCAAGCAGATGCTTTATTTATTATTAAACTCCAGATGAGTAACAATGACAGACATGGGGACACAAATGCTGCCAGCCAGCAAAACTTGCATCAGGCCCTAGTTAAACTTCTTTACAACCTCCCACCTCAGAGCTACTCGTCCACCTGCTATAGGCAGCTAAAACTAAAAGCAAGCTTAAATTCAGTGATGTCAAGCATATAATGCTGATTTGTGCCAGTAGAGAGTTGGGCTCTGTGTCCCATCAGCAGGATCCTTATGCAGGGTAATGGTTTTTCCCGCATCATAATGAATGTGTGAGTATGCAGGGAAATCATCACGCAAAGACCCAGAACTGGTAGGAAATGGTGGAGTGCATCCCACAGACAATTGCACCCATCTCCCTTTCCTCCAAGGCGTACCTGCATTCTGCCAGCTCCCCCTCCTGGGAAATTCTTGAATATAGGATTTGGAAAAGTAAAGTTTAAGTGTCCTGATAGAGAAATGCTTCCCCAGATGAGCACACTGACCCATTACAAACCCACAGGACTGTAGGGTGCCCTTCCTATGGCATGGGTACTTTCCCAAGTGAGGCAGATGCTCATGGAGAGTACCATAGACAGGCTACCTAGCAGCCACAGGCTGGCCCAGTCCCTGCCCCAGCCTCCGGGGCTAGACCATGAGCTGCTTCCCACTGCTTTTATACAGGCAGTATGGCCACAGGGGCTTGGCAGCACAGCTGAGTTGGATCAACTGCAGGAAGCCAGTGACTGCTCCCACCATGAGCAATCTGGAGCAAAGTACCTGAAGAAGTGGGGAGGAAGGTGCCTCTGTGCTGGGTGAGAATCCACCTCTCCAGCCATTCCATGTGGCTGAGCCTCCTACTGCAGCCTGCGCACTGGCTGTCTGTGGCACGGGGGCCTCCCTTGCCACAAATATCAGACCTGTTTTTAAAAGTCCACCACAATAAACCATAACACCAAAGTCACCCAGCTGACTGGCCTCTGACTCCACCATCCCCACCCCAAGCCCCACCCCTACTCTGCCCTGGCTCAGTGTGCTGTGGTCCCAGGCACACATGTAAATACTGCACCTGAGAGCAATAAAGTCCGGCATGGACTGTGCCGGAGTATATTGCTTTGCATTCATTTCACATGTAGATTCACCCACAGGGACGCAAATCTCAGACAAAACAACTGCAATTATACTGATCATATTGAGCATATATGATTTTCTAAATATGGTACAACTAGAGCAACAAACCAAGCAAGATTGTACTACAAGTTCTACTGTTGTTAGAGGTGGATGATTTGCTTAGACAGAGATTTATTTGCTGGAAAATGCAGCTAGAGAACACATTAAACAACTCATCAAGTTAGGCAATTTTTTCAGCCAAAAAAATGGGATTTTCTTTGGAAGAGTCAAAACATTTTGTTTCAAATATGTTGAAAAGATGTGTTTTGTATGGTCATGTAGGAATGAAGATTTGAGACAAAATTTAGCTAATTTGAATTTTAGAAGATTGAAGAGTAAAAGGAAGATTAAAGAGTAAAAGGAAAATGCTTTAAAATTGAATTAAATATTTCATTGTACGTTATTATTTCCCCACTGAACAGAAAAATCAATTACCAACATAGCTCTGCCTGTTTACACTGAGGTTCAGGCATCATCTCACAGAGATGTCCAGCAAAGCCTCATTATGCTAAATCACATCATGCTAACACACCCACTTCTTTGAAATGAAGATGAGGGACTTGTATTAACACAAACCTGTCCTGCAGAAGCTGCAGGGCTGTCAGCTGGGAAGAAAGCCCCTGGAGAGGTCTGGGTGGCAGGTTGGGATCCTGGGATTAGTCCAGTGGTTGGGTGTTACTACTTTTGACAACATAAATGTCAACATCATTATCGCACAGCTTCAGCCTTTACACTGCATAGAAATGAACGTGGCTGCTCTCACGTCTTAGATCTACAATCAGGCTGCATGCAGATCCAGGGGGAAAACACTGCATTACTTTAACCTGGTTCCCATTATGTAAGGTTTTCTTCATTATCAGGTCCCACATCCCAACCCCAAGATGGCATAAATCAGGGTATGTCATAATAGGCAATGTTTGCTGATTTGATCTTAACTGCCCTTTTTTTTAGAGAGAAATTAAATACTCAGGATCCGAACACCAGTTTTGTGGCAAGATGTGGAATTGAGCATAACACCAATGTGTGCAGAATGTGCTGCCTGGACTACAATACTGAGAGCCAACACTGGGACCGGACCAGCAGTACACACAGCAGGAACTGGGGACGGGCAGACGACGTGTGGCCACTCCCTACGTACTAAGCACTTTCACGGAGCAGCCTGCGCAGTGAAGGAGGCTATGTGTAACAGAGAGGAACTGCTCCTGGACATTCAGCTGCTCTTTTTGCTGCACTTACACAAGGCTCCTCAGTACCTTTTTCCTCCTAAGGATTTGTGGGCGTTGGGGCTATCTCCTCTTCTGTGGATCTCTCCCCTGCTGTAGCTCAGAAGTCATGTTTAAAATGACACAGACCAACATACATGGAAATTCTTGCTGGTCTGTCAGATCTACGTGTCCGGCCCTGTCTTAACCTAGTGTGACACAACTGACATAACTGTTAATAACACTCAGGTGGTATTTCCTCCTTGGTACTTTCATGATTCACAAGCTGGGCCCTTCTGCCTTCCCTTGTGAGAAGCACCAATGCAAACTGTCAGCTTGTGATAAGGGAGTGATACATCCCTCAACCCCTCCCAAGCTTAATTCATTCCAGTCAATGAATAAAACCCTGGCAGAGGTGGAATCTGCAGTTGTGAGTGCAGCATTTCAGCACTAGGTGTCACTTTCAAAGTGAGAGTGCCCCATGGTGTCACCACAGGGCTGGGCACGGACCCTTTGGAGTTCACAGCCAGGACCTGGTGACCTGAAAGAGCTTCTAGGAAGCTCAAAGCATTTCCCAGGCTCCCTCCAACCTTCGGGGTCACGGGGAGCACGGGGTCTACAGAGGATGCACCAAGGGGGAAGAGGAAGAGGGAGGGGGGCTTGGCACCAAACTCCTGGGGGCTCGTTGTGAACAAGACTTGCAGAATCCAGCCTGGCTCAGGTCTAGAAGGCAGCAGAGCAAGACACTGACCATGGCAGGAGAGGAGGGGTAGAAACACGGGTGACCCAGAAGACCTTAGCTGCTCCTTGGAGCCCTACTGGGATGGTCCAAAGCCTGCCACTATGCGGAGGGATGCGGGGCGGGCTCCGGAGCAGGCCTGGCACCGCACGACTTCCACTTTGTCTTTAAAACAATGGGGTGAGACAACTCGCGGGAGAGGAGAGCACAGGTGCCAGGGGTGGCACTTGCTGTGGGTCTGAGGGCTCAGGGGCCGCGCTCGCAGACGTAGCCCTGGTCACCGCAGCCGCGGGTCCTGGCCCGGCCGGCTCTTCCCGCCCCCGGCCCGTCCCTGCCCCGCCTGGGAGAGGAGCCCCGTCCGCGGCCGCGGGGAGCAGTCCTGCCATGGCCGGGCACGCCGGAGCGGAGCCCGCGCTTCCCGGGGCAGGTAGCGGGCACCAAGTCGCGCCGCAAGTGGCCCCGAGGCTGCGAAACTACCCGGGGCTGCAAGCCTGGGCCGGCCGGACTCCGCCGTCGGGACCCGCGGGCACTGCCCGAGGCGGGGGGCTCGGCCGCCCCGCACCGCCCCGCCCCGGCGCCAGCGACCCGGGGCAGCGCGGGCGGCCCGCCTACCGTTGAAGCCGGGCAGCGAGCCCAGGTCGAGCGCTGCCAGCGTGGAGTTGAGGCCGAGCAGCAGGTCGGAGGAGTTGGAGCCCTCGGCCGCGATGGAGTCGGCGAACAGGTTCATCTGCAGCAGGGTCTTGAGCAGGTAGCGCAGCATGGCGATGGCGGCGGCGGCACGGGGAGGGAGGGCGGCCGCAGTCCGCTCCGCTCCGCGCCGCGCCGCCCGCGCTCTGCCTGCTCCAGCGCGTCTGCCGGCGGCGCCGCCCCGTCCCTCCTCCCGGCCCGGCCCGGCGCGGCGCAGCGCGGCGCTCCCGCGGGAGGCGGGCAGGAAGGCAGGTGCCAGCTCCAATAAATGTTTAATTATCCGATGAATAACCCGGCCCGGCCGGGAGGGGGGAGCCCCGCAGCGCTGCCTGCGCACCGCGCGCTCGCCCGCCCCGGAGGGGTCTCGAGCCCCGCAGTGCCGGGATGGCCGCGGTGCCCCCGAGCTCCTCCTGCGGGCGCCGCCACGGGCGTCCCCAGCCCGGGTCCAGCCACAGCAACGTGGTCCCGGCGTCCCCGCATGAGGACACTGCCCTGCTTCATGTGCCTGAGCCCCAGGACCTTCGTCTGCGCAGCGGGGAGGCCAGGCAAGGTGTGAGTTGTGGCACCAGGGCACATTGCAGTCACCTCTGCCACTGGCCGCTGCCCTCCCCCAATTCAGTGACAGCTCTGAAACACCCTAAACTTATCTTCTTCGGCACCTGCTGCTTTGCACTCCCACATTGGCATCGAGAAAATAACACACAGCATTGCATTGCCCTCTGACACCTACACCCACCGTGGGCATGGTCACAGCCATAAAGCCATGCATAGACACGGCTGGAGCCAGACAGCTACCTGCGGATACAGTCGCAGCAGCCATTAATAGAGCACTTCAGCTGATCACCAATACCTGTGTGCTGGAACTTAAACACCTGCTCATGACAAGGACCAGCAAGAGAACAGTCCTTTTGCAGGCTAAAATCAGAACCAGGCAACAATCAGGCCATTTGTATTGTGACCGTCGTGAGGCGTGTGTGCCACGTAGGCCCCTGAGTTCTGAGAATTCAATAATGCTGCAGAAGGAAGGAAGGAAAGAAAGGCAGTAGGAAAATGTGCTAGTGCGAGTGATTCCACTGGATCCTAGTCACTGTCAAATGCCTGATTGCCTCAACGGCAGTGGGGTTTCTCACAGCCTCATCGGCAGTGACTGTGAGAATGCCTCATCACCAGCCTTGATGGAAAAAAGTCTCCTGGTACATCCAAGCTCTTGCAGTATCTCAGGGTGGATCAGTACAGCAGCCCAAAAGCAAAGGTGAGCACTCATAACAACATTATATAAGCTCACCAACTCAAAACGGGGAGCTAGTGCCTCAACCATCCAAACCACTGTTCTAGCTCTGAGTTTCTCCTCTGCCGAGGATACATGCCCTGTATGGGAGAGATTCATACATGCACCTTGATCAGAATGCCTTGACCCCATTCTGAATGATAGCTGCCAGCACATCACCGGATGTCTGAAGCCTACCAGCCTACCAGGGAACAGACTGAAGTCCGGAAGAGCAGTGGCTGGTAGGACAGAACAACTGAGGCAAACTGAAGATGTGAGACACCTGCTGTATGAGTGTCCCACAGCACACAAACATCTGAAGTCATGCAGGAGCTTCCTCACCAGCACTCAACCTCTTGATGCCACACCCAAGGAGACACAACTATGGATGTGGAAAAAGAGGAGGAAGAAAATACCTGACAGCAAAAAAATGGATGTTCCAGTGGCTGAATCCTTACCACCTAACAAACCATGGCAAAGGTAACAATGTCTCAACCACCTATCAGATGTTCCAAGGAACTAATGAAAAGCAGGGCTATGCCACTGGTTCAACCACCTGTGACTGCAGCACAGAGCCTCAGACTACGCAACATCTGCTGCAATGCCTACTGCTCAAATGCACATGTACAATGACAGATCTTGCAAAGTACAGTAAATGAGCACAAGCACGCGTAAATGGTCAAATGTGGTGTAGAGACAGGAGAAGTAGTAGTACAGCAGACACTGGCTCCTTCCTCTGTGGTCCATTCAAAAGACTGTCACCAAAACAAACCATTCCTTTTCCCCATCCTCCCCTTGAGCCTCATCACTGGCTGTCACTGTCCAGCCATAGCAGGTTCAAGCAGCATGTCCTCCATGTTGAGCTTGCTCCTCCACCCTATCTTGCTTCATTCCCACTTCTGGCTGTTTTGCAATGCCTCATGCTGGGAACAGTCAGCTACCCCCCATATGCTTGCACCCACCCACATTCTTCTAAGTCAGGGGTAGGCAGTTATTTTTGGCTGGAGGGCCACTTAATGAGTTAAGTGGCTGCTCTCAGGTGCCTGTAGGTGACTGCTCATTGTACCAGGTGAACAGAGCTGGAGCTCCACACGCTGGGACAGGAGCTGCCAGGAGCCTCCCCCATGCCCAGAGCTGCACAGCAGGAAGAGGAGCCACTGGAGGTGGGGAGAGCTGCACAGCATCCAGGCAGATGCACTGGGAGCGACCCCATGGGGAAGCTGTGCACACTGGCCTGGCCAGGTCTGGGGCAGGCAGGTGTGGTGGGAGTGTGGCACGGGCTGCCCCAGGCAGGGCTCAGCCCCATGCAGAGTGCTGCATGGGTAGCCACAGGCCAGATCCAATCTATTAGCAGGCCAGAACCAGCCTGTGGGCTGTATTTTGCCCACTCCTGCTCTAAGTCCGTTTTTGCGGAGCATTTCTGCTGCCAGGGGGCAGTGTCCTCCTGTCTTGTCTTGTATCATTTTGGAGTTCAGCTCTAAGTGCATCAGATTCTCCTTTCACCTCCACTTTGCACACTATGAATGAGTTACACTGGTGTCAGTGAGGGGCCATTCCAGACCCTTGGTTTAATCCTGTTTTGTAAAGACACGCTGCTATTCTGCAGTACTATGAGAATGTTAACCCACTGCTAAGAAGGCTATTGCTGTTTCTCGCTGCCACAGGAGAGCCTCTCCTTCCCTTCCATAGTAATGAAGGAGATGTTGAATACCGGCAAACTAAACAAGTTGATAGAACCTGGTCTATGTCCATCATCAAGGTGTTCCACCTGCTAAACAAGGTAATATTTTCCTGCACACTAGAGTAATTTCTTCTCCTTCAGGAGTAACATAAAACAAACCCTCCTTTCCCTTCACAGCATATTAATAATAGTCCCAACCAGGCAAATGCCATCCCTTTGCCGTGTTATGAAGCTTCAAGCTTAAAAAGAGGATGCAGATTAATATGCACTAGCTGTGTCTTCCAGGCAGAGTGTAGTCTTGCTTGTCCTCACAAGATCTGGTGTTTTCCTTAAAGTCTCCTGAGTCAGAAGAGTATGATGGAAGCGCCTCTCTCATTTAAAAGAAATAGTAAAATTATAGCTCTCCTGATTGCCAGAAGAAACCTGTAAAATGTGATCCTCAGAGGCTCAAATGCAAGAGGCAAATAAAAAGAGCACCAAATTATTTGCTTTCTTCTTAAAAAAAAACACCTCATGATTTTTAAGCCAGTTTTATGATTGTGGGGGTCTTGACACATGATTTTGGAATGCTTGTGGGAGGCAAGATGGAGAATTGGACACTTCAAGACAACCTTTGAAGCTAAGGCTATTAGCATTGTACTACTGGGAGACAAAAGAATGGGGATCATTAGGAGTGACCCCTTAAGTTGCATATCAAGCATTATGATTAGGAAAAAATGAGATTGGAAAGCAATCTTCACCTGCCCACATGTGACCATTTCTAATTCAACACAGATTCCCATTAAAATGCATTCCAGACCAAAAAATACTGTTAAAACTTGAACCTACTATGTATTCTTTGTAAATCACTGGCATGTTTGTATTTAATGTGTAGTAATCAGGTTAGTAATAAATCTCTTTATGCTTTTCCCAGATGTTTAAAGTGACTCTGCATCCTAACAGCTTCATTACTCAGTTTGAATCTTAATGATTTCTCAGTACTGGAATTTCCAATGGTACATGTGTTCCCAGAAAAAAAACCCGATTAAGATGGAGTTAAGGCAGGAAGTTCATTTCAGGTATCTGAGTGTTAGAGACTGGAGTTGCCAGGGACCATTAATGTCCTTAGGTCTTGTGTATCAGGGTGAAGTTTGCTCGTATAACTCCACATGTGTAGGTGCAATTTAGACAGCATAGAAGAATGCTTTTGTCCACATAGCATGTACTGGTTCCCTGAATGAAAGAGGCTACCCTCACAAAAGCACATTTTTTTGCTGGTATGGCTATTATAGTGATATTATAGTGATATCAACCAAAGTCCTCCTCCAAATCAATATTGCAGTATTGATATGCATTTTAAGTATATACTCAACTTTACAAATCTAGCTGGTTCTGAAGCACAGCTGAAAGAATCCTACCGGAAAAAGAGAGATTAAAAAAAAAGACAGGGAATTATGAAGGAAGGGAAAACTTATAATAAGCAGACACAAGATAACAAGTTCATTAACAGTAAGGTCATCTGAAGACTTAACCATCCTAACTCTGCCCCTATAACCACCTGGAAAAATCACTGCTCTGTGAAAATGCAAATGCAGACCAGTTTGGAAGACCTGGTGACAAGCAGGCTACCTGGGGTTATCAGATGGCAGGCAAGTTGTAGAGTGCCATAAATCCAATTTTAATATTTAGTCCAGGCTTGGAAAATATGTGTCGCTGTTGAGTTTGGCTTCTTTCTTCTTTATGTTGTGAAGTTTGCAGTTCAGACAGCAAAATATGATATCTTCCGTGTTTCTTTAGACCAATCTGGCTACAACCAACAACCCTGAAACATGGAAGATATTGTATTTTGCCGTTTGAAATACAAGGGCCTCAGCAGGGAGCGGGACAGGGCTGCAGGTGATTCATCGGGGGGGAGGGCTCCCCACTGCTGCACTAACTCTGGGGGGGTCAGGGGGGACCTGTGCCCCGCAAGTCAGTGTGTGCAGTGGGCACAGGCTTCAGGTTCAGGCTCCCAGCCTACTGCCCTCCCCCAGGGCCTCTGCAACCCAGCAGGTGCAACCTGGTGCTGCAAAGAACAGCGGGGCCATGCAGGAAACCTGCTTGCCACTGCGAGCTCTATGCTGCCCTGGACCTGCACCCTGCGTGCAACCCCATGCTGCCACCCCTGCTGCAGCTGTGCATGCAGGGGACGCCTTGCCAGGGCAGCGCAGAGCTCACAGCAGCAAGCACCTTTCCTGAGCGGCCCCACTGTTTTTTGCAGTGCTGGGTCACACCTGCCGGACTGCAGAGGCTCCAGGGCAGGGCAGTGGGGCAGGAGCCCAAGCCCCACTCACAGATCTGCCCCACCCTCAGCAGGCAGGCAGCAGAGGGGAAGCCAGGCTCTGCTCCGCTGCAGCAGCCACCACCTCCTGCCAGGGGCAGGGGGCTGCGGACCGGGGTCCCTGGCCCCATAACCCTGGCAGGTGGGGGCACACTCCAGCAAGGCTGGGGGAGCAGAAGTTGTGGGTGGGGGGCAAGGGGCACCAGCAGGACTGGAGGAGTTGTTGTGGGGAGTGATGGGCAGGAGCAGGGCCAGGAGGCTATGGGGGAAGTGGAAGGCGGGGCTCGGGGGGGGGGGGGGGCTGTTTTCATTTTGATCGTGGATTTTGAGGTTTTTATCAGAGAATTTGCTTTTTTTTAATCAGAGAAAACCATGATCCCTGTTGAAATCCATGCTATTGATTTAGACTACTCCTCCAGCAGATCAAGATAATTTTGAATTCTAATTCTGTTCCCAAAAAAGCTCTCAGCTCCTCCCCTACTCCTATCTTCTGAGGAGTTTCTCATTTCTTCACCTGGTGCCCTAGTTTTTCAGCCCTTTCTTCCCCTTGCACACCTTCCCTCTAATTCCCAAAGCACATACTTCCCCAGATAAAGATTTATTGCTTTCCAAAGGGCATGGTTCAGAGATGTGTCCAGGGAGTCAGGACAATGAGCAGATTGGCAAATTTGGAATAATGTCTGTTCCTGCCTCCTGTACAGGAAAGGGAGCATGGGCAGAAATCTTGTGCACCTAAGTGGCAGTTTGGCATTTACACACTCTTTGAAATTCTATTATCAATGCAATGTGGATTGTGTAAGCATGCATCTGTATACTGAATATGTGCAGCAGTCTTTGTACTGGCCAGGAAGCCATGTGTGCATACCCAGTGTATGCACACAAGTCATAAAATTATGTCTGGTCAAAAACCAGTAACTGGGAGCTCAATAGTCATCACACATTATCATAGAAAAATAGGATTGGAAGGGACTTCAGGAGGTCACATCTAGTACAACCCCCTGCTCAAAGCAGGACCATTCCCATATAGATCATTACAGCCAAGGTTTTGGTCAAGCCAGACCCTAAAAACATTCAAGAATGGAGTTTCTACCACCTCTCTAGGCAACACCTTCTAGGAGGCCTATGCGAATAGGCAGGTATTTGATCTAGCTTCAGATCCAGCCACTTCGGATGCCAGGGATCTGATCCGTAGTTCCAGACCAGGTTTCCGCTTCGATCTGGCTGAAGCGACTCCGAAGCTTGGGAGCCGCCTCGGAGATCCGGCCATAAGGCATAATGGAGAAGCAATGAAATATCTATAACTTTGTTGTTTTTTGTCTTATTTGGGTGAAACTTGCAGGGCTGGTAGCCTCTGCTGAGAGTATGAAGCCTGCCAAGTTTCAAGAAGATCAGTGCAGGGGTTTGGGGGAAACTGCACCCCAAATTCTTGAAACAAAACTCAAGTCATGTCTATGTGTTAAGCCACAGTGGGGTGAAAACTCCAGGGGTGGTAGCCTCTGCTCAGGCCACAAAGCCTGCCAAGTGTCAAGTTGAAAGGTGCAGGGGTTTGTGGGAAACTGCATCTCAAGCTGCGGACAAGCAAAACTCGTGACATGGGGGACACTGTGTGTGTTAAGGTGCAGCAGGGTGACAGCTGCAGTGATGGTGGCCCCTGCTGAGGCCATGAAGCCTGCAAGCTGTGGAGGAGATCGGTGCAGGGGGGTCTGGGGCCCTGCACCCCTAGCTGCTGACAGGTAAAACTCATAACATGGGTGCTTGTGCAACTGACTGTCTCTGTCTTGGGGCACTTGATTGTCTGTATTGATTATTTCCTCTCCTTAGTGTAAGTGTTAATCATTGCTCATTAACTCATTAACACCTACAAAACCACAGACTAATCTGACAAAAAACAACAACGTTATAGATATTTCATTGATTCTCCATTACACCCTATGGCCAGATCTCTGAGGCGGCTCCGATGCTTTTCCAAAGTGCTTTGGAAGCTCTGAACCACTTTGGAAAGCCTAATGAAGCCGATGCTTCAATCCAGAGATGCTGCTTCAGATGCCAAAGCGTCTGAATCTTCTCTGGATCCGAAGCACAGTCCAAAGCCTAGCATAGCCCTACCTTCTAGTGCTTCACCACCCTTATAGTGAGGAAGTTTTTCTAATATCCAACCTAAACTTCCCTTGCTGCAGCTTGAGACCATTGTTCCTTGTTCTGTCATCTGTCATTACTGAGAACAGTCCAGCTCCATTCTCTTTCAAACCCCACTTCAGGTAGTTGAACGCTGCTATTAAATTACCTCTTAGTCTTCTCTTCTCAAGACTAAATAAGCCCAGTTCCCTCAGTCTCTCCTTAGAAGTCATGTGCCCCAACCACCAAACCATTTTTGTTGCCCTCCACTGGACTCTCTCCAATTTGTCCACATCCTTTTTGTAGTAGGGGACCCAGAACTGAACACAGTACTCCAGATGTGGCCTCACCAGTGCTGAATAGCAGGGAATAATCATTTCCCTTGCCTTGCTGGAAACACTCTTACCAATGCAGCCCATGAGGATTAAGCCCCCATCCCATGTACAATCACTCCAGTATGCAGTTAGCCTTCTTGGCAACAAGGGCACACTGTTGGCTCATATTCAGCTTATTGTCCACTGTAACCCCCAGGCCCTCTTCTGCAGAGCTGCTGCCCAGCCAGTCAGCACCCAGCCTGTACTGGTGCATGGGATTCTTCCATCCCAAGTACAGGACTTCACTCTTGTCCTTGGTTGAACTGCATGAGCTTCCTTTTGGCCCAATCCTCCAATTTGTCTAGGTTACTCTGAATCCTAGCTCTATCCTCCAGCATATCTACTACTCTCCCCAGCTTGGTGTTATCTGAAAATGTGTTGAGGGTGTGCTCTATGCCATCTTCCAGGTCACTGATGAAGACATTGAACAAAACTGGCCCCGGACCAACACCAGGTGCACTCCACTTGATACCAACTGCCAACTAGACATCGAGCCATTGATTACTACTGTCTTAGCCCGATGCTTCAGCCAGTTTTCTATTCACCTTTCAGTCCATTCATCCAGCCCATACTTCCATAGCTGCCTGCAAGAACGTTGTAGCAAAAGCCTTGCTAAAATTAAGGTATACCACATTCACAGGTCTCCCCGCATCCACTGAACCAGTCATCTCATCATAGAAGGCAACCAGGTTGGTCAGGCATGACTTGCCCTTGGTGAATCCATGCGGACTGTTCTTAATCTCCTCCAGGTGCTTAGAAATGGAGTCCTTGCAGATCTGTTCCATGACTTTTTCCAGGGAAGGAGGTGAAGATGAGCAGTCTATAATTCCCTGAATCCTCCTTTTTTCCTTTCTTAAATATGGGCACTATGTTTGCCCTTTTCCAATCATCCAGGACCACTCCTAATAGTCATGATTTTTCAAAGATGATGGCCAGCAGCTCTGCAATCACATCAGCCAACTCTCTCAGTGCCCTCGGGTGCATCCCATCTGGCCCCAGGGACGTGTATATGTCCAGCTTTTCTAAATAGTTCCAAACCTGTTCTTTTACCACTACAGTATTGGCTGCTCACCTCCTCCCCAAATTGTGTTGCCAGGTGCAGTAGTCTGGCAGCTGACCTTGCCTGTGAAGATTGAGGTGAAAAAGGCATTGAGCACTTCAGCCTTTTCAGCATCCTCTGTCACTAGGTTGTCTCCCCCGTTCAGTAAGGGACCCACAATTTCCCTGATCTTCCTCTTGCTTTCGACATATTTGTAGAAACCCTTCTTGTTGCCCTTCATGTCCCTTGCTAGCTTCAACTCCAATTGCACTTAGCCCTTTCTGACTTCATCCCTGCATGCCTGAACAATAGCCCAGTAGTATATACGTTCAGGCACTTGCTCAGAAAGCAGATGTTGGTTCTAGGCCCCCCATCAGCCAAGAAAGGTTTGAATCTGTTACATTGACTTTCCATCATATAGTGCTCTGACCACTGCACCACCCCCACAGGCCAAGCATTATCCAGGGCAATCTCCAGTTCTTTTTTGAGGCTGGTCCCCTGGGCAACCAAGAGAAGCAGATATGTGGGACCAGGAGGGAAAGCTAAACTTGAGGGTGTGTGGCTTAATGAGCTGGCTCTTGGTCACTGATTGGGTTCTTGCTTCCCAATGGGGCAGGAACTTTCCCACTGTTTTGCATGCATTTTATCCAGTGACTATTAAATGCAAGGGGCAGTTGCTCAGGAGTGCTCTCTGTCCTCCTTTTCTTTTGACACTCATACCTTGGTACATGAATACATAGCTGCATACCTGCCTAGACAGTGCATAGCCTACTGTGCATGCTCAGGATATACACGTATCTTTCAGCATCCACAGGGCAGGGCAATAGAACTGCAAATTGTGCGTAAGTGCCAAAAAAGCCACTTGCATGGCTGGGTAAGTGCCATTTAGGTTCACAAAAAGTAACTGAATTTATCCAAACAGCTTCCAGCAAACAAACTGCCTTCATGAGAAATATACATATACAGGAATAAGAAATGGGTTATCCAGTGTGATAAGGAATTCTCTGGTGATATCTACTGCCATAGGTACCTATTGTCTACAATCTGCCTGTCTGTCATCATGCACACATATTCATACCCTCTAGCTATTTCTGAATGGCAGCTCTCCCATGCCTGTTAGCCTATTAGCATTGCTTCCTGATGGGTCTGTAATAAGCCAGAACAGCTCAGCTCTATCCGGGAGTAGGACAGGAGGGGGCAGGTGGTTTCTCAGACCCCATCAGGGCAGACATCAGGAAAGCTTCAGTTTGGCACTTGAATTCTTTAGCTGGTGAATGGCACTTGGCAGATGGAAAGTGTCTCATTTCTCGCCCTTTGGGTTTGGGCATGTTGCCAGCATGTCAGAGACCCAGTCACAAACTGAAGAGACCTCAAAGCCCAGCTCCTTCTGCATGAGGGAGCATACCCAAATGTTACCACAACAATAGGCAACATAAGCACAGTATGAGCCTGTCTCGTAGTAGATATTAACTGAATCTCTGATGTTGTTCAGCTGGTCAGTTTACTAGTAGCTTAAAGGAAGTGTCTACAGAATGGGCCTGATTCCACAGGCTTTACACTGAACTTAAACTCAGTCCCACCCCTTCAAGCTCCTAGGACCATACTGAGGAATGCAGTGCGAGTAAGCCTGGCAGGATTGGACCCTGTGAAAGGTGCCCTGGCTCTGCCCTTGCACCGCAGAGAGCCTTCATGCAGCCTTTACCTGAGATTTTACCTGTTCTCTGAGCACTGGATAAGAGTCACCAGGAGATGTTTCCAGCCCATTCTGTGCCCTAGCCAATACTATCTCTGGCTGGCTCACTAGCTTCTCTGAGCCGCTGACTGTACTTAAGCAAGGACTGTAACATCATTAGGGCTGGGTCAGCAACATGCCACAGAAACAACTTGACAAATTTGCCCCTACACTTCAGTCCGATAGAATCCTTTGAGGCTTGGAAAGTGTTTGGAACTTCTCCAAAGGACTTTTCTAATGGGTCTTGCTACCATCTTGGTTAAGAACATAAGAATTGCCACTTACTGGGTCAGAGCATAGGTCCATCTCGCCCAGAGGTTGGAAAGAAAGCTCAGCCAACATGTCTGATCACAGCAAAGGAGGTAAGGGTTTGGGGAAAGGCAGTGCCAAGTGCCACAGGAAGGTTCTGAAAGACAACATCCAGGGCATCACCAAGCTGGCCATCTGCTGCCTGGCTTGCCATGGCAACATGAACTGCATCTCTGGCCTCATCTATGAGGAGACCTGTACAGTACTAAAGGTCTTCCTGAAGAACATGATCTACAATACTGTCACCCACATCAATAGCAGTATCTCCAAGATGAAAAATATTACATTGATGGTATGAATATTCCCAAAAATGTGTTACAAACTCAGGAAGTTTAGAGGGTAATGTTATGCTAAAACAACAGCATGTTGAAGCAAGAAATGCACTGTTAGGGCAGCCTTAGCTTTGCGTTAAAGCACAGTCACAAAGGAGAAAATTCTGTAAAGAAAATCAAATATTATTTGGCTTTAATAATCAGTTCAGTCTACTCTGGGGTCACAGACACTAAACCAGTCCTGTGGGTACTGTATGATATCACTGCAGGGCAGAGTTAAGGATATATCGGTTGCATATTAGATCAGCACCGGTAAAAGGAAAATTAACATTATTGGTTATCAGGATTTTTTGGCCAGTGTAGCTGATAATGCTCACTGATAAATATAATATGTCTTCTGGCCAGGGCCCCTGGATGCTAACAGGATGTACCAATAAAGATTTTCATGGCCAATACTAATAGCTGATTATTAACCAGCCACATTGGCCAATACCAATCTGATAACCAAATTACAGGAATGCAGCCGGGCAGCTTGGAGAGCAGTGCCCTGCAGATAGTCTGTAGAGTGGAAGGGGCATGGCGGAGGGAAGGAGTGTGGGGGGCGGGGGGCAGATCAAGGCCTCCACGGTTAGGGAGAGAGCGGGGCAGGGGCAGGGACTGAGGCTGGGGGCACTGCCCAGCCAGGGTAGTGAATGAGGCTGAGAGTGGGACGGAGCCGCAGACTGCTTGTCAGGAGATCAGCGCCCCAGTGCTTAAAAATGGCAGCAGGGGCACTTAAAGCTCATCAAATAAGCTTTAGTTCAAGTGCTGCCACCACCATTTTTAAGCGCTGGGATGCTTTTAATCGAAGTGGAGCTGAGTGGGGCGAGGGTGGATATGGCTGCTTGCTGTGGGCTTGGGGCTCTCCACTCTGCTGTCTTTACCTTGGGAGCCCCATGCTGGCTGCATGTCCCCTGCCCACCTGGCAGTGGGGGGCACAACTCACCACCCCTGCTGCTGCAGGGCAGGTGGGGCTGTGTGGCCAGCGCAGGGCTCCTGAGGGAAAGGCAGCAGAGCAGAGAGCCCCCCCTGAGCACACAGCAAGCAGCCCACATCTGCCCTGCACAAAAATCTGGAGGGGCATATGCCCTGCTATGCCTTTCTTAGGGGTGAGCACAGTGCGGGGGAGCCGCCCCTCGTTCCCACCCCCCTGTCCTTACTGGATGAGCCATATGCAGCTCTGTCCTACTCCCCATCCCAGCTGAGGGTCCCATTCACTGCCCTAGATGGGCAGCACCCCCAGCCCCCACCCCGCCCCCCTCTCTCCCTCACTGTGGAGGCCTCAATCTGCCCCACCATGCTCCTTCCCCCCACATCCCTTCCCCTCCACTGACTTACCTGCAAGGTGTTGCTCTCCATGCTGCCCGGCTGCATTCCTGTAAATTGGTTATCGGATTAGTATCGACCAACATGGCTAGTTAGTAATCAGCTATTGGTATTGGCCAAGAAAATCTTCATTGATGCATCCTATTAGCATCCAGGGACCCCGGCCAGAAGGCATATTATATTTATTGGTGAGCATTATCAGCTACACCGGCCAAAAAAATTCTGATAGCCAATAACTGTTTCGGGCTCAATATTAAGAAAAACTACTTCACAACTTGGGTGTCCAGACTGTGGAATAAGCTCCCTTCAGAGGTGGTGCAATCTCCTACTCTGGAAATCTTCAAGAGGAGACTGGACAGTCACCTTGCTGGGGTCACCTGACCCCAGTTGTCTTTCCTGCTTGGTGCAGTTGGCTAGACCCAATGATCTTCCGAGGTCCCTTCCAGCCTTACAATCTGTGAATCTCTGAAAGTTAATTTTCCTTTTACTGGTCCCAATTTTATTTGCAACCAATATATTAGTGCACCTCTGTGCCTATTTTGTACCATGGGTATTTCCCATGCTTCTGGACTTTGCTGGTTTCTCCTTCCCCAGTCCACCCCCTTTTTTTTCCTGCTATATGTGTCAGGGTGTTTTCAAGCCTGCCCAAAGATATTGGGTGTTGGCTAAAGCTAAGGCTGGGGACTCAGCTGGGCTGTACTGATTCTCCTGCTACTCCTTTGGTCAAGGACAGACCAATCACCATATATGGGATCAGGAAGGAATTTTACCCCATGGTTATAGTGGTATGGACTCTGGGGGGGTTTGCCTTCCTCTGTAGCAGGGGGCACGGCCCTCTACCCAGGGTCTCTTGAGCATATATTCATAACATTTCATAGAAGTAGGACATTGCCTGTCATGGTTCTCCTGCTTTACCTGTGGAACGTTAGGGTGTTAGGTCTGTGTTGAGTCAGGGTTGACAGTAGACTTGTGTAGAGTTTAGATTATGCTTATATAGGATGAGTTGGATAGGGATGATCCTGCTTCAGGCAGGGGGTTGGACTAGATGGCCTTTGGAGGTCCCTTCCAGCCCTACTTGTCTCTATGATTTCCATGGCTTCTATGAGTCATTATAGTCAATAGAAGTCTTCTGTGCAAATTCACTGCACAGGAATTGTGATTGTTTGATATGCCTTTGGTGTCACAACAGCTCCTTTAAAAGTTAAATCTGACCAGTTTGCCTGAGCCTTTATGTGTTCTATAATAATCATAACAACTAGGCACAATAATCATTACTAGCTTAATTAGAAGTTAATTTCTTCAAATATAGCCTGTACACCAGATTTTAACTAATATAAATTACATCATAGAAAGTTGAAATGAGCATACTGTGTTGTTGCTAACATTATTAGGGGCAGGCAGGCAGGAAGGAAGGACTTCTACATTTCTGATGGCTCAGGTTTGACTTCTGAATGGTGGATTCATTTGTAAAACTTCTGAAATCCCACTGAATCTTGAGAGAGTAAGCACTGGGATGCTGGCAGTGTGTCAAGGACCTAGTTACGAAGCCCCAAGAGTCTTTGCTTCTACAGCCCCGCCCTCGGTCTCTGGGTAGAAGCTGTTACCCTTTTTTTCTTTTGGCCTCAGTCAGTCTCTAACCGGCCTATTGTTTTCTCTTTCGATAGATAGATAGATATTTTGTTTATATCACCATAGGACCTCAGTCTGCCGTCTGACGTCAGTGATGAGTCCCAACCAGAGGTCCACACACCCACGTCCTCACCTGCCACAACTTGGTGTTTATGGGAGTAGAATTCTATACCTGGGCATGTAGTTCCAGTCAATCGTCATCCACCATCCTATGTTCGTAAGGGCTCCACCATCCCCTATATCCTCGCCCGTTCCACCGGGTATTGAATCATCTTTTCATCACTGGTCTGGCTGGCGCGTTTATAGATTCATAGATTGTAGAGTCAGAAGGGACCACAATGGATCATCATGTCCGATCCCCTGCCCCTGGCAGGAAAGAGGACCAAGGTCAGATGACCCCAGCCAAGTGACTATCTAGTCCCTTCTTGAAGACCTCCAACCTAGGTGATAGCACCATCTCTCTTGGAAGCCCATTCCAGATCCTGGCCACCCTTACTGTGAAAAATTTCTTCCTAATATCTAACCTAAATCCACTCTCAACTAGTTTACACCTGTTATTCCTAGTCACTCCCTGGGGCGCCTTAGTAAACAGCGCGTCACCTATTCCCCGTTGACCTCCCCTAATAAATTTATAGGCAGCCACAAGATCTCCCTTCAGCCGTGTCTTGTGAAGGCTGACGAGATTCAGGTCTCTCAACCTCCCCCCGCAGGGTCTATCACAAAGGCCACTAATCATGTGAGTGGCCCTCCTCTGGACCCTCTTGAGATTCCCCGCGTCCCTCTTGAAGTGCGGCACCCAAAACTGGACACAGTACTCCAACTGCAGCATGACCAGTGCCACATAGAGGGGGAGCATCACCTCCTTTGATCTATTAGTCATGTACCTGCTAATGCACGATTGGTGCGATTGGCCTTGTTGATGGCCTCATTACACTGCTGGCTCATGTTCATCTTGGAGTCAATTATGACTCCAAGATCCCTCTCTGCCTCTGAGCTGCTGAGAAGGACACTCCCCAACCTATAGGTGTGCTGGGGGTTCCTCCTTTCCAGATGGAGTACCTTACATTTATCTTCATTAAATTGCATCCTATTTCTCTCTGCCCATTGATCCAACCTGTCCAGGTCAGCCTGAATCTGCTACCTGCCCTCCGGTGTACTAACTTTGTCCCATAACTAGGTAACATCAGCGAACTTGGAGAGGGTGCTCTTCACACCCTCATCCAAATCGCTGATGAAGATATTGAATAATATCGGTCCAAGGACCGAACCCTGCGGTACCCCACTGCCCACCTCCCTCCAGGCCGAGAAGGAACCATCCACCACCACTCTCTGGGTGTGGTCCCTAAGCCAGTTGGCCACCCACCTGACCATGTAGGCATCCACTCCACAGTCTGCTAGCTTCCCAATGAGGATAGGGTGCAAAACTGTGTCAAAGGCCTTCCTAAAGTCCAGGAAGATGACATCAGCCTCGGCTCCCACATCCAGGCAGTGTGTGACCTGGTCATAGAAAGCTATAAGGTTTGTCAGGCAGGATCTACCTGTGACAAACCCGTGCTGGTTTCCCCTCAGCATCATTTCCCCTGCTGGGCCTTCACAAATGTGTTCTTTGATTATTTTCTCTAGCATTTTCCCAGGAATAGAGGTAAGACTGACTGGCCTAAAGTTACCTGGCTCATCCCTTCTCCCTTTCTTGAAAATGGGCACCACATTGGCCCTTCTCCAGTCCTCAGGGACCTGGCCAGAGCACCATGAGTGCTCAAACAGCTGTGCCAGCGGCTCAGCTATGACACTGGCCAATTCTTTCAGCAGCTGTGGATGGGGGTCATTCGGGCCTGCTGACTTGTACCCATCCAGCTCCTCCAGGAGCTCCTTAACTATTTCAGAACTAACCGTAGGCAGACTGGTGCCATGTGGACATCTGTCAGTGATCATGGTGGGGAAATTGGCTTGGTCAGTACTTAGAAATACTGAAGCGAAGAACTCATTGAAGTATTGCTTCTCATTGAATAACTCATTGAAGAACTCATTGAAGTATTGCTTTTTTCCCCACGTCAACCACCAACTGTCCTGAAGGGGCCCTATGTTGCTCTGAGCTTTCCTTTTGCCCGCTATATACCTGAAGAAGTACTTTTTATTGTCCTTGATTGTTGAAGCCAGCCTGAGCTCAAGCCCCGCCTCGGCCTGTCTAACTGATTCCCTGCAATAGCGCACCAGGGAGATATATTCCTCCTTGGTGGCTGCTCCCTGCTTCCATTACCTATATGTCTCTTTCTTTGCCCCCAGACTCTCTTGGAGCTCCCTGTTCAGCCAAGGGGGCTTTTTTTGTGTTCTCACCCTGGGCCTCTATCTTTATATTACAAAAAAAAAACAGGCACTTCTGCCCTGGATTATTGTTCACCCAGCTTTTAACAAATGAAAGAAAAAAATACTCTGTGAGGTCACTTTCTCCTTCACCTTGTTCCAGTCTTTATGGTACCTCTTCATGAGCCTCCTATTGGGGTCATTATGGTACCCTCACCCCATTGGGTCTACCTTTGATAATTTGTTCTTGCCCCCCTTTTAGGGTCTTTATGGTACCTTGTCTCTGGAGTGCCCTTCTATTAGGGTCTTTAGGGTATTTTCTCCAGCCCTGCTCTTCAGGCTGCCAGCAAGATCCCCCTAAGTTTCTGGTACTGCGACTTCACCAGTCCTTTCTATAGGCTTCCTCTGGGGAGCTCCCTCTCTGCAGGAGCCTCCTGCTGGTTTTCCAGGCTGCTCTCAGGCTTTCCTGCAGCTTTGCTTGGCCCGGCTCAGCTCCTTCTGGTCCTGCACTCTCTTCTCCTAGCTGCTCCAGGCTCCTCTTTATACTGGGGTTTGAATTCCCGGCCCCTCCCCTCCAGAAACACCTGGGTAAGGAGGATTTCTGCCAGGCGCTTTGGGGCTGGGGCCGCTGATTCTATCCTTGCCTGGTGTTCCTTTGCCCCCTGTGGCTCTCTCTCTTCCTCACACAGAGCCATGCTGGATTCTTCCTATGGAATAGAAATGTTCATAGATTCATAGATGTAGGGTTGGAAGGGACCAGAGCAGATCATCAAGCCCGACCCCCTGCCCTGGGCAGGAGTGAATACTGGGCTCATGCGACCCCTGGTAAGTTTAAGCTCATATGATCCCAGTTAGGTAATTATCAAGCCTCCTTTTAAACACCCTTAAGGTAGGAGCCAGCACCACTTCCCTTGGAAGCTGGTTCTAGATCCTGGCCACCCTGACTGTGAAGAAGTGTCTCCTGATGTCTAGTCTAAACCTACTCTCAATCAACTTGTGGCTGTTATTTCTTGTTACTCTGGGAGGTGCTAGGGGGAACAGGGTCTCACCCATTCCCCTCTGGTCCTCAGTGGTAAGTTTATAGATGGCCACTAGATCCCCTCTCAGTCTTCTCTTGTGAAGGCTGAACAGGTTCAGGTCCCATAGCCTCTCCTCGTAGGGTCTGCCCTGCTGCCCCTGATCATGCGGGTGGCCCTCCTCTGGACCCTCTCTATGCTGTCCACATCCCTCCTGAAGTGCAGTGCCCAGAACTGGATGCAGTACTCCAACTGCAGCCTGACCAGTGTCGCATAGAGGGGGAGGATCACCTCCTTGGGCCTGCTTATGATGCATCTGTGGATACATGACAAGGTGCAGTTAGCCTTACTGACCGCATCCTCACATTGGCGGCCCATCTTCATTTTAGAATCGATAATGACTCCAACATCTCTTTCTGCCACTGTGCTTTCAAGAAGGGAGTTCCCCAGCCTGTAGGTATGCTGCTGGTTCTTACTGCTACAGTGCAATACCCTGTACTTGTCGGTATTGAATCCCATCCTATTCACATTCACCCACCTCTGTAACTTGTCCAGGACCAGTTGTATCCTGTTCCTCCCTTCTAGCATGCCCACCTCACCTCAAATCTTGGTGTTGTCAGCAAATTTGAACAGGGTGCTATTCACCCCTCGTCCAAGGTTGCATCCTTGCTTAATGCACTTAACTAAATCCTGCCTTCACCATGGAACTACACTCTCTGCCTTCATAATGTGCCAGCCTGGGTACGTGATCACCATTCTGGATAGTAATCATAGTGTATAAAAAGGAAATGTTGGAGTATTCAAGAAATAGTCTGGTGGAGGGGTAATGATTACTGAATTTCTGATGGAAATCAGTTAGAGATTGCAGGTTTTCGGTCCAAGTGATGAAGATCTCATCTATAGCATTAAGTATCACATGGGTTTCATGGTGCAGTTCTTGAGGAATTCTTCTAGGTGGCACATAAAAAGGTTGGCATATTGTGGGGTCATTTTTATGCCCATAGCTGTGCCCATGGTCTGGAGGAAGTACTGGTTATTGAAAGTGAAGCTGTTGTGTGTGAGGATGAAGTGTATAAATTCCGTAATATCTTTAGGTCTGTACTCTGAGTTTTAATCTTGCTCTTGTAAATATGTAAGGCAGTCTTGGATGCCATCCTGGTGTGGGATGTTGGTATATATGCTGGTAATGTCCATGATGGCTAGGAGGGTGTTCCTGGGAAGGTGGTCTATGTGTGTTAAGTTTTCATAGAAAGTCTGTTGCTTCTTGGACAGAACTCGCTCTTTGGGTGACAAGTGGTTTTAGGATGGATTTGATGAAACCTAATATTTCCTCAGTTAGAGTTTCATGGTTGGATATGATAGGTCTGCCTGTGTGTTTGGAGAAATTGATAATATTTGAGAGTTGATTGGTTCTTTCAGTTTCATTGAGTATGAGGTTGGAACGTTGTAAGGCATTGGTGTTGTTTCTCTGATGGTTGTTTTCTGTTTGGAAAAGTTGTTCCTGGAGTAATTGGTTCCATTTCTTCTTTTTATGTCGCATGGATGTTGTAGGAAATATTTGGTAGTCTCTTTGCGTATGTTGTATAAAGTTTGGGAAGATATCTGGATTTTTTTCCTTTAAGTTGTTGCAGCATGTGTTGATTTCCTTCTTGACTTGATCTCTTTTGGAATATGTTAAGTGAAGAAGATGGTTTTTAAGTTTTTCTGAAGTTCTCCTGCATAGTTGTGAAGCATATATGGAGTTGTGTGTAGTAGTCAGTGGATTGTAGATGTTCAGTCCTCTGGGAATGATGTGTTTCTTGTATAGGCTTAGAAATATCTTCCATGTTTCAGGGCTGTTAGTTGTAGTCGTGTTGGTCTAAGGACATAGGCAGACAAGGTTCTTTGGGTAAATGTGATATCTTGTATTAGACCAACTAAATAGTTGGAAAAATTGATATTTGCAAGCTTTTGGGTACAAACACCCTTCTTCAGGCAGAGAGAGAGTCTGCAGTTGTTTTGTGCTCTCCTGGATGGGATAGAAGCAAGTGTGCAAAAATTCAGGCATACACTGCCATACATTTGAATTTTCACAGATCTGCATTTTTGCATACTGGATTCTATCCCATCTTACAAAGAACAACTTTTCCAACTATTTAGTTGGTCTAGAGATGTAACATTTCCAGAATTTTTTCTGCCCTTCCTTCTAGCAGCAGAAAGGGATCTTGGAGTCACTGTTGACTCCAAGATGAATATGAGCCGTCAATGTGATGAAATAATCAGTAAAGCTAACCACACGCTATCATGATTAGCAGGGGCATCACAAACAGGTCCAGGGAGGTGATACTTCCCCTCTATGTGGCATTGGTCAGGCTGCAGTTGGAGTACTGCATCCAGTTCTGGGCACCACACTTCAAGAGGGATGTGGATAACCTTGAGAAGGTCCAGAGGAGGGCCACTGTTATGGTTAGGGGCCTGCAGGTAAGGCCCTACGAGGAGAGATTGAGGGACCTGGATCTCTTCAGTCTCCACAGGAGAAGGCTGAGAGATGATCTTCTGGCAATTTACATATTCATCGTGGGGGGGTGGGGACAGCAAGAAATAGGAAATGCTCTGTTTGCCAGGGGACTCCTTGGAACAATGAGGAACAATGGCCACAAACTGAGACAGCAGATTTAGTCTGGACATCAAGAAGAACTTCTTCACGGTAAGGGTTGCCAGAATCTGGAATGGGCTTCCAAGGGAAGTGGTGCTCTCCCCTACCTTGAAGGTCTTTAAAAGGAGACTGGACAAGCACCTGGCTGGGGTCATATGACCCCAGCACTCTTTTCTGCTCAGGGCAGGGGGTTGGACTTGATGATCTATTGAGGTCCCTTCCAACCCTAACAACTATGAAACTATGAAACTGCAGACTCTCCCTCTGCCTGAAGAAGGGTGTTTGTGCCAAAAGCCTTGCAAAGAACAATTTTTCTTACTATTTAGTTTGTCTGGAGATGTAACGTTTCCAAAAATTTTGAAGCCACAGGGGGAAAAAATGGTTTTTTTCTTTTTCCAGAAAAAAACAGGAATTTTGGGAAAAATTGAAATATATGCAATACTTATTTTCTTGGCACCCTTTACAGATCTAAATTCACTTTGCTACTTTAAGAACATAAAACGTACTATGTATAACTTGGTTTGCTCATAAAATTATCATGTTTGGTATATTTATTAAATTTGAAAGTATAGTTTATTCAGACAATAATTACACATTTACTAATTGAATTTACTTTAAAATGTTTTTAATTTTTGTTACAAATGAAGCTACAAGCTGCTGAACTCTAAGTAACCTAGCATTTCTTAGTTTTTTGCCAGTTTGAGAAGCAGGCAAAAATTAAAGTTGAAAACAGAAGAAACGATCAACTTTATAGTAAAACAAAGAAAGTCATTATGTATTCTGGACTTAGTCTCCTCCACAGTGTCAAGCAGATACAGAAAGCACTCATTTTTAGAAAAAGAGCTGAGGAAAAAAAGGGAAAAAAAACCCAAGACTCATTGAATACAAACTTTGCTACATGAAGCTTTGTCTAATCAGTCTCATTTTCTAAGCTATCACTATCAACAGTTTCTGCTTCTTCTGATCTTCATTTTATTATCTTCATGGACTTCTGAAAACTGAAGATTTGCTCAGATTGAGATAAGCTCTCCTAGCTTATTTCTTGATTTGGTGCAAGTATTTCCAAACATAGACCAGTTTCTTTCACATGCTGCAGATGATGGAGGAATCTGAACCAGGCGAGAAGCAAGAGGAGTCAGAGGCTGTGTCATGCAAAGGCCTTGCCACCATGTTGCAGGAGGGATATGCTTGCCAGAGTCCCAGACTGCATTCCTGGACCAAATACCTGAAGATGTTCTGTATTCTGCAACATTTGGAAGTACCTTTCCAACATCATGTTCTAAGTGTGTTGCTTGTTTTGTAATCCAGTCATATGCAGTACCAGTGCTATCATCACTAACATTTCTGCCTTTGAATCTTGGATCCAAGTGATTTGCAGCAGCGTGAATTTACTGGCAACACGATTATTTCCATCTGTTAATATAGTCTTTCACTTTTCTTCCTTCTGTACTTGTAAACGGAGATGCACTTAGATTCTCAAAAACAGTTGATTTTGTCTGGGCCATTTGGTAAGGAATGTCTGGAAGAAGTGCACTGTCTGATTCAGATGCAGTGATTGCTGAAGAAATTGGCTTCAGAATTGTCAGAGAGTTCTGCAGCTGAACCGAGAAGACATCCTCATCAAGTACAGTGTTCCTTATACTTCTGGGTACTTTAAGATCCTCAGTTATTACTGTTTCTTGAAAAGCTTCTTTGTTTTTTAGTAAACTTTCAAATGAGATCACTATTCCACCCCATCTAGTTTTACTATAGTTTAAGTGTTATTATTTTATTCTTTGCATTCTTTTCTTCCTGCTTCTTCTTAAAGTCTGCAGCTAAAATATGAGTAGCTTTTCTTGTTTTATAAATTCTTTTGCTCTTCTATAGATCTTTTGCAGAGTGTCCAACTTCATGATGCCATTAAGAAACAAGTTTAGCCCAAGGGGTGCACATCCTATTGCAGTAATATGTGGATATTTATCCATTATGATCTCTCATGCTGCTTTCATGTTATTTGCATTGTCAGTCAGCAAAGCATATACTTTACCACTCCCAATCTTCTGTAGGACTTCACATATTTTACTACTGAGATACTCTGCAGTATGGCTGTTCTCTCCTGTTTCAATGCTTCTGTAAAAAACTGGTTGAGGTGTTGTTATCAAAGTTTATGATTCCTTCTTCCGCAGATTGGTCCATCCATCTCTAAGTACTGCAAGACACAGTGCTTCGTTGGCTTTTCCTTGCACAGATTACATTACACATTCATTTTCTGACTCTAAAAGAGGCTTGCTCAAAAAATGTCTGCTGGGCAAGTGGTGGTCTTAGTAATTTAAAAGCTTCCAGCCAGTACGCACTTTCAGTTATTGACAATTGCATCCCAGAAGAATATATTGCTCTTGCAAGAGCTTGGTCAGTTTTTCTTCCTGATCTTCAGGTGTCATCTTGTCTACAAATAAAGCTATTGAGAGTCTTTTGTATACAGTTAGTTGCAATATTTGGCCAGTTGGGGATATTGATTGGGCAACCCTTTGTGATGCCGATGTTGAAGAAGAAGAACCAGCAGCAGTCGGAAGACTTCTGGATCGAGAACGTTGGAAAGAGCTACTTGCACTTTCATCATCATGATCTACCTCCTCACTTGCACACATGAATGATTTTTTAATGTCTGCAGGACATATCTTACATACAAAGATGTGTTTGGTCATCCTCAGCAGCAGCGCATAGGCAGGGGCAGGCAATTATTTTGTGCAGAGGGTCGCTTACTGAGTTTCAGCAAGTCATCGAGGGCCACATGACAGGCAGCTCAGGGCAGATTAATATTAATTTCCAAAAAATTTTAGGAGCCCAGCAGGCCAGATAAAATGGCCTGGCAGGCTGCATCTGGTCCCCAAGCTGCATTTTGCCCACCCCTGTTATAGGGGGTGCATGAGAGAGCACTGGTACACCCTGTGACGAGCTGCTCTCGCCACTTAGGTGACAGGCATGGGGGGCAGGCGGGAGCGCCAGTGCCTCCCTGCAAGCACCAGCCATGCCCCACACTGCCTGGGGCTCCAGTTGTCCACACTCACCCCAGCCCGTGATGGAACGGCCCTGGGAGCAGCCAACACCAGCTGCCTGGACCAGGGCACGGTGCACCCCAGGAGTGGAGTTGAGTGGGGACAAGCAGAGCCCAAGTGCAGGGGGACAAGCGGAGCATGGTGCAGCCCAGTGGCTGCAGGCAGCTGGTGCTGGCTGCTCCCAGGGCTGCTACAGCCAGGGCTGGGGTGAGTGCCGCTCTGTTCCTTCTGCTTTGCTGCCTTGTACAGCCCTGGGAGTAGCACCCCTTCCCTAGTCCCAGCCTCACTCACTCCCTCCCTCTCTCCCCTCCTCCCTCCCCGCCATGGGAACCTATCCCTATTTGTTACACTGTAAAGTGGGTTCACTTTATGTGAATTCGATTTATGTGCCATTCTGCGGGAGCACATGCACTGCATAAATCAAGGGAAACCTGTATAAACACTAAGCTACAGCATGTACAAATTTAGTAATGGATGGCAGAGAGGCCTCCTCAGAATTAACTGTGAACAACTTCCCTGACCAGCAGGCCTCACCTCACTGCTCAGGTTGGGTGATTTGTCATAAAACTACAGATTAGTAGAAATTCAATTATGAATTACATAGATTATGAAAATATACTAATGCAGCTAAAATATAGTTTAATATACTGAATTCAGATAAATTTAAATGCTTACCTTTCAATAAAGAAGTATACTTTCTTTTAGCTCCTTTGTGCTTGTTCTGTACTGCTGTGGATCTCAAGGTCACAGGGCCAGGAGGAGGGAGGTTCCTTCCAACTCCAAAACCTTTAGATTTTTTCTGTCTCCTCTCCTGAGGCTTTTGAGGAAGCAGGGCAATAAGCTCCTTGTTTCTTACCTCTGCAGGAATGAATGGATGCTGCTGCTGGTGTCCACTCCCAGTCCTCTGAGGCCTAGTCAGGAGGACAGGAGCAGATCCACCAACCTCTAAATCAAAAGTCAACAAATAGAGGAAGTCCACAAGCAAAGGCGGCACTGAATCCTTCTCCCTTCTCTTGTGAAAATGGTAGTGTCCCCTGGGGCAGAAGTGCATCTTGCTCTTGCACTTGAGACTTGTACTGTACTACTTGTCCACAGTGTACAGCAATTGTAATGATCTGATTCTGTAGATAGTCTTACATAAAAATCTTCCTATTACATAGTTATTAGAAAACATTTTGGGGGGAGGAAAGGTTAGCAATATATGAAGACCTTGTCTTAAACGTTTTATTCATCAGTATTCTAAAAAAAAGATTTCATAAGAGGTTTTTTAATTTTTCCAAAAAATTTCAAGTTTTCCAATTGTTCGGAAAAAAACAAAAACAAAATCCTCAGAAACGGGGGGGGGGGGGGGGGGGAGGAGGGGGGGGGGAGTTTTTTTCTCCAAATTTTTCTGGTTTTTTTTCTGGGCCTTCACATCTCTAAGTTGGTCTAATAAAAGATATCACTTTTACCCAAAGAACATTGTCTGCCTATGTCCTTAGACCAGCACGGCTACAACCAATGCCACTGAAACATGGAATAGAGGGTTGCATTCTAAACTCCCTGCCTCTTGCTTCTGGGAGCCTGATAGGGTCTCCTAATAGAAACCCTCCAAATGCTGGATCAGAAAAGGATGCCTGAGCAGAGTTTTTCATCCTGATTAAAAACCCAGGAGCAGATGGCAACCGGACTGGCACTGTGACATGAAATGCTGATATTTCTACTGAAGCTACTCTAATTGTGATAACAACTGATTAAAAGGATGCAAGGGTATGGAGGGTCTTTAAAAAGCAAATGCCCAAATTCACAATTAATATGATGCACATGGCATGCTTTCAGGTTTTGAGTAATCATTTAAAAGCATGACCCAGCATTATACCTCAAATATATATCCTCTGAGCAGCTCCCCCTGCCCCCTGCCCCCCGCCCCAGGAAGAACACATTCATTACACATTCACTTAGTGGACTGAAAGATCTTTGGAGGCAGGGGCTGAGGGCTAAAGCAACAATTGGATTCAGTTGTCACAATACTCAGTGTTGCACTACATGGAAACTATGGTCCTGAGTTATGTATCCAGCCATGCCATCTCTGAGGGGAATACAGGTGTCTAAGAATGGGAGTCACAGAAGCCAGCTTTTTTATGGAGCTGCTTATGCTACCTGGTGGGAAATACTGAAGAGGGTTTTCAGACCCCTGAAACCTCTCTTGGAGGTTGGTGCTTAAGCTAGGTTTATCCATTCTGTCAAAAAACTAAGGAGGGAAAAAGGGGATTGTTTCCCCACAGTAATGCGAGGCTAGGGTTTAAATTCCCCAAATCAGCTTGATTTACAGCATGGGTTTGTATCCAGGTCTCCCACTTCCCAGCTGAGTGCAATAGTAGCTACTGGGCTATTTGGTATATAAAGGGCACCTTTTCACCACTGTCTTTGCAGGGATTCAGTATGTTCTGAGCACACCTATCAAACCAGGCGAGATAGGATCGGGGCACCTTTGATTTCAGTATCCTACTGGGACCTAGGTGTGAGCAAGGATTCATAGCAGCTCAGCAAAGGCAAGATGTGGGTGATTAGAGATTCTTGGCCGCAGAATTTTAGGTACATAGAGTAATTTATCTGGCAGAAAGCATGCACTGAGGAATTTTAGGTACTGTCAGGATTAGGCACTGCCAGAGGGCATCTAAGTAGGGGCTTTCATGAGGTCCCTGGTACTTTAGATCTTGGTTGGAGGCACCTAAATGATAATGGTTTGCTGGAGTCCCTTTGTGAATTGAGTCACAGCTAATTTTGTTCCTCAGGAGAACTGCATGTGGCACAAGGATGTGCCAATCTTGGTCAGACCCTTCACATGCTACTGCAATGCAGCCTGTGGCTGTTGTCCTTATTTAACTTGTTCCAAAGAGGGTGAAACCAAGAGCTGAAGGCTGTTGTTACCTTAAGGGCGAAGGAGCAGTAGAGAGAAAGCCTCAGACAGGGAAAGCTACTTGTTATGAGCTGCCAGGGAACAGGTACTGGGGGAGTTACCTGATGTTAGCACTTCCCACAGAACTAGCTGTGTTGCAGTTCCACCGTGGGCATAGGGCACAGGAGACCAGCACAGAAGAGACCAGCAGCAGTTAAGTAACCCTGAGGCTGAGCTAACAAGATGACCTGGGAAATATCTGTAGCAGCTCAGGAAGGCACAGGACCAGTAAGGGGTAGGTGCAGGGAGGTAAATAAACATAGGCTCCAAGCCAGGAGGATCAGTCTGGTCCTGGAAGCTGCTGCAATGAGCTCCAGGGCAAAGGGCATTCAGACTTCTCCTAGCTGGCACTGTGCTGTCTCAAGGTGAACAGAGTCTTGATGCCCCACAGGGGAAAAGTACCTGGGGTAAGAAGAAGCCTTGTCATGCAGGCAAGTAGCCCTTTTATGTGTGGACTCAGAGGGGGTTTAGTTCATGATCAGCTGGTCCCGCGACATCTATGTGGAGCACATCATGGGCCACCTCCAGTACTCCAACCCCACCAGACGGACTGCTGCTGGACTGGACCCAGAGGAGACTGCCTGAACCCCACTCTGCACCTGATGGACTTCACTTCAGGGGGAATCTTCAGCAACAGACCACCCCACTCCACCCAAAGAGGACCCCCATGATGAGACTCTATATGGACTGAGACGCTTTCTTCGACCTACTTCCTCCACCACTGCAGACCATTGTACGGGTTTGTGTGTATCCATCTTCTCTCTCTCTCAGCGTTGTGAGCCCCCTCCCTTCCCTTCCTCCAACCCTCCTGCCTGGGCTTAGTTGGCTAACATTGTATTTTCTGTAACCTAGTTGCATTCCCCTCCTCACCCCCATCCTTCTAATGTTAGTCCCTCGCTCAGGTGATCTGTATTTCCATACTGGCTTTGTCATATTTTTGGATTCACAATCCTAAACATTTACTAATAAAATTCAATGCATTTGTCAGCAGGCTTACTTTTTTGTTAGTGTCAACTGGTGGTTTGGGAGTGGCTGAAAAGGGAGTGAGTGGAGGTCACTGTAAGGGGCTCCTTGGGGTTTAACCCACAGTGGGGTGCCTGAGAGGCATGCCAGTGCTTAAAGCCCAGCTAGAAGCCTTGATGCAGGACATGCCATAGACTTATGCCCAGTAGGGAGTTTAAAACCCAGACAGAGGGAGAAAGAAGGACAGGAGCCTAACTTGTGCAAGAGCTGTGCAAGGGCCAGGAAGCCAGGGCCCAGGAAGGGCACAGCCAGGGCCAAAGGACCCTGTGCATGAAAGGGACAGTGACAAGAGCCAGGGGGCCCAGGAACCAAAGCAGGCTCAGCAAGTGTATTGCCTAGGACAGGGCAAAGACAAAGCCAGGTTAGGCAGTCAAGAGCTGGAACACAAAAGACAGGTCAGGCACAGTGTGTCTGAGTCAAGGGAACCAGAGAGAGAAAATGGGCTGTGGGTGGGAAGGCTGACACCCTGACAAGGGTATAGAGGCCTGAAGTGGCCTGGTATGGGGTTGGGGCCAAGTGCCTGCTGAAGTCACTAATTGGTAACATCTGTGAGGTACAGGCATGGTGTAAAGGTTTTTTCTAAATATAACATCAAGGTGTGGCAGGAGAGCAAAGGGGAAACTGCCAAAGAGAGCCAGGTTGGCAAGGGATGAGGGGGCTAAGGGGGTGTAACGACCACCCCTGGGATCAGTACCTACTACAGAGGGTAAAAAATGATTTGGGGTTTGGAAGAAAAGCCTGAAAGAAAGCACCAGCTGGTAAGGCTCAGAGCAGGACAGGAAGGAGACTCTTTATAGAGTCCTTATGGAGACTGCTCATCCCTGTGGTTAGTGCCTGGCAGCTCCCAGGGAAGACAAAGCCAGTGCCATGGTCTGAGTCTACAGCAGAGGAAACCACAGTAAGGGTAGAAGAGAGGTCTGGATAACAGATCAGGGAGCCAAGCAACGCAGCAGAATCAGGCCATCTGCATCAGTATTTTCTGGTGCATGCAGGATAGAAAGCTATGGTCCAGCATTAGCATTTCCATCTCTGTGCTTTTTGCACCTTCTGGCCACATCATTTTGTTTTAAGTGACTCTTCCTCCTCAGTACTCGCTGCTCCTCTCCCTCCCTATCTTGGAGTAGAACACAAGGAGATAAGGCACATTAAGCATGATAACAACCTGGCTAGAAAATCTTTGGTATCTGGTCCCTCAGGTGCAAGTGCAGCTGGAGAGTGGCACCACCTGTTGCAGACTGGGATGCTTCCAGCTTGTGTCGGTTCTGAGCTGGAATCCCATGGATGTTTACTCCCGGCGGGGTACAAATCAGATTCAATTTCATCTCCACAGAGAGGGATGATAGGGTCTTGCTCCCAGCTGCCTTTGATACTCCTGTACCCTGGCCCAGAATTCCCCTGTTGCCACAAGAGACTACATTGCAAAGATGTGGCAGTTTCCAGACTGTCCTCCTGGTCCTACCCTGTTGCATAGCAGAGCTGGGCTGCTGCAGCCCCTGGCCAGAGATGACAAGCCACTTCTACTTCCTTTATGTCTTCCTCAAAAGCTGTTTGATTAGCAGAGGTTTTAACCTCTGCATTTGCTATGGCTGCTTTGGTTGCCCATTTTATCCTTACCCAGCTGATTTGAAAGGGCTGCATTGCTGAGGAGCTGACTCCTTATCTCTTAATCACAAAGGCACTTTAGGAGCTCTCCCCTTCCCTGGTCTGATCAGTTTATTATTCAGTTTATTGTGCATTGGTTTCAGAACTCTATGGCTGTTGACATTATGTCAGTTCCTTCCCAGTATCTCTGGCTGGATGTGCAGCATTATAGACCATTAAGAATATTATGGATTCTTTCATTTTAAAGATGTGACTGGTGGCCTACAGCCCCTGTGGCAGAACATCCAGCTCCCCATGATGCAGTCATGCAAGCATGTGTTTCATGGAGGTGCAGCATCATCCATTTCCATTTAGATTAGAGGGGCCTATTAATTTATAGAGACCGAGGAGCTAGTTGTAATCTCAAATTATTCCATCCAGTTAGACCTCATTCCACCCCAAAGGCACTGCAGGGTGTTCTTGTTCCTCATGTCCTGTGTGTTCCCCTCACTCTGATGTGATAGCTGATTTAATTTGTGAACCCGGCAGACAGCATTCTTCTCTTCCATTTCCAATTGCATTTCTCTCTTGTACTTTGATTACCAGAATAAATAAGTGCCATCTGTTCTTTTTCCCTGACAGTACCTGGTCTACTCTGTCCCTCCCAGCAAGGCAAATTGGTCTGTGGAAATATCAGTTTATTGAGCTTTCTTCCTATTCAGTTGGCTACAGCCTGCAGGTAGATGTTGGCATCCACAAGTGCTGGGGATAGAATATACCCTGGTACCTTTTCACTTCTTAAGGGGATGATCTTCAGTTGCCAGTAATTGGATCACTGCTTGATATTAACTTGATCATCTGTATCCTTTTCCTGTTTGTGACCCACTCCTGATTCTGTGCATCTGTTACCCATGAACATGCTAGTCCTGCACCCACAAGTGTTTGCCATGGAGTTGTCACCATTGCTCAGGCACCAACATCGGAGATGCTTGCATTGTAGGAATTGCTGCAGAAACAGTGGTGCCCAATGGCCAATAGTGATTAATAATCAAACTAGGGCAGAGCAGGGAGAAGATTTCACATCTGTATCCTGCCTTTTCACCTGAAAGACCACATGAGAATCTACACAGCGGTCACTTCTTCCTCCTTGTCCCGTCCCCATGTTCCCTCCCCTTCCCCCCCCACTTCCACCTCAGTAAAGCAGCTATTCCAGGGGCAGGAAGGACTATCTCAGCAAAAGCAATCTGGCAAAAAAACAAGTGAGGCCCCTGGGGCAGGATGAGGAGAGGATCAGTCAGTGTTGGTACAGGAAAGAGAGCAGCAAGCCCTGTTGTTGAGGGCTGTTACTGGCATATGAGCAGGGGTAGGAATGGCAGAGAGGCTGGTTGCCTGTGGAAAAGGTGTCTTCCAAATGGCAGTACTGGCTGATTCCCAAAGACAAGTTCAACAGTTACTAAGAGCAGAGCTACACACTGGATTTTTTTTTCTGTATTCCAAGCCAAATTAGCCAAAACAAATTCCAAATCTGTGTCAGTCCAGAACTGCAAGTGGCCCTACTACCGGCAAACATCCTCCAACCCCCATCTGGGGCTTCAGTTGTTTCCAAAACCTTTGCAGGCCCAAGCCCAGAGGCTTGGGGTTTGGAGCCAGCCACTGGAAATAAGGATAGTACCAAAGACATCAGCAGCAAATCAGATGCTTCAATATATGTCCAGGCTTTGAATTATTCCTGACTTACCCAGAAAGCCCCTGCCACCAAGTGTTGCATAGCCAATCAAAGGAACAGTGAAGCTCTCAAAACCCTCCTGCCTCTCAAGCCTTTTCTCTAACCCTGATCCACAACTCCTGCATTGCAGGGAATGTGTAACACACCAAGAGCCAAGCACTAGGGCTGGGTGAAGCTTCAGTCCCTGGTTTGATTTGGCAGAGATTTGGCCCAATTTGGTGGCTGAATCTCTGAATATGAATTGAATCAGAGGACCCTTTAATCTCTAGGAACCGAATTGGAACCGTCCAAATCAATTTGAAGAGATTCAGAGATTTGGACATAGAGACAGCTTTAAATGTTTTTCTACATACCTCTAGGTACTTCTAGGCAGCACGTGAGTGCTGCGATGCTGGGGTGCATGGAGTGTCCCACAGTAGCAGGGGGGATCCCCAGTGCGATCAGCAGCAGACCCAGAAGTAGGCCAGAAGCACTTCCAGTTCATTTCTGGGTTCACCAGGGAGCGCACTGGGGGGCCCCCTGGAGCTCCCCTGGCTCGGTGACTGGTGCCTCCTGGGTCGGGGGGGCACCTGGGGTCTACCTGCAGCCGATCACTGAGCTGGGGGGGGGGGGGGGGGGGCAGAGCACTCCCTGGAAGACAGTGGAAATACTTTCAGTCCACTTCCAGGCACCGCTGAGCACATGGAGGGCCCCCCCATACTCCTGTGGGATGCTCCACGCGCCCCAGCATTGCAGCATTCACAAGCCATGCCTGCTACCTCAAGGTATATAGAAAAAACTTTTAAAGCTGTGTTTATGGCCAAATTGCTGATTCTCTGAATCATCATTGAAGCTTCAGATTCAGATTCGACCAAATTGAATGAGGGACAGTGATCACAAACAATGAATAGAATCACTGTCCCTCCACAGCTTCTCACCTCTGGCTCTGTCTGTCATTCTTCCCTGTACTGCATACTCCGTAGAGCTGATGTAGCACAGGCTAGACTATGACAGGTATGGGACTGTACTGAACAAAGCTGTTCTGAGACACGTCACAGTTGTGCTGAAACATCTGCATCTGAGGGACCCCACTGCCCACACCCTTCCAGGTGATACCGACCCATCTGCTACGACTCTCTGGGTATGACCCCCTAGCCAATTCGCCACCCACCGGACTGTGTAGTCATCCAAGTCACAGCCTCTTAACTTGTTCACCAGTATGGTGTGGGATACCGTATCGAAGGTCTTCCTGAAGTCTAAGTAAACGACGTCTACCCCTACTCCTGCATCCAGGTGTTTTGTAACCTGGTCATAAAAAGAGACTAGATTAGTCAGGCATGATCTACCTGCTACAAACCCGTGCTGGTTTTTCCTCAGCATAATTTTTCCTGCCGGTCTCTCACAAATGTGAGCCTTAATAATTTTTTCAAAGACTTTGCCTAGGATGGAGGTGAGACTGACTGGCCTATAGTTGCCTGGGTCCTCCTTCCTCCCCTTCTTGAAAATGGGGACCACATTTTCCAGTCCTCCTGGACCTGGCCCGTGCGCCACAAGTGTTCAAATATTCCCGCCAGTGGCTGCGGAATGACATCAGCCAGTGCCTTCAGTACCCTCAGATGGAGCTCATCTGGGCCTGCCGACTTAAATGCATCCAGTTCCTCCAAGTGCCTCTGCACCATCTCAGGGTCTACACTTGGTAGTCTGGAGTCCTGCTGCTGCCTCTCTACAACCCCAGTGAGAGACTTGTCGTGCCCCTCGCTTAGGAACACAGAGGCAAAGAACTCATTGAAGAGTTCAGCCTTGTCCCCCCTGTCCGTCACCAATTGCTTCTGCCCATTTAGTAGGGGTCCTATTCCTCCCTGGGCCTTCCTTTTACTCCCTATATATCTAAAGAACAATTTTTTGTTATCCTTAACTTGGGATGCCATCCTCAGCTCCATGGTAGCTTTGGCCTGTCTAACTGCCTCCCTACAAGCGTAAGCAGAGGAGGTATACTCCTCTTTAGTAATCTCTCCCTGTTTCCACTTTTTAGATGCCCCCCTTTTAGCCTGTAGACTGCTCTGGATTTCTCTGGTCAGCCAAGGAAACCTCTTGGCCCCTTTCCCCCTTTTTCCCTGCATCAGGATCGTCTCCCTCTGTGCCCGAAGGATCATTTCTTTAAGGCACAGCCACCCTTCTGAACCCTTTCTGGTTGTGGGGCCTCTCCAGAGGAAGATTCCTCCTACTCCTGCCCCAGCTCCAGTTGTCTGCCTTTCCTTATGTAGCAGGCTCGCCTTTCTGAGTCCCAGGCTTGAGATCCTGCTGTTTTGATTGGTGGAGCCCATCCACCAATAAGGAGTCAGCAGGAGAAATAAAGTCACACCCTTTCCTGAGGGGAGGAGGAGAAGAGCGCTCCTAGACCTGGTTGAAGACTGTAAGCTGTCAGGTCTGGAAGACTTCAGGGGTGGAGCCCTGGAGCATATAAAAAGAGCTGCGTGCCCAGCACAAGAGGCAGATGCAGCGAGGGACTCAAGAAGAGTAGAGCCAAGAAAAGATGGGGAGCTCTCCCCCAGTGGGCAAAAGGCCCAAGGATCCTGAAGCCGCCACTGGAGGAGCAGCCTTGGGAGCAGTGCGAGACCACTCAAGCTGTTGACAGTGCACAGGGACAGTGCTGCACAGGGACAGTGCGTGGAGACCCGGCCCTGGGAGCGGTGTGAGACTGCTTGGGCCCATCATGGTGTGCAGTTTGGTGCACAGAGCCCAGGCTTTGGGAGCTGCAAGCTGTGGCTCGAGCCTGCAACCCTGGCAGGGCCAGCAGGCCACACAGTGCATGGGGCAGCACACAGGACAAAGGCCTTGGGGCTGCAGTGAGGTGGCTCAGGCCCCATCTCCCAGCAAGAGGCCAGGTCCCACAGTACACAGGGCGGCACAAGGGCCTGAGTCTTGGGAGCCAGGGAGCAGCAGAGGCTGCTTGGGTTAGCCACCTGGTGTGAGGACAGCCAACCGGAGCCTGAAGGGCCTGGCCTGTGCTAAGAGAGACAAGCCAGGGCATGGGGAAATGGTAGTGCTGCAGCAAGACCCAGCACCCAGGAGCCAGCAGCAGTGGTGCAGGAGCTGAGCCCTCGGTGCCCAGAGCAAGGCACAGGGTGGGGAGGAGCCCAGAGATGAAGAGGCCTGGAGAGGCGCTCCAGCAGAGGGGACCCCATTGAGCTCTGCCCTGACCACCACCACCTGAGGGGGCATGAGTCATTGGACCCTTGGGTCCCACAGGGGAAAGACATTTGGGGCGGGCAAACCCAGAGAACGGGCTGGGTGAGCAGCACCCCACCTAGTCAAGGCCCTAAGGGGAGGAGCCCCTGGTGCTCCCTGAACACCCACAATGGACCCCATTGGAAGGAGGACTATCTCTTGCCATGGGCCAGGGACTATATTAAGGAACAGATGTTAAGATAGTTCATGTTTGCGCCTTATATTTTATATTGAAATGCTGTCTTGTGATGTTGTAAATAGTGTTATTTAGGGGTTGACCTTGGTTATTGGTTAGTGTTCACTGTGTAAATGTATGTATATGATATTCAGTTTATGTATATTATAACTTAATAAATTGTATATAGTTAAGAACTTTGGGCTTGGGCTAACTCTATAGAGGAAAGAAGGATCTGCTTGAAATGCTGGCATTCCTCTCACAGCACCCCCTCCTGCCTACACATCCCATTCAATTGAGAATAGGGCACACCCTTGGGTGTACTGGGGTTACACCTATTTTTTTTGCCTCTTCCTCCATTCTTCCTGTGTTTGCCAGTCCTCCATTTTCCTTTTTGCACTTTCAGTAAGCCATTGCCCTCCTCTCTTTCTTCTTCTTCCTAGTCCACCCCATTTTTCTCCCCATTCTTTGGACATCAGTACTTCCTTGTTCCTCTTCTTCTTCCTCCTCCCCTTCTTCCAACAACATCCCCAACTGGAGAAATGCCTCAAAAAATCTTTTCCTGGCACTGCTGTGGGGTCTCCTCCACCACCTTCACCTCTTCTTTGCTGCAACAGCTCCTCCTCTTTCCCCTCCTGCTTCATTTTTTTTCCATTTTCCCCACTGTTCTTGTTTTCCCTTCCCTGCCCTCCTTTTCCCTCTCCTCCTGTCCCCTGCATCAGCTATTCTCCTACTTCTCAAGACGTTCAGAAAAAGATTTTGGGCAAGATCAGAACATGTGACCCATTTTCCCACACAGATTATATACCCATCCTTGGCAACAGTCTTTTGCTATATGACCCTTCTCCCTGGGCAGGGAGCACAAAGTTTGCATGCAAGCTACAGCAAGATGCCTGTGCTCGCCACACTTATGATACAGTTTGGACTGTCCATGGTAAAAGATTATCCCCTTTTGGGACCCTAAAGTGATCCCTGCAGGGATGCTTCAACTCCCATAGCATGTGGGGTCCATCCACATCCACAACACAAAGGTAAGCCCAGTTGCAGTCCAAACATAATCTACATCTCACACCTTCTCTATGTAACCCACTTTTTCGCAGTACCTCTCCAGCCACATTTTCACATCCTCCTCCATAGCTTCACTATCACCACCTGCTCCAGGGAGTCTGCAGCTGCTCCAAAATTGAAAAAAAATAAAGGGTAGGGTCCTTTCTAAGTTCTTGGTATGTATCCTAAAAACCAGTGTTGGAACTATCGCCGTGTGTAGATTAAATGAAGAGCATGTGTGCACAAGACTTTAAAGTGGGTTAAATGCTTTTGCATTGCTTTAATGGTGTTGGTGTTTGCACATGTCAGTGGTGTATTGTGCAGTAATTCCAGCTGCTGTTGCAAATTCGGTGGCATAATGCACCTTAAATGACTTGGAGAACAGCAAACTGCTGCCATACAGCTGCGGAGCAAAGTACTAGGCTAAATGCAGCTCATAGGCTCTTCAGGAAGCCTGTGCAGGCAGCCTGGCAGCAGCCCAGCAAGGCAGGCTCCACTCAAAAGCTTTTTTTTTCTCTCCTGGAGCCTGCCTGCCTGAGCTGCGTGGGGGCCTGGTGCTTCCCACCATGGCTCTGGTGCCCTCCCGGGATTGCCTGAACTGGGTGCCTGCAGGTGGGAGGCGCCTGGGTAGGGGAGACTGCTGTTGCTGTGGAGGGAAGCACCACCCCTCTCCGCAGCCCAGGGACCACTCTGCCTGCCACCAGAGAGGCACGTGTGTGCACAACATGGGGATTTAAAGGGCCCTAAACTGAGGTGTTGTTTTTAAAAACCCACCACTTCAATTTAGGGCCCCCGTTCTGTCTACACACACCTATGGTCTCAAAAGCTAATCTCCCAATCTAAGCCCATTGGCTGTACTATTATGCTACTGAGGAACTCCACTTGTATCTTCAGGCATTCCTGCAAAATCGTCTGGCTAAACTCCAGCCTTGACAACTAATGCCTTGCAGGTCCATCACAAAAAGCACAGTGGGTTCTCAAACACACCACAAACCTCTGTCTTCTTTTCTCCACCCCATCGTCAATGCTCTTTCCTCTCCATCGGTGAGGGGTACAGGTTCAGTCTGGATCATCTCCTCCATCATCTCTTCCTCTGCAACCCGGTATTGTCATCACCTCACAACACTTCACTGCTGCCTCAGGGTCCCTGGTCCAGGCCAGACAGCCAGGCCAAGCCCAAGCTCTTTCCCACATCCATGCCTCCCCCAGCACCACACTCACATACATACGTTTGCCCACCTCCAGCCCACACTTAAAACAAAACAATTCAAACCCTTGATGGACAGGCCTGTGCCCTGCAAGAAGAGGCCATAGGCAACCACAAACATCCCCCCCCCCCCCCCTTTTGCCTGCCAGCATCAGGCACTGCCCCGGAGGTACAACAAAAGACTCCAGGGCTGCTGGCTTCTTCTTGCTCAGGCCTCAATAGTCTCATCTGCCCCCAAATTCAAAAAGAACAAAAAAACCCCATTTTGGCCCCAACAAGTTCCCCTTTCTCACACACGTTCAGAGTGCTCCGATTGAAGCCAGGGCCTAAATCTGGGCCTCAGCATGCGACACTGAGGCCCCAACTTTCTGACCCGGAGCCTTGCCACTACGTTTGGTTCTGGGGACCATGGCAGCTTCCATGTGTCACGGTGAGAAAAAAACAAAACAAAACTAGACTAGGGCATCCAGCCAGGAACTTGCAACTCTAGGGCCCTGGAGTCACCACGCTCCCCTGTAGGCCAAACAACTAGACCAGTACCAGTCTCTCTCCCATGTCTCTGCCTCCCCCAGCCCCACAGTCACATACATATGTTTGCCCACCTCCAGTCCAAACTTTATAAAAAATAAATAAATAAATAAAAAATTCAAACCCTTGATGGATGGGCCTGTGCCCTGCAAGAAAAGGCCATAGGCAGCCAAAAACACCCCCCTTTTGCCTACCAGCATCATGCACTACCCAGGAGACACACTCAGAGTGCTCTGATTGAAGTCAGGGCCTAAATCTGGCATGCCATGCCGAGACCCCAACTTTTCATCCCAGAGCCTTGCCACTATTCCGTTTGGTTCTTGGGACCATGGCAGCTTGCATGTGTCATGTAGTGAAAGTGACAATTCCTGGATGTGGGGTCCAGCCAGCAGTCTGGGCACACCCCCAGGTTTTAACTCACAACTCTTTGGCCCATGAAAGTCCTCAATGTGATGGGGAGAAGAGCCCATGAGAGCTGACTGTACTCTAAAGATATCTTACTGCAAGTGCAGTAATAAACTATCCTTATGTGCAGGAAGAGTAACAAGTATGGCAGAAGACCTGGTTTGCTTATCAGGGAACTCTTCAGTAAACTAAATTACAGAAAGGAAACTTATAAGTAGTGGAAACTTGTACAAACAACTAGGGAGGAGTATAAATGCAGTGCTTGGGCATACTGGGATGAAGTCAGGAAGGCAAAGCACAATTGGAGTTGCAGCTAACAAGGGATGTGAAGGATAACAAGGATACAACTATGTCAGTAACAAGAGGAGGATTGGGGAAAGTGTTAGTCCCTTACTGAATAGGGGAGGCAACCTAGTGACAGAGGATGCAGAAAAGGCTGAAGTGCTCAATGCCTTTTTCACCTCAGTCTTCACAGGCAAGGTCAGCTGCCTCCCAGGCTACTGCCCTGGGCAGCACCATCTGGGTAGAAGGTGAGCAGTGAAGAGTGGCAAAAGAACAGGTTAGGGACTATTTAGAATAGCTGGACTTACAAAAGTCCATAGTGCTGGATGTGATGCACCCAAGGGTAGTGAGGGAGTTGGTTGATGTGATTGCAGAGCCACTGGCTATCATCTTTTAAAACTCATGGCAATTTGGAGAGGTCCTAGATGATTGGAAAAGGGCAAACATAGTGCCCATATTTAAGGAAGGGAATAAGGAGGATTCAGGAAACTACAGACCAGTCACCCATACCTCAGTCTCTGGAAAAATCATGGAGCAGGTCCTCAAGTAATCCATTTCTAAGCACTTGGAGGAGACGGAGGTGATTAGGAATAGTTAACATGGATTCACTAAGGGCAAGTCATGTTTGACCAACATGATTGTCTTCTATGATGAGATGACTGGCTCTGTGGATGTGGGGAGACCAGTGAATGTGGTATACTTTGATTTTAGCAAGGCTTTTGATACAGTCTCTCACAGCATTCTTGCAGGCAAGCTAAGGAAGTATGGGCTGGATGAATGGACTGTAAGGTGGATAGGCATCAGGGCCTGTGTGATTTTTAGACCCTGCCCCCAAACAAAGAACCTTACCTCCCTCACTAGCAATTCCCTTCCACGGGGCCTCAGCACTTGGCCCGACTGGCCCATCCAGCACACCTGGAAGTGAGAGACAGCCCCTGTCCAGCTTGCTCGGCTCCTGGAGGGAACAGCAGTCTTGGGGCTGGACATGCTCTGCATGTAAGGGAGTGGATACAAGCGGGGCTTCCTTGTACTTTCCCTCGCCACCCTGTCACACCTCTCCATGACATTGCCCCTCACTCCCAAGCCACAGTCACCCAGCCCTGCCAGCGCTCCTCACTCCCCACACACAGCCCCCCCACTCCCCTAGCCCTGCTGAAGGGGTCCGCCAGCTACCAGGGCTAGGAGGCCATGAACCCAGGTCTGCAGCCCCCCGCCCCCACCAGCAGTGCCTAAGCCCAAGCTGCCACCTGTGAGAGGAGCCTGTGGTGGAGGGGCAGATGTGGGCTGGTGGCTGCGGGTTTGGGGTTCACTGCCCAGCTGCCCTGCCCCTGGGGACCTCCATGTCCCAGAAAGCAAGACCCAGAGTGGGAGAGCAGAATGGAGGGGGGAGGCTCAGTGCCACTATCGGGAGTCCCACACCACCGTGGCATGGTGCCCCTGCCCACCTGGCAGCAGTGTGGGGCACAGTTCCATGCTGCCATTCCTGCTGCTGCCAGGAGGGCAGGGGATGCCTCAGCATGGCAGTGTGGAGATCCTGGTGGTGGTACTGAGCTTCACCACCCTACTCTGTCCTGATGCACTGGGTCCTGCCCACTGGGCCACAGTATAGCCAAACCCCAGTTTTGTTTTTTTAAAATTTATTTTAAAATGCATTCCCTTCCCTTACCCAACCATTTCTGACTTTTTCTCTCCCTCTCTATTCCCTATAGATAAGTATAAGTGAGCTAAGACATAAGATAAGCTTCAGCATTTTATTTTGGTAGCAAGTTGTATTTGTTTTGTTTTTTCTCCTTCTTGTTATTGTTATTGTATAATTTATATGTTTATATTGATTTTTACTGTTCTATATTACTGTTATTACATATATTACTACGTATGTAAGTTAGCATAAGTCATGTCAAGTTTCCATTTTGTTTGTCAAGTCTCCATCCGTCTCTAGTGGGTTATGGAATAGAGAACATCCCACACAACTTACTGATTTGTTTGATGCACTGGCTGGGGAAATTTTTAGCTACTTGCACGATTTCACAATGATTGCACACAATTGCAACTAAAAGATAAATTTGAATCAATACTATTATTTTTATGATATACTTACAATCCTAGAATTCCGAGAAGCCAAACACCTAGATATGCTTTCATTCCTCAGTAGTACAATTTAATGGGTTGGCCTCAGTAGTACGGTTCAATGGGCTGGCCTCAATACTGATAGGAGTGAGTCCCCTTCCTTCAGTCCCTTTCAGGCGCTCCGCGGCTTCAGCGTGAACTAAGAGGTTCGTGTTCATGTAGAGGGTGGTTCAGGTGATCAGTCTGATCCGGCCTACACTTGCGATTCTTCCTTCGTTGTTCTGCAAGTGATTACCTCCAAATTGGGACAGTAGGTTACAGTTTTTATTAAGTAAGTTGCCGTCTTGGGCCCCTCCTACCCAAACCTGTCACTACTCCCAAATTGGGGCTCGGATCTTACTTAACAGATTTCTGCTGGGTTCAGTTTCTTTTGTTCACCATTTAATTACTTTGGGGAATTTCCTTTCTTTCCAATCTTTTCAAAGGCTCCTAGGGTTTGATTTCTCGGAATGTGGGATGTTTGCTTAAGGGTCATTTTTAGGTTAACCTTGTTAAAGGCCTCTAAAGATAAAATTCAAGAGTTAAGACTTTGAGCAAAGCCCGAACCTTCCACACGTAGGCCAAAATGATGGCCTAAATAAGAAGATGAATCTTGTCTTTTTCTAAACTGGCTAATGGGCAACTATTATAAGCATTCAAATATTACATTCAATATGACACCATCCTGTCCCCAGGCCTGGTTGTGTAACCCATGACTCATACCTACCCCTCCTATGTAACTTGGTTCCTGAATGAATGGGGATGAATGAGGGTGCTTCAGAGACAATGGCAGTAGGTCTAAAAATAGCTCCCTCTGAATGACCAAACCATCAACACCAATACCTGGACCAATGACTCAACCCTTGGAACCACCCTCAGCATTCAAGAAACAAAAGATGAGGCAACCCACCATTGTGCCAGGCTGCACATGCTCAGTAAGAACACCTGGACCCTCTGGAATAGGACTGGCCTTGCCTGGACAGGCCCTCCCCATAGGAGATCAGAGGTAGTCTACCCCATAAAAAGGGGTAGTGAAGACTGATTCCTTGGGGACACTCTCTTCATCTGGACCAGTACCATGCCACACCACCTATCCACCCAGAGGCCCTGCTGGCGAACCCTGCTCTGGACAACACCTACTGGACAAAGACCTTTTTCTAGCCTGGATAGGTAGCTATCACCCCTGACCCTCTCTTCAACCAAGGACTTGAACTTTGTTTCTCTTCCCTACCCGGACTCCAGTCCTTCCACTGAGTCTCTTTCTCCTGCTGCCATTGTGTGTGTGTGTGTGAGAACCAATAACTTCATGGGGCTGTGTATCATGTTGCCTGTTTAATAAACCTGTTATTTGGACCCCTGAGTTGGGTTTTGCTTTACTATGGTTCAGCCCTGCTCCAATCTCTGCTCCTCACCCCTCTAACTTCTGTCTCATTTCTCCCTCTCCTGCTTCTGGCTCACTGCCACCTCCAACACCTGTCCTGAGCTCCTCTATGCCTCCAACCCCCCTGTTTCTTTGCCACTGTCTTATCCCCACTGACTTTTCCCCTGACCAACAGTTTCTTTGTTTCTGCCTCAGTTTCTTTCCTGGCTGTCTCCTCCTTGCCACCACTTATCTGCCCCCTTCCCCCACCCCCCAATATCTCAGCTGTCTGCCTCAGTTTCCAGCCCCAAGCTACCAGGTTTCTGTCTCTCTCTCTCTTTCCTGGCTGTCTCCTCCTTGCCACCAGGCTTCTTTTTTTTCCCCTCCCATGCACGAATGACTTCAAGTAACCCTGGGACCACTTGATCTTAAGTAAACCTAAACCTCAGTTCCTCAGTCAGCTTCTCTCTAGTCCACTGGTTCTAATCCTGGTTCTGGCAACTTTCACTCCCTAAACGTTAACTCCCTCTCTCACCTTAACCTTTCCCCAAGTATCCCAAGCACACACATACATACTGTACCATCCAAGTTAGGAACTTACCTATGTGTAGGTGGGTTGTATGTGTGTGAACTGGTCAGTGTGTGTGTGTATATATATATATATATATATATATACCATTGTGTGCATAATATATGAATTGGTGATCTGTGTATATGTACTGAGTCTGTGGGTATTGACAATTGATTTTTGTCTAATTTTTAGTGGGTTGTGTGTATGTGCTTGAATTGGTGATAGGTATGCATGTGCCTAGGCTGGTTTGGATGTGTATGTGCCTGAGCTGGTAGTGTGTGTGTGTGTGTGTGTGTGTATACAAACACACAAATCAGTTAGGTGTATATGTGCAATAGTGTCACACCCTCCTGTCTAACAGCACAATATTGAGATCCTGAGAGTTGGCCTGACCCCACAGGGCAACAACAGAAGCTCCCAGGGGGAGGGCATTAGGACTGGGAGCCCTGAGCCTGCAGTGGACAGCCCATACCTGCCCCCACCCCATGCAAAAGTTTGGGGGGCACGTGCCCCCAGGCTCCCCTGGGAGTGCGCACAGTGGTGGGGAGCCAGCCCCCTCTGTCATCCCTCAGATGAGCTGCCTGCAGCTCCATCCTGCTCCCTGCCTGGGCCCTGCAGGTGCACATTTCTGCCCTGGCCCTGAACTCTAAGCCCCAGGCCCCACACACTGCCCCAGCTGGGCAGTGGCCCCAGCCCTACCCCACCTCCCTCCCTTCCTCATTATGAAGGTCTTAATCCCATCCCACCCTCACCCCCACAGGGAGCTGTGGGATCAGCCCCTGACTGGCCGCCCTCCTCTTGCTCCCCCCAGGCCCTTGCAGGCTGGAACTCTGCTGGCCTGCAAGGGGAAAGTCACTGTTTGCTGTGTTTTTCTCCTTTAAAGAAGAAAATCCATGTTTTTCTCCTTAAAATGAGAAAAATCCATGGGTTTTTTTTCATGTTTTTCCATGGCAGATCCCTGCACATCAGCCCCAGCTGGGCCTTGGCTCATTACAGCTATGTCCTCACAACAACCAGGAATACAGGAGCCAGGTCCCATCTCTGTTCCCTGCTGGGCCTGAAAGAAGCCTGTACTCATCCTGGTTTATTCTTTGTATCTAACTCCATGCTGTCTCCCCCAATCCACAGCTCTTTTATTTCCCCCACACTTTTTCAGCAGTGATAAGGTGGGTAGCTGCCATGTCCATTGGAGGCTGTTGCTCACGCATCCTGAGCCTCCCACTCAACCGAAAGTAGAATTCTTATTTTCATGCTAGAGGATATTCCAACAGTTTAAAATTTTGGAAATGTTCCCCCTAAAACAGGAGACAAAAAAATAAAAGAAACTTCCCTTAAAGCAAACCTTATTGAAAAATTGTTTTGAGTCAATAAAAATATTTTGTTTCAAACTGGTATGATTTCACCTGATTTATTTTATGCTATGAGTTACCTCAACAAATAGAAATGTTTTAGTCAGAAAACATCAAACTTGAATGAACTCTTGACTTCTTTATGTTTCCTTCAAGATCGGTACGTTCTTGTGGGGAATTCTGATGTCAAAGAAATGGCATCATCCAGAAGACGTGCATTCTGTTGGGAACATTTTAAACAGCTGTAGTGGGAAGCCAGACTGTCCAGCCTTTAATCTCTTTTTTACATTCCCTATTTTGCAAGCTCTGAGACAGTTTTACCTGCCCTTGCCAGGATACTATACCTGTCTTTACACTGCTCTCAATTCATAGTTGGTAGGGTCGGAAGGGACCTGAGCAGATCATCAAGTCCGACCCCCTGCCATGGCAGGAAAGAGTACTGGGGTCAAAAGACCCTGGCAAGGTGTTCATCTAGCCTCCTCTTAAAGACCCCCGGGGTAGGAGCAAGCACCACTTCCCTTGGAAGTTGGTTCCAGATCCTAGCCTCCCTGACAGTGAAGTAACGCCTCCTGATATCTAGCCTGAATCTACACTCTGCCAGCTTATGACAATTATTTCTTGTCACTCCTGGTAGCACTTGGGGGAACAGGGACTCGCCCATAGCCTGCTGGTCCCCCTGACAGCCTTCTCTTGTGGAGGCTTAACAGGTTCAGATCCCTTAACCTCTCCTTGTAGGGCCTGCCCTGCTGCCTCCTGATCATGTGAATGGCCCTCCTCTGGATCCTCTCAATGCTGTCCACATCCCTCCTGAAGTGCAGCGCCCAGAACTGGATGCAGTACTGCAACTGCGGCCTGACCAGTGTCGTGTAGAGGTGGAGTATCACCTCCTTGGACCTGCTCAAGATGCATCTGTCGATGCACTACAAGATGCAGTTGGCCTTCCTGACCGTATCCCCATACTGCTGGCCCATGTTCATTTTGGCATCAATAATGATTCCAAGATCCTTTTCTGCCCCTGCACTGACGAGAAGGGAGTTCCCCAGCTTGTAGGTATGCTGCTGGTTCCTCCTCCCTAGGTGCAGTACCTTGCATTTGTCAGTGTTGAAACCCATCCTGTTCTCATCCACCCACCCCTGTAACCTGTCTAGGTCCGCTTGCAGCTTATCCCTCCCTTCTAGCATTCCCACTTCTCCCCACATCTTAGTGTCATCTGCAAATTTGAACAGGGTGCTTTTTACACCCGCGTCCAAGTCGCTGATGAAGATGTTGAACAGTGCGGGTCCGAGGACCGAGCCCTGGGGGACCCCACTGCCCACATCCCTCCAGGTCGAAAAAGACCCATCCACCACCACTCTCTGGGTGGGGCCCTCCTGCTAACTAGTGACCCATTTGACTGTAGGTGTCGACACCACAGTTCCCTAGTTTTTTAATGAGAATGGGGTGAGAGACAGTGTCGAAGGCCTTCCTAAAGTCCAGAAAGACTACATCCGCTGCTACCCCTGAGTCTAAGGATTTTGTGACCTGGTCATAGAAGGCCACCAGGTTGGTCTGACAGGACCTGCCTCTAACGAACCCGTGTTGGTTGCCCCTGAGCATAACCTCCCCTGCTGGCCCCTCGCGGACATGCGCCAGGGTAATTCTCTCAAAAAGCTTACCCAGGACCGAGGTAAGACTAACTGGCCTGTAGTTTCCTGGGTCCTCCTTCCTCCCTTTTTTGAAAATGGGAGCCACATTGGCCTTTTCCCAGTCCTCTGGCACCACACCAGAGCACCACGAGTGCTATGGGGGCTCCCCAGCGCACTCAGCAGCAGACCTGGAAGTGGACCAGAAGCACTTCCAGTCCACTTCCGGGTTGACCAGGGAATGCACTGGGGGCCCCCCCATACCGTCCCCTGGCTCAGCAACTGGTGCCTCCTGAGTCTGGGGGGTACCCAGGGTCCCTCCGTGGCCGATTGCCAAGCTGAAGGGGTGCAGGGGGCCCCCCCATGTGCTCTCTGGTGGACCTGGAAGTGGACTGGGTTCGCCGCCAAGCATGTGGAGGGCCCCGCCCTGCACTCCTGTAGGACGCTCCATGCGCCCCAGCATCACAGCATTCACAAGCCGTGCTGGTACCTCAAGGTACATACAAAAAACTTTTAAAGCTGTGTCTACGTCCACATCAGCATCGAATCTTCAGATTCGGCCGAATAGAATCAGGGACGGTGATCTGAATCAACTAACCGAATCACTGCCCCTGATTTGGGCTGAATCCAAATCTCAATCAAATAGGGCCCATTTTGCATACCCCTAGAAACCAGCTTTTGCGGATAAACTTTGGAGGTGCTCACCGTAAAAAAAATATTGATGTGAAAGCTTTTTGGGTTTAAAAACATCTTCATATATTCAAGGTCATGGTCATTGCCTGTAGAACGTGTAGCCTTGTGCAAGCTAACTGGTTGTTGTTCAAGCTGATGACGCAACTAGTGTATAACTGCAGCAATAGTGGGGACTAAACTTTGTGAAGTAAAGGAAGTGGAATGTAGATTGTTTCAGAAGCATCCCATATCATTCCTAGGTTAGATTGATTTAAAGAGATGATGAACTCCACTGACAGTCTCTTACCTGTAGGATTGGATTTGAAGGTTTAGAAGCTTAGCAGACCCAGTGGGCAGGGCTCTAAATTGTAGTAGCCAAATAGTTCCTCTTAAAAAACAAATGAGCCAGGTGTATTTTGTTTCAAGTGGAATGGTGGCTGCTGCAATTATGTCAAACCTGCAGTGCTGGTTTGGTTTTCTATAAACACTTCACAAATTGTTTAATCACCCTTGAGGGGAAGCTGTTAGTTATCAGTTCAAAGGCATTAATTAAAATAGGCCTGCACTGGATTGGGTTCCATAGTGTAACTTGGAGCTCACAAGCCCTCATCCATAGCAAGAAAGATTGCCTGTGATCAGTGTGCTTTCATTCTGTCAACACAGTCCTAACACAGCATCTTTGACAGACCTGACTTCAGGCTGGAAATGATGATGGTTCTCAGGCAGATGTTTCAACCAGGACACTAGCTACTGGCAAACTGTTTGCTGAATGGTAATTAGTTGCTGGGAGATGGAAACTTGAAAGGCAGACAGATCTATGTCAATCTCTTGACTAGTTATCTGTTCAGTAATTGATTATAAATCATTTTATAGTATAGTAATCCAATTAGCAGTCAGCAGACCTTGGAGGACTTCTACATAACTGGCCCTTTGAAGTAACTATATACTCAGGTGAATTAGCTACAAGGAAAGAAAAAATAGACCCAGAAAGAGGATCCTGACCCCCCTGCCCCAGGCAGAGAAACAAGGGGTTGCATTCTACAAAGAGGAAACATGGCACAACGTTTGACAGCTGGGCTCTGAGCCCCATGGTTCAAACGGGGCTGGCCCCGATCCTGACTGTGATGATCTTGCACAGAACAAGTCCCAGCATCCCAGTTGTAACTTTGTGGTCTGGTTTCACATGATCTAAATGACTTACAGTATAGATAATGACCCTGTGAGCACATAGCTTTCCCAGATTCAGTTGAAGTCATGCTCTACGCAGCTATTTGGTGTGTGTGGTAAAGCACATGTATGTTTGGTTTCATTGGTTGCAGTTTGCAATACATATGCCCAAGGTCCAAGTGAAAAGGCTGATTTTTGGGATATGGCTTCCCTCTATTCCCCAGTCTTAGAATGTCCCCAAACAGCTCCCCTGCCTGCGTCTGTGAAAGGGGCTGGCATGGAGGCACTCCATCAGATCTGTGCTGGCTATGGAGCCTCCATATAAAGGGGACGTTACCCAGGGACAGGTTGAACCTGGCTAAAACCCCTTTTACTTGCAGTGACATCAGTGGGCCTTATACCACAGCCAGTTAGGGCTGCTTCTCCATGCTGCACCCCCACACCACTGGGGGAGTGACACCAGAGCCAGCACTGCACAGTCACTGGTTTAATTAGTCTCATTTATGTTATCACTCACATAATCTCCAGGTCTGTCTTTTTGCTCTGCTCAGTCAAACAGCAGCTCACTGACTTAAGACTGAAAGGACTTTGTTAGGGGGGCTGGAAGGGACCTTGTAGACTTGCAAGGCACATACTTTCAGAATCAGGTGTTTGGTCATTGGCATAAGTCTTTCTCCTTGGCCCTTCTCCCCTGGCTGATGAAACAAGGGCTAAGCTTTCTGCTGTCAGCATCTCTACACCTTGGTCCCAGTATGGTTTGCCCTGGCTGAACTCTGGCCCTGCCCCATCACATGTACCTGACAGAAAATGGGCACTCTGGAGGGAGACGGGGTGGGTCCCTGCCTGTACGGCACACACCTGTCCTTGTGTGCCTGCCGTGGGTGGGGGGGCTCTGCAAGCCAGGCCCTGTGCAGAGATGAACATGCAAGTGTTTCTTCTAGCTGCTGTGCTTGCTTCAGTGCAGTCCTGCAGCTGGTTGTGGCCTGGAACCTGAATGGGGAGATGCAGGGAAATGTTCTGCTGGATAGTGTTCTCCTGATCCTTTCTTAGTATTACTATGCCCCTTGTTTTCGCAGCTGCCAGCATGTGATTTGCAGTCTGGACTCATTGCAGGCTGTCAGCTACGTGGTTATCTCACTTTCCACAGCTGCAATACTCAACATGTGACATGTGTCCAGTGTTTGCATAGGTAACTGTGCTTAGAGAGGCTCAGACTTCCTGGGTGTTCCCTTGTGATTCCCCCAGCAAGTACAGAGCTTTGCCAAACATGAGTGGCACTGAAGACTTGGGATGGGCATATTTCAGCCCAACTAGGTCCATGACTGGAGAACCTGGGAAAGTGCCATCCAGTGGCACAAGCACTCCTGTTTCACTGCATCTGGTTTGGGAAGTCACCAGCTACAGGGGTCAGCAACCTACAGCTTGTGGGCTGAATCCAACCGGAGGTGCCATTTTATCTGGCCCATGGAACTGGGGAGTCTCAGTGATATTGCTGAGGGAGACCTTGGCCCACAAGATGATGGAGCAGCAGGGAGCAGTGGTGGTAGAGACTATGCAAGAGGGGAATAGGGAGCTAAGCTCCATTAAAGTGGCCCTCTTCTCCTCCCCACCCCCCCAAACTTTGCCCACCCCTGACCTACAGAGCAGCCAGGTGCTGAGCAGTCATCCATCTGTCCTCTCCAGGTTGTTAGAAGGGTTTCTCATCTCTGGGGCCCTCCCTTCTGGAGTTAGAGGGTCTGCTTCCACTGGCAAGTGTCATGCTCAGCTCATGTCAGCTGAGCACTACTTGTGGTCAGGGATGGATGCTCTGGACTTGGTCCACTAGCTCCACCTGTTGCCTGTACTTGCTTGCAGATATCCAGGGCAACATGGTGGGCAGGAGCAGAAAAGCAGAGATTTGCCTATTTCTTTTGAAACCCCCTCTAATACACATGCACATTCAGACAGTCATATGCATGTATACACATACATCCTTACATTAGTAGGAGCGTTGCCAATAGATGGAGGGAAGTAATTATTCTGCTCTATTCTGCACTGGTGAGGCCACATCTGGAGTACTGTGTTCAGTTTTGGGCCACCCACTACAGAAAGGATGTGGACAAGTTGGAGAGAATCCAGGGAAGGGCAAGAAAAATGGTTAAAGGGCTGGGGCACACGATTTCTGAGGAAAGGTGGAGGGAACTGGGCTTATTTAATCTAGAGAAGACTGAGGGTGGGGATTTGATAGCCTTTAACTACCTGAAGGGTTGTTCCACAGAGAATGGAGCTAGCCTGTTCTCAGTGGTGGAAGATGATAGAAAAAGGAGCAATGGTTTCAAGTTGCAGCAAGAGAAGTTTAGGTTGGATATTGGTGACATGTAGGGGGTGCACGCAGGTACATGCGCACCCCCAGAGATTGGCAGTGCACCCCCTATGAGTGACCATTGCCAACACTGCAAGCAGTGCCTGCAGGAGGTTGCCACTCGCCACCCTCACCCCTTGCCGCTGACAGTGTCGGCAGGCAGTTGCTGATTGCCGCTGGATGCCACTGCCAATGCTGGCGATGTCTGCGGGTGGTTGCTGACCACTGGTCTGCACTCACCCCTGCCCCCCTGCTGCTGACATTGCTGTGGCAGCCTGTGGGAGCTCCCCACTCACTGCCGCCATGGCCCTGCTGCTGCTGCCACCTGAGGACGGTCACAGTGCCCCCCCAGCCTCCGGGGGCATGCATTTTTCATGGATATTAGGAAAAACTCTCTCACCAGGAGGGTGGTGAAGCACTAGAATGGGTTACCAAGAGAGGTGGTGCAATCTCTATCTTTGAAATTGTTTAAGGCCTAACTTGACAAAACTCTGGCTGGAATGATCTAGCTGGGGATGGTCCTGCTTTGAGCAGGGGGTTAAACTAGATGACCTCCTGAGGTCCCTTCCAACCCTAATTTTCTATGATTCTATGATATGTGCACACACTCACATGCAGAGTCATATGCATCCATTCATATGCTTACACATAAATGCATGCATATACATATATTCATTTATCTGTACTTTTGTGTACATGTGTGCATACACATTCTCACTTGCACACACACACACTCCCTCTGTCCATGTTTTCTGTAAAGTACAATTGAACTTTTTCATCATTTGAGGATTTCCAGTCATTTCCATGATTCTTTGGACAGCTGCCCAACTACTCGTTCACACCCCCTTTATGCCCCTACTGCCACACACAGTTTTGCACTTTTCAAATGTAGTCATTAGTACTTATTATAATGAGCACTCTGCCTTCTCTGTAGACGGGCCCAGAGATGCAGCCAGGGGTGGCACTTAGGAGTCTAATTAGCATCTCAGAAAACAAAGCTCATATTGTTCAGCATTATGTAAAAGGCACATTGCTTTACACATTAGACCAATGCATTAATAAACTGAGTAATTGCCAATTATGAATTCCAGAGGCATGCACAGTAAAGATAACTGTGGCAGGTCAAAGCCTGCTGGTGCAAATTTAGGAAGCTGTATTGACTTCAATTTACATAAACAGAAACTTGGCCCCGTGTCTGCTATTCTGGTAGTAAATGCCAGACCAATTTTCTTCCTAAAAGGCAGTAGAACTGTCATTTATTTCTCAGTTGCTCCTTATTCTTGCTACAGAAGAAAAGGACCCAGTAAGATACATCAGGTGATGTTTTAAATGATGGGCACTTGCATTAGTGCCATTTGAAAAGAGGCCCTCTCTGTTTGCCTGGAGCTTACAGAAGCCAGTAAGTACACCATGTCCAAGCGCTGGGTAGGAGCCTTTACAGGAATTACTTCAGCAGTACACAGAACAGGGCAGATTGCACAATGCAGGGATGCAAGTACAGTTGGTTTTCTGGGGTTAGGGTCACATTACACTTGGGGAATTGAGAGCCAGAATCAAGTTGTTCTCAGACAGGATTCAGGCACCGAAAGCAATACAGAGCACCCCTACTCCAGTGGCCACAGGTGCCTCAATTTTGTGCTGATGGGATCCTTCAGGCTTGTGCAAGCCAGAGGGATCTGGATCAAGTGCCTCATTCCTATCTACTTCTCATCATAATCCAGACAGATTCTGGGAGGTGCCTAACCTGTGCCAAAGTCACAGACCTGGAAGGCATTCGCAGAGCACACCACACATCTAACTGATACCAGCAGCATTCAGGTCAGTGCAAGGCACAACTCTTCAGTCACTTGCAAACACAGCTAGTGGCAGTGCCCATCTTTTGAACAATATCCTGATGGTTAGAGCACTTGCTCAGAAAGTGAGTTTCAGGGCATCAAACCTACATCTCCCATTTCCTAGGAGGAGAGGCCCTAATCATCAGGCTACAGAATCCTGGGGGCCCCTCCCTCCTGGCCCACTGGCCGTCAAGGATGCAAGAGTCATGGGGCTAGGAGGGGAGCAAGTGAGAGGAAGCCAATGATGGGGGCTCTCAGCTAAAAGATGACATCCTGGGTTCTGGTCCCAGCCCCCATGCCTGTTCCTGAATTTTGCATTACACAGTCACTGGTTAGAAACAGAAACAGGCCTGGCAGCAGCTCTCCAATGATTTGTGTTACCTGTCAGCAAGTCTGAAGAGGGGGAAGTTAGGACTGATCCCTTCCTCAAGCCCCTGTGGCTCTGTGATCCTCTCTCTCTTGACTTACCCCACCTTTGCTGCTTCATAGGGCTTGCTCCTGGCCTCTCCTGCCCAGAGTGGCCCCCTTCCACACCCAATGTTGACATGAATGAGTTTACTTCAGATTAACACAAGTTTGGCTGAAAACAGCATCTAGTCCTCCATGCTTTGAAGTAAATGCCAGCAGCTTTACACAGCAGGGGCCTCCGACTCCATCCACAGCATGGAAGCTCAGGGCAGGGAGGTGGAGCCTGGGGGATCTCTCAGTCCTGCTCTGCCAGCCAGAAGGCTTGGCCACAGGGGTCTGTGCTTGAAGCTGGCATGGGCAGAGGCATAAAAAGGCCTTTGGGTGAAGAATGAAAGTGACAGTTTTTCTGCCCAGCTTGTTGGTCTTGCATGATTAAGGCACAGGAAGTGCTGGTCACTCTGTGACCTGGAGGAAGCTCTGGAAATTCATTTTTAATATCAGCCCCATGGCCAAAAGCTCCAGAGGGCTAAAGCTTCTCTACTCCTTCCCTCCAGGAAAAGGATTATGACAGGCAGCTTTGTTGTCCTGTTCCCCTAGGGCAGTGACCTACCCAGGCACGCGCTTGAGTTGTGGACAAAGGTGTTTGCAGGAGGGTTAATGGACTAAGTAAGCCTTTGGTTTGTGGTCGGTACTGGGTTCTAGCAGGTAGGGCTCCGAGTGCAGGATCTCAGTACTCCTGATTTCTTCTCATAGAGACTTTGCAGTTAGGTCACTGCTTGGGGTCTGGAGAGGGATGCATTGGAAGGAGACACATGGATCTTTCTCTCTCTCACTGTAGAGGCTCAGAGTGTTCGTGAGCAAAGAAGTTCTGCCTGTTAAGGAATGCCAGGGAGGAGCTTTTATTTTCTCCAGGTTCTGGCTAGGAGCTGGCACTGGTCTGGCAATTTATCCAAATGACCTGGTACTTACTGAGCCAAGCTTTGTTCCTGCTGACAAGGATACTTCTGAACACATCCCACTCACCCAGCCCCGTTCGCACACTGCAGACTGGGCATACACCAAGGAGACCCTTCTGGGGCATCTCTCTGTAGTTGCACTTGAGAACTCAGTCCCTGTTATCCTTGGAAGCAGGTGCTGAAGACAACCCTGGAGTGGATTGTTTCTGCATTGGGAGTGGGTTTCTGGAACCCCAGAGCAGCTGTCCTAGCTGATATATGCTGCTGCTGTGGTATAGACATGCCCCTTCAGAGAGGCTGATCTTGTCTACGCTATAGCTTGTGTTGGAATTGGGTCTCCTGGTTCAGTCATGGCCCAGGAGTTGATGAGCTCTTAGAGAGCTACTTGGGCCTAAGTGAAAACTTCCCACTTATCAGCAGGACACAGAGGAAATGGCTGGTGAACCCCAGCCCTGCCCCTTTTCCAGTGTAACAAATTATTTACTCCAATTCTTGCCTCCTCTGAAGTCTGAATTGCAGGTGCATGAGGCTCACTCACAGAGACCAGCCCTTAATTGAAGGCATCTGTGGCACAGGAGTAGGACACACAGGCCAAGAGCTGCTCCACAGAGAACCTGTGTCTCCCCTTGTACAGGGGTCCTATTGGGCTCTGAGGTTCACACCATACCCAGACCACTCGTATCTCTAGAATGGCCCATGCAGACACAGCTGTTCTCTAAATGAGGACCTAGCTCCTTTCCCAGTCACTGCCTAGGCCCATTTGGACCCGACTACTTCCCTGGTCCAGGGGCCTGGTTTCTCCCTCTGGCAGGTCTCATTGTACGTACCACACTGTGCTCACCCTGCTACTCACTTACCATGATGACATTCTGCTCTCTCCAAGTCTGTAACCCGGGCGGTACTCCAAGACATACCCCCTCTCCAATTGAAGGGATCAGAGCAGGTGCACGAGCATTGTGGGAGGTGTAGGGACCCTCCTTCCCCTATAGAGCAGAGCCAGATCACCAATGGGGACTTATTAAAAGGTATATGGTTGAGGAAAACAATAATGGGAACATAACATGTGTAAACCAGGGGGTATAGGGGACACTACAATGCCCCAAGGAGGTGGGATTCACTAAAGGTTAGACATTTACATTTGTAGACATATTCATCCAGTTGACAAAAGACCAGTTTAACAAAGTGCAAAACACAAACATCACAACAAACAATGCTGGTTGGCAAAATATAAAATGCACAAAATACAAAACCTCAAATAATAAGAGATATAGGGTATAGGTACCGAGGTGGGGGAGGAAAGGGAAAACACAATGACCCCCTTCCATTGCAACAAGAATTTCTCCCTGTCACTTCATTCACCCCTACTTAGCCCAGCTGGAACTTGAACTCAGATCTCCCACGCAGTAGGAAGAACCTCTACTATACAGACACCAGTACTAAAACTGCTCCAAGCTGCTAGGGGTGTTGACCTTCCAGGAGCCCCTGCCTCATATTGAGCTGCCTGGCCTCTTGCTGGAGGAGCTGGAAGCAGAGCTGGGAACCTCTCAGGTCACTGCTCAGCTTCTTGCTAGAGCTGGGGAAACCTTCCTGCTGGTTGCAGCCTCTCATAGAGGGATACTGGAGTCCAGCAGGGAGCCTCTCCTGCTGGCTGCACGCCATGCTGCTGAGGGGCCCAACTTCTGCCTGCAGGTCCCACTCCTTCAGGCTCTTCTGGGGCAACTGCTCCCACCCTGCTGACCCAGCTCTTGTCAGCTCTTTAATTCTCCTTCCTTATGATCCCTCACTGGTCTCTCGACTCAGCTGTGCTGCCCCTTTTATCCCCCTCTGGGTGACCCAAGAGGCCAATCAGGAGACATGGAGGGTGAGTCTCTGGGGCCTCATTGGTGAGGAAACGGAATCCCAAGCCTTCCAATCATCTTTTACCCTTTCAAAACCCCTGGGCCAAATCACCACTAGCTAGCCTGTCACGAGTCCATCCCGGTATCTGCCAGAATTCTAATCTCAATACCAGCCCTTCTGCTTACACCCCTGGTTTCCTGCCTGCTCTCAGCATCAGCTTCTCTCCAGGGAGAGACACTGGTGAAACTGGGAACTGCTTGAAAATCAACAATGGGAAAACCCCATTGCAAGATGATGCATATCACTTCACCCTGGCAGGCAGGGGTGATACGTAGGGGGTGCACGCGGGTGCACATGCACCCCCTGAGTGTGGTGGTGCACCCCATACAAGAAGGGCCCCGCCAATAGTGTTGGCAGTGCCTGTGGGCAGTGGCTGCTCACCACCCTGCTGCTGACACTACTGGCGGCATCTGTGGGTGGTCCACAATCCCTGCTGGCTGCTGCCGGCAGCAGCTGCAGGTAGTTGCCCACCCTTGGTCGGTGCTCTCCACCCTGCCACTGACAGCATCTGCAGGAACTCCCCCGCTTACTGCCACTGTGCTCCTGCTGCTGCTATGCTCCCCCGGCCGCTGGGGGTACAAGCCATTCATGCTGGCAGGGATCACCACTAGGAGCCCTGCACCACCCTGTGTGGCCGGGCTGGAGCACTAGGCCTCAAGGAACCTGGGCTGGAATTTAATTTTCACAGCAATACATGGAGTCAAATAAACAAGAGTCAAAACTTAGGGAGATGGCCCCACCTTGCTGGCACTGATGGGCGTGTGTAGCATGGCAGATAGAGAGCAATAGAGCAAGCAACTGTGCTAGCCCCTATGCAAAATTAGGCAGAGCTGGGATGAAGGAAGCAGAGCCAAGGGTCCCTGATAACTTCTGACATTAAAAAAAAGAAAGCAAACCAGCTGCTCCTGCCTTGGGACTGACAGGGTTCTGTGACAGACCCTGCCCCCACATGGGGTGTGCTACCCAGCTGTCCTTCTCCATGATCCAGTGCAGAGATCTAGGCTTTGAAACTGATTCCTGTACTGTAATCTGGGTAAGGGCTGGTCCATTTCCTGGGAGCTTCATGTGTGCCTGGGTGCCAGAAATGAGAGAGCTCTGAGGGCATGGGTCTCCATGCTCTTCCAGGCCAAATAAGAGAACCAAGGCCCCCATTCTCCAGCTCTCAGATGTGTGCCAAATCACTCCAACACTGCTGCAGTGATTACATGGATACCTGGGTCTGGTTTGTTGCTGAAAATCCAACCCCTCATGGAGGGGACTCAACATGCCAGCATTCTTGTGCAATAGCTGCAAAGGCTTGTTTGGCTGCAAGCTGAGTGGAGGGTATGCTATGCACAATGCATGCATGCAAAACCTGCCAACACATCTCCACCACCCCCACAATTACTACGCCCCACAACAGAGCCATCAGCATCCCAGGATCTTACAGCTGCACCTCCAGAAATGTAGTATACCTCATCCAATGCACCAAACGCCCTGATAGAAAATATGTAGGAGAGACCAAACAACAACTGCGCACCAGAATGAACGCACACCGGAAATCTATCAAAGACAGAAACACCCAATTACCGGTGGGGGCACATTTCTCACAGGAGGGCCACTCTCTCTCTCCAATCTCTCAGTCCTGATCCTCAAGGGAAACTTACACAACACTTCCCAGAGATGAGCCTATGAGCTCCATTTCATCAACCTCCTGGATACTAGAGATCAGGGACTAAACATAGACATTGGATTTTTGATACATTATAATCTGCCTGGCAAAGGACTCCCCAGCCCAGCCCAGCCCAGCCCAGCCCCTGGCTTCTTTACTTTTCATTCCATCCAGGAAGAGCACACACCAACTGCTGAAACTTCCTTAGCCTGACAAAGGGTTTTTGAACCCGAAAGCTTAATAACTTTTCTCCAACTATTTGGGTTGGTCTAATAAAAGATATCAAATTCACCCAAGGAACCTTGTCTGCTTTTTACTGAGGCATTTGAACTGTGACCAGAGCCCCCATTGCAAACCCCAGGCTTTGATTGGCTACTATGGAGCCACAAAAAGCTGAGGGAGGGACAAAGCTGAAGGAGAGTAATACCAGCTTGAGGGAGAGGGGGCAGAGGGAAGGGAGCTGAGGCTGGCTGGGGCGCAGACATCAGGATGGAGAAGAGACTGAGTCATCCCAAGAGAAGCCGATTCCCCATCTGGTTGGAGCTGTGTAATCAGGGACATAGGTACCCAGGCAAAGAGTGGGGAGGGGTTGGTGAGCTAGCTGGGAGCTGCGAGAAGCTGTTTGGTCAGGGACCTGCAGAGAGAAGCCCTCTGTTTGGGCTGGAAAGGCTCCTATGGCAGGACCAGAGAGCTGCATAGGGAATCCACTGCCTGCATGTAGAGGTGCTGGGGGAAGAGAGACAGCCCAGAGGGGGAGTGGGCTGTGAGAATCCCAACTCTGCAGGGTTGTGTGAGGGGACACTCAACCCCTAGTGTTTGCAGGAGATGTATTTTTTCAGAAGGAAACTAACAAAAAAAAGCTTATTACCTGCAGTGGCTGATCTGAGACTTGTTTTTGCTGAGTTACCAAGGAAGACCAGAGTCCACTTTCCCCAGAGCAGCAGAAGCCTCACCTCTGCTATCTAGTAGTGAATCATAGTTAAAGCGCAGTTGCCATTTATTGTTATGAGAAGGGGAATGTGACCAGAGGCAAATCAACCTGGGTTAGGAGGGGGAAAGTGTTTTATAGGGTTATTACCAGGTGAATGTAATCATTGTGGTTATTTGATGCAAGTGGGACCACTCAGTGTGATGGAGGTATTCACCTAATGTTGCAGCTGTAAATTCTATTCAAACTGTTGGTTTTATTATTATCGATTGATATATATTTCTGCTCTTGATTAATCATTTCTTTTTCTGTATATAGTTGTACATAATAAAGAAACCAATGTGTTTATTGGGTTTGGATTAAATTCTTCAGTGGTGAGGGTGAGGTACACACCCCTCCATGGGACACCTCAGTCAGCAGACCTGCCTGAGGGGATGCCCAGAGCTACTGAATCTGAAATCCAGCGCATCACCTGGCCTAGCATGCTGTCATAGGCTACACTTGGATGCATCTGCTTAGGCTGAGAGGAAGTGGCCAATGATCAGCAGTGCCAGTTGCTCTCAGGCAGGCTGGTGTCCTGATAGAAGGGGAATGGTACAAGGGACACCCTACAGTCACTGTCAGGACCAGTTCCTGAATCCATGACCCTGGGATTCAGGGTCCAGGCACCAGTTCAGCCTTCTACCAGGCCTGCTCAGGAAAGAAGTCAAAACAGCAAGGAAAGGGGCCCCACCTGGGAAAGGCTTATTGCTGGCCTCTGCTCCGCCTGGGGCTCCCAGCTACTGATTGGATCCTTCCTGTTTCCTCTCACTTGTTTCCTGGAGAAGCTCTCCAGACAACAAGGTTCCTGTTGCTCTTAGACTGCCCTGCTGTTTCCTGGCATGCCTTCTCCCTGCTGGATCACCTGGTGGGGAGATGGACTATGGCTTCCCAGGGGATCCTGCCTATGAATTCCCCGAGTGAGTTGAAATAAATCTGCTCTTCTGAAGTCCAGGGTCCTTACTCAGCTGTTCTTCTTCCTTCCTTTCCTCAGGATCCTGAACTCAGTCATCTCATGGTCACTGCTGCTGCCCACATTGCCATCCACTACTACATTACCCACCAATTCATCCTTGTTTGTAAGTAGCAGGTCAAGAAGAGCATGGGCCCTAGTTAGCGGCTCCAGCACTTGCTCCTACACTTGCCAAAAACTTCCTGAATTGCCTGCATACTGCTGTATTGCCTACCCAGCAGATGTCAGGCTGATTGAAGTCCTCCATAAGAACTAGGGCCTGTAATTAGGAAACTTCTGTTAGCCGTTTGAAGAATGCCTCATCCACCACTTCTTCCTGGTCTGGTGGTCTCTAGCAGACCCCCAACACAACACCTCCCTTGTTGCTCTTCTCTGACCCTAACCTAGAGACTTTCAATAGGCCTATCTCCAGTTTCATCTCCATTCTTTGTAGCTTTAAGAGCAGTGTAGAAAGACACTGTCTAAGATGGTTCAGACAGGGAAAATCCTACCTTCAGCAAGGTCTTGGCATAAATGAGTTCCTGAAGTTCCCTCTAGCCCTGCATTTCTATGATTCTGCCCTGAGATCTGAGTGAACGTTAGGTTTCAGAGATAACATGGATAGTTGGTGACTGTGACATCTCTCTTCTCAGAGCTATTATTTCAGGCATCCTGCAGACTCAGTCAGACACCTTTCTACATTGATTTCACTCGTGTCTGGAAGTTTTTGTTCATAAATGTAGGCTGCTTATAAGTGCTGCTACAGGGCACCTGCCTACTAGTGCCTACACCCTCTGGTCTCTCTCTCCTATAGTCTCACCTGCCTCATCTTGATGTCAAAATTAGTAGGGGAAGCTGCACAGAGGGCAAGGCATGCTTTTGAAGAGGTGGGCCCTGTCTGGTCTGAGGCTCCCCTTCCCTGGGTTCATCCCAATTTTACTCTTGCTGAGCCCTCTAGCTTGGGGCCTGCTGTTGCAGGTGGCTCAGTTCTGGTCACACCCCATGACCTCAGGTTCCAGAACTTGCAATATTGGCTGCGTAAGCAGATAGGGGCCTTGAGTCCTGTTTTTACCCCTGCCATCCTCCTTCCTTATGGTCCAGGCAAGCTCAGCCTCATTTGGCCACAGAGCATACCCTAGTCTTTTTATCCTCTGTCCACTTAGCAGAATTTCAAGTTTTTGGTGGCCCCAGTCATGCCCTTTCAGTGGCCTCTGCCTCCCACAACCCAGCCCTCTGGGGAAAAATGAAAACCACAAAAGATCAGCACCAGTCCTGGTTCAAAGGAATGACCTGCACAGGGTTCACCACACCCCTTTGTGGCAGGCCGAAAATGACTGGGGTACAGCTTTCCCTCACTTTATGCGGGTTCTGTATGTGCGAATTCACTCTTATGTGATGACCCTTTTTATACCAAAATTTCATTATATGCGAGCTAAATTCACTCTTATGTGATCGGTATGCTGCAAGCCTGCATTCAGCTGCTTTGTGCGATGCATTGTGGGAGTGACACACATCAAAATATAGCTTCTTGTATGGATCTGTGCTCCTCACTTATTGTCTGTGACGTGTTTTCTGTAGTTGCCATCCCCATTATGATAGTGCCCTGTGCTTGTGCACACTGTCTGCTGTTGGTGAGTACCAAAATTGTCTTGTAAAAGTGGTAGAAATGGCTCTGGGGGTCAGTAAAGTTGAGGTTTTGGAATATATCCCTATTTGTGACATTTGTAAAGTGCGTTCCATTTATGCGAATTCAAGTTACGCGCCATTTTACAGGAACACATGAACAGCATAAAGCAAGGAAAACCTGTACTTAACTTGCTTCCTATTCAGATCCCCAGCTTCTCTTCACTTGGGGCTGCCTCCTGAGTCCTGTCAGCGCAGTCTAGGCTCCGATCCTCATGCCTCTCGGAGAAGGTCCCAACCTCTGCGGCATCCACAGCCAGACTGCTCCTCCCTGACCTGAGGCTTGGGTTTTGCAGGGCTCTCTGGGTTACATGACCCCTCTACTTCCACCCCCTGGGTCATCAGGCTCTGCCTGTACCTGGAGCTGGTATCCATCTTGCTCCAGGCTTCCCTGCCTGTGAGTTTGCCTCTGGCATCACTGCTGGGGCACAGGCAGAAGAGGCACAGAGATGAAGTGGGAGGAAGTGAGGGTGTGGGGAAAGGAAATCGGAGCTACATAACAGGGAAACCAGAGGGAAGGAACCTCAACTAGGTGAAGGATACACATGTAAGGTAAGAGAGAAAAAAGTGGACAGAGGGTAAAAGGGCCAGGTACCCCTGGATCCCCTTCCCATTCTAGTAACAGCGTAGGGGCCCTGTTACAATAACCACAGGGTCCGAAAATGTAATTTAAAAAAAATGTTCATTCTGGGGCAAAAATCTTGCAAATGACCCAAGCTGCAGCATGTTACAGTTATGGAATATACCAGCACCTGCACATAGTAGAAAAGATGGAGGATGAGCATTGAGAGAGGCAGCTTGGAGACCCTCTTAGCATCAGCCCCACCATCTGGCTGTTCTATGAGGGAAGGGTGTGTGTTGGGGGGGGGGGGGTGATCCTCTGTAACACCCGTGTTACATTTACCTTATTATAAGTGTAATAGCCACAAGGAACATGACTAACGAAGCAAGGTCTGTGAATTTGCAAGCACCTGAAAACAACATTTCCTCGAGAAGTATGACCTGGTTCCATTCACTTCACTTGGGGTTAACTCTGAAGCCTACTGACCATCTAATGATTACATTAACTCTTTCACTTCTGATCATCTCATCAGGCTAATGTGCTTATTGGTTTTCATCAGGCTAATGTGCTTATTGGTCACTCCTGGATGTTGTGGCATACTGTCATTCTGGCTGATAAAGAAGCATGGCATTCTCCCCTACCTACCCACTCTAGTGCTCAGCTTGTTCTCTTTGCAGAGTAGGCACAGGGCTGCTTAGAATACATCAGCTCATAGTTTCATAGTTGGTAGGATCGGAAGGGACCTGAGTGGATCACCAAGTCCGACTCCCTGACATGGGCAGGAAAGGATGCTGGGGTCAAACGACTCTGGCAAGGTGTCTGTCTAGCCTCCTTTTGAAGACCCCCAGGGTAGAAGCGAGCACCACTTCCCTTGGAAGTTTGTTCCAGATCCTAGCCGCCCTGACTGTGAAATAATGCCTCCTGATGTCTAGCCTGAACCTACTCTCAATCAACTTGTGGCTGTTATTCCTAGTTACTCCTGGTAGTGCTCGGGGGAACAGGGACTCTCCTGTTTCCCGCAGGGCCCCCTGCTAAGTTTATAGACAGCCACTAGATCCCCCCTCAGCCTTCTCTTGTGAAGGCTGAACAGGTTTAGATCCCTTAGTCTCTCCTCATAGGCCCTGCTCTGTTGCCCCTTGACCATGTGAGTGGCCCTCCTTTGGACCCTCTCTATGCTGTCCACATCCCTCCTGAAGTGCAGTGCCCAGAACTGGACGCAGTACTCCAACTGTGGCCTGACCAGTGTCTCATAAAACTGTATGTCACTCCAGGTCATGGGCAGCCAGATCGGGGACCAGTTGAGGATCGAGGTGCTAACCAGGGTCAGGAGGAGTAAACAGAGTCCAGGGACAAGCCAGGAGATCACCCCCAGAGTGGAGTCACAGAACATGCCAATTGGGAAGCCAGGTGGTCAAGCAGAGAGTGGAATCAGAAAGTGAGTCAGGTCAAGAAGTCAAGAGATCAAGAAGAGAGCTGAGTCAGAGACAAGCCAAAGGGAACAGCAAGGCTGTCTAGGATTAAGTTAGAACATGAAGTGCCTGGGCAACAGGGTTTATGTCGGGGGTTTATAGTTTCATAGATTGTAGGGTCGGAAGGGATCTTGACAGATCATCAAGTCCGACCCCTTGCCATGGCAGGAAAGAGCATTGGGGTCAAATGACCCCAGCAAGGTGTTCATCTAGCCTCCTCTTAAAGACCCCCAGGGTAGGAGCCAGCACCACTTCTCTTGGAAGTTGGTTCCAGATCCTAGCCGCCCTGACTGTGAAGTAGTGCCTCCTGATGTCTAGTCTGATATGGGGTTGATATGGGGGAAGTGGAGAGTCAGCTGACCCTGGCTGGCCGCTCCAGTGCCTGTGAGTGGGTGGAAAGCTAGGCTCTGCTGGAGGATTCAGGACATCCCTGACCAGCCTAGTTTACCAGCTTCAAGGTGGCAGGCTGGAATAAGCAGCTGTGCTGGTCAGACTGTGGCACTAGATTTGAGGCCATGGCCTGATGCTGTACAAAAGTAGGGCTGGAAGGGACCTCAGAATGTCATCTAGTTTAACCCCCTGCTTAAGCAAGGATGGCCCCTGTCTAAACCATCATTGAATGTAAGAGCAATCTAGACAGATGCTAGACAAACTCCCAAGGATGCAGATTCCACAACCTCTCTGGATAGCCTGTTCCAATGCTTAACCCCTCTCAGAGTGAGAAAGTTCTTCCTAATCTCTGAGCTAAATTTCCCTTGCTGTAATTTATGACCATTTCTTTTTGTGGCCACAGAGAATAGCTTATCTCTTGCCTCTTTGCCTCTACCCTTCAGATAGTTGAAGATTGTTACCAGCGCCATACCCCATCTTCTTTTCTCCAAACAAAATAATCCCAGTTCTTCCAACTTTTCCTAGTAAATATATTTCCTAGACTTCTAATCATTTTTGTCTCTCTCCTGGACTCTAATTTATCCACATCTATCTTCAAGTGTGGTGCCCAAAACTGGCCACAGTACTCCAAGGGAAGAGTGGAAGAATTGCTTCCCTTGACTTGCTAGTGACACTCCTGTTAATACATCCAGGTATGTTACTGCCTCTTTTTCAACAGGAGTACACTGTTGTCTCGTATTCAGCTTATGGTCCAGTGGAGGCCCCAGGTCTTCCTCTTCAGTTATTCCCCAGTCTCTTGCTCCCTATGCTCTCTGCATGTCTTGATTCACCAATCTGGGCTCTGCTCTGATGGGGCAGAAAGAGGTGAGGCAGCAAGGAACCAGCTCAAACTCACAGAATATAGTATTTCTATCTTACTGGTGTAAGACCCCTTTAGGCTTCTGGGGAATGGGAGGGGTGTTTTTAAATTAAAAAACAAAAAATTGTTTCCCCAGCCAAATTAGCCAAATCAATTCTGACTTCTATTGATAGAGCAGAGCTCAATCATTCAAGTCTGTGTGGTGCTGCTACTGGAAAGTATCCTCCCTCCCTGACTCTTCAGCCTGGGGCTTCAGATACTCCCAAATCCATGGCAGGCATCCTACATGCAAGCTCCAAACCAGGGGCCTTGGAGTTCAGATGTCCCTGAGTCTCGCTTGCCCTTAGCCCACAGGCCAAAGGAGCAAACTACTTCTCCATAAAAATTAAGTGTGTAGCCAAGATGTTCCCATTGGGAGGCTATAGTAAACTCTCATACGGGTGACCATGGTATCTCCCCTGCCAGGTAAGTATGCTGGGGAATGGGAGGTGGTGGTGCCTGCTCTGGCATGACCTCATCCCTCATCCTGTACCCCTCATCCTTTACTCACATCCTGTACTCACTCCATCCATAACACACCACCTTCTTCCCCTTCCACTGAGTAGAGTGGATGAGGGGAAGGGCAAGCATGCGGGCTGCATCCCCGACCTTCCATGGCAAAATTTTCTCAGCCTGAAGCTGAGAGCCATGAACACGGCGGAATTGAGGTGGGTTGGGCAAGAATACCCAGACTGTGGTAGGGCTGGCAGAGTCCTGGGAGGGACAAGCCACCTGTTCCACCTGTTTCCTTCTGCACACATTCCAGCAGACATCCCCAGGGGCTCTCTTCACCCAGGTGCCTCTGCTTGGCAAGGTGGGGAGTTCTGTGCCTCCCTGACCCTCCCAAGTCTCAGCTTTTGTTATATTCAGTCCTTATCTGAACATCTCTGCCTTTCCCTTTCTGTGAACATAATAGCTCCATTTCTTTCTTGTCTATAACTGAACATAGGCATGAACTAATCCTTCTGTTTACTGTAGATTCCCATTGGCTTGCATGATCCCTACCCCTGGCTGTGATCCCTGCATTCTGCCAAGTCTCCTGGATCCTGCTGGCATTCAGAATGTAAAGCCTCCTATCTGGGCATCTTTGGGCCTATGTATTATTCATAGTCTCTCTTGTTCCTGGACGAGTAAAGAAACCAAATAAATATTAATTCCAAAGTAGCACAAAGCCTTTCCATTTCCCCTGCTGCAGCCTAGTCGCTCAGGGACACAGTAGCATCCACCAAACAGAAAAAGTGAGTAATAAATTACCTGGAAATAACAGGTTATCAAACAATTATCAAAACAATTATTCTCCACAATGATTGAAATGTACTTTGTCATTGCACTGGAATATTAAATGCAGCAGCAGCAGCAGCAGCCAGAATATTTGCATGTTGCCTATGTTACACAATTTCCATAAATCACAGCTCTATATTTGGCGGCTTTTCCCCAATACAAACCCCATTCTCATTGGTAGGGGCCACCAGTCGTTGCTATGAGACAGCTCTCACAGAGATGAGTCTGAGGGTCTCTATAGTGTGCCCAGGGAGCAGGAGTCCACACCACAAATCTCCCAACCCAGACCACATTATTCTTCATACTGTGTTGTGAGGCTGCAGGCTGCCACCAAGTGAGTTTTGGATCCAAAGGCAGTCATGGGCTTTGGTAAAGGGAGCAGGCTTGCCAAAGAACCTAAGCACATCAATGGGAGCAATCAAGTCCTTTTGTGTGATGAACATATGGGTCACTGCTCAAGGCACTAAGTCCCAGGCTGGCCACATCACTCACCAACGTTGACTAACAGGGGGTTGAATGATTGTGCATGCAAGGGCTAAGACACTGGCACAGGTTAAGTGTACTGGGCAGAGAGAGTCTGTGAGTATGACCCTGACATGGAGAGAGACAGCACTTTCTGGGCAAAGAGCTCACTGAAAGGGAAGAATGAAGGACTTCTGAGCAAGGAAATTTCCTGCTGGCATTTGTTTCTGCTAGGTTTGGGGAAGCAGGACTTAGTGGTGGGTAAATAAGGTTGCACATTATCTCAGCCCTTGGATCCTGGCTGACCTTTCAGACTAAAGGGCTATACTTTTTAGCCTCACAGCCAGCAGGAATGAGGAATGACTAGAGCCTAAGAGCTGTGCTTTAAGAATGGAACATCCGTGCTCTGAGCTTCTGCCCAAACTCCCCTGATGTCCAAGCCAGGATACTGTTCTCGGACTTCCCTGCTGTGGCTCTGGCACTGAAGGGTGACATCACACAAGACAAATCTATGATCTTTCTAGTTTGGTCACTGCCCTCGTCTGCTTTTTTCCTTGCAGAATACACTGCACCACAGATATCTGAGTAAAGCTGGACAAGTAATCAAGAAGGAAAGATTTGGAAAATATCACCCCTTATTCCATTCCTCAGTTGATTCCTAATGGGATTCAGTTTCATTGTTTTGCTTCACTATTCAGAACTATTCACCAAGCATTTTCAGGGGATTGTCTTAGTCTGCAGCTCACTGTTCAGTGGAAGAAAACCTGATCTGCGGGTAATATTTGAGCTGTGGGGTTAGTGGCTAAATGACAGCCTAGTACATTAACTTCTCTTTGGCTGAACTGGGTTTCTAGTACAAATAATAAGTTTGACTCCCATGTTCTGTGAACATCCTGCAAAATTCACTTAAGATTTGCTCTGTATACAATCCTCTGTCAGCTTGGTTTCATAGTTTCATAGTAGCTAGGGTCAGGAGGAACACCTGGAAGTTGGTTTCAGGTCCTAGCTGCCCTAACTCTGAAGTAGCGCCTCCTGATGTCCAGTCTGATATGGGGTTGATATGGGGGAAGTGGAGAGTCAGCTGACCCTGGCTGGGTGATTTGTCACTGGGGGAACAGGACTTTCAGCATGTCCTGACCCTTTTGGCTTCCCAAAGTGGCCCAGGACTTGGGATGCTAGAGCTGCAGCAGTGGTGGGACAGGAAGAATAAGGGGACTGAGAGAAAGAAGTAAAACCAGAGTACTGCTTGGGAGTCAAATGACCCAGTTCTAATTTAGCAATAGGCACTTTAGTTCAAAAAACAATAAGAGTGGCTTTGAGAACCCAAGCTTCATGGTCCCTCCCGATTCACCCCCAACCTTCCTGCTAAGCCCCAAGCAAGGTTGTGGAAATGAAGTCCTGCCTGAAGACACTAACAGCTTTGCCTGGGAAGACAGACTGAGCCCTGCTATTGGCTATAAACACCTGCTAGATGAGGCTAATACCATCATATTTCAGAAAATCTCACATTCATTCTTTTCCTCTCCTGCCTGCATTTTGTGAGACCTCTCATCTTGTCTCAGTCCTATATAATCACTCTGCAACTCAGTGATTGTTTGTTTGAATTCAGTCTCCATCACTGGCTGCAATGTTCCCCCACCCTACCCCAGCCTCCTAGTTGTTGCAGGCATCATGCTTAAATGTGAGTGAGATTTAATGAGCTCTAGCTGAACTCATTTTATTCTGAGAGATGTATTCAGCTGGGTTCTATCTCCCCACTTCAATTTCTTTTCACTGCATTCAGCCCTCTGATTGCAGTTTATCACCATCATATTCCTTCGGCTTTCTTTGATTGCAGTCTCCAAAGCAGACTGATCACACTTTATTACATTGGCTTCAATCACTCTCTCCTTTGCCCATAAATGGGGCTTATTTTCTCCTGTTTTATCACTGTTTATCCAGATTAGTTGGAGTATGGTGACTTGTATTCTATTTAATGCAATTAAAACAGATTCTTGTGCACTTTTGATTTCAGGTCAAGGCCTCCTATCACTCTCTCTGTTTGATTTCATGCTGTAATGCCAGAATTTGCTGTATGTGCTGCAATTTAGAAGCTTTCCTCTGCTTCTGTAACTCTCAAAAAATGACTACTGTCCTTTACATAGCACCATATAAATTGCATTGTTACTGCCCAGGCTGGGGACTGATTTTCTTTTCTCTTACTCTGGTTGTGAACTGCGATGATTCCACTGGCTTCCAGGGAGGCATGGCTGATGTACGCCACTGCAAACCAGTAAAGAATAATGCCTATAACATAAATGAGCAGGGATTAGTATGGGCTGTGTTGTGTCTTATTGTATTTTCCTTGCACTGTCCCTTTAAGGCAGGGATGGGCAATTATTTTGGGCAGAGGGCCACTTACTGAGTTTTGGCAAGCCATCGAGGGCTGCATGACAGGCAGCCAGGGGCAGATAAATATTAATTTTCTAAATTTTTAGGGGCCCCGCGGGCTGCATTTTGCCCACCCCTGTACTAGGGCAACTGTTAAGATCCACCCTGGATATGATTCCAGAGAGTTATATTAATAAATACTTGTTAGTTCAACACAGAACTGTCCAGAGTGGTGCTGCTGAACTCACAACATAGGCTGCTTGACTGCTGTGTTAGGAATCTGCATATGTCACTGCACCCTCTGTAATGGCACAATGGATAAAGAAACTCCACAGCCCCACCTAAGTGTGTTGTTGATAGCTCACAGGTACCAAAGTACAGCCCATGCTTTGTTAGTTCTGATCTGGGCTGGATGGGTGCTCTTAAATATTAAAATCTGTTAAACGTCTTAGAAAAGTGACTCTTGTGGAAGCAAATATTCTTATAACCAAGAATTTATTGCCATTATTTTTATGTGGCTAGAGATACAACCAGTAGAGCAAGCAGTAAGTTTTTATATGCTTTCACATTGCCCTGGTGGGAGGGAGAGGGTGACAAGAACAGAGGGAGGTAAATGTTAATTCATGTTTAAAAATGAGACAAGCTGTGAGCCATAATAATCAAGCCAGTGAATCTTACTGTAGTCCCAAGGGGGTTTCTCGAGTTTGTTTTATAGAGTGGTTTGAAGGGATGGTATTTTCATGGGAACCAGCACGGTATCATGCCACCATCAGTTAGAGCTCAGCCCAATCTCCCCAGTGCCAGGCAAGCCTCTGCCTCCCCAGACATGGTTAAGATTGGGACCTGGACTGGAGCCAGATCTATGGGACTGGACTGGTGATAGCTAAATTTAAAGATGGAAATGAAGCTTGTTAATGAAGAGGCAGTCTTGTACCATGGCAGAGATAGTGTCTGCCCCCTGCTGATAGAGTGGGGATTTGCCCACCCAGGGCAGGCAAGGTTGTCCAGCAAGGGCTTCTTTGCATGCTCTTTCCTCCTTCAGTCCCATGTGGCCATAGTGACCATGAATCCTTCCCCATGTGTTCTGGGTGAGAAGGGTCTCTGACATGGATACCTAGTCCTGGTTCCCAGGACCTAAGGACCCCAAGCTGGCTCATGGTAAAGTGTACCTCAGCTGGCCCTTGCCCCAGCTGCTAGAGGGCACCCACTGCCACCTGATGTTCCCAGCACTGCTCACCCATCTGAAAGAACTCGGAGCTACTGCAGAGTGGGAGGTTCAGCCTGACAGAAGGGCCTTTGTTTGGAAGGTAGAACAGTCTCTCACTGTCACGGATGTAGACAGGAGTGACCCTGACAGCTTTATACCAGCATCTGTGAGCAGGATCAGGTCCATGCTGTCTAATCTCCAGGGATCCTGGTTTTCTCTGATTTAAAAAAAAAGTCCAAAATGCTCTGATTTAAAAAACAAACAAACCCAAATCCACATTTTTCCATGATTAAAACAAAATGTCATATCAATCAAAATAATATACAGTTGGTGGGTTTTTGGTTGTAGCCATGTTGGTCTAAGGACATAGGCAGGCAAGGTTCATAGGGTAGATGTGATGCATTTTACTAGACTAATTGAGTAGTTGGAAAAAAATTATTGGCAAGACCAGCAGAGACTCCCTATGGCTGTAGAAGGGTGACTGTCCCCGAAAGTTTACCAAGAACTTTTTTCCAACTACTCAGTTGGTCTAATAAGAGATATCACATCTACTCTAACCTTGCCTACCAATAATATATAGTGGCATTTTGTTTTAATCACAAAAAAATGTGGATTTGGGAGAATATTTTGGATTTTTTTTTAATCATAGAAAATCAGGAACCCTGCTAATCTGCACTGATTGTAGGAGAAAAGGTGAGAGAGAACATGCAACAGCAATCTTGCCCTTTAAAAGTCGCTGCTCCCTTCTAACTACTTGGGCAAAATCAACCCCTCAAGGTGCTGGCTCCTCCAGGCAGTGGAACTGGGACTCACCAGACAAATGCTCTGCCTCGCTAGCCCAGACTGAGATTCTGAGGGCATCAGCTTTCTTATGCCAGGCAGGAGTGTGAGTTCCTGCCAGACAAAGGACTATGCTTGCTCTAAGAATAAGCACCCCCACCCCACCCCATTTGTTCCTGTTAATCAGCTCTGCAAACAGAGTGCCTGGGAGCTGAATTGCAGTGGCCAGGAGGTTGTATTCTTGTTGGTAGATTTATTACTGCAGCCATCGGCAGCTAATTGTCCCTTTATCTGTGATTAGTGTATGTTTGTTCAGGGTTTCCAAAGAGGAGGTGAGCTTTTCTTGTCAGACGGTTTGCACAGCCCCTTTCCAAACATCACTTGTCAGTGTGAGTGTTAGTACTGGACACACTAATCCGCCTTGATCCCCCTGAGTTTTTAAATCTGTTTAGACTGAAGAGAGGCTCTCCCTGTCCCTGCTCCTCACATGCTCTCTCAGACATTATTTCTACTTCATTAAAATTTTAAAGATCAACTGTTGACTTTTATCATTTCCCCATCTTGCGTGTCTGAGGCTGGCTGATCAGATGTGTCCAATAATTAGCACATATTATAGCAGTGTTGTCTGGATGCAGATTGCAATCATGACAGGCTGTTGGCCTGGGTGGGAAGTTAAGCTCCAGGCATTCTAAAAATGGAGCAAAGAATGTAACAACCAAGGTAGGATCAGAAACTTGGTTAACAAAATATGGAAGAGAGCCCTGCTGATCTAAAGAGCCAACAACAAAGTATGGTGAGAGTCCCCACCAGAATAGGAGTTGGGTAGACCCTGGTGAGCAGAGGGAGGAGGAGGCAGCCCTAGGCCTGTGAAGGAGCAAGGACTCCATTAAGGGAGGCTCTACTGTATCCAGCTCCATCATCGTAGCTAAGGTTATGACTTTGCTTCATGCGAGACCACATAACACAGAACAGAGCCTACAGGCCACTTTCTGATTTCATCCTTCTGTGCCCAGGTACACATTCATTAGGACAGACCTTGCTGTATCCCTAGGCTTACTGCCCTGGGACTGCAGTACCCAGAGCTGAAGGCTTTTCAGCTTTTTAATTAAACTGGCTGAAAGTTTCCATCAAGCATTTCTCAAGCAGTGGAGGAACATGGCATAGCATTTCCATCAAGCTTTCCATCAGGCATTTCTCATAGCAGTGGAGGGACATAATCTACAATGAACATTCCTTTGGTCTCATCTCAGGGATGGATCCAAACAAAATATATTAGGCTTAGGCCCTGCCAATTTATTGTGCTCTATGGCAATGGTTCTCAAACTTTTTTGTAAACATCAATGGCCGTCCCCAACTCTGCCCCTCACCCCCAACCCACTGCCCCCTGTCCCCAGCCCCTTAGTGTGTGGGGCAGGGTGTGTGTGTGTGGGGGGAGGGGGGGCAACCAGCCCCTTGCAGGCTGGAACTCTGCCAGCCTGCAAGGGAAAAGCCACAGCGTCCCAAGTTTTTCTTCTTTAAAGGAAAATCTATTTTTAAAGTTTGTTGATCCATTTTTAAAGTTTGCTTGCGACCCTTTCATATATTCTTATGACCCATGGGTTGAGAAACACTGCTCTACGGAAGTCAATTAGGGCGTGGGGGTGTGACCACCCCTAGGGATAAGCAGAATCAGATATGTCACAACAGAGTCTGGTGGCAGCTTAGCTAATGTACAGGCCTGAGATCCTGATGAACTGGTGTCAGTTCCCAGCTTTGACATGTATTCAGGTGGCTCTGGCTGAGTCACTGATGCTCTCTATACCTTCAGTCATAGTTTCATAGTAGCTAGGGTCAGGAGGGACCTGAACAGATCATCTAGCCTGACCCCCTGTCACAGGCAGGAATGAATGCTGGGTTCACAAGACCCCAGACAGGTGATCGTCCAACCTCATCTTGAGTTTGCCCAAGGTAGGGACAAGGACCACCTCCCTGGGAAGCTGGTTCCAGATTTTGGCCACCCGAACTGTAAAATATTGCCTTCTGATCTCCAACCTAAACCTATTCTCCATCAGCTTAGGACCATTGTTCCTCATCACCCCAGGTGGTGCCGGGGAGAAAAGAGCTCTGCCTATTTGCTGTTGATCTCCCCTGATGAGCTTGTAGGCAGCCACCAGGTCCCCCCTCAGCCTCCTCTTGCTGAGGCTGAACAGGTTCAGGTCCTTCAGTCTCTCCTTGTAGGGCCTGCCCTGCTGCCATCTCACCAAGTGGGTGGCCTTCCTCTGAACCCTCTCCAGGCTGGCCACATCCCTTTTGAAGTGCGGTGCCCAGTACTGGACGCAGTACTCCAACTGCAGCCTGACTGAAGTCACATTATTAGTAAATTGGATCTATGATCTTACTTTCATCTAGTCTGTATTTCCTTAGCTTGTTAATGAGACTGTTGCGAGACAGTGTCAAAAACCTTGCTGAAGTCAAGACATATCACATCCACTGCTCTCCCCCATCCACAGAGCCTGTCACCTTATTATAGAATGAAATCAAGCTGGTCAGGCATGACCTGTACTTGGTTAATCCATGCTGGCTGTTCCTGATCATCAGTTTCTTCTCAAGGTGTTTTACAATAGAATTCTTAAGGACCTGTTCCATAATATTTCTAGATATCAAGGTCATTCTAGGGCTGAGTACAGACGGTCAAAAAATCTGAGGCTGAATTGATTAAATTTTTGCAGGTTAATCTAAGCTGCAGATATTAAACTGAGAAACAACTAGACAGACATTCACTTTTGATTCAAGAAATGTAGTCACATGGGCTAGGGACAGACATTCAAAAAGTTTGAACCTGAATTGAATTGATTCAATCTTTGCAGGTTAGTCTAACCTGCAAAGCTTGAATCTATTTGGAGGTAGATAGATAGTCCCAGCAGGACACTGATTAGAGAGGGGTTTCCACCTTCATTGATAATAGGGCATTTCTCAGCTCTGTTATCAGCATTTAGCACCCCCTCAGAAAACAAAACCTCCCTCGTCAGTTCAAGCTCATCTTAAACAGCTTTTCTGAGGAAGGAATGAAAGGACATTACCAGCTACCTGTTGATTAGCTCCAAAAAGCCCTAAGCTGACACTGTCCGGTCTGCCTTTGTCCTGTCTGCCTTACACAGACACCACTCTGCATTAGCTAGCATACCACATGCTGGCTACAGTCCATGCTGCAGGAGAGAGGAGGGGGAGATCCCTGCTTGAGCAGCTAGCAGCAAGGTGGGGGGAGCTTGGAAGCCAGACAGACGCTGCTGTGCCTGCAAGTCTCTGCCAGAGCTCCAGCAAGGGAGAAGAGGGGAGGGGCCGGCCCAGCTCTCTGAAACAGAGAGCCCAGCCCAGAGAGCATGCTGGGATGCTGGGGAACTCTGATATAACTTAAACTAGGAAGGGGTCTGGAACAAAGAGTCCCCTCCAGCCTAGAGAGCATGCTGGGGTGCTGGGGGACTCTGATTTAACTTAAACCAGGAAGGGGTCTGGGACAGACATTGCATAAACCGGTTTGACCCAAATCAGTTAAGTCTGATACTACATTCAACCAGGTTTATCTCAAACTGGTTTCAGCCATTTTCAAACTGGTTTATGTGCACTGAACTTCTGTTCTGTTACAGGTTTAAACCAGTTTCTGATCACTTAAACTGGTTTATGTGTAACTTCTGTCCCTAGCCTAGGTGACTGGTCTGTAATTCCCTAGATCTTCCTTCTCCCCTTTCTTAATGATGGGCACTATATTTGCCCTTTTGTAATCATCTGGGACCATCATGGCTCTGAAATTACCTCAACCAATTCTCTCAGTACCCTAGGGTGTATCCCATCTGGCCCTGCCAACTTGAAAGCATCTAGTTTCTTGAAGTAATCCCTAACCTGTTCTGCCAGTGCTCTAGGCCAGGGATTGTCAACTGGGGGTACATGTACCCCTGGGGGTATATGGAAGGCCCTAGGAAGTATGCACAAGCAGGCGGGGATGGAGTGCTGCCACCCACCACCCCACACCACCACCTCCCAGGAGTAGGGCCAAAGGTGGGGGGGCAAGGGCAGCAGCACCCCTCTGCAGGCCGCACAAGCACTGCCTGGCTGGCCAGATGAGGAGTGGGGGGAAGCTCACATGCGGCGGCTGCCATTGCCACCCACCATCCCACGCTGCCGCCATTCCACATCTGTCCACACTCCAACCCTTGCCCCCCACCCGCTCTGCTTTCGGCTGCCGGGGGTACACTTATTAAAAAAGGTTGAAAACCCCTGCTCTAGGCTGTTTTATGCCTTCCTTATCTTTGCTGCTGACTGTGTTCATCATCTGGTGATGAATGAATGTAAGTTGAATTTAAGCAAGCAAATTTTGAGGCTGAACAATTAAACAGGCATATTTCAGGCAAGATCTGAAAAGATTGGTGACCAGAGCCAGACCTTGCTGTTACAAGGGATTGTTCATGCAAGGCCCACGTTTTCAGCAGCTTCTAATCAGAGTTAAACTAAGAATTGGAAAAGCACCTCAAGATGGACATTTAAAAAATAGAAATCTCCCCCTTCTCTCAACTTGTTTCATTAGGGGACAATGGTTTTTATTGAGCTCTGCTTAGAATATTTATTAGAAAAAGGTGTTTCAAAACCCTTAAGCAAAGAAATTGAAGGCAGAAGCAGGAAAAATAGCAGCAAACTCAATTCACTCCCATTTGTCAGTAACATGAGTTCTTTACCTACTTTATTTCACCCCTGCCAGCAGGAGGGTTACAAGCTGTTATTCTTGTAGAGTATAAAACAGAACCAAGATCAGGATCGCTATTCAATCTGTCAAACTTCCCGAGTTACCAGGGGTAACAAGGAACAACGGCCATAAGTTGACTAAGAATAGGTTCAGGCTAGATATCAGGAGGCACTACTTCACAGTCAGGGCAGCTAGGAGCTGGAACCAACTTCCAAGGGAAGTGGGGCTTGCCCCTACCCTGGGGGTCTTCAAAAAGAGGCTAGACAGCCACCTAGCTGGGGTTATTTGACCCCAGCATCCTTTCCTGCCCATGACAGGGGGTCGGACTAGTTGATTTGCTTAGGTCCCTTCTGACCCTACCAACTATGAAACGATGAGAATTTGCCAGCACCTCTCCCCTCCCAGAGAAAGCAGTTCAGAGTCAGGACTCTCACTGCACATAGTATAATGAGGTTGTACCTTTACTATTAGCTCCTACTTGAAATTCCCTAAGCGTGAGCAAGAATTTTATCTCCTCATCAACACAGAAAAGAAACAAAGATTATGGAAAAATAATGTCAGCCATTATCAATATCCCCCTTTGAGTGACCCGATTGGGAGATATTGCACTGCCGTTAAATTAATACACAGACTTAACTCCTGGGCAGAAAGGAGCATCTGAGTGAGACAGGAGACATTTCCTGACACTGATTGCATCTACCTCCTACCCAAAAAGGAGAAAAGCCCATCCTCCACATCAAAGGAATAAGAGGAATGAGGCTCAAAACAGGGAGTAAAGGGCAATCATGAAGGAGTAACCAAAGAGCCCCGGGGTTTAAATATGTCCCATAATATTCTACACTGTAGCTTATGGCCTCTTTTATCTTGCATATAGGGGCGTGGGTCCCAGCAAAACTGGGAAGAGACTAACATGATGAAGTTCAGTGCTGTCAAATGCAACATGCCGCATCTTGGGAAGAATAATCAAATATCATATACAAGATGGGTGATACCTGGCTGGATGGCAGCACTATGGAGAAGGATCTGGGGTGTTGGTAGATCATTCAGTATGAGTCTGCAGTGTGATGCAGTCGCACAAAGGGCAAATGCTGTTTTGGGATGCATCAATAGAAGTATTAGGGTACAAGACATGGGAGATGATAGTGCCTCTGCTCAGCACTGGCTAGGCCTCACTAGAGTATCGTGAGCAGTTTTGGACTCCATATTTTAAAAGGACTTGGAGAAGTTGGAGAGAGTCCAGAGGTGGGCAACAAAGATAATAAAGGGTTTGGAAAGCAAGCCATACGGGAGAGCCTGAAGGAGCTAGACATGTACAGCTTGTGGAAAAGGTGCTTAAGGATGGACATGATAGCAGTCTTCAGATGCATGAAAGGCTGCCATAAAGAAGAGGGAGAACACCTTTTCTCTCTTGCTGCAGAACCAGGATGTAGACCAATGGCCTGAAGTTGCACCAAAGTAGGCTTAGAGTAGATATCTGGAAAAACTCCTTTGCTTGCAGAACTGCGAGGCAGTGGAATGTACTGCCCAGGGAAGCTGTGAACACTCCATCACTAGAAGCACTCAAGAAGAGTCTGGACAGCCACTGGTCTAGGATGATCTAGATGTAGCTATGCCTGTGTTTTACTATGAGTATTTCCCATGCTTCTGGGCTTTGCTGGCTGCTGCATGAGGCTGCAAGGGAATTCTGCCCTCTCCTGCTGCCCCCCACTACCTGCTACATATGTCAAGGGTTTTTTTAAGCCTTCTCCAGTGGCATTGAGTATTGGCTACAGCCAAGGCTCAGAATTTTTACTGGGGTGTGCCAGTGCTCCTGCTCAGACTTAAAACTGGAGGTTCCTGCCTAGAGGGTCTTTCCCCTCCACTCAGAGTTAGACCAATAGTCATATTTGGGTTCAGGAAGGAATTTTACCCTATGATCATATTGGTACAGACTTTGGGGGGGGGTTGCCTTCCTTTGTACTGGCGGGCATGACCATCTTTCTGGGAACTCTTGAGCATATAATAATGTTTTAGAGAACCAGGCATAGGTGGTGGAAGCTGGGCAGAGGGGGAGGGGCGGGGCTAACCAGGCTCAGCCCCCCTAAATGTAGGGGGCAGCAGGTATGGCCACAGGGCAGCCCAGCCACAGGCTGCTGCAGCAGGGGCAAGGGATGCACACACTCAGATACTGTGCACAGGCAGGATTGCAGCTGGCCCAGCAGGCAGGTAAGTTTCTTTCTTTACCTGGGCATGGGGGGGGGGGCAGTTCACTGTGAATGGGACCTCGGCCAGGCCGGGTTGTGGGGCATACAGAGCCCAGGGGCTCCTTCAGGTGTGTGATGGGAGCTGCCCGCCCACACCCCTGGAAGAGCTGCCAGGCTCCAATTGTCCCATGACCTGGCCTGGCCTGAGTGCAGCCTGGCACAGACGCAGCCCCACTCCCCCCCTCCATGGCCCTTCTCCCCCCCCCCAACTCCCCCCACCCCTTCCCCTGCAGACTTTCCCATGGGAGGGGGCGCGCCTGCACGTACACACTCAGTTCTCCCCCCAAAAAAATTTTCTCCCTCTGCACATGGAACCAGGATGGTGGCTGCCATAGTAGCCCTGCTTTTCCTCTGGCAGGTTAGAGTGTTGTATCAGTGTTGAGAGTAGTTTTACTAAGAGGTTATGGATTTCAGTGATCTGGAAGATGGGATGGAGTGCACCCTCAGCAAGTTCACAGATAACACCAAGCTGCAAGGAGCAGTAGATACACTGGAGGGTAGGGCTAGGATTCAAAGTAACCTAGACAATTTGAAGGACTGAGCCAAAAGAAATCCCATGAGGTTCAACAAGGACAAGTGCAAAGTCCTGCACTTAGGTTAGAAGAATTCCATGCAATGCTACAGGCTTGGGAACAACTGGCTAAACAGTCCACATTCACATATGCAAGTGATGGCCAATGCTTTTTTTTTTTCCACATGAGCTCAGTGTCTGTAAGACATCTTGATATAAATGCAAGAGGCCTCTAGTGTTCTTCTGGCTGTTTTTGAGTAAGTACTGTTCCTAGACCATGTGTAGATGCATCTGCTGTGACTATTGTTGGGTAATTTATTTGTCAAGGTTCACATGGGCATCAGACCTAGTGAGTGGAATCAAAAGTGAGAACTGGTGAGCTATAGGGATTGGCTGTAGGTTAGAAGCAACCAAGGATCCTGCGTTCCAAACCAAGGGGCAAGATCTGAAAACACAAGTCTGGAACCAATCCAGAGGATTAGCCAGAATTAGAGGGTCAGGAAGCAAGGCAAGGTAAAGCATAAGTCCAAACACCAAGCCAGAGCGTTAACCAAATCAGGGCTCAGGAGGCCAGAGAAGTTACTATGACAGGTGCTGCTTAACAACTGGAGACCAGAAAGTTATGCAGCAGGATCCAAGTCCTAAAGGAGGACCTTTAATGCAGCCTTAGAACCAATCAGAGAGAAGGGGCTGGACACACAGCTGGCCCTGTTTAGTGGCTGACCTAGTTACACAGGCTGTAGAGCAGAAGGCTACAATAGTGTACCGAAAGAGGTGGCAACACCAGCTGTTCCTTGACTGTATTGAATGCCCTTTGTTCTGCATTCCCTAAAACCCACATATGTTAAAGGAGGTCTCTTAATGGTTCTGTTAGCTGAGCTAAGTTTGGTAAAAGTTTTCCAAGCTTTTTGATATGGCTGGCCATACCTGAGACTTGCTTTATGGTAGGAACATCTTGGGGTTCAGGTAAGGCAAGTAATGTCTTTATTTTGTCTCATCTGGCTGAGTTCCATTTTGCTAATGATATGCCCACCAAATTTAATTTGCTCCTTCCCAAATTCATATTTCTCATTCCAAGTGAAACCAGATTGTTGGAAGCATCTCAAAACAGCATGCAGACTCTTGCCTTGTTCCTGTTTATTTTTGCCACATACCAACACATCATCAGCATTGCAAAGGGTGCTGGCAACCCCATCACGATATTCATAGATGTTAGGGTCAGAAGGGACCTCAGTAGATCATCGAGTCCGACCCCCTGCATAAGCAGGAAAGAGTGCTGGGTCTAGATGACCCCAGCTAGATACTCATCTAACCTCCTTTTGAAGACCCCCAGGGTAGGGGAGAGCACCACCTCCCTTGGGAGCCCGTTCCAGACCTTAGCCACTCGAACTGTGAAGAAGTTCTTCCTAATGTCTAATCTAAATCTGCTCTCTGCTAGCTTGTGGCCATTGTTTCTTGTAACCCCCGGGGGCGCCTTGGTGAATAAATACTCACCAATTCCCTTCTGTGCCCCCGTGATGAACTTATAGGCAGCCACACGGTCGCCTCTCAACCTTCTCTTGCGGAGGCTGAAAAGGTCCAGGTTCTCTAGTCTCTCCTCATAGGGCTTGGTCTGCAGGCCCTTGACCATACGAGTGGCCCTTCTCTGGACCCTCTCCAGGTTATCCGCATCCTTCTTGAAGTGTGGCGCCCAGAACTGCACGCAGTACTCCAACTGCGGTCTGACCAGCGCCCGATAGAGGGGAAGTATCACCTCCCTGGACCTATTTGTCATGCATCTGCTGATGCACGATAAAGTGCCATTGGCTTTATTGATGGCTTCGTCACACTGCCGGCTCATATTCATCTTGGAGTCCACTAGGACTCCAAGATCCCTTTCCACCTCTGTGCCACCCAGCAGGTCATTCCCTAGGCTGTAGGTGTGCTGGACATTTTTCCTCCCTAGGTGCAGTACTTTGCATTTCTCCTTGTTGAACTGCATCCTGTTGTTTTCTGCCCACTTGTCCAACCTCTACAGGTCTGCCTGCAGCTGTTCCCTGCCCTCCGGCGTGTCCACATCTCCCCATAGCTTTGTGTCATCAGCAAACTTGGACAGAGTACATTTCACTCCCTCGTCCAAGTCACTGATGAAGACATTAAAGAGTATCGGTCCAAGGACCGAGCCCTGCGGGACCCCACTGCCCACACCCTTCCAGGTCGAGACCGACCCATCTACCACGACTCTTTGGGTGCGACCCTCTAGCTAATTCGCCACCCACCGGACTGTGTAGTCATCCACATCACAGCCTCTTAACTTGTTCACCAGTATGGGGTGGGATACCGTATCGAAGGCCTTCCTGAAGTCTAAGTATACGACATCCACCCCTCCTCCTGTGTCCAGGCGTTTCGTAACCTGGTCATAGAAAGAGACTAGATTGGTCAGGCACGATCTGCCCGCCACAAACCCGTGCTGATTTCCCCTCAGCATAATTTGTCCTGCCGGGCTCTCACAAATGTGAGCCTTGATAATTTTTTCAAAGACTTTACCAAGGATGGAGGTGAGACTGACTGGCCTGTAGTTGCCCGGGTCCTCCTTCCTCCCCTTTTTGAAAATGGGGACCACATTAGCCCTTTTCCAGTCCTCCGGGACTTGGCCCGCGCAACACGAGCGTTCGAATATTCCCGCCAGTGGCTCTGCAGTGATGTCGGCCAGTGCCTTCAGCACCCTCGGATGGAGCTCATCCGGGCCTGCCGACTTAAAGGCATCCAGTTCTTCCAAGTGACTCTGCACCATCTCAGGATCTACGTATGGAAGTGTGGCGCCTTGCTGCTGCCTCTCTACAACCCCAGTGAGAGACTTGTCGTGCCCCTCACTTAGGAACACTGAGGCAAAGAACTCGTTGAGGAGTTCAGCCTTGTCCCCCCTGTCTGTCACCAATTGTTTCTGCCCATTTAGCAGGGGTCCTATTCCTCCCTGGGCCTTCCTTTTACTCCCAATATATCTAAAAAACAATTTCTTGTTGTCCTTTACTTGGGTTGCCATCCTCAGCTCCATGGTAGTTTTGGCCCGTCTACCTGCCTCCCTACAAGCACGAGCAGAGGAGGTATATTCATCTTTAGTGATCTCACCCTGTTTCCACTTTTTATGTGCTCCCCTTTTGGCCCTTAGGCTGCACTGGATTTCTCTGGTCAGCCATGGAAGCCTCCTGGCCCCTTTCCCTCTTTTGCCTCGCTCGGGGATCGTCTTGCTTTGTGCCCGAAGGATCGTTTCCTTAAGGCACAGCCACCCTTCTTGGGCTCCCATCCCTTCAAAACTCCTACTCTGCAGTGCGTCCTTGACTAATTGCCTGAGTCCATTGAGATCAGCTTTCCGAAAGTCTAGCACTTTCACCCTACTAGTTACCTTACCCACTCGACGTCTTATGTTGAATTCTATTAAGTGATCACTGTCTCCCAAATGGCTACTGATCTGGAGGTCCCCTATCATGTCATCCCCTGTTGCCAATACCAGATCCAGTATGGCATTCCCCCTAGTGGGACCATGCACCTCCTGTGTCAGGTGGAGGTCCTGTACACAGGTTAGAAACCTGCGTGAACGATGGGACCTTGCTGTCTGCGTCTCCCAGCAGATGTCCGGGTAGTTTAGGTCCCCCATGGCTACCGCCTCTTTAGCTTTTATAGTCTCCGAGAGTTGCCTCAGGAGCCCCACATCTATTTCTTCCCCTTGGTGTGGGGGTCTGTAGCAGACCCCTACCACCAAATCCCTTTCTCCTTGCCCCCCATGTAGCCTAACCCACAATCCTTCTACTTCCTCAACCTTGGATTCTGTCTTGATGAGGGTTGATGTATATTGCTCACTGACAAAGTGCAACCCCCCCCCCCTTTCTTCCCCGACCTGTCCTTTCTGTACAATCTATAGCCCTCAATATGTACCGCCCAGTCATGGGATGAATCCCACCAGGTCTCTGTTAGCCCCACTAAGTCATAGGTGTTTAGTGCAAGCAGGAGCGCTAGTTCATCCTGCTTGTTCCCCATGCTCCTAGCATTAGTATATAGGCACTTGAGCCCTGCGACTGGTGCCTTTGCTGCCCCCCCGCTCCGAGTCCCAAGGGGCCCATTGTTTCTTACCTTCTTGTTTCTTACCTGTGCCGTAGTGCTGGTCTCCCCATGGCTTTCAGGTTTCCAATGCTCTCTTTCTTCAGGCTGGGCTGTCCTTGTGGGTGCCACATGGTTTGGTGGTCCACAGCTTCCCCTGCCCTCGTACTCCCCTCCCCCCGATGAGCCTGGTTTAAAGCCTGCCGGAGGAGATCCGCCAACCTAGTAGAAAACAGACGCTTACCTTTGGGGGACAGGTGAAGCCCATCCCAGCTGAGCAAGTCCCTCATCGTGATGTGCGGGTCATTGTCCAGGAAGCCGAAGTCTGCCTTGAGACACCACTGCCGAAGCCGCCAGTTGGTCTCTCGGATGCAGTTCTCCTGCCGTCTTCTGCGTCCGTTCACTGGTAGGATCGAAGAGAAAACCACCTGTGCACCGAACTCCTTCAGCACGCCACCCAGAGCACTGTAGTCCGTCATCAGGTGATCGGGGGTTCTCCTGGCTGCATCATTAGTACCCACATGGACTAGGACCATGGGGTAGTAATCGGTGGGCTTGATCCTGGCCTGGATTACCTCCGTCACATCCCGAATCTTTGCTCCAGGGAGGCAGCATACCTCTCGTGCTGAGGGGTCCTGGCGACAGATGGGTCCTTCCGTACCTCTCAGGATGGAGTCTCCTGTGATGAGCACTCGTCGCCTCCTCCTCTGGGTCCTCGTGGATCTCTTGATCTGTTCGGAGTGTGAAGAACGTGGTGTTTCTTCTTGCCCAAGGGTTTCCTCCTCCCCTTCCATCTCCTGCAGGGTCGCCAGGTCCTCGTTCCTGAGAGATATGAGAGATTCTTTTTTAGAAATCTTCTGGGGTTGACAATATCCTGAAAGGAAGCTGATTGAAACAGTATCTTCTGAATAAGGTAATGAATATAGTTAATGGTTAGCAAGAGAGATTTGCCAGAACCCTGTTATAAGCTTCAGGCTGGCAGGGTTCTTTCAGTAGATGTGATCTCCTTTATCAGACCAACTGAGTAGTTGGAAAAAAGTTCTTAGCAAGCTTTCAGGCGCAGTCACCCTTCTTCAGGCATAGGAAGTCTCTGCTGTTCTGAGACTCCAAGGAATGTCATAAGCCTCTACTTTTGAGAATATTTCAGCTTCTGACAACTAAGTCAAGCTCTGTTCTACTGGAGGAAGCATGTGTCTTTCTCCACACACAGTTTAAGTAAGGTCCACACAAATACAGATTTTTCCACTGGGTTTTGGTACTACAACTGTCCCTGAACACCAGTCTGTGGGGACATATATTTGGGAAATAGTGGGAATGGTCTTTTCCATTCTCTTTGATTTTTCCTTGATTTTCTGTTGCAAAGGAATGGGAATGCATCACAGAGCTGTCAGAGCAAACAGAGTTAGTGATGGCATCAGTTTAATCTTGTATCCCATGACAGTTTCCCCAAAGCTTGAAGACTTGAGGATACATCTCTTGCCTGGTTAGTCTTGCTGTTAATGAAGTCCAGTTTCCCTAGTAGGCCTAATCCTGGCTATTGCTGGCAATCCAAGTAGGGAAACTGTTAACCCTTGTATCAAATAGCTAGGTTGTGGCAAAATAGTCCCTTCTTTGTCCACTTTCCCCTTGAACTAGTCATAGGCTTCTAATGTGCAATGCCTCTCACAGAATTTTATCCGATCTTTACAGTTCTCTGTCCCAGGAGTGATTATAATCTTTTGCAGGGATTGCAATAACTAGCTCCAGTATTGATTTTGAATTTAACAATTTGACCATTGAGATTTTTATTTGTGTGCTGTGGTGTTATCTTTTCTTCTGAGGATATACAGACTGGTTGTCATCTGATGCTAATTCCTATTCCAGAATTATTTCCACTACCCTGAATGATCTGCACACTACTATGAAGTGGCCTTTCTTGTGGCATCTCCTGAATTCTACACATTGCTAGACATTGTTGCCAGTCATGGTTGGTGTTTTACCAGATCTGCCACAAGCTTCTCTCCCATCATTTTTTAAATTTTCTATACCTTATAGTCACTCTGGTTTCATGGTTTATATGAGATCCCCTCCTCTCTTATATCTTGTCTCTACAAATCAAATATTACCAGATACAGGAAACCCTCACTATTCGTGGGTTCAGCATTCACAGTTTCAAATATTTGTGAATGCCAAGGAGCTCCTCGGGAGCAACACGCTTGCTGCTGCCACGCTCCTGCCACTGCTGCCAGAGCAGCCATGTCCCGCACTTCCCCCCCAGCCACTGGGGGCACTGAGCTCATGAGCGCAGACAGTGTTCATGAACACAGTGCCTTATTTGCAGATTTCACCATTCACAGGGGATACGGAAACATATCCCCCACTAATGGCGAGGGTCATCTGTGAAATTTTAAGTATGCTGTTAGTCTGTAAATCACATTGCTTTCTGATTATTGTTTCTTGCATCTTAACTTTTCTTAAAGCTTTTGATAGTGTGAGTTCTGGATCAGTTATGCTGATAAATGAGTCTCTCTGATGCCCATAACAATCCTGTCTCATGATTGCTTCTTTCAAAACTCCATAATTGCAGGGTCCAGTCAGAATGTAAACTGCAGTAATAAAAGATTGCTGTTTCCCCTGGTTCCTAGCATCTCGTATTAAATTTAGCCCTTCCATATATAACATTTTGTTTATCAATAAAGTGGGCATCAAAAGCATCTTTCACTTTCTTTTCCTCATGAGTGAAGAGAAGAACACAAAGGATATCATCTGCAGCCTCTTCTATAGCAAAGACAAGCATGTTTATTTGGCATTCTTATGTCCTTTCTGATATCCCTGAAGCCATCCAGCACATCTCAAACTTTCTGCTCCAGTGAGGCCTGCCATAAGACGTCGAGTGGGTAAGGTAACTAGTAGGGTGAAACTGCTAGACTTTAGGAAAGCTGATTTCAATGAACTCAGGTGATTAGTCAAGGATGCACTGCGGAGTAGGAAATTTGAAGAAATGGAAGCCCAAGAAGGGTGGCTGTGCCTTAAGGAAACGATCCTTCGGGCACAAAGCAAGACGATCCCTGAGCGAGGCAAAAGAGGGAAAGGGGCCAGGAGGCTTCCCTGGCTGACCGGAGAAATCCAGGGCAGCCTAAGGGCCAAAAGGGGAGCACATAAAAAGTGGAAAAAGGGAGAAATCACCAAAGATGAATATACCTCCTCTGCTCGTGCTTGCAGGGAGGCAGTTAGACAGGCCAAAGCTACCATGGAGCTGAGGATGGCAACCCAAGTAAAGGACAACAAGAAATTGTTTTTTAGATATATAGGGAGTAAAAGGAAGGCCCAGGGAGGAATAGGACCCCTGCTAAATGGGCAGAAACAATTGGTGACAGATAGAGGGGACAAGGCTGAACTCCTCAACGAGTTCTTTGCCTCAGTGTTCCTAAGTGAGGGGCACGACAAGTCTCTCACTGGGGTTGTAGAGAGGCAGCAGCAAGGCGCCACACTTCCATGCGTAGACCCTGAGGTGGTGCAGAGTCACTTGGAAGAACTGGATGCCTTTAAGTCGGCAGGCCCGGATGAGCTCCATCAGAGGGTGCTGAAGGCACTGGCCGACATCATTGCAGAGCCACTGGCGGGAATATTTGAACGCTCGTGGCGCACAGGCCAAGTCCTGGAGGACTGGAAAAGGGCTAATGTGGTCCCCATTTTCAAAAAGGGGAGGAAGGAGGACCCAGGCAACTATAGGCCAGTCAGTCTCACCTCCATCCTTGGTAAAGTCTTTGAAAAAATTATCAAGGCTCACATTTGTGAGAGCCCGGCAGGACAAATTATGCTGAGGGGAAATCAGCACGGGTTTGTGGCGGGCAGATCGTGCCTGACCAACTTAGTCTCTTTCTATGACCAGGTTACGAAACGCCTGGACACAGGAGGAGGGGTGGATGTCGTATACTTAGACTTCAGGAAGGCCTTCGATACGGTATCCCACCCCATACTGGTGAACAAGCTAAGAGGCTGTGATGTGGATGACTACACAGTCCGGTGGGTGGCGAATTAGCTAGAGGGTCGCACCCAAAGAGTCGTGGTAGATGGGTTGGTCTCGACCTGGAAGGGTGTGGGCAGTGGGGTCCCGCAGGCCTCGGTCCTTGGACCGATACTCTTTAACGTCTTTATCAGCGACTTGGACGAGGGAATGAAATGTACTCTGTCCAAGTTTGCAGATGACACAAAGCTATGGGGAGATGTGGACACGCCAGAGGGGAGGGAACAGCTGCAAACAGACCTGGATAGGTTGGACAAGTGGGCAGAAAACAACAGGATGCAGTTCAACAAGGAGAAATGCAAGGTCTGCACCTAGGGAGGAAAAATGTCCAGCACACCTACAGCCTAGGGAATGACCAGCTGGGTGGCACGGAGGTGGAAAGGGATCTTGGAGTCCTAGTGGACTCCAAGATGAACATGAGTTGGCAGTGTGACGAAGCTATCAAAAAAGCCAATGGCACTTTATCGTGCATCAGCAGATGCATGACAAATAGGTCCAAGGAGGTGATACTTCCCCTCTATAGGGCGCTGGTCAGACTGCAGTTGGAGTACTGCGTGCAATTCTGGGCGCCGCACTTCAAGAAGGATGCGGATAACCTGGAGAGGGTCCAGAGAAGGGCAACTCGTATGGTCAAGGGCCTGCAGACCAAGCCCTACGAGGAGAGACTAGAGAAACTGGACCTTTTCAGCCTCTGCAAGAGAAGGTTGAGAGGCGACCTCCATTGACAATGCACATGCACACCCTGATACAAGAAATAACGGCCACAAGCTAGCAGAGAGCAGATTTAGATTAGACATTAGCAAGAACTTCTTCGTAGTTCGAGTGGCCAGGGCCTGGAACGGGCTCCCAAGGGAGGTGGTGTTATCCCCTACCCTGGGGGTCTTCAAGAGGAGGTTAGATAAGCATCTAGCTAGGGTCATCTAGACCCAGCACTCTTTCCTGCCATGCAGGGGGTCAGACTCGATGATCTATTGAGGTCCCTTCCAATCCTAACATCTATGAATCTATCCCCACAGACAAACTTCTTGAACAAAGTCATTTGTTTTCTGGCTTCCATGGTCACCCTAAGATTTCATCTCCAGTGCACACAGTTTCTCCCCAACTCCATCTGTCCTGTCTCAGTTTGAGGATGTCTCTCACTCTGTTTTTTCTCTCTTGAAGGAATCAGTCCTGCGCCTGACACCATAGTGTCGGTTGTAATCTGCTCCCCTGCAGGGGCTCTCCAACCTTGATTGTCGCCCCCTGTGTTTTGCCTCTTAGTCATCTCTAATAAGTGAGAAGGAGAGGACTTTATGATTAGTCCATGCTAGCATTGCTTTGATGATCAGTGTGTATGGCACTTCTGCCACTCAGTGGGGCTGTCTAACAGGGAGCCAGAGATTTCTGTTACTTTAAGGGGAGAGTGTGGCAGGCCATGCTTGCTGTGTGGGACAGGCAGGCTGAGCAGAGGCTACCTGCTAGAAAGCAAGCGAGCCAGAGAGAACAGGGATAGGAGCTTTCAGTGACAGTGACTATCCTGGAGCTAGGTGCCCTGCAATAACTAGTCAAGGGGCAGATCTCCAGGTAGCCAGGGAGTAAAGGCTGCAAGCAGTTGGGTTAGGCTGCAGCAGAGGAAGGCAGGTTGGCCATTAAGCAAAAGAGGAAACCCCTTTGTGTGGCTGGGAAGCCACATAACCAGAACAGTGGTGCTTTGGGGGTGTATAAGTGAGGCAGGCAATCTAGCCCTGAATGCTGCAGGGAGAGGAGCACCTGGGGAGAGAGAGACTGACTCAGGCTAAGAAGGCTAAAGCTGGGTGAGAGGGGTTAAAACCCAAGAGGGGTGGAAGTCACTCTAGGGCCAGGGGCCAAGTGAAGGGTGAGAGCCTTGCCAGAGCCAGGAACTCAGTAGGCTGAGTAAATGGAGCAATGGACAGGGCCAGAGGACCCAGTGAATGAATGCAAAGTAAGCCTGTGAGGTATGGACATGGCTAGGGGGCAGCTGGAGGCCATGATTACTGCCCATAAGACTACTTGTGCTCCAAGCTATGGGTATGGCCAGGAAAGCCACGATTGGCTTTCCTGGAAAGCTACCTGTAAAGACCAGTATCAGCCAGGCACAAAAAATACTAGCCAGCAATTATAAAATAAGGAGGGATCATAGTTTTCTTCAGGGAAAAAGAAAAATCTCTGTTTTAAAAAATACAAAAACCTGCATTTTTCTATGACCTACTGAAAGCGCTGTGAAAGTCCTACAGCAAGTGGTGCCATTTCTGTTCTCTAATTTTTGCCACGGTTTTTGTGTCTTGGCAAATCAGCAGTGCTTCCCCCCCTGCTGATTGCCTGAGAGGCAAAAACTGCAGCAAAAATGAGAGAGCAGAAAAGGTGCCACTTGCCACAGATGCCGCTGCACTTTCAGTAGACCATAGAAAAATGCAAATTCTGTGGTTTTCCATGTTTTTTTTTCCTCGAGGTGAATGGAAATCTAGGATCCCTGGGAATGAGGCTGATTCTAGGGCTTCAGTGGCAGGTGAAGCAGAAAAGGGAGGGTCCTCTGAGGAACCAGAGTGGCTACCAGGGGGTGTCACAGCTGCCCTTGAGGCCCATCAAGCTACAGGCTAGAACCTTATTTTGTGTTCAGTTGTCATGTTACTTTACCTTATGTGGTTGTTGCTGATCAAGGAAGCTAAAAGGCGCATCGGTCCTGCCTGCGTGCCTGGAATTGTTACTTGCCGAGTCCCAGGAAACTCTGGTTTATAGAACCAAGTATTACAACTGGTGGCAGTAGACTCAAGATAGCAAAGACGTAAGTAGAAATACACTAGCGATGCCAGTGAAAGCAGACTCCTAGCGCTTATCTCTGGAAGAGTGGACTGACAGGCAAGCAGCACTGTGCCTACCAGTGTGCTTGGAAGGAGATGCCACAGCCTTTCATTTGCAGCTTCCCTGTGCAGAGCATGGGACTTGCAGACAGTTGTGCAAACACTAGTCTGATCCATAGGAGAGGTTTGCCCCTCGATGCACCGAGACGAATGTGCATTGAGAGGAATGGCCTTCCCTCCTTTCAGCCTGGTTTTTGGGTGGTTTAGTGCAGTAGAACTGCTGTCCTGAATCTGGACCTGGCTATGAGAAGGGACCTGTGCAGCATGCAGATGACAGACCCAGGAGAATCCTAGGTGAAGACTGGTAAGTGAATGGTTTAATATGGGCACTCCCTCAACTGCCAGCAAAGGAAGAGGATAACCTGGAGAAGCTGTAGTCTGTCTGATACCTGTAGCTAGAACATGGAGGCAGAGGCTGGGCTTCCTTAGATCTCACCTGTTAATTGCTGGCCTCAAGGGCACTCCTGGGCATCAGATCCAGCATTCCAAGACATGATTGCTAGCAAAGGGGCTGAAGGAGCTTGAGGGCAGCAGTCTGAGAGTGCCCTGTGGGCCAGATGAGAGAGACTGTTTCCTGAGCAGGTCCCAGGCCTGCTAACATTCCCCACTGGAGATGTGTGATGTGAAGGTCAAGCCTACTTGAGTTGAAACTGCCCATGCAGAAAGGAGCCACATCCAAGGAAACTAGATATATTCAGAGGTGCTGCCATCAGCAGTTGCCAGAATGGGCCATGTGAAGACCTGCTGTTATCTGTCTGGCAAGGCAGATGGCTAGAAGACTTCAGTTCTGTTAGACAGAGGAACTGAAATAAGTCCGATTCATGGCCAATGAGGGTCACCAGCAGTCCATCGCTGACTGGGGGATGGGGTGGGGAGGGTCCCTCAGCAGCCAATCTTAAAAGCTGGAAGTGCCAGCAACGCATGGACAATCTCAGGGTGTGCATGTGCATTGTCAATGGAGGTAGGCAAAGAAAATTTCTACTGAAGTTGTTAAATATTTGATCCTTAATCTTAGCCACTACAATCACCCTTAAATGTCCATATCCTGCTCAACTTGGCTTCCTGGACACAAAGTGGGTATCTCTTATATTGACAAGTATCTGAGAGCTGTTGCACTGGGAGTGGATTTCATCTCAGGGATGTTAATAGAACAAAGTTGGCCTTGTACAGTATTCAGATACTAGATGTGGGTAAGAGGCAGTGCGAATTTGGGAGGAGAGGAGGAGCAACTCCTGGGGTCCTAGAGGTGAATCTGCCATGACTTGTAAATGTGAATTATTCTTTGCAGTAGCTTGAAATGAAGTATCAGGAAAACCAGATCATCATGTAATAATACCCGAGTCAGGGATGGGGAAAATACAGCCCGGGGACTGGATGCGGCCTGCTAGGCTATTCTATCCAGCCCACAGGGCCCCTAAAAAAATTCATATTAATCTGCCCTGAGCTGCCCGTCATGTGGCCCTTGGTGGCTTACCAAAACTCAGTAAGTGGCCCTCTGCCCAAAATAATTGCCCGCCCCTGCCTTAAGTGCATAGGACTGCTGCACTGACCCTGTAGGAGTATCTGACGCTACAGCTGTTTAGTCAGAATTGCTGTTCAGGAGAACTGTGTTTCAGACTGTACCAAAGGGGGAGTTCTGCGTCACGGGCAGGGCCCTCCAGGAGGGCCGTGATCTCCTCAAGGCCCCTCCCCCGTGCCAAGCCGCTCCAAGGGCACCCTCCGATTCTCACCCGCCACGTCTTTGATGTTTATATAAGTTTGGGAGGCTGCCTTATGCCCTCTTGCACATGGTTTGTTGGGACCTCCGTCCCCGTGGTTTCCCGGACTCTCCATGGGTCTCACTGTATGATGGGTGCTTTCTGGGCACCCTAGCCTTATGGGCTGTGTGTGGCTCCAACCACCCCTTACCACGCCCCAAGCCTCGCAGTTGGACTAGACGTTGTTCGGTCTCTTGGTCTACTCTCACGCCCCTCTCTCTGGGGCCTTCTCTGTACTGCTACCCTCTTACCTGGGCCTTCTCAAGAGTACTGCCCCTCTCTTGGGGCTCTCTCTCCAATGCCACCCCTTTCCTGGGGCTCTCTGTGCCGACACTGGGCCTTCTCGGTAAAGCCGCCCCTCTCCTGGGGCTCTCTATGCCCACTCTGGGACTTCTCGGTCAAGCCGCCTGTCTCTCGGGCCCACCGCACTGCTACCCCCTTTCTCTGGGGCTCACCGTACTACTACCCCCTCTCTCTGGGGTTTACCGCAATGCTACGCCCTTCTCCAGGGGCTTGCCACGCCCTCACTGCGGCTTCTCAGTAGCACCCCCTCTCTGGGTCTCGCCATGCCCGCACTGGGCTTCTCAGTAGTGGGCTGGGGCCCGTGCACCCCGTACGCCACGCCCTCACTGGCGCTGGGGCCCCCACACCACTGTGGGTTCCCTATGAGCATGCTGCGCCCTCACTGGCGCTGGGGCCCCCACACCACTGTGGGTCCCTATGAGGCCTCCTCCAACCCCTAATAGCCTCACTCAAACCACCGGTGTAACAACAAAGCAAAACACAAACTCAAACCTCTTGGCTACAACTTAAACATAAGCCACCTGGCTATAACAACATTGCTCCAATGTCCCAGAGCTGCCATCCTTACTCAGCTGAAGCTGTACCTGAGATCAGGCTGCTTCTCACATCTTTACTTCAGGAGCTCCTGCCTCTCTGGCTGCTGGCAGGGAACTGACTCTAGCCCCAGCCCCTAGGGTTTATAAGGGCCAGGCCCTGCCCCTTCTGGTCAGCTGACCTCCTGGTTGCCCCGGGCAACCCACAGCTGTGCTCCCTATTCCCTGCCAGGGCTCTTTCCCCGGCAGTTTCCCCTCTCTAGGAGCAGAGCACCTTGCTCCAATAAGAGCAGTTAATGTTACTGAGCTGGAGGTGTAAATAATGAAAAAAGCAGACCATAGGGAGAATGTCCAATGTACCTGGGTCACTAGGGTAGAGGTCAAGAGCTTTGAAGTATCTCAGGACTTCAAAGAAAGAAGGGTTGGCTTGAAAAATATCCAAAGGCAAAGAAAGGGGTCTGTCAGAACAGTTACATTTACCTTAAGCTCAGGGTTCTCCAGGAATAATGAAGAAAGTGGGAGATATGATCAGGCGCCCTATTGGACTGAACTTCAATCAGGGAGTGGTCCTGTGAGGTAGCCTTGTGTCCGAGTCCTCTGACATACCAGGTAGCAGTGAAAGAGAAGCTATATCTCATCCTAACCTGTAGCCTGATTTGAGCGGTCTACAGCACCTTGGGCACCCCTAACTGACAGTTTAACAGAGACTTAAAGATATACATGCCTTACAGAAGAGCTAGCCCGTAGGTATTTCCAAATAGCTGCCCAGTCCCCACAAGGCAGACACATGGATAAAATATCAAGAGCAAACATTGTAGTTGCTGTGTGTAACAGGTCGCTTATAAACCCTGTTACTTAGGCTCATAGAGCTGTGGGTGCCCGAGGGTGGAGGCGCAATGGTGGCCAGAGGATTTCACTTAAGTAGAACCAGCTTCAGGGAATCCCACACAGGGAAGGAATCAAGAGGATCGCTGCGGGGGTACTGGATGTTGTAGATAAAAAGAGACAGCCAAGAAGAGCAAACTGCTCAAGAGGGCAATGGAGGAGAGAGCGAGATCCCAGCGGGGGTGGGGAGCGGTAGGAGCCAAACTGACTGCAACAGAGCAGACCTAATACAGGCAGGTCAGACAGAGGTTTTCTATTTAACACAGCGTTTGGCTGTGATGAGGCAGGTCTGGGTCATGGGACACGGTCACCCTGGAAGAAAAGAGAGAGAAAGCTAGAATGAGTTAACTTTTAGCCACCACTTACCTAAAGACTGTGCTGATTTATGCTGAACTACTACCCGAACTGTTTGTAGTCTGGGCAGGAACACAAGAAAATAAGCGAAGTGGCTATTTAAGTTAAACACCTTGGGCGCGTCCACACATGCAAGCATTTGCGCTTGCAGCAGCTCAATAGAAGTGGTGCAAATTTGAGCCGGGGCTTTTTGCCTCGGTGCACGTGCTCGGACGTGCACTTTGGTGTGGAACAAATTGTGCCACTTGGGGCAAAATAACCCTGCCTGGCTCCTTCCGGATCTGCAGCCAGGGGGAGCTAGAGCCTGGGGCCAGCACCTGTGCTGTCCCCAGCAGTATAAAAATCTGTCCTGTCCTGGCCCGGTCCATACGAAAAGCTGCCCTGGCAAGCAGCTTGGGGCTACCTGCTCTCTGGAGCTTCTGGGGCCTGGCCACTTGATACATGGGGACACTACCCCTTGTGCCAGCTGGACTGCTGCAGCAGTATCCCAAATCCATTTTTTAAAATACCCCCAAATCCATGTTCTTCCACATTTAAAACAAAAAAACCATTCTACACACACACACACACACACACACACACACACACACACACACACATATATCTAGAAACAGAGAGAGAAAGAAAGAGACAGTGATAAGTTGGGTAATGCTTTATTGGTATATTTACAATGTTAAAGCAATTTGGAAGCCTACCAGTGTCTCTACCATCATGAAAAAATAAATTCTAAATACCTATGTGTTGATGTGTGCTTTTGGTTTTCTTCACACATGATGGGTGTGTGATGTGGTGTTTGTAGAAAGGGGGTGATAAGGGGTGTGGGGGAAAGCAGGTGGGTGGATATGGAGGGTCTGGGTTGGTCTGTGGGTAGGAGTGGGGCAATTGCTGGGGGCACTGTGTGTGTGGGGGACCTTGTGTGGGGGCTGCTCAGGAGGGGTGGGTCCCCTGGCCCCCACAGGGTGCAGTCCACCCCAAACAGCACATGGAATGCACCCCCCCCCGCCAAGGGTCCCAGCTCCCCCCTGGAGAGCCACAGTCCCTATCCCCCACAGGGCCCCAGCCCCCCAACCAGGGTCCCAGGCGCCCTGGAGGCCCCCCCATCCAGGGTCCCAGCTCCACCCTGGAGGGCCACAGCCCCCCTGCCCAGGGCCCATAACTAACCTTTAACAGCAGCAGCGGGGGGGCCATACGCCAAGCCCAGCCTGGTTCTGCCAGCCCTGGGGCTGCTCTTGCCACCCAGCTGGGCTGGTCTTGTGGCAGCAGGACCCAGTGCGGCATGCGGGGACCGCGTACAAGGCCCAGCTGGATCCTGGGCCTCCTCTGCAGTCCAGCAGGGCTGGGCCCATGGTGACAGGACCCAGTGCAACATGCAGGGACCAAATGCCAGGCTTAGTTGGATCCTGGGGCCTCTCTGCAGCCCAGCCGGGTTGGACCCAGATCCCTGAGGCTTGCTAGTCTGGCTTTGCACTGGAGCGGGTCGCACAGCTCCGGAAGGTGCACACAGGAGCCACGCCTCCCAGAGCCCTGTGACCCGCTCCAGTGCAAGGCCAGACTAGTGAACCACATGGGGCTGGGCCAGGTCCTCACCCCACCCCCCCGCAGGTATAGAGGGCAGAGGTGGGAGCCGGCCCTGGGGCCTGACCCATGCTGACAGGAGTCGGCGCATGCTGCTCCGGGTCCTTCTGCAGCCAGGCCCTTCCTATAGCTGCAGGACCTGGCCCGGCGCATGGCAAATGCGCGGAGCCAAGCCAGGTCCTGCTGGCCCTGGGGCTGCTCATGCCACCTGGCAGCCAGGAGGCACGAGCAGCCCCAAACCTGGCAGGACCTGGCTTAGCTCTGTGCAGTCTCCACACACTAGGTCGGGCCAGGGAACACGAGCCGCCCGGGGCTGTCAGTATGGGCCAGGCCCCAGGGCCAGCTTCTGCCTCTGCCCGCTGTGCCTGCCGGGGGGTGAGGATACCTGGCCCAGCCCCATCTGGCTTGCTAGTCTGGCCTTGTACCGGAGCAGGTCCCAGAGCTCCGGGAGGTGTGGCTCCTGTGCCCGCCTCCCGGAGCCGTGCGACCTGCTCCAGTGCAAAGCCAGACTGGTGAGTCTCAGGTATCTTGACCAGGTCCTCATCTCCCCAACAGCCCCAGGGACATCCCCCCCACCCCCACCACTCTCCAACCCTCCTCCCCCACATCCCCCTGCCACCCCTCACCCCACTAGACACCCATGAACCCCCTCCCCCCCAACTTACCTTGGACAGTGCCAGAGGCAGCAGGAACATAAAAGAGATGCTCTGGCCAAAACCAGAGCGTCTCTTTTGGAGGACTGGTTCTGGGCATTGTCTTGAACTGTGCCTTGCTCTGCTCTATTGAGGAGCAGTTTTTTTAGACCCCTGGATATCCAGGGGTCTAATTGTCTCCCCGCGCTGCAAACTTGCAGCACGGGGAACATTTTTTCATTCCTGCACGTGCCTGTTGCCTCGCCTCAAAGGGGTTTGAGGCGGGGCAACAGGCACGTGCACGCTCGTCTGGACGTGCCCCTTGAGAGCACCTGGTATTCTTTATTCAGGATTAATCTTTTAATTTTCTCCCAAAGGCGTGGCAGGAGAGCTCCCAAACAAGGTGGGGAGGGACTCCACCCCTATCACATAACTAGTGCATTGGCTGGGAACCAGGTCCCCGAAAACAATGGAAAAGATGGAAGTGCAGACACCTGTGGACTGGCAGAAAACCCACTCCATCCCCGTAACACTGATTTAGTATCTAGATACCATAAGAGAAAAATGGTAGCTGGGGAGCACGAGAAGGCTGCCTGCCTTTGTGACACCCCTTAGATCAGTGGTCACCAACCAGTGGATCTCAAGCCACCGGTAGATCTCGGAGCCTCTTGCGGTAGATCCAAGGCTGGGGTTGGGGGCTGAGTGAGTGCCCACGTGCATGCACTCACGCACACACCCCAGCCCAGCAGGTCAGTCTGTGGGAGATGGTTTAGTTTTAGTTATTTGCTACTCTTTGAAATGCCCCGATTTGTTCACTGGTTCCAGATGCATTTGGCAGAACTGAAATTTTAGAGCAGACAGCACTGTTACACAGAAGGTGATTATCTGGGGAGAGGAGCACCAGGAAGTGTTTGAGTGCAGAAAGGGAAGATTTTTCATCCATGCTGTGCCTTAATTCCAGGATGCTGTTGGATTTGCACTTAACTACATGAGCTTGATAAGCACAGGCTTTTGGAGGTTACAAACTAAATGAGGGAAACCAGCAGTTGGCTATATAACCAGAGTGCCTGGCTATGGAAATGCCCAAGGTGGATTGTCCATGTTTGGTAGATGTGAAATTCCCAGTGTACATGAACCAGAGGAGTATACCACCACCGCTTGGGTCTGTAGGGGGACTTAGGAAAGGTAAGGCAGATACGGAACTAGGGCTAGCATCATTCAGAAAGAGACAGGGAACAAAGGGTTTAAAAACCGAATGGTCCAGTATAAAACAGGACCAATGGCTGTCCTAAGCCTGGGATTTGCGGTGACCCCCTGGCTTCGCCCAAAACTAACACTGTCTGAGGTATACTTGGACTTTGCTTCGTCTTAACGAACTGTAGCCAAGAACATGCCCTTTTCCTAGTGAAAGTGCAAGCTCTGAGGCTGTTCTCTGGCTTTCCTCAAAGTATTCAGGTCAATCTCCACCCCCTCCTATATCCTATAAAGAACAGTTGGTGGTTTCAGAGAGCATTCAGCCATAAGGACAAGTCAGGTTAAATGCACTGAGCCTTAGTGGCACAGTGCTCAGGGAAAGAAGAGGAAGAAATGCAGTCAGTCCACACGGGCTAGAAATTGTGGGAATTAGGTTTGGTAAAAAACAGTTTTATCAGCTAGGACCATGCCTGCCCTGCTGTATGCCTGCCCACAGAACATCCTCTCCAGGCCTGGGCCAGCCAAGTATCAGTGATCTAGGCCAGCCGCGTGTGACAGAGTAAGCTTCAAAGCCCATTGCTAGCACCAGCCTGCCTCCTGTCTATGGGCATGCCACCTGCCTACCTCTCCTGCCACACCTTGTTGGTAAATAATAAAGATAGTACTTAGATGGGAGACTGCCCATTTTTGAAAGCCTGATGTGTAGGGGTGATATCACAGCTCCAACCCTCCCTACACAGCAGCCCATGCCTCACAGATAGCATCCATTTTTATAAATGCTCTGGCCAGAAGCTGGGCCAAACTCTGCCCCATGTTGGGCTTCTTCCATTCACTCAATCATACTGCCCCCTCTCACAGGGCCTCACTCACTCCACCCCTCTTCTGGGCCTCTTTCACTCTGTCCTGCTCCCCAAGAACAGCCTTCAGGCCAGCAGGCTTACTCACACTCACTCTGGGTGATCAACCTTGCAGCCCTCTGGGTGCCTCTTGCAACCTAGCTTGCAAGTGATGGTCCATGCCTAACCCTAGGCTGAATCTAGCCACCAGCCCCTTCCTAGGCACTCAGCTCTTTCTGCCCCTTCTTGGGGCCACTCTCCACCCCTCCTTGGGGTCACCTTTATGCCCCTCCTGGGATTCACATTACCCCCTCATTTGCTTGGGATCTTACACCCCCAGGGGCTCAGGTGCCTTTCCCTCAGCATCCCTGGCTCCATAGTTTGTATACTGTCAACTATATACTGGGGGCTGAGGTTTTAAGACACCCCTACCCACCTTTCACCGGGGAGGTAACTGGCCTGTCATTTCCTGGGGGCTCCCCTGCCACTAGGAGCCCCAGCAGGGTGTAGTTTCAAGTTATACCCAGGATCAGGAGCCTCCAAACCATCCTCCATAGCTCTTACCTTCACCTCCAAGGTGTTTTACAAGTAGCTCAACGCAATGTTGCCTCCTTGGCTGCTCAACACAGACTACTGCCTTTCCGGCCTAAGTTTGAAAATGGCCACCGCAATCAGCCACCTGGCAGCTCCCTGCTCCGGCCCTCAAAAGTGGCAGGCACCACAGGTGCTCTGTCACAACATGTCAGACTTGTTTAACCCTGTTAGCAAATAAAAACCTAGGATTCCAGACTAGCCCAGGGATTGACATGACACCTCGTTCAATGAGTGACAGAAAGGCTTTATTTACAAGTATTAAAAATAAAGTCAAGTGAGCACAAACAAAATCAAAATCCAGTAATTAGCTATACGGTGATGATTTCTCACCAAACAGGTGCCGAAGAGGCGGTCTGTTTCTCTTCAACTTCTCGAGTAAATTGGGCGCGTTAGCCACTGGTGTCAGAGAGATTTCTCACTCTTGAATCGCGCGTGCTGTTTGCTGTTTTGCTGCCTTTTTATACCCTTAGCTTAGCATCTTTAAAGCATTCTTTTAGTTGTGTAAATCAAGAGAGTCCCAAACAGTAATTGATGGGAAAATCCTGTTAATTAACCTACTCATCACTGGTTATCAGAAACTTCTAATTTGAATGAGTTACTTTCTTCAGTAAGAAGAGGTTATCCAGTTTGGAACATATCAAGAAACTGATTAACAGCCAGGAAAAACATATGAAATCAGGAGAAGACATCTATCACATATGGAGAATATCTCGTCCTGCACATAAACACGAGTTAATCGCAAAAGAAATATTTACCATACTAATGAATCAATGATAGACATTTCATATGGTTATACACCAGACAACTAGGCGTCTGCCTGAAATCATCCTGAATGTAGCAAGATACGCTGAAGAGATACCTCATTATTATTATTATTATTATTATTATTATTATTATTATTTTTCTCAGATGGCCTAGCCATGATCTCACGTCCCCTTGCATTATGTAGTTAGCATCAGTATTCTGTATTTTAACTTCTGTGAGTAGACCCGAGCTTAGCATGAGTTTCAGAGTCATCAAACCCCATGAGCCAGATTCAGTCTGTAGGGCTTTTTGTGAGTGGGACAACCCACCTCTGGTAGTGGGGTGAACAGTGCAGCATTAATCCTCTGGACGTTGGTCCTGCTGACATAGCAGCTCTGGCAGCTGTGAGGGTGAATACCACTATTCACCCTGCCACTGAACTTCTGGCATATCAGCCAGATGACCTGCCTCCCTGGGCTAGATCTGGCCTGTGGGTTGCATGTTTGACACCCCTGATCTAGGCAACTGGATTATGTCATCTGGGATATTAACCTCATATCTGATTCATTTCACCCCCTGTTTTCTTCCTCTGTTTAATCCCATTTCTTCCAGGAGTAGTGCCTTTGAGTCACCAGAACTGCAGCCTCTGGCCTTCCACTTTTTCCCCTTGTACTGCTTTGCATCTGCTAGGTGCCACTGTGCTAAGGAAGACATCAGCCCCCGCAGCATCACAACCCAAGATGCTGGCACTGGCCTTCACCCTTTGCAGTCTGTGATGAAAGTGCACTTTCCTCAGAGGGAAGCAGCCAGAAACGGCAGCCCCACTTTGAGCTTATCTCAAATATGCTTTTATCGGTAATTTCTGAGAAAGGGAATGAAAACCAGAAAAATGAACAGATCATCCAGCTCAGGTGCACCCAGCAGAAAGGGCATCTCATCTGGAATTGAATGAGATACCTTGTCATGCATCCAAAGATGCATCTCAAGCCGGTCCAGAGAGGTGATACTCCCCCTCTATGCAACTTTGGTCAGGCTGCAGTTGGAGTACTGCGTCCAGTACTGGGCACCGCACTTCAAAAGGGATGTGGCCAGCCTGGAGAGGGTTCAGAGGAGGGCCACCCACTTGGTGAGAGGGCAGCAGGACAGGCCCTACAAGGAGAGACTGAAGGACCTGAACCTGTTCAGCCTCAGCAGGAGAAGGCTGAGGGGGACCTGGTGGCTGCCTACAAGCTCATCAGGGGAGATCAACAGCAAATAGGCAGAGCCCTTTTCTCCCCAGCACCACCTGGGGTGAGGAGGAACAATGGTCATAAGCTGATGGAGAATAGGTTTAGGTTAGAGAACAGAAGGCAATTTTTTACAGTTAGGGTGGCCAAAATCTGGAACCAACTTCCCAGGGAAGTGGTCCTCACCCCTATCTTGGGCAAATTCAAGAGGAGGTTGGATGATCACCTGTCCGGGGTCTTATGAACCCAGCATTCATTCCTGCCTGTGGCAGGGGGTCAGGCTAGATGATCTGTTCAGGTCCCTCCTGACCCTAGCTACTATGAAACTATGAATGGGCACAGGGCAGGGAAAAGTACTTGCAATAAGTTTGGAAGGAAGCTGTGCTGTTTCAGACCCATGACAGGGGAAAGAGCAACAATCCAGGATTTAAGAGCATATGGTCTGGTTTCCACCACATGACAACCCCCCTGCTTTTGGAGCACCCTTGAACTACATTGGCATTTCTTCATTGTGAAGTCTGCTCATTAAGGCAGAGTATCAGGAACCATATTCATTTTCTGTTAATAGCTTATGTCAAACAATCTCTCTTCCTGTTGCAAACATACATCACCATAGGGGTAGATTAGATTGTCTGGAAGTGTTAATTTCCCCTAAGTCTTAGATACATGTCCATTAGCCACTCTGCTGTGTGGTGAACCATTCCAGAGAGCACCTTTTGCAGCACTTCATTACCATGCAAATGGGAATGGACTTTTCCACACAGCATAGCTCAGGTTAGAGGATTACAGCATGGCTTTAAGGAGAGCCCATCCCGAACACAAATGATTGCAATCATCAGTATTTATATAACTGGGCCAATTCACACCAGGCAGCTTGAGCAGCACCTGTCCATGTATCCAGAACAGTGATTTCCCTCTCTAGAGTACTTACACTATTCAGACAAGTGCCTAGTATCCCAGAAAGAGCTCTTGCCACCTTCCCCCTTCAGCCTCTTGTCCATGTTTGTTTCAGAGTCTGCTGCAGTTCACCTGCACCCTCCTGGCAGGAAGTGCTAAGAGCACTCTGTCAGGACTGCTGTCACAGGTGCTACAGACAAGGACTTTCACTTCCCTGCTCCTGCACTTGTGCCTTAGTCTACACAGCCTCAAGCCACACGGTTTCCCATTCTCAAAAGCATCCACACTAAAGACATGCAGGAAAAGTTGCAGGCATGTTTGTAGAGTCACTGGCTTAGGTTGATGGAACATCACATTGCAAAGTCATTTTCATCTTGCCAGGAGCAGAAGGGAAAAGGAGGACCTAGAGCCAGGCAAATCAAACTTCAAGCCTATTCCCAACATAGCTCTCCAGACCCCTTGAGTGCCCTGTCCCCTGCCTCTGAAAGGACCAAGAAGGAATGCAAGTAAATAGGATGTTCTGCAGCCTTCTCCTCTGCTCCCAGAAGCTACCATGGGTGTCAGTGCAGGAGACTGACAAGGTCCCCTTCCTGTTGTTATTATAATTATTATTAATAATAATTATTATTATTATAATAATAACTTGTTCTTCTGTAGAACCTTCTGTCAGCAGATCTCAAGGCACTTTACAGTGGAGATCAAATTCATGATCCTTATTTTGTTGATGGGGAAACTGAGGCATAATAAGTACAGTGGACAAAGGCCACCAAAGTAGACCTGCGACAGAACCAGGAAAAGAACCCAGCTCTCCTGAGTCCAAGTTTGCTGATGGTACAATATACTTGGTTCACACTTTGCAGCCTGGGTCTATAATATATGTACGGGGATATTTAATGTCGGATTGTGGCTTGTCTTTACCAGGCGACAAGGTGTCAGTAGTCTTGACCTCCACTCTGCTTCACCTCTCCCCAGCTTTCCAAGTGTTGGCCAAACCTGAAGTCCTAGTGTTTTAAAGAGCCTTACCATCTTTTTCAAGGGCTAGGAGGGTAGTCAGGAAGAACATGAGGGATGAGAGAGGCCCAGTGTCCCCCGTATATGTAAGCATCTAAACACCTTTCCTCTGGTAAGAATTTACATAAGTGCTGCAATCTCAGCCAGGCTCTGACTCATGCCAAATTACTGCAAGGGAATGGATGATCTACTTCACATGGGGAGCCTTTTCCAAAGGCACTTTGCGCTGTGTTGTCTGCTGGACATTGCACTTTTTTAGCTCAGGAACTTGTTATGGCTCTAACTGTGCAGCCCCTGAATGAGAGAAGCTGTACCATCAACTCCACCAGACCCCACCAGCAGCCACCAAGAAATGTGCTAACTAGCTGCAGCCCAGTGAACACGCTATAATGGCAAGTGACAAGACATTTGTATGGGCAAATGCATGAAATGCAAACCCCTGTGCTTCTCAATCCCTTTGCTGGGGATGTAAATCCCTCTCAGCTCTGCCTATTATCATATCCCTAGAGAGGCTCGAGTCCCTCTCTGTTGACTGTATCTGCTCAGCTGTCTGAAAATTCATTGTTTTGAATATTTATACACACCAGTATGTGGTGAGCCAGTGCAGTGTAAATTGCACATGCTGTATTTCTTGGGGAGAGTTGATGTTTGCTAATAAGACTGGCACAGATTTAAAGTGAGATCAGGAAAAATGGAGCAAATGTGAATCGGGCAAAGGAGCCTCTCTGGAACAAGGCAGATAGGGAAGAGTCACAAAGTCTGTGAATTGGCAAAGAAAGGAAATGCCACTGCAGGAGCTCAGGCTGCCTATTAATGCAGAATAATGACCCTAACTTTTCCTGCTGCTGCCCATGTGGTGTGGGCTGCAGGATAGAGTTTGCTGATAAAGCAAACAGTATGAGACATGCAGCAGGACTGAGAAATTCTCTGCAAATATTCATCCACTCCAAGATGGTCCAAATCAAGTCAGACTTTTAAAAGGGAACTTAAACATCTGCAGGCCAGACTTTGAAAGGGACCTCTGCGGAGCAGCTTTTATCTGTTTTTATCTGTGATTCATAGCAGGTGCAAGCTCATCATTTCAGTCACCACAGTAAGATGCCTTGCTGCACTGGTCACAGGATCTGCACCTGAAATTCAGGACAGGTATAAAAAGGACAATTGTAATGTTAGTGAGCACAAAACATGTCTGCAAAAAGCCTGTAAAATCCTGGCTGCTAAGGCCAATTCCCAAATCTCACACCAATGGCTTTGCACAAACAGTATCTGCACTCACAGAGCCCACCTCCATGCACACACAGCTGCATTTCTGGAGGCAGCTTTGATGAATGCAGGAAGTGCCAATCTGGACACAGCTCTTTATGCACAGATGCAAGGCTTGTTCAAGCCTATTTTGAAGGTATAATTTAAACATCAGCATTTTGGTTTTAAGCTGGCAGCCTAACAATGTCAGTGTACATTGCAGGGGAACCTTATATACAAGGAGGCAGATTGTGACCCCATTGGCATCAGTATAAATACAGAATAAACTGCTTGAAACCAGTGCCAGGATTCTGGTTTTACACCAATGTCACTGGGATCAGAATTTGACTCTGGAGCTCTGCATTGCTTACTCCATTGCTTACTTGGTAGGAGCTCTGTATTGCTTACTGCATTGCTCACTTGGTAGGTTATATTGAAGTTTATTCTAGAAATGGTCATATTGAAACAGTAGTATAGCTGGGAACCAGTTCTATCACTGGCCAATGATGTTCAGAAGAATGAAAATAACATCCTTCATACTGCACTGGGCCAGAGGGGCAGTACTGTATATGACATAAAAGGAACATATTTCCCTTTATCTTTTTGGAAAGTATTCTGCAGGAAGTTCAAGGAATAGTTTAGAGCAGGGATTTTCAACCTTTTTTAACAAATTTACTACTTCTGGTGGTGGCATCCGGATGCGGGGGAAGAGGGGGACTTGCATGTGGGGGGCTTGCATGTGGCAGCAGCCCACCACCCCTTGCTGCCGCCTTCACTCCCATCCACTGCCCCACACTCTGCTTTCCCACAGCTGGTCTGCTTGTGCCCGGCCAGTTGGGCGCCACCCATCAGCAGCCTGTGGAGTGGCCTGCAGAGGGGCAGCACTGCCCTTGCCCCCACCCCCAGACCTGCTCCTGGGAGGCAGCAGTGCAGGGTGGGGGGTGGTGGTGGCAGCCACCGTGTATTAGCCCCCCCACCCCACATTCATCCACAGAGCAGAGTCGGTGCCCTTGCTCCATCCCCACCCTCCCGCACATACCCCCTATCACCTTTCCAAGTACCCCTAGGGGTAGATTCATAGATTGTAGGGCTGGAAGGGACCTTGGAAAATCATTGGATCCAGCCCCCTGTACCAGACAGGAAAGATAACTGGGGGTCAGATGACCCCAGCAAGATGACCGTCCAGTCTCCTCTTGGAGATGTCCAGGGTAGGTGATTGCACCACCTCTGGAGGGAGCTTATTCCACAGTCTGGACACCCTGATTATGAAGTTTTTCCTAATACCCCTGGCTTTCCCCTCAGGTGGCCTAGTGAACAGTTGGTCACCAAGCCCTTGATGTACTCCCCTAGCGTAGCGGTAACCTGCTACCAGATCCCCACTCAGCCTTCTTTTCTTCAGGCTGAAAAGTCCCAGATCCCTCAGCCTTTCCTCATATGGTTTGCTGTGTAAGACTCTGATCATATGGGTGGCTCTTCTTTGAACTCTCTCAAGCTTGTCCACATCCTTGTTAAAGTGTGGTACCCAGAATGGGATGCAGTACTCCAGCTGCGGTCTCACCAGTCTGAGTACAGCAGAAGAATCACTTCCTTGCTTTTACTGGAGATGCATCAATTGAGGCATGCCAGAGTATTATTTGCCCTACTGGCTACAGCATTGCACTGCCAGCTCATATTCATACTGTGGTCTATTATTACCCCCATATCCCTTTCATTTGTGGTGCTAGTCAGTTTGGTGTTGCCAAGCCTGTAGGTATGTTGGGGGTTGCTCCTCCCAAGGTGGAGCACTTTACATTTCTCAATGTTGAACTTCATCAGATTCTGATCTGCCCAACTTGCTAGCCTGTCTAGGTCCACCTGTATCTGTAGCCTATCTTCAAGCATGACCACGCTTCCCCATAACTTGGTGTCGTCTGTGAACTTGGCCAGTTAGCTCTTCACCCCCACATCCAAATTGTTAATAAAAATGTTGAAAAGTACTGAATCAAGCACCAAGCCCTGCACCGACACTGCTGCCTACCTCTTGCCAAGATGACAGCTCCATTCACTACAACTCTCTGGGTCCTACCCTGTAGCCAGTTTCTCATCCACTTGACTGCCTTGGAGTTAAGCCCACAATCCTCCAATTTTCTTGTGAGGATATCATGGGATACTAGATCAAAGGCCTTTTGGAAGTCAAGGGATAAAATGTTAACCTGCTTTCTCATGTCCAGGTGATGAACTACCTGGTCATAGAAGGAGATGAGGTTGGTAAGGCAAGACCTGCAGGCGATGAAGCCATGCTGGCTGTCACACATACCCCCAGTTGACAACCCCTGGTTTAGAGAGAGGAATTCTTTGGGAGAGGGATGTGTGAGGGTGACTCCTGATAGCACCTTAAAATCTTCCTAAGCAGTGTCAATTCAGTTTTAAACCATCTATGGCACCTACACGTTTGCCATCACCCCCACGTCTGAGGACCTCACAGTTTGCAATGTATTTATCCTTACATACTCCTGCATTGGGAAAAGTAGGACACAGATCCTCATCACTTTGACTGTTCCTCAGTCCAAGTCCCATGGGTTTTGGCTGGTTCCATTTTCAGGCATCTAAGATTGCCATGCATTCATGAGGGGCATGCATATATGGGCTGCTACTACTCATCCTCAGTTTGCACAACTGGACTTAGGTGCCTAAATTCTACTGAAGTCAAATGTTAGATACCTAAGCCTCTTAGTGACTCAGCCATCTTAGTGGCTTTTGTCATAGAGGGAGTCTGTGACTGAGACACCAGTCTCTAAAATGACAGGTAGATACCCAAACCACTGGACCTTGTCCTCATTTAAGAGAATGCTAGACATATACCTATAGAGATACCCACAATCCTCTATGATGAGTAGCATATTTTCAGCAAGCTTGGACAAAGCAAGAGGTGACCTGAAACTTTACCTGGAATTCACATAGCGTCCTCCTCTCGTTGAGAATCACACTCCACTGCCTGTTTTACCATTACATTCAGTGGAGCCACATATCAAACAAGGTATTCAGGATAAAGGTCACCAAACTGGTGGTACAGTTCCTTCTGGTAATGCCCCTGGGTGTGGAAAATCTCCCTGAGGGGAGACTAAAGCAAATAATAATAGCATTGGAAGGAGAAGTGTTAGAAACAGAAACAGGAGATTTCTGCTCAGAAATGGCTGGAGATATGTCAGTGGGAGATTCTGTGTGCCAGATTCATGTACGTGCTGTCTGTGGACCAAGTCAATCATCAGCACTTGAGTGCTTGGCTGAGACACGAGACCCCTGAGATAACACAAAGGGCTTTATATATATACTAGCCAATTGCCCGTCAAGAATGATGGGGGAAGGGGAGCAGGGGGGATGGAACCCCATGGCCCCCCCACTCCATCCAAGCCTGCTTCCCTCTTCCATCCTGCTGCTTGGGGTCCAGTCCCAGTCCCCCACCACCCACAGCAGTGATGCGGGGGAGGATCAGGCCCGAGGGTGGGGAGAAGCCGGGCTGCCACAGCGGGGAGAGGGGTGGGAGCAGTGGGCCCAGGCCAACCCAGCAGTGGCAGGAGGATGGGAGGAGTGGGCTTGGGGCCGAAGTGGGGGTGGGGGGGCAGGGGAGGAGTGGGTCCAGGCCTGAGGGGGGAGAAGGCCCACTCCTCCCCTCCCCCAGCCTCTGCACTGGGCCATGTTGGGCCAAACCTGCTGTTCCCTCCACTGCTCCCCCCCCATGTCAAGCCTGGGCCAACTCCTCCCCTTCCCCCAGTGCCACTACCACATTCCTGCTCCTTCCCCCCACATTGGGTCTGCTCCTCCCCCCATGGCTGCCGGGTTGGCCCTGCAGGTGGCAACAATGGAAGGGTGGCCTGGCCCCTCCACAGCATCCTGACCCTGCTCCCCCCCTTGCACTGCCACCACCGTCACCTCCAAGGAGTGGGGGAGGGCGAGGCCTGCTCCAGTGGCCTCGCCCCACTCTGCTCCATGATTGCCACCTGCAGGAAGCAGGGCAGGGGTGCGACGCCAGCCCTGCAGGCCTGCCCCTGTTCTGTCCACTCCATTGCCGTTGCCTCCAGGGAGCAGGGCAGTGGGGAGTGAGGCCAACTGCACTGGCCTTGCCCCCCTGCTCCATCCCCTGTGTCCCTGCCATCATGGCGGCACATTGCACCTGTTAATGCTGCTTCGCACTCTGATTGGCTGTTTGTCAGCCAATCAGAGTGCAAATAAAGCATTATGGACAGACTGACAAACAGATTAAGGCTTTTATAATATTAGAATGTGCAGAATCCAAAGCAGGTTATTACAAAGAATAATTACAGGAATATTATCCTAAAAGCAGACATGTCTGACATGTTCAGACTATGCAGCCTTACTAGTGAAACCAGCCCTGCCAGATTATGGATAATTGCCCCCACCTGGGTCTTTCTTCCTCATGCTTTCTGCAGTGAGTAGCAAGTGGACCTTCAGCAAATGCAGCCATCTCCAGGCCTTTTGCCAACAGGGTTCTCTCCAAATGACATGGAGAAAACTCAGGTGCTGCATCCTCCAAGCAGTCATGCCATGCTATAGGACAGGGATCAGGTGTAGAGAGCCTGACACTTGGGGGTAGAGAGCAGTGGCTTCATAGTGGGTAAAAGAGCAGCTGTTCAGAAGGGGTGAGTGGAAGAGCTAGAGGTACAGATTCAGCTGTTCCCCAGCCACTGGCATGCAAGCCCTTCAGTTCTGTATTGGAGGGTTGTTGGCCTGGCTGCCCCTAGACCCATCATCAAGCTGGTGTGCTAGACAGGGTGCAGGGCAGGCTATGACCCTGAGCAGCACTGCTCGTCCTGCCAAATAAGCCAGCTGGATCCACTCTAGATGCTGTGCTGTGGGGCCTTGCATACACCCAGAGCCATCTCAGACCTGTCCACTCAGACCCACCACAAGGGCCACCACAGGTTCTTAGGTGTGGAGTCCCACAGACTTCTATGCTTTCCCACGTCTGATCAATGCAGATAGAAAACCGTCAGGAGAGATTATGGGACAGCACAGACAGAACCTCACTCTACATGTTACAAAGACAGAAGCATCATCTTCTCCCAGTATGCCTGTGTCTCCATGAAAAGCATCTGATCTAGATCTCTCATGCAAGACAAGAGGTGCAATATGGCAGGAGGCAGAGCATCTGGAAATTGAGCCAGTATCAATATTTTGTCTTCACCTTGCGGACATGTTGAACCTCACCCCCATCTTCACTTCTACCTCTCTCCCAAAGCACAAAGGGGTTTTCATGACCTGTCTGGGAGATCTCATTAAGTCTGCAGTGGAGCCAAGAATTGGATGCAGACTGCAAGAGTGCCAGGTTCCTATCTTATTGGCTGGACTACCCTTCTTCTTACAAGCAAAACACCATGGACCCAGACTCTATTCCACCTTGTAGGCATCCACATGAACTTGGGCACCTAAATGTGATGCTATTCCACCCTGTTCAAGTCCTGAAAAAATCCATTAATGCTGCTACTCAGGAGCAAGAACATCCCCTCAGTAGAGCTTCTGTTGCACACTAGGCTGGAAATAAGCCCTTCAGTGTCTTCAGTACATTGGACAGGGACAGGTGCTGGAAGCATCCAGTAAGTTTGAGCTCTTGCAGCTGTCATTCAAGATGCAGAAGGAGACACTTCTGTGAGAAGCAGGACCCGGAATGCCATCACTTTTTGCAAAGCTGGGGTCTGGAGGGACAAGGAAGAAAGAGGGGCACTCTGCAGGATGCCTGACCAATTGCTTTACTTCTGGAGTTGATCAGAGAGAAGCAAGAATTTAAAATATACCAAGACACTGAGAGAATTCAAACAGAGCTGGTGAGGGCAAACAACCCAGCAAATCTTTATATGGAGTTTGATAAGGAATGGCATTATATGATATGACTGCTCATGATGACAGGGGACTGAATGCACTAGCCAGTACCTTACTCCTGTGCACTTTTCACAGTCCTGTGCTCAAGTTTCCAACTTGATGGAAAATCCAGAAACATCAACTTGAGCTGAATGTCTTGAAACAGTCAGGTGAGCACACAAGTGATGTGGCTCCTTGGACCACAAGCTTAGCCATGGTGGCTCCAGAGGTAGAATTGCAGTGAACCCTTCACACCATAGCATAAAACCTGAACAGCTCTGTACTCTCCCTCCAGGGACTTAGGAAAGATATTTCACCATGGCCTGGCTTACTGCCATTGTTTCAGGGCCTTTGCAAAGCCGGAGCCCATGTGTTTGCTAGATGAGCGGCTGGGGGTATATTAACATCCCATTTTCACCTCTTTAATATAGAGTTTGCAAAGATCATTTATCACCTCAGTCCTCCCTTCAGGGGCCAAACATCTCCAGCAGCTGGGTCACTTGGGGGAGGTGAGGGATGTTTTGTCCCAGAAGAGAGTGAGGCTGTTAGTTTAACAGGTAGTGGCTCATGTGTGCATTGCTAGTTTGGGGCCAGAACATCATTGGGAAAGGAGGTTTCAAAGCTGTGCTTAATTAGGTGGAAGGAGTGTTTGCATGGCCACTAATAGGGGATCAGAGGGACAGGGAGCCATGACTGACTGCTATACAAAGGCAGCCAATTATTTGCACGCCTGCATTATGTATTAACCCATCTGGGTCTGGAATATTGGCTTTGAAAGGAAGACAAAGGAGGGGGTGTGACAATGATCACACACCAAATTATCGTGTCTGTGCCCTATTGTTTAAAGATAAGCAATTCATAAGCAGGGCAGCTGGATGTGTAAACAGGGGGAAATGCTTTCCCATTGCCTCTTCACAGCACTGCCTGAGTCCCTGGCCTGGTCTTTTTGCTGTAAACAGCTCCCTGTTTGTTTAAGATATTTGTCTTCAATTAGTGTGTACAAATGAAGAGCACTGGTGAACTGCAGATCCTTCCTATCCCTCCAGCACCTAGGCCAGGGAAAGTTAGAGAGGAATAAGGCTCAAGCTCAGCATCTAGAGTTTATTGGAAATCAAACGCAACCTGTGGCAGTTAAAGGGCTCCTCACATGCACAGAGAATACACAGCAAACAGTGCTTGGGTCCAGCAGGCCCAGCCAGACTCTCATTCAGCCATCCCCCTTCCATTTCCCATCAGAACGGTCTGGCTGTCTGCTTCAGACAGGGCTCACCGCAGTGCTCTTCCAGTACTGCATCCTTCCCTGCTGCTGTCATTCAACTGCACACTTTATTTCCCTTTCACAGAGTAGTTCACCTCTGTTGAATAAACACTGAGCTGATTATTAAGAAGATGTTTAATGGGGTTTTGCTGCTATACAACTGAGCTAAAGCTTTTTATGTAATTGGACCCCAATAAAAGGTTTTTAAATAATTGTCACTTGATTAACATCTAATAAGTGTCTTGTTAAAGCCAAATTAGCTCCCTGTTTGCAGCACTTCATTAAAAGCAGGACTGTACTCTTGCTATGGTTTTAGAAGTAGAGATTAAAGATTGTCCTAATTGAGATTCCTGGTATCCACTGTCCACTCTGGATGGGCTCTGACATGATCGTTTGGTTAGGCTATTGATCATGTGCACGTCTGGGACATGAGGGAATAGGCGAGGTGGCATCTGCTGCATTGTGTCTCTTCAGAGGATAATTTTATGACTCTTGTAACTGGGGATGGAAATAACAGCAGTGACCCACAAACAAGCATGGCTGGGTAATGTGGGGGCATCCAGGAGTCACTGTGCTGAGGGAATAGATTCTGCTCACATCTTGAATTGTGTAAAGGGCTCCACATGTCTTGTGCCTGCCAGAGCTGGCAAGTCAAAGAATAGGCTTTGCTTTTAATCCACTGATGATACCAAAGAGCTGTGTCTTATCGCCTTGCCTCGTGTACAGACATTGGTAGCAGGAAAAGCTGTATGATGCACACAGTTTTCAATGAGAATCAGGCCCTGAATTTAAGGATTAATTTGCCAGGAAAGTGACTGAGGGAGGGATTGCATGGAGTGTATTGGACCCCAATATTCATAGGACTAGACAGGACTGAGTCCAGTCCCTGCAGGCAGTCACAGCACAGAGTCCCTTTCATAAACCAAACAAATTCAGTCATACTTCTAGGATTATTCAGTGTTTGCTACATGAGCTCTCTGTCTGTGCTTGCACCCTGGGGCAATTCGAGGGAAGGTGATTGCTGCCAAGATCACAGGAAGCAAATGCTGGATCCTTAAAAATGAGTATTTGCGACAAAAACCTGATTACCTGATTACTTGCTCAGTCCCATATCCAATCAAATGTTTGCAGTGCAGCTTTTATGTCCAGTCCTGGTTTCTCACACTAAACTGTTTGCCAGCAAGTCCTCATCAAAGGAACTGTTCCAGGAATACTTTCAAATAGCAAATCCAGGAGGCTCAAACCCTGATCATCAGCAGGCAGTTCATGAACAGGCAAAGAATGATATGCCTGGGATAAATGCAAAACTGCTCTTGCTGCATGTTATCAAAGACAGAGTTGGTAGCACCGGCTACATACTCAGGACTAGGAACTTGCCACCCCAAGTTTGTTCAGTGCCTCGTGGAGCTGTTCTCTCTGCCCTTATCATATGTTCCTGAGTACCAAACTATTGGTAACCATCAGTTTTCTAGTTAGGTGTTTAATTTGTCTTTATCCATCATAATAGGGTCCAAAATAAAATGACCTCATGTTGGTACAAGAGCTTTAGCTTTGGAAAATTTTCATCTATAATTTTACCAGAACCCAGTAATTATTTACTACTGGCTACATGCTGATGTTCACCCCAGCAAAACCATTTCTCTTGCCATACAACTCTGACAGGTGCTGAGAATAACGTGTCATATCCTGTAATTTTTCTGGGCAGTCTTTAACACATCCCTACCTGTATACTCCCCTGGGCTTTCTCAATTATCATGTAGCCTGTGCACATAGGTGTCTACTTATATGCAGAGGCTGGACATGGGCAGTAGGCTGTGTGGTAGCCACATACATATAGACTCCTCTTGTGGACACGTAGAGGCATCTGAGGCCCATCAATATAGTTAGCCAAAGTTCATGACTAATGAAATGAAGGCCCAGGAGACAGAGTGCACCTTCCTGTCCTTTGCCCAAGAGCAGGAGAGAGATTTTCCATCTTCTGCCTCGAGACACTCTGTCTTATTTAAGGGCAGAAACTGCCTAGAGAGAGGGCCCTAGCAGTCAGGCAGGAAGCCCACAGGTGCAGGTCACTGTGGCAGCAGGCTAAGGAGGGAATTAGCCTGCACCTGCAGCCAGTCAGCTGACCAGAAGAGGCAGGGCCCTGGGCCCATATAAACCCCAGGGCTGGAGCTAGGGAGGTAGTTCCCTGCAAGCAGCCAAAGGGGGAAGGAGCTTCCAGGGGGGAATTGCTAGAGCTGCTGCAGCTGCTTGATATGCTGCACTTAGGGCTAATGGGGATCCAGAAGCTTACCAGGTACCCTTGCCTACTAGGCACTTACTGCCAGGGAAGAAGTTTGAATCTTTTAAAGGGACAGAGCACACCCTGAACTTTTTGAGTTATGTTATAGCTCAGGGGCTCATATTTTGGTTGCTGTTTCCTAATTCTAGAGGATAGGGCTGAGGCTATTGGGGAAGGAGGTGGCCTCATTGGGGGCCCACTACAGTGTGGGGGCCGCAGGCCCCGTGTGGGCACCGTATCTGGGGGGTGAACAGGCCCCAGGTGGGCTCTGTATCCAGGGGGTAAACTAAAGCCTTGGAGGGACAACATGTGAATACCATCTACAAGGCTTGGGGTGTGGTAAAGGAGCAGTTTGGAGCCACACATCTAGCCCATAAGGCTGAGGGTGTCCTGAGAAGCATCCATTTTGGAGTGGGACCCAAAAGGGGTCCAAGAACCCACAGGATCCAGTGGGCTCCATCAGGACCATGCCCAAAATACAAACTTGAGGGCAGCCTCCCTATTTATTATAGTACAACAAGACGTGGCAGGAGAGAAAGAGGGTGCCTGTTAGGCAGAATTGGCATGGTCAAGGAGCCCTAGGGGCATCACGGCCATCCCTGGGACCCCAACCTGTGACACAATCACTCTCCAAAGTTAACGAACCTGGACACTAGCCCCCCCCATGGGCAGACTCTTTGACTTCACAACACAACATTTTAATGCCCACATCACAGGTCAGGTACTAGCCAGTCCTTTCCCCAGTTCTCCTTCTGGATGTGGCACTCTGGGCAGCCACAAGAGGGAAGTATGTGGGAGATATATGGGGCCAGGAAGAAGATGGCAAGGTTGAAGTTGTGTGGAAGGGAGGAGAGCCCAGGTTCTAGCTGAGACCCTTGCTCCCGGTGGGAAAGACCGTACCTCCCTGCACTGCCCTCCATTCATTTTTTTTTCCAGTGACTATATTAAGTGCAAGGGGCAGTGGCTCAAGGTCAAAAGTAGTGCCAGGAAAGAGACTGGATAATGGCTGACCCGTGGTGCGGTGGTTCACGTATTGTGCTAGGCAGTCGGAGAGATGCAGGTGCAAACCCCTCTGCACAAGGGTGTCATAGAACCCAGGTCCTCTGCTTTCCCAGGTATTCTGTAGTCACTAAGCTATTGGGGGCAAAAAATGGGGAGGCCTCCTCCTTCACTTTTTTGCCAGTGCGTATGCCTAGTGTGCACATGTAAATAATTTTGTATATGTGCAAGCTACATGTTCAGTTATAGAATTCCTACCTGGGTGTAAGTGTTGGTTGTTTGTGTTTTTTGCAACTTGGATAACCAAACCTGGATACCTAACCAACCAGGCAGGGACTAGACTGGCACTCTTGGGGCACATCTAAACATCACCCTATGTTGTGGTGATGTGGTACATCACCATATAGCACACTACAGTGACATACAATCACATTAATCTACACATGATTGGCAGCTACGTCTCCATAGCAGCATGCTTCCCCATTTTAGCATGCTGCTACAGCAACATAGCAGCAAAATCTAACCATGTGCATAGCACAGTATGGACAATTACTGTGCTGTGCTTTAGTACTTCCAAAAGGAAGTAGTAAAGCATGGCAATATGTAGACATGCCCTTGGTGTAGCAAAAAGGCTAATTTCCCAAAACTGAAGAGAATTGTGTGTGAAAATGACTGGGAGGAAAATCTTAGGAAAATGTGAATAAAATTGGGCGTTCTTTCAGGAGAGTTTATTGGAGGACCAGAGACCACAATTCCACCAGAAGAAAAAAGGAAACAGGCAATGCCATAATGGGTCAGACCGTAGGTTCATCTAGCTCAGTAACCTGTATCATACAGTGACAGCGTTGCTGCGAAGGGGAAGGGCATTTATGCAGGGCTTGCCCAGACTGATCTATCCCCTGACCTCCTCCCTTTACAGTTTCCAGCCTAGGAAGTCCTAATTTATCAGTTGCCCTCACCCCCCCTCCCCCCAAACAACTGTCATGTTAATACACGCTTATGGACCCATACGGCTTGAATTTGTCCAATGTCCACACAGCCTATAGGACCAGCAAAACAGAGGACCAGCAAAACAGAGGACCAGCAAAACAGAGCTCCATCAGCTCTGATGGAGCCACTGAAGAAGGAATTGGGTAAAAGAGACACCATTAGTTCACAGAAACTACCACAGAGTGGATCAGTGGGCCAGTCATAGTGAGAGCCTTCACATAAACTTGGAGTCTGCACAGATCCAAAACTACTGAAGAGCACTGAAAATAGGTCACTATGTACTACCAGTGTTTGAGGACATACTACCCAAATTATCTCTACTGGCTGCAGATTGGAAGGAACTGGGTTTGATCCCTGGTGAGAGTGGTGGGTTTCCATTCATTGTTTCCACTTCCAGGGTGACCCAACCTCCTATCCAATGGGTGCTAAAGCTACCTGGGGGTAAAGGCAGCCAGAGCCTGGTGCTGACCACAACACTTCCTTCTCATGTCAAGGTTAAAGAAACAGCGCAGCCCTGCTTCCACTGCCCCAGTGTGCTTCAGTGCCTTGTAAATGGGACACCTTTAGCTTTACCCAAATTATCTGGGGCAAAAGTGTTCAGCAATTGAGGTGTCAAGAATGGAAGCCAGCACATTGAGTGAGTCGAGACATCCAGCCACCTTTGCTAAGTCTGGGCAGGAACCTCTGTATACAAATGCTTATCAAGATGGGCTTCAGTGGCCACGTCTACACTCTACACTAGATGCTTCCTGTGCAGTAGCTCATTATTACTGCACAATAGCTTGTTATGCAACAGTAATGTGACACTATTGTGTAGTAGTAAAGAGCTACCGTGCAGTCAGCACCTGCAGGAAGCCACGCGGGGACTCTACTGTGCAGTAACACTGGTTACTGTGCGGTCATTTAGTACTTGGGTATCCAAGTACTAAATGACTACACTAGAGCAACTGTGCAGTTAGCATCTCATGTAGATGCAGCCAGTGAGTTTTGCACCTACCACAATGGGTACTGCCAGCCATCTAGATTGTAACTGATACCAGGAGAGGGACATGGCAAAGAAGCCTTCCAGGACCATGGTCTCAATCTGCAATAACTCCTACCTAGGGGCAGGGAATGGCATCTTAGACTGACTGCTCAGGAACTGCAGCCAAGACAAGCAAAGGCTAAGGAGAGCTGAAAAGCCCTACATTAGGTATCCATTGGCCACTGAGGAATTTCAACCAAACTGAAGAAACAGTCATTCAGAAAATGCTCAGACCAGAGGATATGATTGCTTTGGAAAGCTGACCATCATTCCAGAGTCTGTACCCCTGCAAGCCTGTACCCCTGTCAAAAGCCTGCAAGCCCCAAAGACAATTAACTCACAGTAATGTGGCATGGCAGTGGGACACGAGGAGGGATGTCTGAGACAGCAAGCAAAACCATACATGAGGAATCCTAAAGGACAATAGTCATGAGGAGCAGATATAGAGGCAGGGCAGAGGCCTGACAAGGAGAAGGTCTCAGATCAGCCTGGCACATTTTCTAGTGGAGTCCTGAGAGGCTCAGAAGGGGATGAGCTCAGGCAGAATAGGGGGTCCTGGCTGAACTCCTTGGAATGGAACCACTCCATCCGCTTATCTTACAGCACTCAGCAGGCCGTCAGTGTGATCAGAGGAAAGCATCATGAAGAGGCCACTACTGAGTGCACTTAGAGCATGCGCTATTGAGACTCTGGAGCTGTGAGGTGAGAATAAGGTGCTGCCCTGGGAAGTCTTTGTTGGTAACAGGTGCACTGACAAGGACACACCTGCCAGCATGCACCACTGATGGCTCTGTGCAAAATGAGATAGTGTTTGGTGATGAGTTACAGCACCTTTGTGTCTGGTGAGAGCTATAGGCAACCCAACAAAATGCTGGACAGGATGGGTTGCTTCAGGTAGGGGAACAATTTCTACTCCAGGGTTAGTCAGATCATGAGGAGACAGTGCCACAGGACTCTGCTGCATGAAATCTGAACCCAACCTATAAAATATTTCACAACAGGTATTGGCAGGTGGCAATGACTCCATGGTTTTGCAGGATCCCAGGCTGTTGCTGCTCCATTTCTGAGAAGGGATTTTCTGGAGAAAACAGAAGTAAGGACTGCAGTCTGGAAAGTCTGGTTGACCTGCTTACACTGGGCCTGCACTGGGGGTTCTGTGCACTTGTGAGGATTTAGGACCAGGTCGATGTTCAACCTGTGAATTCTGGTGAATATTAAGAAGTTGTTACTATGAAAACTCCAGTATCTTGGAATGACTGTCTCCATCTATTTTGATAAGGCCTCTATGCACCAGACTGAGGCCAGTAGAGAGCATTTGATCTTTTATGCTGGCCTTGATTAACAAAAGATTTGCTAAAGAAACCAGCTGAAGCTGAGAAACCATATTTTTCCTATGCATCTTCAGGGAGGGCTCTGGGGAATGGAAATTCTTCAGACAAGACAAAAAGAAAGATGTGGCATAGGAGTGGTTTAAAAAAGATTCACGGGGTGCAATCTCACAGAGACGCATGAGAAGCTTTGGGCAGGAAAAGAAAAGGGAGGAGCAGAGTTGTAGTGGGGGTGGAGGATCTGGTTTAGCTGCAGGACTACTCAAGGTTAGAGAAGAAAAGCTGAGCTGCAAAGAGCCCTTGGTTCATAAGCCAGCCATGGACTGCAAGAACAGGATCCTTGACCATGCCAGGAGATTTGGGCACTATCTGAAAAATGTTCTAGAGCATCTGAGGCTGGCAAAGGTGTGCAGAGCTTATGATTTTACCTACGTCTTTGTATTTCTCTTGTTACTAAGTAAAGAGAAAAAATGTTTTAGAAACACATACCAAGTCTCTGTGTTTTCTTATACCTGTTAGATGTTTCTGAAGAGTCTGGCTGTAGCTGAGCATGTCCACAGCTGGAGTTCTAGGAGACAGTTAAAGTAACTGGCATATCTTGGGGCTGAGCACTTGCCTGAGAGCCCAACTGCATTAGGTCCAAAAGTGGGGAGTCACAGGCTAAAAGCCTGTGCCCAAGAAAGCTTAGCATAGTCAGGTGCAGTGGAGCACCACCCAGCAGTCTGATTAGTCAACAGTGGGAGCTCAACCAGATCCAGAACAACAACACAGTGGAATTCAAGCAACTGACCACCATGTGTGGACTTGAAGCAGGCAGGAAGGGATCCCAGCCTGGCACAGTAGGACCCTCCCATGGACTACAGGGACAAACAGGGCAAAGAACCCAGATTATACTATGCACAGTCTGCCATGTCCCAGGAGACAAATGAGCAGTCCAGAAAATGCCAAGCTTGGCAGGTTACCTCCTACAGCAAAGGTGCCAAGGATATGTGGCCACTATACCCTGGTAAGCATATCTGGGCCAGCCATCCAACAGCCACGCAAAACAATAGCAAAAGGCAACAGCCCCAGCTGCAGTGGGACAGGTTGTTTGGAGTGATACTGAAAAGGCTGGGACTGGGTGCTTCCCTTGGCAATGCATCTGTTCTCCCTGTGGGAGTGTCCCCTGATAACCTCAGCTTGCCACTGTCCTTCCTGCCTACGCCCAAGGAGAATATGTTTTCCTACAGTGCATAGCAAATGAAAATTAACGGTGAAAAGAACATAGTGTCATCAGAATAATTACATGGAGATATCTCATGTTAATACAAGTTACAGAAAAAATGGAAATAACATGCAGTGCATGAAATCCAGGCAGAGATGATTAACCCTACATACCCTGGCAGTTTTCAGGTTGCATACAACTTGTGTGCAGAGCAAGACCATGATATTCCAGGAGTACCAGAAAGAGTTAAGCAGAAGGAGTGAGCACTGGTCCCCTCGGTATGTGCATGCGCTACACTGCTGCAAGAAGGCTGCTTAACATTTTTATTGTTAAAAAAACTCCTTAATATTACATTTTTGCTACAGACATCAAGCAGATTTTTATCCTCTTTCATCAGCTCCTAATCTCTCCAACTAGCACGTGCCAGGCATGGGAAGCATGGTAGAATCATAAAAACCATCACCACTTTGCTTTTGAGCCTGCATGAAAAGCTTCTTAATTGGCATCAGACTCTGTCACAGTTAATAAGTTTATATTTCTTTTCATCAATGTACTTTTGCGATGGGAGGTTAATTATGAATGGATCACTAAATTACAGTAAACACTATTTGGGGAATATCTAATTACATGTCTGCTTGGCTTTTTGCTAATTGTTAATTATCTTTATTTAAGGCGAAGCCTGAGTCAGTATTCTGTGCTTCCCATACTCGCTCCTGGCTCAGCTCACCCAGCCCTCGCTGGCAGCTCCATGGGGGCCAAGCCGCTGCTGTGTATACCTCAGGTCCCTAAGCTGGGGATCCTCACTGAAGCTTTCTCACTGGGGGAAACAAGGAGGTCCCTGTTCTGCATTAATTTCAGACAGAACGTCTTGGCTCCTGCTGATGGCTGCGAAAAGCAGGCTCTGCAAATGATTGCGCCTTTCTAAAATCCTTTGCCCTCCTGAAAAGGAATGGGCAATACAGAGCCAGGTCCTTAGTGCTGGGGAAGCAAGAAACTTAACCTGCCTTGTCTGGCACAGTGCAAGGTCAGTTCCCCTTCAGAAGTGTATGGCTGCATCCTTGCTAGAGAACTACACTATTGTGTGCAGAAGCCTCAGTAGAGTCTGCATTGTCATTGTCCTTATGGCCTTATAGGTCATGGGTCAGAATGTGCCACTGAGGCCCTGCCTCATTTTGGAGGTCCCACAAGTTCCTCATTGCAGGTGGAGCTCTAGGAACAGTGGTTTTCTCTGAACCCCTCTTGTGTAGGGGAAGCACTATGCACCTGCCACTGTGCAGCCTCTTTGCTGCTGGAAAGTCTGCTATGGTGTGTAAGAGCCATCCTCCTCTTGCCTCATGCACCTTTTCAGCTCCCCATACTGCCCCAGTTGAGATATGCTCCTCTGTGTGGCCCGTTCAGCTGCCTGCTTTGCTCTGAGGGTGCTCTAGCAGATGCCCTGAACCCCAAAAGCACGCCCATTCCTCTAGATGCCTGCAGTCTTTTCCCCTGGGGTTTCTCTCAATCAGCAGTACTACTGACTTTCCAAAAACTTTGCCCACACAGTTTCCTTTAACTTGCCCCTCCTCTTTTTGCTGTTTGTCCCTCTAGCTATGCTCCCTGTGCTTACTAGGCATCGAGCCTTTGGAGCTGGGAGACACCTACGCTGATGCCCTTCTGCTTGTGCACATAACTTGTATGGATGCGTCTGGACTGGGGTCTGGCCCTGAACCCTCCAAAAGAGTCCGCTCACCGAGATAAGCTCTGCAGAGTATCTGGAAAGCTGTTCTGAATTGAGTTGGCCCCCCCTAGAGAAGGCCTGTGTTCTAATGCAGGTGTACCTGTGCCCAGGTGGAGGAGGAAATCAAGGTAACAAGGGCCTTAGTAATTCTGACTTTGAAGTACTTGGCATTTGCAGCCTCAGTTCCACAGCCCTTTGACTAATGGAGTGCTATCCTGGGAGCATTCGAGAGGGATGAGACACAAAAGTAGAAAGAATGGGGAAAATCTGAGTCAGTGAGATTATTTTCTGGCTTTCGATGGCAACTGTACATACAATCCTTTCATAAGCTGATCAGGCTGGCTCCTAAATCTAACTAGGTTTTTTGCCCCCATAACTCCTGTTGGGAAGCTGTTCCAGAACCTCCCTGCCCTAATGGTCAAGAACCTCCTCTTGGCTTCCAGCCTCAATTTATCCAAAGCCAGTTTATCCCCATTCTTTTTTCTGCCAACATTGCCCTTTAGCCAAAGTACTTAGGGAATCAGGAATCCTGGGTTCTATTCCAGGTCCTAGAGGAACATCTTCTAGTAATGCAGACAGTGTTGTCCGGCACATAAATTTGAGTCTGGGTCACAGAATCTCTCTCCCTCTGTCCCATTCCTATGATGTGCCTTTACATACCAAGTCCCTCTTGCCACATGCGCTTCATGTTTGTTCACCCCCAGTCTCTGTGTTTCTATTCTTTTGGAACAACAGTGTTGTTGCCTTGCATGGGGGGCAACAACACTGAAGGCCTATAAAGCTAAACTGCTCTGCCTGAATGCTCTTAACTCTTCTGCATAACTCTGCTGGGATGCAGCAGGAGCTCTTGTGTCATCAGAGCCTGAGCTCCATCAATCTCCCTGTGCTGGCCTACTCTCTAGCTTGCTGGAGGCTGTATTACAATGGTCTGACAGAGCCAAGTTAGGGACCTCTTCCTGCCCACTTTTCCTTTTCCATCAGTTTCAGAGTGTGTCTTTTCTGCCAACTCTGCCTGCCTCCTACTGTCTGCATGTCCGGGTGTCACCCTGGGTAAACAACTCCTCAGGGCATGATGCACAGAGACAGTTTCTAGATACAATATTTTTTAGAGTAACTTACCCAGGAACCCCAAAGAAGGGTAAAAACTCTCGATACAGTAACCCACAGGATCTCGTTCAAATGTTAGCTATAGATGAATCACTCATCACCATAATGTAATCCTTGCTCCATTCTTGCAGGAGGGAATAAACCAGAAAAATCCAGTACAGTGATATTTTACTGTAAAAAAAGGAACCATACAAAAATGTGGATGTTAGTGTCAGGGACTCTGAGCAGGCAGGCCAGCCTGACCCAAGTGCCTCAGCAGCCACACCTGCGCCAAGCCTCAGGTACTGAGTTCTGCCCCAGTTCAGGAGCAGCAAGCATCTTGACTGGCTGCTGGGAGTGCTGCCTATTCACTTAACGTCAGCTGGGACCCTGGGTTTGCAGGCCAGTCAGTAGTTCTGTGGTAAGCCTCCTGGTTCCTGACCTTGGTTTTTGGCTTCTCTCTGGACTTCGACTTTGGCTTTTGCTGTGGATCTGTTTCCTGGCTCCTGATCCCAGTTTTGTTCTGTTTTTAGGCTTCACCAGGTAGACTGACCCTCAGATTGGTACTCAGCATCTGTAAACCCAGATCCTGACTCTGGACTGTGTTGTGGTCTCTGCTTCTGGATTTCCCTCTGGTTTTGGTAATATGGCTCCCACCCTCTGATTTAGCCCCAGGCCCCTGTTTTTCCTCAGTGGTCTAATTGTTACTCCAGATTGCCTATGTCCTGGGCCCTTACAGTTAGATGGAAATTGATAGGTTCAGCCAAGAGGGTTAAGGTGCCTAGCAGGCAGACTGGAGACTATATAAATCAGGGGTGGGCAAAGTCTTCTCCACGGGCTGGACCTGGCTAGCAGTGGACAAGACTTCAACAGTTTGTGATCCTGTCTTCTGAGCAGTGTGGATTCATAAGATGACCTACTGTTGTCATCAAGAATAAAAGTAAAGGTATCAACTTGGGGCCTCTGCAAGACACACTAGGAAATCTGGTTGTCGCACCAGACAACAAGGCTAACCTAGTTAATGGTTTCTTTGCCTCCTTTTTCCTGAGCAGGGACCAGATCAGCCTGTCCGCCAGGACCCCCTCAGACCCCAGGGGAGGCACACCCAGGCCTAGGGCCAGTGAAGACCTAGTCAGGGAACTTCTGGAGGGACTGGACATATTTAAATCAGCTGGTCCTGACAATCTCCACCCCAGAGTGCTGAGGGAATTAGCAGAGGTCATTGTGGGACCCCTGGCATGGCTTTACAAGCACTTGTGGTGCTCTGGTGTGGTGCCCGAGGACTGGAAAAGGGCCAATGTGGTTCCCAATTTCAAAAAAGGGAAGAAGGAGGACCCAGGAAACTATAGGCCCGTTAGTCTTACCTCGATCCTGGGTAAGCTTTTTGAGAGAATTACCCTGGCGCATGTCCGCGAGGGGCCAGCAGGGGAGGTTATGCTCAGGGGCAACCAACATGGGTTCATTAGAGGCAGGTCCTGTCAGACCAACCTGGTGGCCTATGACCAGGTCACAAACTCCTTAGACGCAGGGGTAGCAGTGGACGTAATCTTTCTGGACTTCAGGAAGACCTTCGACATAGTCTCTCAACCCATTTTCATTAAAAAACTAGGGGACTGGGGCGTTGACACCTACACAGTCAAATGGGTCACTAACTGGCTGGAGGGCCGCACCCAGAGAGTGGCAGGTCTTATTCGACCTGGAGGGATGTGAGCAGTGGGGTCTCCCCGGGCTCAGTCCTCAGGCCTGCACTGTTCAACATCTTCATCAGTGACTTGGATGAGGGGGTAAAAAGCACCCTACTCAACTTTGCTGATGACACTAAGATGTGGGGGGATGTGGGCACGCTAGAAGGGAGGAATAGGCTGCAATTGAACCTAGACAGGTTACAGGTGTGGGGGGATGAGAACAGGATGGGTTTCAACACTGACAAGTGCAAGGTACTGCATCTGTGGGAGAAGAACCAGCAGCATAGCTACAGGCTGGGGTACTCCCTTCTCATCAGTGCAGAGGCAGAAAAGGATCTTGGAGTCATTATTGATGCCAAAATGAACATGGGCTGACAGTGTGGGGACGCGGTCAGGAAGGCCAACCACGCCTTGTCATGCATCCACAGATGCATCTTGAGCAGGTCCAAGGAGGTGATCCTCCCCCTCTATGTCACATTGGTCAGGCTGCAGTTGGAGTACTGTGTCCAGTTCTGGGCACCTCACTTCAGGAGAGATGTGGACAGCATGGAGGGGGTTCAGAGGAGGGCGACCCACATGATCAGGGTGCAGCAGGGCAGGCCCTACGAGGAGAGGCTAAGGGACCTGAACCTGTTCAGCCTCCACAAGAGAAGGCTGAGGGGGGATCTAGTGGCCATTTACAAACTAGTCAGAGGGGACCAGCAGGTATTGGGGGAGTCCCTGTTCCCCCAAGCACTACTAGGAGTGACTAGAAATAACGGTCACAAGCTGGCAGAGGCTAGATTCAGACTAGACATCAGGAGGCACTACTTCACGGTCAGGGCAGCTAGGACCTGGAACCAACTTCCAAGCAAAGTGGTGCTGGCTCCTACCCTGGAGGTCTTTAAGAGGAGGCTGGATGAACACCTCGCTGGGGTCATTTGACCCCAGTACTCTTTCCTGCCATGGCAGGGGGTCGGACTTGATGATCTGCTCAGGTCCCTTCCCACCCTACCAACTATGAAACTGTGAAACAATGATGTCCCCAAAAACAAATGGGGAAATTGCTGGAGAAACATCAGTATCTTTGCTGAAGCCAGTGTCATCAGCGTTGAGTCAGTGATCCTCAAGCACCAAATTCCTGGACTGAACTTTGTGTGCGGATGCCTGACTCAACTCCCAAAACAAGTGCTCTGCTCCCAGCTTAGCTGTGGCCTGAGAGCTCTCTCGCAGCAGCCAGAGGAAATGTTACAAGGACACATGGAAGGCAGAACTCAAAGAAACAGACACCAACATCAAGAGCTGGGAGAAGCTGGCTGCTAACCAACTTCAATGGCACCTCAACATCAACCAATCAGCAGCAGACTTCAAGGTAAAGTGTCTTGCTTTACCTTGCCTTGAAGCAGAGAAGAGAGAACAGAGGAAGGAAAAAGAGAGAAATTCTAGCCTATGACCTACTCTGCCCTACCTACAACTTCTGCAGATGAATCTGTGGCTCAAGGATTGCACTTTTCATAGAATCATAGAAGTAGGGTCAGAAGGGACCTTGTAGATCTTCAAGTCCGACCCCCTGCCTGGGCAGGAGGAAAACTGGGCTCAATAACTTTTAAGCCACCTCAATGTTCATCAACAAGCTGTGGTAGACATCATCCTCAAATCAAGGGACTGCCACTCACAATGGAAGCATAAACACCCACACAGCTACAGAATATGTGCAGTAGGTTGCGCTCTGACTGAGAAGGTACATGAGTCTGTGCATGTATACATGACCAAGTGTGATTGCCAAGATTGTAGTTGGGCAGAGTTCTATGTCTAGCAGCTGTTCAGTGCTGGAGGATGAAGATCCACCAATGTTTTAGCCCCAGAGCCAAGCAGAGCATTTGCCTAGAAAGTAAGAGGCTCAAGTTCTAGGTCTGCTTTCCCAGAAGGGACTGGAATCTACATCTTTGTAGCTTCTCAGTATAGTGCCCCAGGTCAGGCATTAGCCAGCCCTTTTCTTGGAACTGGTCCTCTGGACATCCAAGAAAGAGAGATATATGAGGCCAGGAGGAAAAAAAGTAAAGTAGTGTGGCTCAGCGAGATGGCCATTGACCTTCACAGGTGGTGACTAGGGGCTTAAGCCCAGACCTTTACTCCAGTGGGGAAAGAATTCCTTCATTGATCTTTATCTGTTTTATCCAGTGCATAGAAAATGCAAAGGGCCCGATAGCAACAAGAGCCAAATGCAAAGGTTCCCCATGGGCCCTAAAATGTAACACTGGGGGAGTAGCAGCACCATCAATTGCTGCTCCCCTGATACAAAATATCCATACTGTGGGGGGCACAGCAGGCCCAATAAAGTTGCCCTGTGCACTACATCACACCTGTGTGTCAGGCCTGGCCAGTGCATGGGGCCTAACTCTATGTATAGTCCCCACAGAAGATTTAATTTATGGACTGGTCCCATGCCACACATGCAGTCTACAGGGCCAAAAGTTTGGCCACCACTGCACTAGGCTGTTGGGTAGATATTTGCAGGGCCTCCTTCCCTCCCCTTTATGGGCTTTTGCTCAGATAGTTTCAGGACTTACACTCAGGTATGCATAGCTGGACCATATAGGTACCTGCTTGTGCATCCACACTGTACTTAGCGTAGGATTGCCAACACTACGTAAGTGCCAAAATAGTAATGTGGCTGGGTAAGAGCCATTTGGCATGTAAAGTTGACTAGGATTTGGCCCTAAGTGGCCACAAATAAAAAATGGAAAGATTGCCTAAATGATTGCTGGGATTACATTGCAGTGGGAACAATGCCCCATCAAGAACTGAACTGGTGTGACAGGCTCATGCCCAATGCTGCTGCCCACATGCCACGGCTGTGTCCTACACCCCTGGGGCCATGTCACACCCAACCCACTTGCTCAACACAACTTGACCCACTCACCCACCACCGGTTCCAGTAGGTGAACCTGTACTTGCCGGGAGGTGATACAGAGGTTCTCTGTGGGTTCACATATGGTACCTGGTTAATTTGTTTCAAGGTACTGCTTTGTTTGCCTGCTAAACATGACTTATCCTTGCTCTGATTCTCTCTAGATTGCTTGCTGCCATCACATTTCATGTTCTGTATGTTAGGTAAAAATAGGAGCAAACTCTGTATTTCTTAATCTGAATTGGCTTTCTGTTAAAAGTACTGTTTACAGAAATGTTGAAACCACACCTAGCATTCCAGTCATGTGCACACAGACTGGTGTCTTATGCCTCCTTCATATTCCTCCTTCCTGCAACCTATGTTTCTTCCTCCTCGCTCCTGGAGGTTCCACATTGGTCATCTCCACTTTGTCTCTATTCTTCCTCCACTCCCAGCCAGTGAGCCAGGCGCCCTTGCCTGCTTCCCCCCCCAACTTCCCTCTCCTGCATTTTGGCCAGGCTCCTTCTTCCTTCTCCTTCATTTTGCCTAGGCTTCAATAAATACAGAATGTAGAGATCAGGACATAGAGTCTGTCTGTTCCAAGTTCTGATGCCTGGGACCATAACAGACCATCGCTGGAGTAATTTCTCAGAAAGTCCAGCTTTGCCCCTCCTGTGCTGTACCAGTCAGTCTCTGGAGTGAACACTAATCACTCATCTAAATCTATGTGGACATCCATGGTGATTGTGGAGGGAGCCTCCCTGACCCCAGGGCTACTCCTGGCTGAATTTCAAGTCCATCCTCCAGAGAAGGGAGATGCTAGGAGCTTCTAATTTCTCCAAGGAGTGGTTGTCAGAATTTTTTAACATAAGCAAATTTTTCCTCTAACCACATTCTCAGGAATAACTGAAAGGATTTGGCTAAAACATTCCCAAAATTCAGCATGAGCCAAACACCCAATGAGGAAAATTTCAGCCCAAGCTATAAGAGTCAGACAGTTATAAGTAGCTGAAAACAAAATCTTAGAATGAAAAGTGTTTAGGCCATCGTAGTTTATAGCCCTCAACTGCATTTCTGCATATACAGCAGCCATACATGCTGAAGAGTTCCATTGCTTCATTAGTTCATAGTTACACTGCTGTATAAACAGAATTTGACCCAGTGACTTCTTAATTACAACTCAATGGAATAAAGAAATAAACAGTCATTAAAGCTGGTCAGAATATTTAATTAAAATATTGTTGGTGAAAAAATGTTTTATTTGTCAGAAATCTTCATAGAAAATGTTCATGTCTGACAAGATTTTGTGGGGGATTGCAGGAAAAACAATCTATCAATCAAAAACCTAAATAATTTTCCAGTCTATAGCAATTGTAAACAAAAAAATTGTTTTGGATCTTTATTTTTTGAGAGAAGTGCAGAAATATTAAAAAGAAAGCTAACTGAAAGCAAAAATTGTTTTCTTTGAAATGTAATGATAGAGTAACAATTTCCTAACAAGCTCTATCACAAATTAATATTTAATAGGAATTGGCAGGTATGTTCTTCATTAAAAATAAAATACCAACATTTGCTATTATGCTAAAGGTACAAGATTTTCAGGAAAATGTTAACAACCTAAAACTTGAATTTATCAGTTTTGTTTTGCAAATTATATTTGTTTTATTTGCAACTATATTTCAGACTCTAGCATTCTTCTCTCATAAAATACTCCTCAAGTAATTTAATCTCAGCAGCATTATAGATTGGGAAGAAGAGAGCAATTCTTCCATCTTTGTCTCGCTGCATAGAGTCAGCACAGTTTGATCAAATTCATTACAAATCTTAATTCATTCCAATGTCATGTACAGTAAATGTCTCATTACGAAGTCTTGTGCTACCTCACACAGAAAAATGCTGGAGGGAGGAAAGAACTGTAGAAAGGTAATCAGGTTTTTTTCAAACGGAGCTTTAAAATGAAATGAAATCCTGATGAAGATTATGAAATGATAATCAAAGGATTAAAGTGAGGTAGACTACATCTTCCAAGTGATGCAATCATTTGAGAAGCATGATATACAGTAATTATTGATTAACATAAATTGGATCAACCTTTTTGCTTAGCTTGTGAGGGCTTTGGGCTAAGCCGAGGAATGCCTGTTTTAATCAGAAAACCCATTCTCCTAAGTCCTAGAGGAAGCAAACTAAGATTGGAATAGAAATGCTCTAATTTTGTATACTGTGTGACATAGTGCATGGTTTTCCCAAGAAGAAAGCTGGGAGCAGCTGCTATAAGAGCAGCTGCCTGTCACTAGAGTTCAGGAAGAGGAGGTTTGCACTGTGGGGACAAGTCATTTAGGATTATGAATAGATTGGTATTTGCCCTGACATTCAGAACTTTTACTAGGTGCAAATGAGAAGAGAGAAAAGGATCATGTATCTGTTACTGCACGGAGGTAATTGTCATGGAGACTCGCCTGGAAATGAACAGGAAGAACCACTTGACTAGATTCCCCCGGGAAACAATGCTCACTGAATCCTCTCAGCAACTTCGATGCCTTTCCTAATAAACTGTGAGCAAAGGTATCCAGAATCTGATTAGACTGCTTGAAATGGAACAGATACTAGTGCCAACCCAGCTGAGCTGGTGTAAAAAGCACTAATTTTATGTACCTTCATGGAGTAGGGCTGCCCTATACCATCCCTGCATTCAGTGTCTGTATTGCTCACCAGCAAATTCAGTGGTTTATGGGTTACATCTAGAACAACGTCCAGGAGCATATCAGAGTGCAGGGCATCCCCTTAGGCTTGAACAAGCTGGTAGGGGGAGAATTGGGGCTGGGTGCTTAGATTGCAAAGTCAAATGCTTGGGAAATGCTAGGGTGATGGCTGCCTACAGTCCTAAATTAGATGACCACATCCTGTTTTCTCCTCTCTGGAAACACCCCCACTGGTGAAACCAGGGTGCATTCAATGAGCCAGAGCGAGATGACACCAGTACGGCCATGAATATTCTAGCTGTTCACTTGAAAAATACGTCCACATGTTAGTCCTAGAATCCTGTCTTTTCTTCCTGTACTGTGTGAAGATAATATGGTGAGAAACAGTGAATGAGACAAATGTATTTCCTGCCTTTCTTATGAATATAACTTTTTGCCATGAGTCAGATGGACTATCCAGAAAGCATCTGCAGCATTAAGAGGCAGAGTAAAGACACCATGGAATAAATTGCTTGGGGAAATATTTTCATCTTTTCTGCTCCCTTTAATAAGCGTATGACCATAACAACTGAATCCAGAACCCTTTAGTGCATAAAACTCATGGCAGGGTCACACACCAACATCAGGAATGCAATCAATCAATAGAGACTCATGCAAAGGAATAAGACTAACCCATTAAGGGGGCATTCCAGTTGTTCCTACAGAAGTACTATGGGGGTTAGTATCATTGTCTTGGAGCAAATCACCAAATTCTCTGATTTAGTCATTATTTTAAGTTATTGACGAGTAAGAATTCCTGGTCTGCAGGTCATTCATTTGGTTATTCAAATCCTCCTTTATTTTGTAACTATGTCTCTAGGTTGTGTATCCTGAGGTACAATATGAACTGTGCTTTTCATCTCTACCATTATAATCATGGTTTGTTATCCGTTAATAAGAGTGCTGATGGAACAATAATGGGACCAGCATTTTCCCACTCCACACATCTCCCAGTCAAAGGGCAAGCACGCAGGAGGTGAAAGCAAGAGATGAAAGGAAAGGAATCAGCAATGCAGGATGTTTTATACATGTCTACTAGATTCACCATAGGCAGAAGTAAATCTTTAAGGAAGTCTTAAATACATAAATATTAAGGCTCTTGCCTTGTATAATGCTTGCTGTCAGCAACACGCTTTAACCTGACTGTATATTAGCAACACTTTTGATAGCAATCAAATGTTAAACAACAGTGAAGCAACTAAGCAGCCAACACAGCATGAGCCATTGCATTTACTGTTGAATCAGAGTTACAGAGAAGTAGGGCTGAAAAGGTCCTCCAGAGATCATCCAGTCCAACCCCCTGCCTGAGGCAGGATCATCCCTATCCAAACCATCACATACAAGCATAATCTAAACCCTACGTAAGACTACCCTCAACCCTGACATAACATAGATCCAACATCCTACCCTGCCAGAGATAAAGCAGGGGTACCATGAATATGCCCTGTTTCTATAAAATGGTTTCAATATATAATCAAGAGATCCTGGGTAGAGGGCTATGCCCCTTGCTACAGAGAAAGACAAACACCCCCACAGTCCATACTAATCCGACCCGGGTTAAAATTCCTTCTTCACCCCAAATATGGTGATCATCCTGACCCTGTGTGTAGGAGCAAGACCCTCTAGCCAGGAAGCTCCAGCTTTGCTCTTAGCTGGAGCATTGGCACACTCCAGTCAGTATCCAGCCTTGGCTGTAGGCAACACTCAATACCTCTGGGAAGGCTTAAAATCACCTGGACACATGTAGCAGAAAGAGGAGGGGGGAAACCAGCAAAGCCCAGAAACACAGGAAACACCCATGGTAGAATGTAGGCAAAGCTATGCCTAGATCATCCCTGACCAGATGTACAACCTCTTCTTGAAGACCTCCCATGATGGAGAGCCCACAACTTCCATAGGCAGATTATTCCACTGCCTCACTATTCTAACAGTGAAGAAGTTTTCCAGATATCCAATCTGAACTTTCTTGCTGAAGAGAAGACGACACAAATGGCTGGAAGTTGCAGCAAAGTGAGAACAGGAGCTTTCCCTCTTCTTTATGGCAGCCCTTCAAGTATTTGAAGACTGCTCTCATGTTTCCTCTTAAGTACCATGCACCATCCTTTTTCATTGATTATTGGAGCTTCTTAGCTACAGAGTTTACTTCTGTGAGTGATCCTGTCCATAAAGCTCAGGGATGGATTCTCAAAGGAGAATTAGTTCAGCATTGAACTGAGCTGCATTACTGACAAGCCAAGGGAAATTATTTTTCTGCTTTCTGCACTTTTCAGCACTGCTGAGGCCTCACCTAGAGGCCTCTAGTTTTGGGCCCCACACTTCAAGAAAGATGTGGACAAGTTAGAAAGAGGCCTTTCAGATTTCTGTGCTACCAGCCAGGAGTGCCACCATTCTTCTGTGGTGTTGGTACTAGGAGACAAGGGCTATAGGATAGGGGCACAGAAACAATGAGGAAAGGGAGGGAAAACCCAATCAAGCCCTGCTAGCGCAGCCTGGTTCCCTACAGCTTGTTCTCCAAGGCAGTAGTTCTCAGCCTTTTTTGTACAAGGACACATTTGCAAAGATAGATGGCCTGTTCCGACCCACACCCCCCAGCCCTGCCAGTGCCTGACCCACAGTCCCCTGCAGAGCTGGGCAGGAGCCGGGTGGAGTGGCTGCGGCCCTGCCCCATTGCACCAATTTGCCCCAGGCACCACACCCCCTGCTCCTGCCCCCCCAGGCTATGCTGGTGCCCCTCACTCCCAACCTGCAGCTCCCTGCCCCCACCCCAAGCCCTGCCGAAGCTGGCCCCCAGCTGTTCCTGTCCCACTTGGGCCAGAGTGCAGTGGCTGTGGCAGCTCCGGCTCATACAGGTGGCAGTGTAGCAAGTCCAGCCCTGGAACGGGCTGGAGAGAGGAGGAAGGGAGACCTCTGCCCCTTCCCCCCGCCTGCACTCCTGCCCTGGGCTGGGTCTCCTGTGCCACAACAGGCAGCCTGGTCACGGCCCCCTTCCACCCCCCGAAGCAGTCTCCCAGCTGCAAATACAGGCACCAGACCTGGTGCTGCTGGCCCAGCCATGCAGCTCCCTGCCCTTTCCCCACTGGAGGGGCAGACACCTCACCCCAGCCCCCCTGCCCTGCCACAGCCTCAGTGCCTGGCCACTAAGGCTGCGTGAAACTTTGGGTGGTGATTTGATTTGGAGGAGATTCAGCCCCATTCGGTAGCCAAATCCCTGAATCCGAATCGAATCATGGGACCAATTAAAAAGGTCCAAATCAATTCAAAGCTCTTCAAATCTTCGGAAGATTCGGAGAGCTTTGATGATTTGGGCAGTCCCTAGTGGCTGCAGCAGGGAGCTGGACCTGGACTCAGAGCTGGTAAGTAGGGGCAGAGGAGGGGGGCCTGGGGGAGTGGGGAGGGGACCATGGGGGGGACCCCCAACAGCCACCCTGAGCCCCCCCCACACTCCCTACCACCTCCCCAACCCCCATCCGCTCCCCCAGCCCCCCATGGCTTCCCCGCCCTCCCCAGTTGCTGGTGTTTTAAAGAAAAGCCCTGACTCACTGGGTGCTGTTGGGTGGGGGAGCAATCCCTGCTGCCCCGTGCTGCATGGGGGGGCTCTGCCATGAGCCCCCCCAGCCCCCCCTTGCTCCCCCAGTGCCCCCACAGATGCCCTGCTGAGGTCAGCTCTGGCCCTTTAAGAAAACAAACAAACCCAAGAAAAACCCCAGGACTCACTGCCCCTGCAGCGGCCTTGGAGCCCCCCCCACAGGCAGGGGGCAGCAGGGATCACCCCCCTGCTGGCAGGAGTGGTGAGTTTGGGGGGAGGGGGGATTCCCTTAAAGGGCCGGAGCTGGCCCGGGGAGGGCACCTGTGGGGGTCATGGCAGGGCCCCCCAAGCAGCATGGAGCAGTGGGGGACAGCTGGGATTGTCCCCACACCAGGCAACAGCCAGTGAGTGGAGGCTTTCTCCCGAGGAACTGGGGTGAGCAGGGTAGCCATTGCCAGACTTGGGGGGATGGGCCTGGGTGATTCGGAGATTCAGCAGCAGCCAAATCTCCAAATCATATTCAGCTGAATCGAATCAGGACAGCTGTTTGAATCACCAAATGGAATCACTGTCCCCCGAATTGGTAGAATCTGAATCGAATACTAGCGGCTTGTCACAGGCTTACTGGCCACCTTTCCCCAGCACCGGCAGGCACCTCCTCCCCCCCACATCCCCTACGCACACACATACCCCACCCCCAGATAGTCCCCAGGCTAGCGTGGCCATCATAGAGGACAGTCTGGTTGTCCTCGGTTCTCTATTGATACAAAACCAGATGCCTTTATGTCCTCTATTTTTCTCTTGAAGAGAGAAACCCATTTCTTTTCTCTCAAAGAGACATGAAGGCACCAGTTTTGTATCAATAAAGGACAACCAGACGGTCCTCTATGATGGCCACCCTACCCCAAGCCCTGGCACTCCAACCTCGATCCCTGATACACTTACCTGCATCCAGCTGCTGGGGCTGCTCCCACAACCTTGCCTGGCTGCATGCAAGCCATGTGCGTTTGTGTGCACAGGTGCATGTGCCCCTTGTAGGCTGGAATGCTGCCAGCCCGCAAGGGGACACCTATGCTTTTCCACATTTTTCTGGAACTTGCTCACGACTGAAATATTCTTGTGACCCACTTTTGGGTTGCAACCCACAGGGTTGAGAAGCTCTGCTCTAGGGCTCTGTCCCACCTAGGGCATTGTCCAGACTTCAGTTTGGCTCATCTTGGAGCATGTTGGTTGATGGCTGATGTATGAGTTAACTAAAACAAGCGTCACTGGAAGCTTTGCCTAAGCAACTGTACCTGACAGGTCCCCCCAAACTGAGCCCTGAGGGCTAGGATTGTCTGGAGACATGTCTAGGTTCAATGGCTGAGAACAGTAGGTTGTTGCACCACCAGCTCACTTCCCCAGCAGTTTGGCATCCAGGATGCATTGAGAAAGGGAAAATGTGGTTTCCTGCTCTAGTCAAGTTCCACGGCTTTGGACGATAGGTACAGCACTGAGCACAGCTGACTCCTGACCTTGTAGAAGTGTTCCTGTAGACACAGACATCCCATTCTGCCAGAGGATGATTCAAACATGCAGAGAGCTAAGTCCTTGACGAAAGAATCTCACTGTGAATTTAGGTTTTATTTTAATCTCTGCAGACACACCCCACAGCTTGGTGATGAGTATTTGCTCTCCCCTGGGCTACATCCACTCTCACAGATTTCAAACCCTCTGGAGTAACTCCCGATTTGTGCTAGGTGAACATAAGGAGGATACAGCCAGTTTCTTCCCTGCTTATTGCCTGCTTGTTGTGTACAAAGCTGGTACTTCAGCTTCTGTTGGGTTTTCACATGCAAATAAGGTTTGGAGCAAACTCCCAAGATTTCTGCTCCTGGTGCTGACCCTCTGATTTTTATGCACCATGTCACTTAGCAACTAATTGCTACTGAGACAAACAGGTACCCCCCTCTTACTCAGAGGCCAGCTGCATGTATGGGCTGGGGAACCCTAAGCACTGAGGCCAGGCTCTTGATTGCTCTTCTTAAATCAGTGAATTAGAGAGGCTGTAAAAATATGAGATAGAGGCAGACACATAAAAGAGAGGTTAATAATTAGTATGGATCTTCCTACCAAAAGGATGCAAGTCCTCTAGCTTCTCCCACACAAACACTACACAGGTGAACACAATTCCCCACCCTGCAGGTGAGCACTAGGCCTGTGTGAGTAGGCAGGTATTCAACTCGGCTTTGGAACCGGCCACTTTGGATGCCAGGGATCCGATCTGGAGCTCCGGACCAGGTTCCCACTTTGATCCAACTGAAGCGGCTCCGAAGCTGCCTCGGAGATCCAGCCATAGGGTATAATGGGGAAGCAATGAAATATCTATAACTTTGTTGTTTTTTTGTCTGATTTAGATGAAACTTGCAGGGGTGGTAGCCTCTGCTGAGAGCATGAACCTGCCGAGTTTCAAGAAGATCAGTGCAGGGGTTTGGGGTGGGGGGGGAACTGTACCCCAAATTCTTGAAAGCAAAACTCATGTCACTTGAATGTGTTACACCACAGGGGGGTGAAAACTGCAGAAGTGGTGGCCCCTGGTGAGTCCACAAAGTCTGCCAAGTTTCAAGAAGATAAGTGCAGGGATTTGGGGGAAGCTGCACCTCAAGCTGCTGACAGGCAAAACTTGTGGCAGATGACCATGTGTGTGTTAAGGTGCAGCGAGCTGGAAACTGCAGGGGTGGTGGCCCCTTCTTAGGCCACAAAGCCCACCAAGTGTCAAGGAGATAAATGCAGGGGTTTGGGGGAAACTGCACCTCAAGCTGCGGACAAGCAAAACTCATGACATGGGTGACACTGTGTGTTAAGGCGCAGCAGGGTGAAAGCTGCAGGGATGGTAGCCACTGCTTCAGCCACAAAACCTGCCAGCTGTCGAGGAGATCGGTGCAGGGCTTCTGGGTTCCTGGGGACCTCTAGCTGCTGGCAGGCAGAACTCGTAACATGGGTGCTTGTGCAACTGTCTGTCTGTCTTGGGGCAGTTGATTGTATTGATTCTTTCCTCTCCTTAGTCTGTGGTTTTGTAGTGTTAATTGTTCCTAATTAACTGGTAACATTAGCTAGCAAGTGTGTACTGAGCTGGTCCCAGAGTGAATCATGATTGATTGGTAACTGGTAACATAGTAGCTTAGCAGCCAGGCCTGCAGTAGTTCCCTCTCTTGCCCCAAGACAGACACAGTTGCACAAGCACTCATGTCACGAGTTTTGCCTGTCAGCAGCTAGGGGTGCAGGGCCCCAGAACCCCCCTGCACCGATCTCCTCCACAGCTTGCAGGCTTCATGGCTGGAGCAGGGGCCACCATCCCTGCAGCTTTCACCTTGCTGCGCCTTAACACACAGTGTCACCCATGTCACGAGTTTTGCTTGTCCGCAGCTTAAGGTGCAGTTTCCCCCAAACTCCTGCACTTGAACTTCAGGCTTTTTGGCCTCACCAGGGGCCACCGCCCCTGCAGTTTTCACCTCCCTGTGGTATAACACATAGACATGACACGAGATTTCTTTCAAGAATTTGGGGTACAGTTCCCCCTGAACCGATCTTCTTGAAACTTGGCAGGCTTCACGCTCTCAGCAGAGGCTACCAGCCCTGCAAATTTAATTTAAATCAGATTAAAAACAAACAAAGTTATAGATATTTCTTTGATTCCCCACTACACGCTATGGCCGGATCTCTGAAGCGGCTCCGATGCTTTTCCGAAGTGCTTCGCAAGCTCCGAACCACAGAGCAGAAACTGTAGCTGTCTTTCCATTCCATTCCACTGTCAATATGCTGCTGCCCCATATTCTCAGGTAGGACAACCATCTACAGATGGCCAATGACAGCACCATCTCTGCAGCGACCTTTTGATAGTTTCCTGAGTATCCGTCATTGCCAGCCTGGGGCTGCTCTGTGGGCTCTGACTGGGCTGTCTCCACAGCTCCAGCAGGTACTGAAACTCTGAATCTGTTCCTTAAATGGTCCTACCTCCGAGTAGGAAACCCCTACACCCACCGGTATCAACTCTTAGAAGGCAGTGCCAGCTGTTGTGGTTAGACCAAAGGCCTTGATGGCCTAGTTGCAAAAGAAGCCTCTCACCCAGTGCCTTTACAGCTGCTTGGCACAGCAGGGAACAGCTACATCATGATGGAGAGTACTCCACAAGTGCTTCCACCCCAAGGTTCACTCCCCATAACTGTTTCAGAGAACCCACCTCATAAAAGCTCTTCAGAGAAATGGCAGACTAATCTTGAAGTGGCTTTAACCCTAGAATACAGGGACAGCTTTACTTCATTGCTGGCTTTTCAAATGTGGAGAAAGTAGAAGTTAGGATGATGGCAGGCTGAGAATGAGCATCAGATCTCCTTCCAAGACCTAAGTGGGGCAGAGAGGAATAGCATGGAGCCCACCAGGCACCCTAGCAAGTAGGCTGTACCTACCTAACGGCTGCTGTCAAATGACCTGCATCCACCCCTGAGGAAGAGCAAAGCAGAGGAAAATTGTGACAGCTTCCTGAGGCTGCTACTAGGAGAGCCCTTTACCTAGGTCTGAGGCGAACAGCTCCTTCCAGCCACATGCCCCCCTTTCTCTTGGGGCAGCTGTATTTGTGTTCTGGGCAATGCTGTGCACAAAGCTGATGCTTAACAAATATCAGCCTTCTTTGACACCCCTCCCCCTGCTCATACCCCCTCATATTCAACCCCCCCACCTCTCCTTGATGCGAGAGAGGTAAACTCTGCACAGACAAGAGGGATGATTACATATTGTGTCCTGCCGACCATAAATATACCACTGCACAGGACAGAGCTACTTCAAGAAGCTGAGGGCTTTCTGCTTTGAGAAGAATGATGTATGACATGCAAATTTGAGAGAGTGAGGACAAAAAGCATCTGTGTGGCTTTTTGTCCTCACTCTCGCAATGGCTAAAATTAATTGCTAACTCAGAGATCAAACAGAAGCAGGGATCTCGCCCATCACCTCTACCTGCTCTATCAGGATGCTTTATTATGCAGCTGCCCATTGCTGTGCTGGGCTCTCAGATCATTATTGTTCATCAGAGCTGTAATAGATTGTAAGTCAAATTACATTATTTCATTTTAAAATGAACAAATAGTCCTAATGTAATTGCAAGGCTGCATTTCAATCAGCTGTTCTAGATAAATAATGATTTTAAAATAAGTAATTAACTGCTAACCTCATTTGCATTCCACATACACTCTGAATCACTTGGATTATCAAGAGCCCTTCTAATTGTGTTCTTATTATCCCCCTAACAGGAATATTTCCATAAGGCAAACAAGCGGCTGGACCCAAAATGAGCCTTCTATAAAGCAAACAGTCCTGGAAATAAGGAGGTAAGAGCTTTTCTGTCCTGATACATCAGGGGTTTGAAAGATGGGAAGAAAGACCCAGTTACCATGGTTGGGATCAAGCCTTCTCCCTCTGCTTGTGATGTGAGGCCAGTATTCTTACTTAACACAACCTCATGCCTTTGTTATACAGCCCTCCCATGTGGCCAAAGCCCTGAAGCCTCAAGAACTGGCTAAGACCAAAAGTCAAGGATGTTTTATTAGAGAACAGTAAGGAGATGGAGGCCCACCAAGGAAACTCCACTGAGCACAGCAGGGTTTGATGCTCTCCTTGTTCCATCCTGCAGATCAAGGCTTTGCACTGTCAGCCAGGTGATAGGCTGGCACAAGCCCAGGAGCTAGAGGAAATGATGCATTCTTTTTCAACTGCTATAAATCAGCACAGCTCTAATAATGGTGAGGGGACTGCAGGTCCTTGACCACCTGGGCAATAGCAATCATCACCTGCTGGATTTCACTATCCAACGCAGGGTGTCTAGGGCTCACACCAAGGCTAAAGCCCTTGACTTCAGAAGGGCCAACTTCAATGAGCTTAGGAGATTGGTGGGGGAGGCACTAAGGGCCCAGAAGGTAGAGATGGGAGCCCATGAGGGATGGTCGTACCTCAAGAGGGCGATCCCCCAGGCCCAAAGGATAACAGTCCCTGAGAGAAGCAAGGGGGGTAAGAATGCTCAAAGACCCCCTTGGCTCAGCAAGGGCATTCAGCAATGCCCGAGGGCTAAAAGGGAGACGTACAACCAGTGGAAGGGAAGAACTATCACCAAGGAGGAGTACTCCTCCTCAGCCCGGGAGCGGTAGGAGAGCTATTAGGAAGGCCAAGGCAGAGATGGAACTCAGGCTAGCGTCCAGGATTAAGGACAACAAAAAGTCCTTTTTCAAGTACATTGGGAGCAAGTAGAGGGCACCAGGCAATGTAGGGCCCCTGCAAGACACAAACGGTAATCTGGTGGCCACGCCAGACAAGAAAGCTGATATTTTTAACAGCTTCTTTGCCTCTGTTTTCCTGAACAGGGACCGGGATATCCCACCTACCAGAGGTAGGGACAATCTTGGGGATAGCTCTATCAAGCCTTCAGTCAGTGCAGATGTAGTTAGGGATCTTCTGGAAGGGCTAGACATTTTTAAATCTGCAGGTCCAGATGCCCTCCACCCAAGGGTGTTGAGGGAACTGGCAGGGGTCCTCGCGGAGCCTTTGGCCCGGCTGTATGAGCATTCATGGTCATCTCGCCAGGTGCCGGGGGATTGAAAACTGGCTAATGTGGTCCCTATTTTTAGCAAGGGGAGGAAGGAGGACCCAAGTAATTATAGGCCTGTAAGCCTCACCTCGGTGCTCGGGAAGCTCTTGGAGAGGATCATCAAGGAGCACATTTGTGGTGGGGCCTGCAGGGGAGATTATGCTCAGGGGCAATCAGCATGGCTTCACCAAAGGCAGGTCCTGCCAGACCAACCTGATTGCCTTTTATGACTAAGTAACTAAATCCTTGGATGATGGTGTCACTGTCGACATAGTCTTTCTAGACTTTAAGAAGGCCTTTGACACTGTCTCTCACCCCATCCTCATCAATAAATTAAGCGACTGCGGCATTGATGCCTGCACAGTTGGATGGGTAAAAAAATTGGCTGATGGGGCGCACCCAGGGCTCAATCCTCGGGCCAGCACTGTTTAACATCTTCATCAGTGACTTGGACAAGGGGGTGGAAAGCACACTGTCCAAGTTTGCTGATGACACTAAGATGTGGGGCGAGGTGGACACACTTGAAGGGAGAGAGAGGCTGCAACTACATTTAGACAGACTACAAAAGTGGACAGACGAGAATAGGATAGGGTTCAACGTAGACAAATGCAGGGTGCTGCACCTGGGGAGAAGGAGTCCACAGCACACATACAGGCTGGGGAGTTCCCTTCTTGAAAGCACAGAGGCAGAAAGGGATCTTGGAGTCAGTATTGACTCCAAGATGAACATGAGCCACCAATGCCAGACCACAGCCAGCAAGGCCAGCCATACCTTGTCATGCATCCAAAGATGCATCTCAAGCTGGTCCAGAGAGGTGATACTCCCCCTCTATGTGACTTTGGTCAGGCTGCAGTTGGAGTACTGCGTCCAGTACTGGGTGCCACACTTCAAAAGGGATGTGGCCAGCCTGGAGAGAGTTCAGAGGAGGGCCACCTGCTTGGTGAGAGGGCAGCAGGACAGGCCCTACGAGGAGACACTGAAGGACCTGAACCTGTTCAGCCTCAGCAAGAGGAGGCTGAGGGGGGACCTGGTGGCTGCCTACAAACTCATCAAGGGGGATCAACAGCAAATAGGCAGAGCTCTTTTCTCCCCAGCACCACCTGGGATGAGGAGGAACAATGGTCATAAGCTGATGGAGAATAGGTTTAGGTTGGAGATCAGAAGGCAATATTTTACAGTTAGGGTGGCCAAAATCTGGAACCAACTTCCCAGGGAAGTGGTCCTCGCCCCTACCTTGGGCATATTCAGGTTGGACGATCACCTGTCTGGGGTCTTGTGAACCCAGCATTCATTCCTGCCTGTGGCAGGGGGTCAGGCTACATGATCTGTTCAGGTCCCTCCTGACCCTAGCTACCATGAAACTATGAAATAGGTATTTCATATATTTCATGGACTTAAGTGCCTAAGTGTGATCCTGCTCAAGTCCCTGAAATCAGCTAACATCAAACGTGAGTGGGCTCACCTGCTCCTTGCTCCCTGTAACAGGGGGGGCCTCCTCGGGGTCCATCTACTGGTGGCCCCACCCACCTGTTATGAGCCAGCCACCTGCCTCCTCTTCTGCCACACCTTGTTGTTAATTAATTGTTGTTAATTAAGTAGGAGGCTGCCCATTGTATGCCCCAATGCTAGAGGGCACTATCTGCAGCTCTGTTCATCCCCTACACCACAGCCCAAGCCTCACAGATGGTATTTGTAAATTCTTCTTTATGTTGGGGTCTCGGCCGCTGTGGGCCTACCCCTTTTCTCTCTAGCTAGGCCTGTCAGTCAACCCCCCCCCCCCCCACACACACACACACACATACTAATCAGGGTTTGACTCCCAGGCTCTAGCTCTCAAAAAAACCCCAAAAACAAACAAACCTCACTCAGGCTCCTGCCCTTCTCTAGCACTGGGGTTAGCTCACCCCCAAATACTGCACCTTCTCTGGTGCCAGGGTCAGCTCACCCCCAAATATTGTGCCCTTTCTAGTGCTAGGGTCAGCTCACCCCCAAATATTGCACCCTCTCTGGCGCTGGGGTCCCCACACTGCAGTGGGCCCCCAATGAGGCCTCCTCCTTCCCCAAATAGCTTCACCCAAACCACCAGTGTTAATGTTAAACAAGAGAGGCAACATGCCTGCTTACTTTAGATGATCATGAGGATGGCTCAGGGCATGGCATAGTCTTCTGACAGTGACTACAGCACCATAATCATTGGGAATCCACCTCTCTGCTGCCCCTCTAGCCTTCTCCACTTGCCATTTGTAGGGTCCTGGCCTCCCTCTTCCTGCCACCTGACCGGCTGGCAGGGCTTGAGCCTTAACCCCTACTTGACCAGCCGGCCATGACTGAAAGGTTCTGGACTTAAAGGGACCACTCTGTCTCTTAGTACCAGGGTTAGGGTTCCTTGTTACACTCCCTTTTGTGACAGTCTTAACCCTAAGATGGTGGCACACTGCAGCCAACAGCAGGTGCATTGACATTTTTTTCAGGGACTTGTGCAAGGTGGAATAGACTCAAGTGTACTTAGGCACCTAAAGACAGAGCAGGAAATAGACCTAGGAGTCTGAGGTAAAGGTGAGGAGGTAGAGGTAAGAGAGAGAGAGCCTTAAGTCTGGTAGTGGTCCAGGTCCTGCTCTGTGCTCCAGGGATGTGAGCACTGCCTTGATAGATACCAGAAGCAAGATCCCAGAGCTCAGTGCAGGACCCAGATCAGGTTTCTAAGTACTTCTCATGGCAGAATTAGTTGGACTCAAAGGGAGCCTTGTATCAACGTAGAACTTTAGCTCCTGCCATGAGTCATGCTGATGCCTGAGCCTATCTGGAGACAAATCTGTCAGGCTCCCCTCCCCCAATGCAGCACCTGGGGTTATTATTACTTCCCCTGGCTGTCAGCACTGAAGCCCTATCATCCTCCAGGACTGGCATAGGCTAATTCAGCATCCATGGAAAGTCAAGGCCTTTGATGGACTTGCCTTGCAAAACACAGTGATTCCCCAGCTAAGTCCATGGTTGACCATGCATTTGCTAGGATCTGTCTGGGATCTGTCTGCTCACACATTTCTTCTTCTTCTGCTCCTTTCCAGCTCCAGAATAGCATCGCTGGCAGCTCAATGGACCTTTGGGACAGAATCCTGTTTCCCCTTGTGCACCTATGTGGCTGTTCCACAGCCATATACCTGCAGTGTGTAACACATACAAACACTTGGCAATCCAGCTTTGGGTGTGCAAGCATCCATGGTCCTACTGAATATACTCAGTGTGGTTGCATTTTGTCCAAGCCCATATACAGTGGAATATAGAATCATAGAAAATGAGGGTTGAAGGGACCTCAGGAGGTCATTTAGTCCAACCCCCTGCTCAAAGCAGGATCATCCCCAACTAGATAATGCCAGCTAGGGCAGGGATGGGCAAAATGGCAGATCCATGCAGCAGTGGACTCCGTTTCCTAGCAGCCCCTGCCCACATGGCTAGGGTCGGTTTCCATGGAGACCCTGGCAGCAGCCCTGCTGTGATAGTGCAGGGCCAGGGTTTCCATGGAGACCAGCCCCAGCAGTGCTGGCAGGGCATGTGGCATGGCAGAGGGGGCGTGCAGGCAATAGACTGCGGCTCTGTCACAGCTCTGGACTACACTGTCACTGCTGCAAGATCTTGGCCTGGCCCCCAAGCAGCTCCCTGCCCTGCTGCATGCCCCGCCAGAGCTGCTGAGGATGGTCTCCACAGGAACCTGGCGCTGTGCTATCACAACACAGCTGCTGCTGGGGTCTCCATGGAAACTGGCCCAAGCCAAGTGGGCAGGAGCTGCTGGGAAATAGAGTCCACTGCTAGCCAGGTCCAGCCTGTGGGCCTGACTTTGCCTTCCCTGAGCTATCACTTTGTCGAGCCAGGCCTTATAAAGCCAAGGATGGAGATTTTACCACGTCTCTGGGTAACCCATTCCAGTGCTTTACCACCCTCCTAGCAAAAAAGTTTTTCCTAATATCCAACCTAAACTTCCCTTGCTGCAACTTGAAACCATTGCTTCTTGTTCTGTCATCTGCCATAACTGAGCATAGTCTAGCTCCATCCTCTCTGGAACCCCCCCTTCAGGTTGTTAAAGGCTGCTATTAAATCCCTCCTCAGTCTTCTCTTCTGCAGATTAAATAAGCCCAGTTCTGTCAGCCTCTCCTCAGAAGTCATGTGCCCCAGCTCCCTAACCATTTTCACTGCCTTCCACTGGACTTTCTCCAATATGTGCATACCCTTTCTCTAGTGGGGGTCAGATCTGTATTTGTTCCTTAACTTAACAAGCTGTGTGCAAAGACAGGCACTTGCTTCCTTCAGTAGAACAGACTTTGGCTTTGTTGTCAGAAGCTAAAGCATTCTCAAAAGTAGATGCCTATAACAGGGTTTTGGCAAATCTCTCTTACTAACCATTACATATATTCATTACCTTATTCAAAAGATACTGTTTCAATCAGCTTCCTTTCAGGATATTGTCAGCCCCAGAAGATTTCTAAAAAAGAATCTCTCATATCGCGATGGGGTTGCCCAGCACCCATTGCAATGCTGATGATGTGTTGGTATGTGGCAAAAATAAACAGGAACAAGGCAAGAATCTCCATGCTGTTTTGAGATGCTTCCAACAATCTGGTTTCACTTGGAATGAGAAATATGAATCTGGGAAGGAGCAGATGAAATTCGGTGGACATATCATTAGCAAAATAGAACTCAGCCTTACCTGAACCCCAAGATGTTCCTCCCATAAAGCAAGTCTCAGGTACAGCCAGCCATATCAAAAAGCTTGGAAAACTTTTACCAAATTTAGCTCAGCTAACAGAACCATTAAGAGACCTCCTTTAACATATGTCATATGTGGGTCTTGGGGAATGCAAAACAAAGGGCATTCAATACAGTCAAGGAACTGCTGGCATTGCCACCTGTTTTAGTACATTATTGTAAGGCTTCTGCTCTACATCCTGTGTAACTAGGTCAGCCACTAAGCAGGGCCAGCTGAGTCCAGCCCTTTCCCTCTGACTGGTTTTAAGGCTGCCTTAAAGGCCCTCCTCTAACACTTGAATTCTGCTGCATAACTTTCTGGTCTCCAGTTTTTAAGCAGCACCTGTCATAGTAACTTCTCTGGCCTCCTGAGCCCTGATTTTGGTTAACCCCCTGACGCGGTGTTTAGATTTAGGATTTACCTTGCCTTGCTTCCTGACCATCTAATTCTGGTTAATCCTCTGGATTGGTTCTAAAGTCATGGCTTTGGATCCTGCCCCTTGGTTTGGACCTCAGGATCCTTGGTTGCTTCTAACCTGCAGTCAATCCCTGCTACTTGGCAGTTCTCACTTCTGACTCCACTCACTAGGTCCGATGCCCACGTGAACTTTGACAAGTAAATTACCCAACAGTAGTCATAGCAGATGCATCTTTATATGGTCTAGCAACAGTACTTACTCAAAAACAGCTCGAAAAGAACTAGAGGCCTGTTGCATTTATACCAAGAAGTCTTACAGACACTGAGCTCAATAAAGCATTGGCAGTCACTTGCATGTGTGAACGTGCTTGGTCTGAGTGTTAAAATAGAAACGGAACACTGCGGGACTCCAAGCGATGGACGGCAGGAGGGTGGCTCGTCCTTCACATCTGAGAATGGTCTGGGGTTATGTCACTTTTCTGTAATGGGGTGATTCAGGCTCACATCCCTACTCTTCCTGGTTCATTGTCTCAGTACCCATGTGTTGGATAGTTGGGAGGGGATTCCTTTTTTCTTGATCAGAAATTGCATCCTGGACTTACAGGACATTTGGTCAGAACCAGTATTTTCCAATTCAACATTTTGGTGTTAGTGAAACAATCTTTTCTGAAGAAAGACTGGACAAACATTTTCTGACCAGCTCTATATCCAATGCAATGCAAGAGGCTCAAGGGTCAGGGAGAGGAAGGTGAAAACACTTTTCACCTAAGAGCCCTTCTGACAAATGGAGCAGACTGCAACTGCCTTCATATCTTAATACAGAAGAGTGGCCCAGAGAGCCACTTAGAATCATAGATTCATAGACAATTGTAGAGAAGTAGGGCTGGAAGAGACCTCTATAGGTCATATAATCTAACCCGCTAGCAGAGGCAGGACCATCCCTATCCAAACCACCATATACAAATCATAGAATCATTGAAAATTTGGGTTGGGAGAGACCTCAGGAGATCATCTAGTCCAACCCCTGCCCAAAGCAGGACCATCCCCAAATAGATCATCCCAGCCAAGGCTTTGTCTAGCCAGGTCTTAAAAACCTCCAAGGATGGAGATTCCACCGCCTTCCTGGGTAGCGTGTTCCAGTTTGTCTAGGATGCTCTGAATCCTTGTCCTACTGTCCGGCATATGTATTATTCCCATAGTTCGATGTCATCCGCAAACTTGCTGAGGGTGCAATCCATCCCATCTTCCAGATGGTTAATGAAGATATTCAACAGAACTTGCCATAGGACTGACTCCTATGCCACTCCACCTGATACCAGCTGCCAACTAGACCTTGATCTATTGATCACTACCCATTGAGTCTGACAATCCAGCCATCTTTCTGTCTACCTTAACTTGCTTGCAAGAATGCTGTGGCAGAGCATATCAAAAGCCTTGCTAAAGTCAAGATCTATCACCTTGCTAGAGTGAAGGTATATAAAATCAAGTAGGATCATTCTGATATACATGTAAGACTGGGTGAGTCCCAACACTGTGACCAGGCAAAAACCCATGACTGGTGAGTGTTAGACACTGAGGGGACCATCCTGCATTTTAGTCCAGTAACTTAGGGTGTCTATACACATGCTCCGTGGTGGAGGGGGGCGCTTTAATTGAGCTCTGAGAGCCCCTTTAACTAAAGTGCCCACAGCATCACATGTATTCAGTGTTCTGTGCTTCAGAATGATGGCAGGGGCATTTTAACTAAAGCTTGTTTGACAAGTTTTAGTTAAAACACCCTGACACCATTTTGAAATGTGGGGACACTGAATATAAGTGTGGGGACACTGATTGATCAAGCCTGTTCCAATGCATGCTATTTAGCATGCATCAGAGCAGAGATCCATCACATGTATAGATGCCCCTAGTCTTTAGTGCACTTGCCCAACAAGCAGGAGACCCAGGCTTGAGGACCCCTCCACCTAGAGGGGTTGTGAACTTGCATTGTCTGACTCTCAGCAAAGTGCTCTAATTTTAGGGGAAGCTGAACCACGGCCTCTTGCACTTACTAATCATTGGATAAATTCAGTGGAGCACAGTACGGAACTTTTTGCTCCACCGGGGACATGGATCTAGGCTAGGACCCAGGGCCTCATCCCCTCTAGGCCAGCACCCCTCTCACTGAGCCACACACCCATTGCCATAATCTCTTTCCTGGTCCCTTTAAGCTATTGGACTCCATGGACAGGTGCTCCACTGCTGGCCGGCAGGTGCACAGGTTGAGTCTTTTTCACCGGACAGTGAAACAGAATCTGCACTTGTATGTAATTGCCCCAAGCAGACAGTCCCCAGCTGTCTGCCTGCCATGAAGGCACTTAAGGTGAATGGACTCTGCCCTCAGTGTTTTCTGGGGAATGACTACGTAAGTCTGCTGTTGCCATAGGTCTTATGTCGCTTGCAGAGAATGGGAGGTAAGGCTGCATGATGGCAAGGGGAAGCGAAGCTACGGCCAAGTTAAGGTGCACAGCCCTTTGATGAAGAAGCATGTGGGGGCATAGTTGTTATGTGTGCATGTGTCTTTGTTACTCATGTGGCTGCCTAGGTGTGACCACAGCTGGTAGTAGATGGTCTGCACAAGTTGTTTAAGCAGCCAACCCCCTGCCTTTACTGAAGTGGCACTGGCTAGTGGTAGCGGGGGGTGAGATGGAGTTGTGCTGGATGTGCCAGACCCCTAAGAAGAGTCAGTCCTTGGCACTACTACCCCAGCAGCAGACTGGCATCAACACCAGTTCCATTCTTTCCCTACACCAATGGGCAAGTGTTTGAATGTAATGCTATTGGCTTAGTGTACACAGCACACTGGGGTCTGAGCGAACTGCACTCAGCATGGCTTTAGACAAAAGCTGAAGCAATTTCAGGTTTAAACGATACACTTAGTGCCCCTATTCACTATACACAAGAGTCTCCAACTCATATTGCAGAGATAAATTCTTTGCGTCTATTGGATCAGATAAGGCGATGCTTGAGCAAGAAAGAGAAGGCAAGTCATTGTGAAGGCAGGAATGTTTCTTCTCATGGGCTCCAGTGGCAGGATCTATAGAACAGGATTGGAAGCTTTTGTTAAATGAGGATAAGATCTATATTAGAATTGCAAATTGTATTTTGGAGGTAATGAGTTTGCTACTCAGCGTTTCCAGGGCTTCTCAGGGAGCTGACAAGTACAAGTGCCAAACAGCCATTTGCTGCAGCAGGGACGAGAGAAGCTTTCAGAAGTCTTGCCGGGTTAAACGCCTGTTATCTGGGCATTGTATTCAGCCTAATGCATTATAACAAGATGGGACTCTCCATTTCCAAACACGCTCCCCCACCCCCACCTCTACAACTATTTCATCGAAATAATACTTTATCATGTCTTTGAAAAGGTGGTGTTAAATCGCAGCAGCAAAGATATGAGACCCCGATGCTGATCATCCAAATTTGATGCTGATATCTGAAATATTTATGGGAATGTGATTGTGAAGGCATGGGTCCCTCAACTCAGCACTGCTACTGGAAGGGGATGGAGGAGGGTGAGGGGAGGGAATGAAGAGGTCCTTCTCTCTTACATGAAAATAAGAACCGTGTACCTCTCTCCTTCTCTCCCTTTCTTTCTTTCTTTCTGTCTTATAACTAGTTAAAATACCCTCCTGGATTCTTTTGTAACCAGCACATACAATTCTCTTCTCAGTGTTTGTATTGAAGCTTGAGACACCAGCTATGAAATCTTCTGTAAAGCCATATTGTACGTTCTGACTGGTTACGTTTGCAAAAAAAATAGATACCCCCACCATCCTTCAGCTGTATAATACGTGGCCCTGAATATCTTGGATTTTCTGTTCTTTGTGCTGTCTTCTAGAAAAGGAGATTCCTAATTATTCCAGATTATGTAGATCAAGAGACCAGTGTCTATGTCTGCTTTTGCAGCATGACATGTCACGAACTGTAAAGTGCTGCTCACTGATGCACCATTCAGCGATGGGCTCCATGGGGCAGCAGAAAGAAAGACTGGTAGGACCACATGGATAGAATCCTTCATAGCAAAGATCTGGCTCCTGGGTAGATTGGCTGGTTTTAATGAGACAGTAAATGTACAATTGTCTCTGTAACTCCAGGAATTTCATTGACTTGAAATAAAAGCCACCTGGTGGAAATTATGGGAAGCTAGTTTGACTGGCTTTTAAATGAATAATAATTGCAGTTTAAAAGTCCCACCTTTCCTGGCATGTCTTGTGCTGACTATTCTCTGCACTATCCAGGACGGGAGAGTGTGATTCTTCATATGGTAGCACATGAAGAGGTTTAAACCTTAAATGCACCCTGGATGGCCCCCCCAGACCTGGAGCAGATTCTTTGCCTTCTAGAGAATATCCCTGCTGAGGCCCCAGTAGGGAAGCCCTACCTGACCTGTGAGATCTGTCTCCCTCCTAGGGAGACTGGAGGAGAAAAGAAAGTCCATAGTTTCCAAAGGGCTGAGACATAGATTCATAGATAGAGTCATAGATTTCTAGAGTCAGAAGGGACCTGGTAGATCATCGGGTCCGACCCCCTGTTCCAGGCAGGAAAGAGCACTGGGATTAAGTAACCCCAGCCAGATGCCTGTCTAATCTCTTCTTGAACACCTCCAAGGTAGGGGAAAGCACCATCTCCCTTGGAAGCCTATTCCATATTTTGGCAACCCTTACCATAAAGAATTGCTTACTTATGTCCAATCTAAATCTATTCTCCTTCTGTTTGTGGTCATTATTTCTGGTAAACCCAAGGGTGCCCTGATAAACAGAGTGTCCCCTATTCCCTGCTGACACCCCCTGATGAGTTTGTAGGCAGTCACAAAATCACCTCTCAGCCTTCTTTTCTGGAGCCTGAAGAGATTCAGGTCCCTCAGTCTGTCTTCATAGGTTCTTACCTGCAGGCCCTCAACCACACGAGTAGCCCTCCTCTGAACCCTCTCAAGGAGGTTCTATTCTATCTGTGCTGTGTGAACTAGGAGACTGGACAAGCACCTGGCTGGGGTTATATGATCCCAGCGCTCTTTCCTGCCCTGGGCAGGAAGTCAGACTCCATGATCTATTGAGGTCCCTTCTGACCCTAACAACTATGAAACTTGGGGATAGCTCTGTTCCTCCACTTCCCCTCCCACCATTGGGCTGGGCAGGACCTAGGTGCAGAGAAACAAGGTCATTGGGCTGCCTCCATGGGTTAAGTAGTAATTGTTCTGCTTTTCCAGTAACTGGGACTTGATGCTGAATGTTTGCTGCCTTTCTGACAGTAAGTTCCTTGTTGTGAAGGCAGCAAATTCTAGAGCCTGTAGAACCAAGCACCCTGCCCCCTCTTGGCATCATCTTGAGCAAAACAATGGCAGTGTGTCTTGGTTCTCACAACTGCAGAATGAGGTCAGCATGCTACCCCAATCTCTGCAAGACACCTCTGTGGATGACAGTGGTGTAGGTGGTCCCTGGGTACTCACAATCCCACCAATCCTTTCTATAACACGTGACTGACTGCTGCTATCCTGAAACATTGCCAACTCTCCAGCAAGCCAATAGGCCCGCAGCGGCACCACAACTCAGACTGCAGCAGACTCCTTCTCCAATCTGACTTTTTCATAGCAATTTTAAACACACAGGCATCATCAGGCTGGCTTCACAACAATAGGGCCAGCCCAATATGCAACTAGAAACTGCAGCACCCCCCACCTTAAAAAGAAGAACCTGGTTTTCACATTTTCACTTTTGTCTCACTGTTGTTTATGCAGAGAAATAGGGCCAAACTCTGGATAGTGCCCACACAGACCAGTGCATGCTCTTCTGCCCCTGTGAGACCCAGTCTTGAATAAAGACCCAGCTGGCAAAGCTAATACACATCATTTGGCTTGTACAGGGTGCTGTGCCAAGTTGCTTCCAGCAATGTCTGGGATGCCAGTGCTACAGACTGTCTGGGAGAGAGACTAGTACCCTGGAGCTGAGCAAGGCCAGCTATTAGGTGTCTAACTGGACTTACATATCTAAATGTAATCCTATTCCATTCTGTTCAAGTTCTTTTTGCTCCTTTTTGTGACTTAGTGTTAAGGCTAAGATGATTCGAGCTAAGTGAAATGCAATGACTGGGAACATCTACATGTGCTATTAATGCGCTTTAAGCTGACTGCACAGTAAAATAAGGTGTGGTAAGCTTTCCCTGGAAGCGTGTCTACACATGCACCTGTCAAGAGCAAATTTACTCCTGATGGGAGCAGTTCAATGCAGTGCTACTCCTGCTTTTCTCTGCCCTCCTACAACAGCCAGGGGGAGTTCCAGGCTCCCCTGGGTGCCAGCCCTAGGCTGGCAAGGGGTACCAGGGTCAGAGCTGGGCTCCGGGGTGGGGTGGGGAGAATAGTCTCCCCCTCCAGGGCAACTGCCTCCCAGCCCCATGCCCCCTGGGAGGCAGCTGCCTGGGGCTGGAGACACTTTCCCAGCCCCCACCCCTGCTGATCTGGGCATGGGCTGGGAAGCACCTGCCCTGGGGAGTGGGCAGTGCCCCCAGTCCTGCTGCCTGGGCTGACCGGGAGCAATTTGCTGTCTTACACGTGCGCTACTTCACAGTAGCTACTGCACAGTTAATCTATTCCCTGTATCTACAGGTACTAGCTAACCATGCAATAAACTCATTTACTGTGCAGCAAATGTCACACAAGCATAAACAATGATGCTTTACTGTGCAGTAATGAGTCTACTGCACAGTAAAGTGTCTTGTGAAGATGCGCCCACTCTTAGGTGCTTAAGTCCAGTTAGGTGCCTAATAGGCTGAATAAAGTTAAGCCAAAATGCTGATGAGGAATCAACAAGCAGGAGTGTTTCTAGCAGAGTCCTGCAGGAATCAGGTCTTGGGCCTGTGGTAGTTACCAGTGCCCTGGGAGAAAACATAACATCACTGATAAAATTTGTAGATGATGCAGAGAGTTGGGAGTGCTAAACTGGAAGGAGGACAGACCACTGCTACAGAGTACCCTGGATTGCACTATCAGCTTAGTTCAGGAGAGCAGCATGCACTTTCCCTATAGCCAACTGTGAAGTCATACATCAGGAACAAGGATGAGGATCTCTATCCTAGGAAACTGTGATACTGAAAAAGGACTAGAGAGTCTTGGTAGATTATCATCAGAACATGAATTCCCAGTGCAATGCTGTTGCCAAAGCAGCTAGGATGCATCAGCAGGAGAATGTGGAGTAGGAGTAAAGAGGTTTTCTTACCTGTGGTACAACTGCTACTGGAATATTGTGCCCAGCTTTCATGTTCATGCCTTCAGAAAGATGCTGAAAATTGTAGCAGAGTCAGAGAATTGCAACAAGAATAATTAAAAGATTTGGAAATACCACTTGTAGTAACAGACCCCAGGAGCTCCATCTGCCCAGATTCCAAGGCAGCCTCCAGTGAGCATGTGCAAGGTGTGTGCACTCTGTTTTTTTGGTGCCCCCTTCAATTTGCCACCCAAGGTAGCTGCCTGTGCTATCTGGCCAGTTACAGTGGTCCCGCCTTCAAATCTTTGAAGACTGTTATCAAATTCTCCCTTGGTCTTCTCTTCTCCAGATTAAAGAATATCAGTTCTTTCAGACTTTTCTCATAAATCATGTTTTCCAGGCCTCTAATCCTTTTTACCATTCTGTACTGGACCCTTTCTTGAAGCGTGGAGTGAAAAACTAGACACAGTACTCCTGGTGAGGCCTCAGCAGTCGGTGCTTAACAGAGTGAAAGAATCACTTGCCTTGATTTGCAAGTGAATACAGTCCAGTATGCTGTTGAGAAGAGCACACTGTTGGCTCATATTCATCTTATGGTCTACTGTAACCCCCAGGTCCCTTTCTCCAATACTGCAGCCCAGCCAGTCATTCCCCAGTCTGTATTTCTGCATGCAATAATCTCATCCAAAATACAGGCCTTTGCACTTGCCCTTGTTGAATTTCAATAGATTGATTTCTTCTTGGAGAGAATCCAGTGGAAGGCAACAAAAATGGTTATGGGACTGGGATATATTAACAACCTTCAACTATCTGCAGGTGGTTCCAAAGAGGATAGAGCTAAACTGTTCTCAGTGGTGGCAGATGACAGAACAAGGAACAATGGTCTCAAGTTGAACCAAGGGAATTTTAGGTTAAATATTAGGAAAAAACTTTCTCATGAGGATGGTAGTACTGGAACAGACTACCCAGATTGATTATGGAATCTCCATCCTTGAAGGTTTTTAAGACCCTGGCTGGGATGATCTAGTTGGGGATGGTCCTACTTTGAGAATGGGGTTGGACTAGAATGATTTCTTGAGGTCCAATTAAGTATCATCCACAGATTTGCTAAACGTGCAGTCAATCCCATTATCCAGATCATTAATGAAGATATTAAACAATACTAGACCCAGGACAGACCCCCACAGAATCCCACTGGATACCTCCTCCCAGCTAGACTTTAAGCCATTATGGATCACTTTAAGCCACATTCTATGTGGACCACTCTGTTGTGGAGGGACACAAGATATTTTCCCAGCGATGTCAGCCATTGGCGAGACAGCTGACAGGTTGATAGGTTATTGATTTTCTGGAATGCCAGGATCTGTTTCTGACTATGGGACTAAACTGAGCTCTCCTGGTTAAAGGCAACATAAATGAGCACATCATTCACCACTTGCTCCCTGAAGGGTATGGTAGCAAAACAGACATGACTCAGTGCTGCTCTGAACTTTATTTCTGTTCTTAGTTCCTTTAGGTGACTTTGTACAAGCTCTCAGCTATAGTCATTCTACATTGGGTGAATAATAACTGCTTCCCCTAAGGTGAGGAAAGGAAGGCTGTGAAATATAAAGAACTATAAACAACAGTAGGTTAGAGAGCTGGGACTGAAGCTTGTAGTTTCCTGGGTCCCAGGCCTGTTTTCCGTACAGCAGGGATGTCAAACTCACTTGAGGACCCAGGCTGGATTTAGACCATAAGAAGCATTGTGGGCCAGATCCAGACCCAGGAGTGGTGGCAGGGAGAGTAGTGGCAGTGGGATGAGTGGTGACCCAGGATTAGTGCAGCCATTGCTCATACACACATCCTGCCACCAACCTGTGTCCCCAACAGGGGCTCTGTAGCTGGGAATTTGATAGGGGGACCTGCCTCTGATCTTTCCCTTTGAGCCCCATGGCTAGACAAAATGGTTCTGCAAGCCACATCTGGCCACATTGCTGACAGCACTACCCTAAAGGACATGAGCGACCCGTGGCCCCAGCATCTGAGGGGGTACGGAGGCAGCGGGAGCACAGTGGAGGTGAGCAGGGAGCTCCCGCAGATGCTGCTGGCACTGTCGGGGGCAGGAGGGATGGTGGTGAGCACCGACCAAGGGTTGGCGACCACCCACAAGCACCACTGACAGTGTCGGCAGCGCCTTTTTGTAGGAGGTGGATTGTCATGCTTAGGGGGTGAATGTGCACCCATGTGCACCTCCAGTAGAGGAGAGGCATCTTGTGAGACAGCTACATTCAGTGGCCTTGTCAGCTATGTACTTTCTTTGTGCCTCAGGGATAGTGAAAAACTCTTACATGAATCTGGGTTTCAGCTGAAGAGCACATTTCCAAATCTTCATCTTTTATTGCTGGAAGTTTATTTGGATCAGGTTTTTCTTTGGATCAGGTTGCTGAGTGGCTTCTAATAGCTCCCATGTTCTATATATTGTAATATAATAAGAGCCTTAGTCTGTCTGTACGTCTGTCCATAATGCTCCAAGCCAACTTCACATGCGCCCCCAACAGGGCGGGCAGCTCTTGGCTGGTCCGGGTGCAAGCACAACTTTGTGCCAGGGCTCAGGGGAGGAGGCAGAGGCAAACGGGGGTGAGGGAGCTGGGGCACCGTGCTGCGCTGTTTCCCGCCTCCCCCCCAACAGCCAGCAGGGAGGGAGGAGGGGGTCACAGTGGTGCTGCCAACCCCGGGGGAAGGGCCGTGGGGGAGAAGGGGTAGTGGGGCTGGGGCTATGCTGGGCTGTTCCTGGCAGGGGTGAGGGGAAGGGTTGTACTTGGGCCGGGCTGGGTTGCGGAGCAATGGGAGCCTGGCAGCTCCTCCAGGGCCATGGGCAAGCAGTTCCTGCAACTGCGCACACCGTGGGGGAGGGGGGAATGTGCCCCCACCTTAGCTCCCCTGCACCGTACCCCTGGGCTCTGATTACCCCTGACCCAGCCCAGCTGGGGCCCTGTTCACAGTGACTGAGGCCCCAGCCGGGCCAAATTGATGGACAATCAAAGCCCCGCAGCTCCCCCAGGGGCATGGTGTATGCGGGGGGGATGAATCTGGACCCAAACCGGCGGGGGGTGGGGAGTGGGCTTAAAGCTGAAGAGGGGAGGGAGGAATGGGTCTGGACCCGAATAGCAGGGGTAAGAGGAGGGAACAGGCCCGGACCCAGGCCTCTGTCCCCACCCACCTGTCATTCTTGACAGGCTATTTGCTAGTACATATATAAACCCAGAAAACTATTTCCTTCTAACTTCTAGCTCCTGGAGTGGAATATTCCCCCCAAAATCATTAAGTTCTTAAAGGAAGCATCTACACATGCTGATTTAAGGCACTTTAGCCCAATTTAAGGTACATTAAGGGCACATGTCTACACATGTGTACACTTAATGTGCCTTAAAAATGGCTGTTTTAGGCTATTCACACCTAAATTTGATCCCTGCAAAGCAGGTATCAAATGTAAAGCAGGTATCAAATTTAGGCAGGAATAGCTAAAGCTCATTAGACAGGTTAAGGTGCATTAACTCTGTATGTGGACTGACATGGGACTAACTTTAGTCCCATGTTAGTCCATGCACATGGCATTAATGCACTTTAATGCATGCACATGTAGACGTTAGCCTAAATCACCTTGATATGCATTAAGCTAATGCGCATTAAATTTAGGCATGCCTCGATGCAATTCAAAGAGCACCCCAGCACCTTTGAAACCCAGTAATGCTTCTACTTGTATGGTTGGGTGCTAAAGACCTTTAACAAACTGGACTTTCATTTCTTGCAATGTCAGTATCTCCCCTCCCAAAGACGATTTCCCTGGGCTTCTCAGCCACATCTCCTCTGAGGAGGAGGCAGTTAATGTATTCTAATGCTTGCAGCTCATGCAATTTGTAATGCCACAATCTCCGTAATCCCTGTAATTAGAATTGTATAATTACGTATCTGATTGCTCCTGTTCTGTCCTCCTGACAGCTGCGGTTGCATCAGGCTCTATCACTGCTGCGTTTCTCTAGTCCTCCCTCCAAGCTGAGGAGATTAATCCTACTGGAAAGGCCCCCTTTCTTCAAACACTGATTTGTTTAACCAACACAGGAACAAATGGCTCTAATTAAAGCATTTCACTTAATGTGCCCAGCCGGGTGTCCCTGACAAAGACCTGAGATCTACCAGACAAGCGGTACATCAACACTCTAGTTCCCTTACATGGGACACGATAGCCAACAATGTGGGAGCATTTGGGCAGAATCCTGAATACTGTGACTCCAACATTCCCCTCAATAAGACCTTTAAAACAGGTCTCACTGCTCCCTAGATGTTCTCCCTCTCCATCCATCAGCAGCTTTACATTTGCCCCTGGAAGATAGCTCTGATCACAGGGCAGAGGCAGAGGGTGGCCAAAACCAGCCCCCTGCTTATGAGCTGTAAAGAGGCCTCCCCAAAGAACTACCATCCCCACATGTATATCATATCACTTCTGTCTGGAGAGTTCACTTCACAGCACACAGCCAGCATATACATGCTCACATACACAACCCTCTCACCTATGTGTATGCTCAGGGATTCACACAGCTCTGTGAATCAGTGTACAATAGGGGCTAGGGTTGCATGAGTGCTGAGGTTCACAACTGACAGCCCATAGGTTGCAAGTTCAGGGATATAGCAAAAGCGTTCATGGTGTGGGCCTCCCAGATTCTAGTGAATCTGCAAATTCTGCTATGTACCTTGTCACAAGGATACAGGGAAGAAAGTATGTGTTGCACCTCTGGCTACAGTCAGGATGCAGTGCTCTGTGTAGTGTTGAGTAAGAGAACATGACCTATCACAGAGCTAGCTTCAGAAGTGGGTGATGTGGGCAATCACCCAGGGCACTGCACATGCGTGAGCAGCCAATGCTTACAGCATTGCTCTCCCTCCACCTTGCCCTGCCTCAGGCAGGAGAAGCATTGCCCAGCCCAGCCCACCCCCCACCTCCAGCCCCTGCTCAGAAGGAGCCAGGTATGTGTGGGCAGGGTGGTGCCTGACCCCCCTTGCTCTCACGCAGCAACAGCATCAGCAATGCCTGTGCTTCTGGCTACCATGCTGCTCCATCTCCCTGCCTGACTGCTCCCCATGCCTCTGCCTGCAGCAGTGCTGCTGACTTGGAGAGGGGTTGCAAAATACAAGTTTGCCCAGGGCTCCATCTTCCCTAAGGCTGACTTTGAACTATCAAGCCAGGGCCTGATCCTGCAAGTTGCACTTATGCCATCAGACTGTTTCTCAATGTGTTCTCACCCAGCCCATGAGACTGCTCACCCAGTACTACTCATGCTCATAACTGTTTACAGAATCATACCTGCAGATAGCCCTAATGTGCTGCAGTAGAGATACCTGGTATTGCTGAGTATCAGGGCTATGAGGATTAACTACTTTTACCGAGCAAGCTGTCTCCCCTGCCTTTCAACCACCAATCCTTCTCATGGGAGCTGCTCTAACATGTCAGGTTGCTGAGTGGCTTCTAATAGCTCCCATGTTCTATATATTGTAATATAATAAAAGTCTTTGTCTGTCTGTCCGTCTGTCCATAATGCTCCAGGCCAACTTCACATGCGCCCCTGACAGGGCAGGCAGCTCTTGGCTGGTCCGGGTGCAAGCACAACTTTGTGCCAGGGCTCAGGGGAGGAGGCAGAAGCAGATGGGGGTGAGGGAGCTGGGGCGCCATGCTGCACTGCTTCCTGCCTCCCCCTCCCTCTCCCCCTCCCCCCCAACAGCCAGCAGGGAGGGTGGAGGGGGTCACGGTGGTGCTGCCAACCCCGGGGGAAGGGCCGTGGGGGAGGAGGGATAGTGGGGCTGGGGCTATGCCAGGCTGTTCCTGGCAGGGGCGGGAGGAAGGATGGGCTGCACTTGGGCTGGGCTGGGTTGCGGGGCAATGGGAGCCTGGCAGCTCCTCCAGGGCCATGGGCGAGCAGTTCCTGCAACTGCACACACCGTGGGGGAGGGGGGAATGTGCCCCCCCTTGGCTCCCCTGCACCACGCCCCTGGGCTCTGATTACCCCTGACCCGGCCCAGCCGGGGCCCTGTTCACAGTGACTGGGGCCCCAGCCAGGTCAAGTCAATGGACAATCAGAGCCCCGCAGCTCCCCCAGGGGTGCGGTGTGTGCAGGGGGGGATGGATTTTGGACCCAAACCAGCGGGGGGGAGGAAGGGGGAGTAGACTTAGAGCTGAAGGAGGGAGGGAAGAATGGGCCTGGACCCGAACTAGCAGGGAGAGAGGAGGGAATGGGCCCAGACCCAGGCCTCTGTCCCCACCCACCTGTCATTCTTGACAGGCAATTTGCTAGTACATATATAAACCCAGAAAACTGTTTCCTTCTAACTTCTAGCTCCTGGAGTGGAATATTCCCCCCAAAATCATACTGGGGTAAAGTTCAGGGTAACAGGCTTAAACTGTGAGAACTCATTGCCTCAGTTCTAGAAAGGGGAGTCTCTGCTCTCCAAATATTTTTTAATTATTATTATATGCATTATGGTAGCACCTGGAGCTCAAATTTAGGTGCAATATACTGGCATGTATATTGTGGTGACATCAGTAGACCAAGATTAGGGCTTTGCTGTCCAGTGCCTGCCCTGACTGAGAAGCAGATCTTGGCGCACAGAGCTCACAGTAAGCCAGACAGAAGGATGCCTGGGAAGAACAGGGGACCTGATGCTGCTATGTTGGGACCAGGTGGGCTGAGGAAGGGACAGAACTGGGGCACTGAGAGAGAAGCAGAAATGAAATCAGTCTTGAGAAGTTTGGTGGATTTCAGAGAGAGAAAATTCATGTTCTGAGGCAGCACAGGGGCAAAATGGATGCTATGAGAAAAGAGAGGGGTAAAAATTAGGTCAGGTAAGGGGCAAGAATTGATGCCCAAGGTGCTGGGCTTGAAAGGACAGGCTAGAATTGGGGTTAAATTGATGTGTAGACATCTTGGCATGGGTCAAATTGATGCCGTTGGGAGCAGAATTGATATTGGGGAAAAACAGGATGTAGATTGGGCAATGGAATTTGATGCAGGGCAAAACAGATATGGGAAAGTATTAAAGTGGGAATGGGATGGCAGAACTCATGTGGAAGAAGCAGAACTGACCGGAGCTCTGCGAGAATGGCTCGCTGGGCTGGGGGCTGCACAAGGGTGGTAGGAGGCCTGGAATTCATGAATTAGGGCAGGGGTTCTCAAACTTTGTGATGCAGCGACCCCGTAAAATAATATATCAATTTACTCAACCCTGGTGGCCACTTGATGAGTGGGGGGAGAGTCCCCTGGGAGCTGATCAATGAGCGGGGTGGGCCCTGCACAGAGTGTGGCGGCAAAGCTGGAAGCGCGCAGCAACGGAAGTGGTGCAAAGTGCTGGATGGCAGCGGCAGCCCTGGCCCCCGCTTCTCTGCCACTGCTGCATACCCCCTGGGGCCTTCCCAAGTACCCCCAGGGGGTAATTTGCAACCCCCTTTAAAGTTGCTCATCACCCCCACCCCCCCCGGGGGGGTCACAATCCACCTTTTAAGAACCCCTGAATTAGGGCATTGAGGCTAGAGGAAGGGCGGGACGCTCCACACCACCAGATGGCTGATCTACAGGGACTCCTGAAGCTGGGGGTAGTCACCCACAGTACAAATCTGGGGGAGTGGTGACTCCTCCATGTCTCCCACTGCTGTCAGTGGTGCTGAAGCTAAGAGAAGCCGCCAGACTGGCTGCCATTTCCGAATATTTTCATCCAGGTGCCTCCAAGCAAATGGGGCTGTCACCTGCCATTGCTTTCTAGGAGATGCAAAATGGCTGGCGCTCTAGAGTACAAGCTGGTCCACACGATTCAGGCTCTGAGGGGCTGTGATTTGTGAAAGGAGAATGCAGGGAGGGAGAGCACCAGCGTGTCATCCATTTTGCTCAGGGTCATGGCTTCAATCTTTCCAAAAGCCCTGGCAGGTAGCAGCCGCCCTGTTTATGGGCACCCTCACTATCACTCAATAGGAAGATGGCAGCCAGTTTGGTGGTATCGGCCCCATGGACAGTAATCAGAGACCACAGCTATTTCATGGAACAGGGTCTTTCATCCTGTTTTCATGAGAAAGGGAAAATAATACCCCAGAATCATGGGAGTTGTGAAGAAATCCTGAGTGATGCTGGAAATCCCAGACCTGATCTGGCATACAACATCACTCACAGGGACCTGTACCTTCCAATCCTACATATGCTTCACACCCATGCACGGCCTCTCCCAGCACACAGGTATCACCTCACAAATTGTGTTGCTCGGGATCCATGCTATGCCCAGTGAATATTTTCATGCAGTGGTGCTCAAGCCCTCCTGGCTGGAGAGATCCCAGGGCCCAGTGTCTGCATCCCGAATACTGAGTGGCACATGGAAGGTGTGACAGACAGAACAACTGCCAAGCCCTTGGTTGCTCCACTCCCCTCTTGCCACCCCCTGCCTGCCCACCCAGCACTGTCCACACTGGAATCCAGTGGGTTCTGCTGTCTCTAGCGGCAGTCTTTAGAGCAAGCACTGCACACTCTTTCCTTGCCTGGGGAATAAAAGGGCTTTCTGTGTGATGGGCTCTGTGCCATGTCCCTCCTCTTACACAATATGAAAGTTTCACATACATTACATCAAAACTTTACTGCTTCAGAAACATACCTTTTCTTAGAAACAGACTTGACTTAGCACTGCTCCCAAGCCTGCTCAGTGTGTGGTTCAATAGTCCCCCAGCTTTCAGAGCATGCTAGACCTCTCCAGTCCACCCCTCACAAGCAAAGAAAAGCACAGTCCTATTAGTATTCCTACCCAAGAAAAAGGCAGTTATTCCTGTTGCTGTTACGATCGGCCATTTTGTGCTGCACTGAGGTCGTACCTTCCCAAAACAGTCTTAGCAGACCAAAGCTGACAGAGAATGGACAAAGGAAGAGCTAGGTCTCCATTCTGTACATGGGGGCTGAGGCCCACTGAGGTGTAGTGACTTGCCTAAGGTCACATGCAGTGTATGTGGCAGAGTGGGGAATGACACTCAGGTCTTATGCATCCCCGTTCAGCCCCTAACTCCTGGGTCATCCCTACCAGTGGTTTCCAGTGAAGAACTCTTCTCCGCTTCTGAAGAATCCCAGTTCTGGGTGCTTGTTTGTCGTTCCATAGTCAATGCAGCCACTGTTTATTCTCTTCTCACTATTGGCCAAGAGCAAGCCATGACAGCCCTGCTCTGCTTGGTCACCAATCTGGCATGCACCTGGCAAACAGCTTCCCAGCCTCCCCGTGCAAAAGGAATGGTGATTTTATAGACAATACAGTGCCAAGAGGGTACAGGGATACAGCATCTCTCTCCAGCCTGAGTTCCAGCATAAGTTGGGAGCCTTTGGCTGCAGATGTGAAAGTAGGAAGCAGCCTTTCATGTTACCATTGTGCATTGATGTCTTTAGCCAAAAGAGGATGTCAAATACCATTGGAAATAATTCTCTGCATAAATTATCTAAGGAGAGCGGGGAAGCAGCTGATGCTCCTGTCCTCCATTGCAAGATCATTGTTGCTGCCCATAAACCTTAGCAAGTTCCCAAGAGAAGGGAGATGTATCAGCTTGCACTGCTCCCTCATTTAAAATGTCTGTTCATTAACTCCACCCAACCTCATTAATCAAAGCTGGAATGAAATGAGCCCCAGAGAACACAGGACTTTCCCCTCTGTTTCCAAGCTGCTTTAATTACATTCTCAGTGGGAGATCTTCCTGCATGCACTGCCCCCCACCACCAGGCCCATCATCCTAGTGGAGACCCGGGGACATTCGCCACAAAAGCTCTAGGTCATGACCTGGCCATAGTAAAATAGACATCTTGACCTCTTTTTTGTGTCCACTTGACAAGTACATGTGGCTTCTCCAGACTCTGAAGTGCCCACACTGACAGGCAGAAGGATGAGTCAATTAAAGTTGTTATATCCCAACTGCCACTTCACCACGCTGGCCACATTTCAGATCAAGCTTGACAATGGGACTGCAGGCTGGATCAGGTCATCAGAGGCCTCGTGAACCCTGCCCTGATTATCCTCCAACCAAAATAGGCTGCGTTGAGGACAGCTGTATTAATAGATGTATTAATAGATGTATCTTTTACCTGTGCTCCGGCTGGGAATTCTGGCCGGGGGGCTCTGCACGGCAGTCCGCAGTTTGCTGGACCATGGCATAGAAAGGTTGGGCACCCCTAGTTTAGGGCCCCAGCATGTCATAATCCGCATCAAGCCTGCCTTAACAGGAAGCAGTCTTGTGGAGTTAGAGTAGGGGGAGGCAAAATACAGCGCGCAGGCCTTTGATACGGTATCTCATCCCATTCTCATAAATAAATTAAGAGGCTGAGACTTAGATGTTTACACAGTCTGGTGGGTGGCAAATTGGCCTGGGGGGATCGCACCCAGAGAGTGGTAGTAAATGGGTCGGTATCAATAAGGAAGGATGTGTGTAGTGGAATCCCGCAGGGCTCGGTCCTTGGACCTGCAGTTTTCAACATCTTCATCAGTGACTTGGATGTGGGCATAAAGTGTACTCTGTCCAAGTTTGTGGATGATACTAAATTGCGGGGTGAAGTGAACACACCGGAGGGTAGGGAGTGATTGCAGGCAGACCTGGACAGGTTGGAAAAGTGGGCAGAACACAATAGGATGCCATACAACAAGGACAAATGCAGAGTGCTGCACCTAGGGCATAAAACTATTCAGCACACCTACTGGCTGTGAAGTGACCCTCTAAGCAGCATAGAAGTGGAAAGGGATCTCAGAGTCATAGTGGATTGCAAGATGAACAAGAGTTGTCAATGTGACAAAATCATCAGCAAAGCTAACCGCACTTTAACATGCATCAGCAGATGCATGACATATAGAACCAAGGAGGTAATACTTCCCCTCTATATGGCATTGGTCAGGCCGCAGTTGGAGTACTGTGTCCAGTTTTGGGTGCTGTACTTTAAGAAGGATGTGGATAGCCTCAAGAGGGTCCAGAGGAAGAGAGACTGAGGGACCTGGACTTCTTCAGCCTCCACAAGAGAAGGCTGAGAGGTGATCTTGTGGCCATCTACAAATTCATAAGGGGATCACAGCAAGAGATTGGAGATGCTCTGTTCACCAGGGTGCCTCTTGGGGTAACAAGGAACAATGGTCACAAACTGACAGAGAGCAGATTTAAGCTAGACATCAGGAAAAACTTCACAGTGAGGGTGGCCAAAATTTGGAATGGGCTTCCAAGGGAGGTGGTGCTCTCCCCTACCTTGGGGGCCTTTAAGAGAAGGCTGGATAGGCATCTGGCTGGGGTCATCTGACCCAGCGCTCTTTCCTGCCCAGGCAGGGTGTAGGACTTGATGATCTGTTGAGGTCCCTTCCAACCCTAACATCTATGAATCTATGTGCTCCAGGGCTGAGCTAAGGGCTGGGAGATGAGAACCTGTTACAGAGCTGCTTCTGGCTTCAACACCTGCTTCTGTTGTGGGGACAGGATACCTACTGGTACAGTGTTTTCACCCACCCTTAACTGGCATAGCTGCAGTCAGCTCAGTTCCAGAGACTGAGGCAAGACCAGGGGCTCAGGCTGATTCACCAGTTTTCTATAGCAGGGCCCTGAGCAGGTTGCCTTATTCCCCATGCTGGAGGCCAAAGCTGCCCTTGCCTGGTTGAAGCTCCCTGCGGGGTGGAGCAGGTCCTGAAGGTAACTCCATTATGGTGTTGCAGGTGGGGGGTCCAAGGAAAGTTGCAAATGCTACTCCTGGAATGAGAACACCAGTGGTGTCATGATCCGTGCTGTTATCTCAGGAGATGCTTGGGATGGACCCTACTGTCAGCCCACACAGCCTGACTCCTGCACCAGGCTTGAGGCTGCTGGCAGCATTGGTGCCTACACCTTTGCAAATCATGTCAGTCCCCAATCCCTGAGTTTGATGAGACCATGCTGCCTTGCCCACCACAGCTCTGGCTGTAGAACTTGTCCCTTCCACATAAAGCTTGCCCAAATCCAAATACTTTTGGATAACAGAACCTCTGCACCCAATTCTGTCCTTCCCCACCTGTCCCCTGTGAGCGTGCCAATGTCTATCCATGTGCACACAACCCATACTTGGCTGCACAGCTTTTCCCATCAGTTGCATTGCTGCTCAGGTGTTTGACCTTTCCAGTTTCCCTTTCCCCTTGGAATGAGAAGCTAGCATCTCTCAATAACATTCCTATAAAATGATACAAATATCTCAGGGAAAATGTCATCAATTTTATTAGAAACTGTGAAGAGCTGAAGTGGAAGAGGCAGAGGGCTCAGGAAATCTCTCTATGTCAAAGCCTCATGGGCTGGAGCTGTTGCTCTCTAAGTAGGCACCTGCAGGCTTTCCCACATTAGGGATCACAGCACAGAATTACAAACAGTTACAGGGAAATGTAGCAAACAGAGCATCAGCGAGGGAATGAAATCCTAGGAGCAAGGGCTGCTGCTCAGCCTCCGTTTCAGGGTAATAAATACACAGGCATAAATATATGTAAATAGCTGCAGCCCTGACTGTACTGATCTTCAGGAGCTGGCAAACACATTGTCATTGGAAACTGCACATCCCTGCACATGGTGGAGTCAGGAGCATGGCATTACACCCAGCTCAACACAGACCAAGGGAACAAGGGATCTCTAGCCAGCCAGGCTTGGGGTGACCCCACAGCCACCAAGGAAGCAGCATGACTCCTCATTTAACCCAGTGTCATGCAACTCAGACCCACCACAGCAAGGAAAGGGCTCAAAATGGTGTGTTGGGGCTTGTGCCAGGTCAGGGGTGCTAACAGCTCTCTGAACTGGGCCAAGGGGAAAAATGTCAGCTCGCTTGCAGGTGGGAGTTTATACTGTCATTGTCTCTGCCTAGCTACAAGGGAACCCACTCCCTGCATATGCACTAACTGACCCCTCATGGTCAGGCTCCATGGAGAGGCCAGGACTGAATGGGTCTGGAGACCCATCCCCCCTTCAGGTCTGTTGAGAAGGACAGCAGAGCCTGACAGCATTCATTGTGCTGCTGGCCACGCTGTGCCCAGACCCAGGCCTGCCAACTGCCCTATGTCCTCCCTCAATCCATGGCATCAGGTGACAGATCCCAGACCAGCAGATCACTCTGGCTTAAATCTGTGGCCCAGAGAGGGCCATGTCCAATCCCACAATGTCCCTTACTCAAGCATCGATCCCAGCAGGATGGGCTGGTTGCCATCTGTTCTGCCTATGGTCACTGTCTGGCAGCCTGTGTGCTCTAAACTGCTGGAGACAATAAATTGGGCAATATATCAAAAAGCAGCTCCCCCAGCTAATAGAGCCAGGAACAGCTCTGACAGAGCACTGCCAGCCCAGAGGAGGGGATCCCTGAGCCAGTTCAGCCTCCTGCTGTCAGCTCAGATTTGAAGACTGAGCCCTTCCCTTCCTTTGAAAACTTTGTCCTTCCAGCAGGTACTGGACATTTCCCAAGCCAGAAAGCTGCTTGTCAGAGTGCTGTCTGTAAATGGGGGTTGGCTTTCCTCTGCACACAGACCCCTTCAGCATGTGTGCACGCGCACACACACACACATACACACATATACCCTCTGTGCGCACACGTGTTTTCACACACAGATTCCATTCCATAGTCACACGTCACATATACACACACATCATTTCTACACACACCTGTCATGTGTGCACACACTCACAATGTCTATCATGCTCAAGGTGCCACTGCAAAGCATGGCGCAGCCACCCTGTGCACACAACAATGTGGTATGGAGGTGCTCTCAGAACACTTTAGGGTGCATGCCAGTGAATTCACTGTCTCAGGGGTGCTTTCTATGGTGATTACATGCAGCAGCTATGCCATGCTTCACTACAGCCCTTCCTAACATGGTCCAGAAGTGGTGCAGATCTGCCCAAAGGCACTGCACAAACACACATGTCCCCTCCCCATAAACAGACACTGACACACACACACATATCCCCATAGACACACAAATTCTCTCACACATTCACCACTAAACATGCCCATGCTACGTGCAAGTGTGCGTACTGACACAGACCTCCTGCCACACACACATATCTTCAGACTCCCCCACATGCACAAACACACCCCACAGGCAGCTCTATTGGATTCTACAGCATCTTTTTTTAACTGATTAAAGTGTTAAGAGCAGTAGAGCCCCAGCATAATCCCAGAGCCAAGGGCCTCTGGGAGAGAAGGCATTCCTGTTCCCAGCCCAGACTCCCTGCCCCATATGCATGCCAGCACTGTCCAAGCCCCTTGCTCTTATAGTGAGGGGGAAAAGACCTCCCCATTCTAGCTTAGGCAGAAAGGGGAATCACAGAGAGTTGAAGAGGGAAAGAGGCCTAGCCTGCTGCCCCCTGCACACATGGGGTCGCTTCTCCCTGTCCTCCAGAGGAACCCTAGTGGTGGGGGAGCTTGATGAAAAGGATAGCATGCAATGATAGTCATTTGGGGGTTGATTATCATAGAATCATAGAAAGTTAGGGTCAGAAGGGACCTCAGGAGGTCATCTAGTCCACCCCCCTGCTCAAAGCAAGACTATCCCCAGCTGGATCATCCTAAGCAAAGTTTTGTCCAACTGAGTTTTGAAAACCTCCAAGGATGGAGCTTCCACCACCTCTCTGGGTAACCTGTTCCAGTGTTTTACTACCCTCCTAGTGAGAAAATTCTTCTTAATATCTACCTGAACCCGTTGCTCCTTGTTCCATCATCTACCACCACAGAACAGTCTAGCTCCATCCACTTTCAAACCCCCTTCAGGTAGTTAAAGGCTGCTATTAAGACACCTCTCAGTCTTCTCTTCTCTTCTCTAGACTAAATAAGCCCAGGTCCCTCAGCCTCCCCTCAGAAATCATGTGCCCCAGCCCCTGAACCCTTTTTGTCACCCTCCGCTGGACTCTCTCCAGTTTGTCCACCCCCTTTCTGTAATGCGGGGCCCAAAACTGAACACAGTACTCCAGATGTGGCCTCACCAGTGCTGAATAGAAGGGAATAGAGATTACCGCTGTACTAACATGGTTCTGGCTCGCTCCCTCTGACTTCAGGCAGTGCCAGTACAGGCAGTGACAGTACAGCTGTGCTCCTGTGGGGACTAAGCAGAGATTCACCTGAGCTGTTTGAATGACTAAGTTTCACTGAGGTCATTTGATGTTGTTCCCAAGGACAGGAGATGCAAGCACTCACTGGCCCCTTACCTTGGCCAATTCCAAATTCCTTGGGGTTTCCCTGACGTAAACCTAGCTAGACTCCACCATCTCCATGATGGCATTCAGGGCCACCATCACCTGAAACAAGGGTTGATGGACATCAGAGCAGTGATCCAAGGACATCGACGGAGCACTCTCGCAGAGCCACAGAAGCAGGCACTCTCCATGTTGACACCAGGCCACCAGCCACTGTGTGTACTCTCCCGCACCCATACCAGGGTGTCCCAAGCTCATTGCTGTACATACTCTAGAGATGCTTAAAATAAGTGTAGGAAGCTGCCACGTATACATTCTTAGTTATAATGGTGAAACTAAAGCTCCAGCAGAAATCAAGGCCCTTTGTGCTGGGTGCTGCACAGACCTGCCCTAGATCACACAGGAAGTCAGCAATAGAGCTGTGTATAGAAGTGAGAGCTCCTAAACTCAGCCTAGTGCTCGACTCACCAGCCAGCAGGATTGAGTTAACCTTGCACCTGGCAGCAGGGGGGCACTTCCTCCAAGTGCTGCCAGGCTCCTCCTCTGGGCTCTCTCCCATCTTATGTTTTTCTAGTCTCTGAATCAAAACTTTCTGAATTTCCACTTTCTCCTCAGACATTCTAGGGCCAGCATCACCCAGGCCTCTAGGCTCTCACTGTATGTTTTGGGACTAATTGACCCTTTCCTGAGCAGGCTTCTGTCCAACCATGCAGATTGGGTCCCCTTCATGGTAGGTTGGGATTTCTGCCTTTCTGTTGCAGGATAATCACTGAAGCCTGGAAACTGAGCCTGTATAAAGCTACTGCTCAGGAACCTAGTGCAAATGGTGATGTGTCACAGGAATGAAAGTGGTAGTCATACCAGGGGTGACAGTGTCAAGACTGCATGAGGGTGGAGCAAGGAGAAGCAAGACCAGGTGTAGGTGGCAGAAAGGAAGTTAGGAATAAGAAATAGTGTTGACAAGCTATTACTTCTATTGAGGCAGGATCTGCATCACAGAGAAGAACTGAGATGAAATCTCACATGACCTGATGGTGAAGGATTGGGAGCTCCTTCTTAAAAGGAATGAACTGGCCTGTCACCAGAGCAGATGCAGAGAGCACAAGCTGTCAGAAGCAACGATACAAAAAAGGAAGCCGACCCTGATGGCAGCAGAGAAGAATTAGCAGGTTGAGTTGCACGGGCAGAATCCAGCTGGAATGGAGCAAGGATGATTGCACCAGGCTGAGGAAGATGCTCAAAGACACCTGGTTCTAATCCCCCCAACTGAGGATATAACAAAGAGATAAAAGAAACACCTGAGGTGAAGGAAGAAGATCGAGAAACAAAAAGAAAGTGCTAATACTGATAATAGCATTAGTCAAACAGGTTAAGGCAGTAAAAAGACTGTGTTTAAATTCAGCTAGGAATCCTGAGAAAAGTTGACACTACAGTGCACAGAGTGCACCACAAAATGAAGGAATTATAATTATTGTTGCAGGATGGAAACCCATTTGCTACAAGAATCACAGAAATGTGCTTTCAGAGTGATTGCTACTGAAGCACCAGTACTGAGCAGCATGCACTTGTTTGGAGGAGCGGGAACCAAGATAAAGGTGATGCAATAGACTTAAAGAAACAAAAACAGCATGGACAAAGCAGGATTGGTGTGTGTTAGAATCACCTTGAAAAACACTGTATAAGAGTTTCTCTTAGGATCTGCTATAGACCTTTGGGTCAGATTTAGATATGGATAAATGTTCTCTTTAATAAAACTAGAGACAGAAATCTTACCAGAAATTATGTCATTATAGGGGACTAAGTTTCCAAATATAGACTGAAGAACATATAATGGTAGGCCCAGATATTCCTGGCTGAGATAGCCAACAGGTTTCTTCAACACGTAGTCACTGTGCCAATAAGAAGTGATGCTATTTTAGACACAATCCTGGTTAGAAGTGAGGATATTACAGAAAAACTGGTTGTAGAAAAAAGCCTTGGGTCAAATGATTAAAGATGACTTGACTCAGTTTAAATTGAAATGGAAGGCTTAACAAAAGCAAGTTTTTTTTTAAGGTACAGACATGGCACTTTTACCAGTATAGGTGATCAGAAACAGGTCTATAACCATAACGGAACAGAAGTCTGGCGCATACAAACTGGTTTAAAAATGATGGAACCCAGTCTTAGATTTGCACCCCCTTGCCAAAGGGCTAAAGTGTGTTCTGTTTTCAAGGGGCTTTGATTTCAAAGCTCAGACATGAGCACTTAAGGGAGTTAGTTAGAGAAAATAGTAAAGTGTTGGAGGAGTGTTAGAAATTCAAGTCAAAGGTGCAAAAACTTTGGAGTTTGCAGTGCAAGCAAGGGGGAAAAAAATCTGTGTATGAAAGGGCTTCAGTTTTACTGGGATGAATACCCTCCTCAAAAGAATATGGATCAGAGACTGCAAGGAATGAAAGAATCCCCTGATCAGGAAAGGACCTGTGGAGGTCTGAAAGCACAGGGATAAAATGTGTTTTGCCAGATGTCAGGCTGAACCAACCTTGCAAAGAATATTAAACAAAAAGCAAGACGTTCTTCACGCATAAATTTTAAAAAAAGAGAATAAGAAAAGAAGAAATGGGACTGCTATGCAGTGAGGACTGAGTACTGGTAATCTAAGTAATCCATCTGGTCTCAAACCCAGCTGAACATTTTGTCACAGTTTTCAGTGAGGATATGGGGTTGAATTCAGGAAGGCTGTTGGGAATGAGAGGCTGGAATTGAAAATTACCACAACTGTTGTAGAAGCAAAACTAAAAGAGTTTAATATGCTCAAACCAGTGAGGGGGGGATAATTTTCATTAAAGAATTCTGAGATGACTGACATTTGAAATCCAAGGTCTGCTAGCAAGTATTTTTAGAAAGTCTGTCAAGTCAGGAGTGATTCTATGCAATCGGAGAGCAGTAAGTGAAGTAGCTGTATTAGAGCATGCAAAAAGACAACAACAAAGAAAAAGAAAAAAAAAGTCTCCACACCCATAATGAGTAGTCTGCCAGGCTTTAGTACAAACATTGAATGAATAAATAATTAAAGACACAGAAATAAATAGAAAATAGATGAAAATATAATGCGTTTACCAAAGGTAAATTGTACCCTAGGAAACCAATATGTATATTTGAGAAGATAACTGATATTTAATAAAAAGAAATATAAGAGATCTGGTGCATCAGGACTTCAGTAAAGCACTTGAGATAGCACCACCTGGGAAACTATTAATTAAAATGGAGAAGAGTGGGATTAGTAGAAGTGGAAGGTATGTACAGAAATGGCTCCAGAATAGACAACAAGGTGTTGCAATGAAAGGTGATTCATTTGGGCTGGAAGGAGATTCTTTAGGCAGTGGTCTTGGAACCACCAAAGTGAAGTTAATCATATCTATATATAATACAAGCAAGGTCTTATATAATATTTTCATTTATGTCCTTCGCACAAAAAGTAGGAACATGTTAGCAGTGTGCTGATAACACAAATCTCATAGGCATTGTCTAAATAGAGTAAGAGTAGAATGTGATACAAAAATTGGATGCCATGGAAGACTGGAATCAAAAACAAATGAGGTAAAATGTAATAATGCAAAGCTCAAGGTTAAGTTGCTAGTGAGCAAAACCACAAATGTTTGCTACAAGCTGGGGGTTCCTTGTTTGGAAATCACTTAAGAGGAGAAAGACCTTAGCTGATCTCAGAGAACTGAGCCACCAGTGTTGTGGCTGTAAATGAAGGCAGATGCAATCCTCAGGTGTATCAGGTATTTGCAGTGTTACTAGGGGAGTGCTAGTGATGTTGAACAAGGCTGAGAGGGGGATATAGCTGCTGTCTACAAATACATTGGGGTGCAAACACCAAAGGGAGGGAAGAGTTACTAAAGCTAGGGAAATTTGGCACAAGAACAAATGGGCACAGACTGGTTAGGAGTATATTTAGGGTAGAAATTACAAGATTGCAAATCACCAAGGCAGTGAGGTCCTTGGAAGAGCCTCCTGGCAGGTGCAGGGGAGGCAGGAAGCTGCCTAGTTTTGAGATTCAGTTTGATAAATGTAGGAAAGTGATGATGACAGCAGACAATTAGATTGAAGGGCCCTGGAGGTCCCCTGCTCTCCTGTACTATGTTCTTATGTAAAAGGTCTTGGTGCAGTCCATTGCTCGGTGGGGGTGAAGTGGGAGATGGAGAGTTGTGTTGGCCCTGGAAGGGAAAGGCAGCTTACACCCCACCGTCTAACAGCCCTTTCAAATGCTCCTTCAGCCTTTTACACTGCCAGCCACCTGGCGTACAAGCCAGCTCTGAGGGCCACCATAATCTGTGCATCAGTGCTGTGCTCCTTGCTGCTAGGTGCTGCAAAGCCTCTCATTACAATCAGCTTGTCCACATCACGCTAATGAGATGCTGTGCACTGGGAACACTGCACAGGGTACCCTGCATGCCCATGTGTGTGTTCTGGGATGTTGCAAAGAATTACTCCACTGTCTGCAGCCCGCCTAGCACCTGCTCTTCCTATCCTTGGGCAGGCTGGCCTAAGGTGTTACCGGGGCCCCTGGGAACAGGCTCAGCTGGGGCTGCAGTTGGTAAAGAGGTCCATAGAGAACAGAGGCTGGAGCAAGGTTCCTCCGTTACAGTGAAGCAGAACAAGGGAGGGACAATAAATTTTGAGCAGATGCTGTTCAAATGAGCTGCCTGACAGGCGAGTGGTTTCTGAGTCTCTCAGCTTTGTCTGAGCTTCAGGGGCATGGGGGGATGCATTCAGAGCTTGGCCAAGTTTGCTGTAATAATGCTTTTCAGCACAGAGCAACTGCCACTCCCTGCCCATGGGATGGCTGGGTAGCTGGGCTAGTAGTCTCCATGGCTCCTATGTGCAGGCAGAGAGATGCCTTTCTCATCCCACAAGAATTTTCAGGAACTCGAAAAAAATTCCCTTCATTGACTCAGGATCCAAAAAAAAAAAAAAAAATCAAGCACTTGACAACTTTCAAGTATCAGCAGTAACAATATCTATTTGGGGTCAATTGAAGTGTTTGCTTTTTCCAATTTCTAAACATTTCAGCTACATTTAAACTATTAGAACTGACTTCAGAACTTTTTAAATACAAAAATTAACTAACTTCAAAAGAAAAAGTTGGTTCAAAGCAAAAACACTGAAGGGGGACATGCTACCATCCCTACACTTCTGCTTGCAATTGTTTCCTAAATCAAAAGCCTATCACAATTGGCACATTCCCACAGGAAGCTTCAGTCTTAACAACTTGGCCCTTCTTACCCAAAAGCACTCCCTGGAAAAGTTCTTGCTAACTGTACTAAGCTGAGTTGTGCACCAGCTAGAGCTACACTGGGGATATGTCTGAGCTGCATCAAACTACCATGCCTTCTAGCAGCCCAGCCAAGGGGTTAGGGGTACACAAGTTTATAGTTGGGTTCTTCCCCTTCCAGAATAGTCAAAAGCTCAAGCACAGATGCACATGGAAGATGACATTTCCAGGACCCGTTGATTTCTGGTGTACAGTGGCTGTGATGAGCCCAAGCTCTTTTGAACTGACACTTCAAACAAGATGAGGGAAATCTGGAATCAAACACTCACAGATGCCCCAACAGATCACATGGATGGCATTTCCTTCATTGATTGATCCTACAGTTCCTGTCAGCAAAGCAAGCAAGTGTGGTGTATCTAACAAGGCTAACTTTCTCCAGCCCTTCCAGGTTACTTATTGCTCCCGGTTCTTTTACCTCCCAGAGTCTGAAGGAAAAAACCTAGCCCTGCTGAGGTCTTTGGGAGTCCATTACTGACTCCACAGGGCCACCATCACCCCTCATCCTTAGTGCTTTCTCTCTCCTGGCTCTATTTTAGCAAGCACTGGAGTTATATACCTGCAGTGGGGGTTACTGGGATCTCTGCCTCTTCTTCCTGCTTTTGCTTGCCCCATTTTTGAAGCATTTTCCTAGGGATCAGCTGATTTTAATGGCACTAAGTTTGTAGGATAACTCCCCTGGCTGCAGATCCATGCTCCAATAAAGCCAGGCCAGAATTCCTGCAGGATCACAGAAGGGGAGCTGCTTTATTTAGGTTTAAAACCCTCACCTTCAAGCTTTTCATATGGTGAAAAGTTTACAGCCCACAAGACCTGCTCCTGCTCCTGGTCTTAGTTATGTGGCCTGAATTCTCTTGCTGCAAGTGATTCTCTGCCAAAGCTCCCAGTTGTCCCATGGGTCCACATTGCTAGTGTACATCATGGTTAATGAAAGTCATGGGGTAGGGAAGAATGAAAGGGACCATTTGAGGGGAGTGTGTATTGATGGGTGAAGACAAAAGAGGTATTGCAGGGTGCTGTATGCCAGGCAGGAGGCCATAAGGGTATAGACAAGGTCACTTAGCAACCTGGAGAGCTGGGAAGGCTGGATTGTGTATGCTTGAGGGGGAAGGAACATGTGAGGTCTGCCTGGAGAGAATGAAGGAGTCAAAGGTGTCCCCATATCTGGCTCAGTCAGCAGCAGACTTGGCAATGCTGGCAGGAACATGGTGTTGGCCATGTGGAGTCTGAATTGATACCTGAGCCCCCTATATGCAAAATCAGGGACAAACAAAAAGACAGACAGGTGTGAAAGGCTGAATGGACAGGTCTAATGCAGAGAGAAGCAGATGTCAATCATCACCATGGCAATGGTAGCTGGACCTATGGGAGAAGATGAAGTCAAAAAACTACAGGGAAAAAAAAAAGCCCATCTAAGCAAAGCAGGTGAGTGTGCCCAGTGAGGAGACAACGGGCAACATGAAGAGGACAGGCTGAAAGATGGGAGAATCATAGGAGGGACCCAGCCAAGAGGGTGTCAAAAGGAAGCAGTGACTGATGGTATAAGAGGACTGATGGTGTAAGATGGTGTACTGCTGAGGGTGTAAGATGGTGTACTGCTTCAAGAGAAGGAACAAAGACGGTTCTAGGAATTCACTGGGTGTTGCAACAGCTCAAGTGAAAAGCTGCACCTCTCCAGACCCTGCCCCTGTCCACCAAGCAGACATCACAGAGAAGGGAAAACCTGTGGGCCAGAGAGTGGCACCACTGGAAGATCTACTTCCTGAGGTCCAGTCTTAGAGAGGTCCTCAGGGGACATGTCTGGGGCTCTCCTTTCCCCTCCCCGCCCCGGGGGAGGAAGTCAGTCCCAAACCCGAGAGCTTCACACGTGTGGTTCCAAATGCCACCCGATCTCCACTGGCCAATCCCTCCCTGAAGGCATCTGACAGTTTCTCTTGGGTTTTGTTCCACTCAGACATGTGTAGAGACACCATGTACAGCTGCAGTCACTGCCTGGCCACCCCACCCAACCTCATCTTTCTTCATAAGCCAGAACTACTGTAGCTTGTGCTTCTTTTCTCTGGCCTCCCTCCAGGCTGCCCGCAAGTAGTAGGGAGGGCTGGAGGCACAGAGCTGGAAGTCAGGAGGGAGCAGTTGCTCTAAAGCCTATTTTTGACTGATCTCCAAGCTTGTGGAGATCACACAGGACCATGTCTATGACTTCAGTAGGCTCAGGCCCTGATTTTGTTAAAAAGAAGAGAAACAAGTCCCTAACAATTCCCATAAATGATGACCACTCAGCAATGAACACTGAAGGGAACAGACAGAGCTGGACTTCTATTACAGGCAAAAAAACAAACAATGCATTTGAGATCTTTTTTATTCCACACGTAGCTACAGAACAAGAGTTCAGCAGCTTCAAGCTGTCTGTGAAGCAGTAGAACTGAGTGGCCCTAGCAGCAAGTCCAGGGCTTCTTTTCCAGTGACTAGTTACAAACCAGCTGCTCCGGAAGATAACAGCACAGGGCAACAGGACACAGAATGTGGCAGAGTCAGCAAGGGAGAGAGACAGAGAAGAAGGGGGTTAAAAAGAAAAGAAAAGTGACTGAGAGGGAAAATGGAAGAAAGGAGGGGAGAGGCCCAGCAGTGAAGGAAGGATTGCTGAGAGAGGGCTAAAGGAAAAGGAGTGAACTTGAGAGATGGGCAAGAAGCAAGAAAAAGAATGAAAGCAAAAAGCTCATATTAGAGCAAGGCCACAAGGACAAGCAAAGGGAAGAAGGATAGGGAGCAAAGGCACAGGACTGGGTGGGACAGCAGAGAGCCACGCAATTGCCGAAACACTTTCATTTGTTCATCCCCTTCACTGGTCCAGGGGGACATGCATAGGCCTGCACTTCATGCAGATGTATGCAAATGTTCATCTATTCTGATGTGCTGTGACCTCTGAGTGCCTGGCAAGTTGTCAATGTGGCCCTCAGTGATGTGAAGGCCTTGCCATGCACATCACTGGGGATGCAGGGCAAATCCAGGGCCACAGCCAATCCCTGATGAGGCTCAGCTCAGAGCCAGGAGCTGAGCCCTCTCCACAAAGCTGCACAGGTGACACCCCAGGAAGTCTTTACTATGTGACTGGCCATCAGTATGTCTGAGTTCAAGTCCCTGCAGAGAACACCCACAGCCTGAACTCCTTCTAATCCAGGGCATTACCCCAGCAAGGTGAGTTCATGTGCTGTGAAGGTTTGCTTGGCAATATACACTGTGCAACAAGGTGTGGGCTCAAGGTGACCCTTGGCCTTTGCTGCACACCATCCACCATGCAGTTCCAGAGAAGGACGAGGTGCCTCCCGTCAAAGCTCTTCTCCAGTTCAGAGCCATGGCAGTGATTTTACACTCTCTTGTGTCAATGGGTTTAAAGGATGGGCTGCCATATAGTTGCTTCCTTTGAAAAGCTGTTCTGTCTTAGCATAAAGATCACAGGTAGATCTTCAGATGAACAGGGTGGAGCCAGGTATGAGAAACTTGGTTTTGATTTCTAATTTTAGAAGAACAATGTTTCAGGCATATCCAAGGCTGAAGGAGGGGAAGATAGGAGGGAAGCCCTCTTTTTTATTTCACATAAGTTCTTGCAACCTTCCTCTGGACAGTCCTTGCACCAGAACTGAGGTGAAGCAAGTTACAATTTAGCAAAGGATCCTAGTCCCAGGGAAGGGTCTTGTTAGGAAACTAGGGCATAGGTGGTCTTGCCTAGTGGTTAGAAACCTAAAGTACTGATGTGGTCCCAACTGATTTTCCAAGGAACTAGGAGTACAGAGAAGTCTACTATCAGAACTGGATTCAGGAGCCAAAGCCAAAGCAAGCCAGGGTCAAGAGCCATAGCCAGAGACAAAGTAAGACAAGGGTTAACCAGGAGTCACCAGCCAGTGCTGAAGGTCAAACCAGAATCAGGAGTTGAAAAGTGGGATCAGCAAATACCAAGGGTCTTACCAGAGTCAGGAATCAGAGTTGGAGCCAAGACCAGACCAGCAAGGACACGTTCAAAAGCAAGAATTTTCCCTTTTACCTGGACAAGGAGACTACAGGCTAGGCCTGACTTTTAAAGGTTGGAGTAGGTGAGGTCTGGTGCCTGTGACCTCAGGGGCTTGGCTGACCTGCTTGCCTCGCTGAGCCCGGCTCTCTGAGCTTCCTGCAGGTGATGCTCATTCCAGGGATGACTTGCCCTGCTCTTTTGACGGAGACTGGCTAGGTGCAGGGCTGTGGCCTGGCCTGATTACAAGTCTGGGGGAAGATCCATCCAGAATGGCTTAAGTGGAAGGCTTGAAAGATATGCAAGCACAGAAGATGTTTACAGGTTTTCCTAGGGATCTCAATGCACTGGATACTCATCAGAATGCATGTGCTTGTCTTATTCCAGTTACCATTTAAAACAGCACTGAATCAAGTGAATATTGAATGACACAGGTATCCCAGCAATGCCTTGTGCTTAAGGCATTGGACTAGGGCTCAGGACCTGGAAACCTGGCTCATGTATAGACTTCCTGGGTGACCTCAAGTAAGGCAGTTGGTCCACTCTGTACCATGACAGTAGAGCCCTTCTGCTCTGCACCACTTGCCTCTGGTCTGTGTAGCCCCTCAGGGCAAGGGATGTACCTGCCCCACTGCAGGGCCCTTTTCTCAACTGTTGCCTATGCCATTCAAACAATGGTGATGTTAAAACCGTACAGTAACAGCGTGTCATGGAGGAGATGTGTCTCAGAGGAAGCTGACCTTGCTTTGGGTTGTCCCAGCCTGGGAGCTGCCTCTCATTCTGGCCTTTGAAGACCCTTTTCTCTTCTACGTGGGAGGGGTTATAAGGACAGCAGGAGCCTAAGAAAGCATGAGAAGCATCTGGGAGCACCAGGCTTCACCTGCAGTCAAGAAGCCCTGTCACAGGAAGCAAATTCAAGCTAAAGTACATAGCAGTCACATGGGAGGGGAGATGAGGCAACCATTAGCTTGAGCAGGTGAGGTAGGAGGCTCCCATGCTTCTCTCCAGATGCCAGGGAAGAAAAGCAAACCTGCCTGACTGGTTTTGGTAGGCCCCAAGGTCGAAGGGCACCACATGAGGTGTGACCTGGCATCCGATGGCCTTGCCTAGTGCTGCCATGACCCTAGTCAAGCAGCTGGCTCCAGCCTGCAAATGGCAGGTGAGGGAAGGCATTTTGTGCCATGGACCTCTCCCATACCTTCAGCAGGAAATAACACCAGTGCTGTCAGTCTTTGGCCACAGTGAGGCAGGGCTTGGAGTTAGGCCTTACACAGCTTTGAGGATTGAGCCCTAAGCCTCTCCCATGCAGGGAGCCATGCAAGAAACAGGAAGCCTGGCTTCTTTCTCTTCTTTCTTCTCACCCAGGCTCAGGTTCAACACCTGGTTGAGGAAAGCAGTCTGCAAAGACAGCTCTGCCAAGAAGCGCTGTGCACTCTGGAACACCCCACACCCTGCACAGGGAGGTGCAGACACCACACCAGGCTCCTGTGCCTGAGTGCAGATGTAACTTGGCCACGGGGACAGGGAGCCAGAGGCCCCTCTCACTATGAGGGAAAAATGCAGTGGGTTAAAGCTGCAGCAAAAGGCAGGCTTGTCATTCAACAAAAAGGAAACACCTGTGGGTGGCTGAGGAGCCAGGTGACCAGAAGGGACAGTGCTTAGAGTTATATAAGGCCAGTGTTTGGAGCAAGGAGAGTAGTCTGGTTCTGCATGTTATAAGGAGTGGATTTCTTGGGAGAGGGGGACTGTAGGGCTAGGGACAGATATTACACATAAACTGGTTTAAGTGATCAGAAACTGGTTTAAATCTGTAACTAAACAGGTATTCATAAACCAGTTTGAAAATGGCTGAAACTGGTTTGAGATAAACCTGGTTGAATGTAGTATCATACTTCACTGATTTGGGTCAAACCGGTTTATGCAATGTCTGTCCCAGACCCCTTCCTGGTTTAAGTTAAATCAGAGTCCCCCAGCACCCCAACATGCTCTCTAGGCTGGAGGGGACTCTCTGTTCCAGAGAGCTGGGCTGGCCCCTCCCCTCTGCTCCCTGGCTGCAGCTCCGGCAGTGACTACAGGTACAGCAGTGTCTACCTGGCTTCCTCCTGCTCCTCCCCCCCCACCCCTCATCACTCTCTGCTGAAGCAGGGATTCCCTCTCCCCTCTGCCTTACACAGACACCTCTCAGCATTAGCTAGCAGACCACATGCTGGCTACTGTCTGTGCTGTGGGGGACAAGACAAAGGCACAGTGTTGGCTTAGGGCTTTTTGGAACTAATCAACAGATAGCTGGTAATGTCCCTCCATTCCTTCCTTGGAAAAAAGTTGTTTAAGAAGAGCTTAAACTAATGAGAGAAGCTTTTGTTTTCTTAATGGGCTGATAAACACTGAGTTAGGGGTGATAAATACTGTGTTATCCACTCCCTGTTGGGATGCTAAGGGGAGGGGGAAATCCTCCCTAATAAGAGTGTCCTGCCGGGGCCTGGCCATGTCCCGTCCCCCTCCCCCCTCCCCAGCTCAGCAGTGTGGAAGCAAAGGGAGGGTTGTTCTAGCACTTCCTGGCTTCTAGCCTGAGCCCCTCAGGCATGTGCCTGGATTTCTGAAATGAAAAGGGAATGTCTATCCACCTCCAAATCAGTTCAAGCTTTGCAGGTTAGACTAACCTGCAAAGATTTAATCAATTCGGGCTCAGGCTTTTTGAATGTCTGTCCCTAGCCTAAGAGACAGCCTGGCAGGCACCTAAGTCACCCATGGGAACTGGGAGTTGGGAGCTTGAAGAGATGTATGGCTTGCAGGGTGATGTTGACCCTGAGTGAAGGTGACTTTGAGTTTGGAAGTAGGTGCTTGTGTTGGTGTTGCAGTTAAGTTAGATATGGACGCCTGAGTTATAGATCTGGGAGAGGTATAGAAGCCACAGAGGAGTGCCTGGTGGGACACTCTGAGACAGAAAGCCTAGCCTGGGGTCATCTTGCTATACCACCTCTCTGAGTGTAGCAGGAGCAGCCAGTGCAGCAAGGGCAGCACAGCCTGGGGTCAGGAACCAGAAGGCTGGTGTAGCAGGGGCATATCCAAAGTGTGCATGTGCAAGATGAGGCTGGGGCCCAGGGTCTAAGGCCTGGGGCAGTGGTCCTTGGCTGAGGGGCACAGCCAGTCTTACCTGTCCTGGCTTTCCTTACTTGAGAGGCAGCTTCTACTGCTGAGGGAGAGGCATTGGCATGGACTCCCATGAGGCTGTTCCTGGTGCCCCATTTCCCTCCCGGGGTGCTTCCCATAGCAAAGCCACCTAGAGAGAGAGCATCATTCCACCTCTTTTCCACCCAGTGCACTGCTGGCATGGGGCTGCATCTGCAGGGTATGGCTACAGCTGGGCTGTACAGGGCTATACCTGCCATGGGAAAGACTCCCCTGGAAAGGGAGACATACTGATGTCCCCTTTAAGTCAGTGCCTGAGGCTGGTGTCCTGCTTCCTTCCCCCCAGTTATGGTACTGCCTAGAGGTAGGGTGGCATGGGGACTTGTTTGCTGCAAAAGCAGAGCAGTGAGTGTAAAGGAGAGGGGTGCACCCCAGCGTGGGGCTGGAACAGGCACTGGATACCTTTGCCTTGCTGACTAACTGACCTGAGAAGTGACATACCAGCCAAGCCCTCAGTGTTAAGGTCCATTGTATCCACACTTGCCTGAGCACTAACAGGCAAGGGGGCCTCACTCTGCTACACTATGGCCAACTACCACCTGGCCCTTGCAGAGGCAAGTTCTTGGGGCACAGAAGGGCAGTGCTGCCAGCTGTGCTGTGTCTGCTCCAAGGTGAACGGCTTCTGCCTTCCAGGGCTCTCCATCTGACATTTTATCTTCCAAATGGTCAGAGGAGAGGGAGTCATTCTGAGGAGACCAAGCCTGGTCCTAGTGTTTCATCAGACCCACACCTTACCAGGGCCCAGACTGCTTTTAAAGCATGCCTCTGGGTGGATGCCCACATGTGAGGGCACACGCCTAGGGTGGGGCAGGCTCAGTGTGGGCCATCCACCACCTACAGCACTTGCATCAGCCACCCTTCACCAGCTGCCCCTGCCTGCAGCTCCAGCTGTTGCAGAGAGAAGGGGAAGAGCACAGTTCTACTGCAGCTCCTGTCCCAGCTTGGGAGTAGGATGAGACTTTTGCAGCGAGCCTCCCTGCAAGGGATGGATAGGGCCAGTCCTTGCTGTCTTCTGGGAAGTCAGAGCTCCCTCTAGAGCACTAAGCCAGTATAGCTCTTTCCTACCTGTCACAGCCCTATGTCAAGCACTGTTGAGGAAATGATTAGACCTGGACAACTTCATGAACACCTCAATAAATGAGGTCCCTGGGGCCTCTCCAGGTCTCTCCTCCATGCCTAGCAATCAATGGTCTTTTGCAGGATAGAAGTACCAGGGGAAAAGAACCCTGCCATGAGCAGGCTGCCAAGAGCCCAGGTGGGGATGTGAGATACAATGCCAAGTCCTGGCCCAGGCCCCAAAAGCAAGCAGCAGTGCAAGCAGAAGAGTACACAGGGCTCTGCAGGCTCCCCTGCACTCTTCATCCGCTCAGCACCTGTAGCCTTGCTCAGCACCCAGCCCTGAGTGAGCCACCTGCAAAAGAGCTCCTGCTCCCAGAGTGTTATTTTATACAGCATGGTTGGAGGAGAACAACACCTACAGGGGGCAGGCCAGGGGCATTGCTGGTATCTGCTGACAACAGGATGTCCAGGTGCAGGCAGTCGACTGCTGCTGCTTGGTGTGGTTGTGAGTGCAGGCTTACCTGATCTAATGCCTAGAGTGCCATGGGGCCAACCCCACAAGGATAAGTTGCTTCAGGAAAGCCAAATACTTAAAGAAATTCATAAGGTCTGGTACTGTTTTCTGGCTTTCAGCCTTGCCAGGAATACTGTTCCTGATCCACAAATGTGAGCTCAGGTTGGAAATGCTCTTGTACGCAGTCTCTCTGCACACAGTTCCACAGGCTCCTCCTGCCCAGGGTGAGGAGCTGCCTTTCTGTCCCTCTCTACTCCACACCCTATCATTTCTTCTCTCAGAAACTCCTGTCCCTGCAGAGTCCTCTGCTCCAGTCTCTTCTGCAGTGGCACTCCCAGGCTGTCAGATTTTTTGGTTGCAAGACTGCATTTTCTCAGTCTACAAAGAACAGCAAAAGGGGTATTTCCTCAGTGTTGCACAGGGACCTAGCTGCACAAGGGCACTGTTCATGTATTCATTCTCTGCCCTGTTCACCCTAGTGTCTGAGTGCCAGTGAACACTGCAAGGTGCCTCCCTGAGCCCTGAGCCCTCCAGGAAAGAGCTAGCAACTGCCTGGGTAATGTTCAGGGCCAGGGCTTGATTGCCACCTGGCCTTTGGGCAGAGTCATTATGCCACATGTGCTGCTTCTACTCTCAAAATGAGCCCCACTCTTCACACGCCCCTGGACCATGAAACTAGGCCGTGCCCTTTGCTGCATGGGATGTGCAGAACAGGCCTGGGCTCTTCCCACTCAGCCACTTTTTAGTTTAGTTTAGTTCAAGTTCATTTAAGGACTCAGTAATTTACCTGCATCTTTGACCATGCAGGTAATGGAGAAATGGGGGACTGAACATGGTTGTCACAAAGCAAGTGACATGTCAGCCCCCAAAGGAAAACACTGCAAGACATGGCTGAAAACAGGGTCTTGGGGCGCAGTTGCTCTTTTCATCTGTCTGTCTACTCTGGGATAGAAACATCAGCGTTGCATATATAGAAGTAGCAAGTGCCACAGGATCAGTAACTGGAGGAGTTTCAGGGCTTGAAGCCCCTGGGGGCTTTAAAACTATTCTGTGACCAACAAAAAAAATAAGAACTGCATGCAAAGAATGGCATTGGTAACCTGGTGCTGGCAGGACCTCCTTGGCCATTGGGTCCAGTTCCTGCTGTCACCAGCACCAGGTCATTATAAGATCATTTAGAATTGGATCAAGCTTTGTCTAAAGCAGCAATTTCTTTGCTCCTAGCACTCCCCATAGGAGGCTGTTTTGGGACCCCTCTGCCTGCATGGTTCATAACCTGCTACAAGTTTCCAGCCTAAAGTAATTTGTGGCCAGTTTACCCCAATTTGTAATTATGCCAACACTGTTCTTTAGCTCAAATGGCTCCTCTCCTTCCCTGGCGGTTATCCCCTGATGTACAGGAAAGCAATCACACCTTTCTCAGGATTTGGACACACAACGCATTTATGCCTGTGTAATCTGACTTTCCATCCATGTAAATGTGGAGGAGATACAGTTACTCTATTCCAGAATCAAGTTACTGCTTGGAAAGCCAGGAGTAACAATACACTCAGGTGCAGGTCACTTTCCACAGCTCTTATCAAATTCAACCTGGGGTAGCCCTTTGCTCAGTACAAACAGGGTTTTAAAGGCTCCTCTTCCACCTAATGGTCAGGCTCTGTAATAGCATCGACTGCCCGCAACACCCTTGGGAAAGTCTGTCTACACAATGCCAGGGACTGCACCCAGAGCTGTGGCAGCAGCAGGGGCTGGCTGCAGTGACTGCAGTGGCTGAGCCAGCCGTGGTAGTGGCTGCTGTTCTTGCACATGGCTAAGTGGGCACCCAAGGCTGGTACTCGCCCGTGGCTTGTTATGCGACTGACTCCAGCTACTGACTTATCTTACATCAGCATACAAACCTGCCATAAGTTACACCACTGTTAACATGTCATGTGTCCACACCCCCTATTTTCATTTTGTTGGACTAAATAAGCCAAACCTCTTTTAGTCTCTTCTTATAAGACAGTAAGGTTTCTTTTAAGTACAACCAGCTCACCTGGACTCCTTTCGCTCTCAGGGATCCTGCCCATCTGCTTTCCTGAAGTCCAGGGGCCATACTCTGCTGCTCTCCTTTCTTCCTTTTATCAGGATCCTGAATTTGATCATTTTGTGGTCATTGCTGTCCAAATTGTCATCCACTTGTATATTCCCCACCAATATTTCTATGTTTGTGAACAGCAAGTCAAGAAGAACATGACCCCTAATTGGCCTCTCCAACACTTGCACCAAGAAGTTATCCCTACACTCTCCAAAATTTTCCTGGATTGCCTGTGCACTGCTGTATTGCCTCCCAAGCATATGTCAAGGTGACTGACATACCCCATGAGGACCAGGGACTGTGATGTGGCAACTTCTGCTAGTTGTCAAAGAAAGCCTCATCTACCTCATCCTTTGGTCTGATGCTATATAGCAGACACCCACCAAAATATTGCCCTTGTTGCTCCTTTCTCTAACCTTAACCCAGAGACTCTCAACAGACCTATCTCTAGTTTCAGACTGGAGCTCTGAGCAATCATACAACTTTTTTACATAAGGTGCAACTCCTCTTCCTCTTCTCCCTTGCCTGTCCTTCCTGAACAGCTTATATCCATCCATGACAATGCTCCAGCCATGCGAGCTCCCACCAAGTCTCTGTTATTCCAATCACATCACAGTTCTGTGACTGTGCAAGGACTTCCAGTTCTTCCTGCTCGTTTCCCAGGCTCCATGCATTTGTGTACAGGCACCTGAGTTGATTGCCCTGATTTCTCAGGAAGTATGAGAGCATGTCCCCTGTTACTCCTTTCTGTTTGCTCTTCCTCCAGGTCTCCTGTTGCCCACTTACCTCAGGGCTTTGGTCTTCATCCCCTGGCAAAGCCCTCCTTGCTCGGTTAGCGAGCCTGTCTGCAATGATGCTTTTCTCTCTCTTCGTCAGGTGGATCCTGTCTCTTCCTAGCAATCCTTCTTCTTGGAACAACATCCCATGGTCAAAGAAGCCAAATCCCTGCTGGCTACACCACCTGTGCAGCCATGCATTGATGTGCAGGATGCACTTGCTCCTGCCCAGGCCCTTCCCCTTGACTGGAAGGAATGGGGAGAACATGACCTGTGCCCCCATCCCCTTCACCCTTGCACCCAGAGCCCTGTAGTTGCTCTTGATCTGCTCAGGGTCACTCTTGGCAGTATCATTGGTGACCACATGGATGAGCAGCACGAGGTAGTAGTAAGAGGGTTGGAGTCTCGGTAATCCTTCTATGACACCTTGGATCCAGACTCCAGGCAAGCAGCAGACCTCCCAAGACAACAGGTCAGGCCAGCTGATGGATCCCTCCATCTCCCACAGAAGGGAGTCTCTGACTACTACCACCCATCACTTTCTCTTCATGGCAGTGGTCTCAGTCCTTCCCACACCAGGGATTCCTGGCCTGCCCTCTTCCACCAATGGAATGTGCTCCTCCTCCTCTGTTGCTAGTGCTCCATATCTGTTCTCCAGGCAAACCGCTGCAAATGGGGATGACTTCTTGCTGCCAGAGGTCACAAGCTTCCTGGCTTCCCCCACAGTCCTAGAGTTCTCTACAAGCTCCACAGTCTTCCACAAGCTTCCTTCATAGTCCTAGAGACTTCCTCCAGCATGGAATTAATGAAGTCCTCATGCTGGAGGATGTTTTGGAGCCTTGCTACCTCCTCCTATATTTATCTCTTATCCACCCTTCTGACCTCTCCAGGATGAGAGAGTTCTCTCACTAAGCCTACAAACAGCAGCCAGCACACTGCCCCTACCATCCAGCCTCTCCAGTATAGTTATAACAAGATGCCTACTGGATCTCCATGGACTCCACTGGAGCCAGAAGCGGACTGGTCAAGTTCACCAATAACACCAAACTTTGGGGCAAAGCATCCACACCAGAAGACAGGCGGGTGATCCAGGCTGACCTGGACATGCTCAGCAAGTGGGCGGACGAGAATCTGATGGTGTTCAACGCCAATAAATGCAAGGTTCTTCACCTAGGGAAGAAAAACCCGCAGCATCCTTATAGGCTCGGCAGTGCTATGTTGGCTAGCACTAAGGAAGAAAGAGACTTGGGGGTCATCATTGACCACAAGATGAACATGAGCCTGCAGTGCGATGCTGCGGCTAGTAAAGTGACCAAAGCGCTGGCTTGCATCCATAGATGCTTCTCAAGCAAATCCCGGAACGTCATTCTCCCCTTGTACTCGGCCTTAGTGAGGCCACAGCTGGAGTACTGCGTCCAGTTTTGGGCTCCACGATTCAAAAAGGATGTGGAGAAGCTTGAGAGAGTCCAGAGAAGAGCCACGCGCATGATCAGAGGTCAGGGAAGCAGACCTTACGATGACAGGCTGAGAGCCCTGGGGCTCTTTAGCCTGGAAAAGCGCAGGCTCAGGGGTGATCTGATGGCCACGTATAAGTTTATCAGGGGTGACCACCAGTATCTGGGGGAACGTTTGTTCACCAGAGCGCCCCCAGGGATGATGACTAGGTCGAATGGTCATAAACTACTGCAAGACCGTTTCAGGCTGGACATAAGGAAGAATTTCTTTACTGTCCGAGCCCCCAAGGTCTGGAACAGCCTGCCACCGGAGGTGGTTCAAGCGCCTTCATTGAACACCTTCAAGATGAAACTGGATGCTTATCTTGCTGGGATCCTATGACCCCAGCTGACTTCCTGTCCTTTGGGCAGGGGGCTGGACTCGATGATCTTCCGAGGTCCCTTCCAGCCCTAATGTCTATGAAATCTATTAAATCTATGACAGTGCCATTGTGACTGAGAGTTTTTGTTGTCACTTCATGCCAAACCCCTCTAAGATGCTGTGACTAGCACTCGAAGATGTATCTCAGCCAGCTGTGAGCTAGCTCACTTGGATGCTGCTGGTAGAGGAAATTTCAGAACTCAGCATGGGTTAGCTGTCTGGGTATTTGTTGACAATCCTTCAGCAGGTTTGGCAGCCTGTGCTAGGCTGGGTACTGCTATAGCTAGCACCTGGCCTCACTTGTTTAAAGCTAGCCTGGGTCTGTTCATGGGAGCTGTACGTGCTTCTGTGACTGCAGTGCAGACATGCTGATGGAGGATCCATGCTGCTCCACATTGCTGTACCACCCCCTGCAGTCCTGGGAAAGTGAAGTGTCCTGCAACTGTCTCATGAGATCACCTCGCAAAGAGCATTTGTCTCACAAGTACAAAGCTCGCTGCCTGAGTGCATGACAGCCAAGACACTGTGACCTGACTATCTGTCCATCTGTTCACAGGAAGTGAAGCCAACTGTTACCCTGAATGAAAGAGGTATAAATCATTGCAGTTTAGAGTCTACCTACCACTGGACAGAGGGGACAGATGAAAAAGTTACCACAGGCTCAGCTGTACCCCAGTGAGTTCCTCACCCTTTTTAAACCAGTATCATCTTTTCATCTGTTCAAACCCTATGGGCACATCCAGATGAGTGCACATATATGTGTGCTTTGCAGCACCTCAAAGGCTTTTGAGGGACCTCAGAATGAGGTCTGTGTCAAAAGGTTCTCCATGCTGCATATTTGCAGCATGGAGCCAAAATTAGATATGAGGAAATCCTGGTATCTAAAAAAGTGACAAAAAATGCGGAGCAGCACACATGGCTGCAGCGTGTGCCACCTAAAACCAGATCCTGGCCAGCCAGAGCCATGCTTTGGCTGCTAGCCAAGCTCCACATGCCTGGATCACCACCACTGCAGCCCCAGGACCCCAGGTACAGCTGCTGGGGCCAGCCCAGGTGTTGGCAGCTGGCTTCAGCCTCCCCTACCCCACCCAGGGCAATTTGCCCTGGACCAGAGTGTGCATGCAGCCAGTGACACTGCTACTTGTCTCTGGGGAAATGCACATGCATGCTCGTCTGGACATACCCTATGTGTGTATCAACTTTTAACTCACAGCACTCTCCAGCTAGTCAGCCTGCCTTCCTGTGACTAGTCCCCACTTTGTACCAGACCTAAAAATATGGAATTTGAAACACTTGCAGTTGGTCCGTGAAAAGGACTCCCTCTAAAGGCAGTGAGGCAACTGACTCCTCTCCAATGGGAGACTCTCAGGACCAAATTTTGCTGCCTTCCCTCTTGCTGAACTTCACTGTGCAGGTAGCAGTTCCTGCCCCACATGGACTCAGACAGGGAGGTCTGAGGGACACATCCATGCCTGGTGACACCCTGCTACAGCAGAAATCAGTTGACACCCCTGAGCTGGAGCAGCCTAGGCTTGTTGACAGGAGACCTGCAGCATGGTGGTTTCCCTGAATGGCCATGGAATGTGTTTCCTTTGCTGAGCTCAACATAGAGTGAAAAGCTGTACAGCTATCCACAGACTGGTCACCCCCAAAGTCATCAATAGTAAAATGGGTTTCCTCAACCTCCACCCTCAAGCCTTGGCTCCCTTCCCCAGGAGGAAACCTGACCTTTCCAGCCTGTCCAGAGGATTAATGGGTCCACATTAACCCACTGGACAGGCTGGAAATGTCAGGTCTCCTTCTGGGGAGGGGAGCCAAAGTTTGGGGGTGGAGATTGAGGGATCCATTTTACCATTGCTGACTTTGAGGTTGGAGCTATCTGGGCATTCTGTGGATAACTGCGTGCGGGCCAGGCCCCGATCCCGCCCTCGTCGCCAGCTGCTGCGTCGCTAGGCGGGGTTGCCGGCGACGACGCTGCGTCGATGGGCGGAGTCGCTGACCGAACTCTAGTGGGTTCGTTAGAAGCTCCTCCCTTCTTTTCAGGTTCTTCCACGCGGTCTCCCTCTTGCTCGGCGCCATCTTGGGCTGGCGTTTCAGGCTCTTTTTTCTCAGCCACTTCTTTGACCGGTCGGATCGCCATCTGCAGCTGGGTTCTCAAACTTAAATTCTTTTGCATTAGATTCATTATAGTACGAATAGTTGCACTACCTTCTCCCCCCTTGTCGGTACGTACCGCAAGGCCATTCTTTCGTCCGCGGGGCGCTCCTCTGTCTCCAGATCTTCACGGAGCTCGGATGGAAGCTCGCGACCCCGTAATCTAGACATTACCATTCCTGGAGAGAACGGGCCGACGGGCTCCAGGTTCTTCACTCTCCCGAGCATATTGTAGGCATCAGGCATGCTCCCGGGTGAAAGTCGGGTTCGTTTCGCCCGCCGGGTTGGGTTCGGCAAGGGACACAGTATCGAGGGGCCTAAACAGGACCCGCTCGTCTCTCATTATACACCCGAACACCGCAGGGAGCAAATACACTTCCCTTTCTTTCAGGGTTCCGTCTCCAGAGATTCCCTCTTCTCCTTTTAGTGACAAACGGCCGCTTACAAATCTTTCACCCGTTCCGCCCGCCTGGTGGTAAGCGATATGGATCTCTAATTCTTCAAAGCTTTTCACTTGGTGTTGGTTATCACGCCAAGGGCAATTCCTAACTAATTCTAACTCAAGTGTGCTCTCTCTTAATTCCGTCTGAGTTGTTATGTGTGCATTCTCTCCCGATCTCAATCCCATGTGCGAGTTTTCTCCCAATCTCAATCCCATCCTCGTATTCTCTCCCGATCTCAATCCCACCCTCGTCGCCATGCACGGCGGTGATTCCGATCCCATTCTGGCCACCATGGGCAAGCCGGGGATGAACTGGGGTCGTACCGGACCCGTCTCCGGTGCACGCGGGCTGTGGCCGGCAGCCCGGGCACGCGGGGTGGGAGAGAGCCGAGCGGCAGTTTTGCTCACGCGGGTTAGAATTAGTCACGGAGGCGTAATGGTTGATTGAAAAGATTATTTACTTACACCCAAAGATGGTATCGGTGTAGGCTGGATAAGTTTCCAGGCACAGCTCCCGCTTGAACCCTCGTTGGAGGATTCTGACAAAACGATTGCTCCCACGGAGTTTGCTAGGCTCCGCAGGTCCGGTTAAGTTGAATTCGAAAAGTTTCCCCGGAGTTATTCAGGCTCCATGGGTCCGATAAGTTTTCCCCGGAGTTTGCTAGGCTCCGCGGGGTCCAAAATTACAGGAAAGGGATATGTCTAGGATTGCGCTCAGCGCCGGGGAGAGGCGAGAAGCGAAAGCTCCGTAGGCTCAGTTCTATTGCCTCTTTCTGCCTGCTTAGGGGAGGCGCGCCGGGTCCGCGAGGGTCCACAGCGTTTGGAGATCTTCACACAGAATATCTCTCTCTCCTCCCTCCTCCGGCTTGGGCAGAAACTACCCAAGCCTTATGTATGGCTAGCAAGCCAATCGCTAGCCGCCACGTGTGCCTAAATTAGGAGTCGGCCAATAACATGCCGCGGACACTAATACAAATGGCAGGAACTTCTCTGCAACGTGTATCACTACGATGCGAAAGAAATGCACCCTGCAAAGAAGCTGTAATTTGGCGGGAAATCCCCCGTTGCACCAGAGCTCTCTCTAGCAGCAGAGAGCTCTACCGTGCAAAGAAACCGACAAATTTGGCGGGAAATTATTTAGCGGTGCCAAAGCGCACACACAAACAAAAAATCACAACTTTGGGTTGTGACAAACTGTACAGCTTTTCACTGCTGGCTAATATAGTTTAATGGTTTTAAGTATTAATTGATTAACTGATGTTAACATGCTAAGAGATTTAGATAGGTGCCTAGATGCATTGTACAGTTAAATGCATTCAAATAATTTTTTAAAACCCCCAATTTTTTTTGTTAGCGACATTTTAATTTCTTGCTACTAGGTGGCATTTCCTGCCACCCTGTTTCTCCCCTCCCCAACCCCCATCCTCCTGTGCCTTCTTCCAGCCCAGTGTTTTCATTCACCTTTCAAAGACAGCTTCAAATCTGCAGGGGGGCACCCACTGGCAGCATGGAGCAGTGAGGGGAATGAACAGCTGGAACAGGGATGTGACTGATTCCTATAACCTAAACCAAGAGCTGGACTCTTAAACAAGCTGCTTAAACTGAGTCAGGAGTTAGGGGCTTGGAATATGGGAATGCCTGGGCAGGGGTCTCTGAGCCATGGTATGTAGGAGGGCAGTGTAGCAGATCCCTTCTGGCCTTCAAATCCATGAACTGAAAACAGATGTCTGTAAGGAGGGCATGTGAAGAGAGCTGTGCCTGCAGTCCCCAGAACAAGACTTGAGCCCCTTGAGTTTCCATGTGGCCACAGGAAATGTCAGAGCTAGGACATGAGGGTGCTGTTAAGTGTGCAGCATTAGCAGCTCAGCATTGCTCAGCCATGAACCCTGAGGGCCACTGGGGTGTGGGCATAGGCAATATGTAGGTAGGGCATGGGGAGGGCACGGGGGGCACATGCCCCCGCCCCCAAGATTGGCCCTTGCCAGCCAGGGAGTGGGGGCATTGCATGAAGCACTTGCCAGTGTCCCCCTTGAGATAGGTGCTGGCTGGTAAGTGGGGGCACTGAGAGAAGCGCCGGTGGCAGTTCCAGCTTTGCCGCTGGCACTTGCGGAAGTGCTGGCAATCGGCTGCTGGGGGACCCCCCCCACCCCAGTTGGTGATTGGCCACCAGCAAGTGGCTGCTGGGGGACCCACCCCACCCCCAGTCGGTGATCAGCCACTCAGACTCTGGAGGCACCAGTCACCCATGGGTGTGAGAAGAGCTGTTGTTTTGGGTTCAGTTGCCAGACAGAACATCCAAGCAGTCTCTTCACTTGGGGCCAACAGTGCACCAGTTTCCCCACGAAAATGAGCAGCTGAAAAGGGTTTCATTTTTAGTTTATTTTATACTTTACAGAAAAATGAAATAGTTATTTCAACATCAAAATGTGGAACTTGTTCTTTTAGAAAACGCCAAAACAAAGTTTCCAAACTTTCCAAACATTTTTCTTCAACTGAAATCATTTGGCCCAAATGAGGGAATGGTGTCAGTCAGCCAGATGGATCCTGCATTTCTCAGCAAATAACCTGTTTCTCAGAAATATTCACTCAGTTTTTAAATACAGCACTCAGCCCCAAACCTCAGACATCAGGAATGAACATATGAGGGCATGGAAAGTGAGTGGGAAGGGTCAGGATGAGAAACACATCCCTTTGAATCTGACCAGGAGAAAATACCATGGCTCAAATTCCCTGAATGGTCAGTCACTGCAGGTACCTCAGTTCTGGGGCTTCAAATTTAGAGCTCTGTGCCCAGCTCTCTGCAGCCCAGAAGAGCCACACCTAAGGAAGGATCTGTTCTTTCTCCCCACATATACACACTGGTGCACATCCACATCACAGGGTCCTCCATTCTTGGTTGTGTTTCTATGGTCTTTGGCCAAGGTTCCCTGTCTTAGTGTTTTCTCAAGAATGTAGGAGGCATTGGTGCTAGGGACAGTCTTTGGAGATGGTTTCTTGGCTCTTTTTGGCAGCAGGAAATAACAGCCTTAGGTATCATCAGGTAGGTTGAATAGCCAGGTACAAGGCAGGAGCATCCCAGCTTGGCCAGCCTGACTGGGTCTGAGGACAACAGAAGAGACATGCTGGTGAAATCACAGAGATGCAGCACCCAGATCCCAGCACTGTACCTGGGAGGGCTGTCTCTGAAGAGCAGGCCCTGTGTCTGCTTTATTTTGGTTGCTGGCAGTTCAGCAGCACCTGGGGGCACCACATGAGATCAGATCCCCACCAGGCTGGCACTGTACAGCCACAGAGAGAAATGGGCCTCTCCCTAAGGCTCAACAACCAGCAGATGCAGAACAGGAGGAAGCAAGGGCCAATACCCCGTGAAGGAGCTCTGTAGCAGGGAACCAGACCTAGATTCTCTGAGTCCCAGACCTAGTCTTTAGCCACAAGCCTGGGGCAGGGGAGGCAGAGCACGTGTGGGTTGCTGCATTCTTCGCATAGATGCTGCAGGAAAATCCTGCTCTTCTTTGTCTGAACCCTCCCAAAGGGAGAAATGGGCCTGTCCAGTTGGGTCTCTCATAAAGGACTTCTTGCTGTGTCCTGTCACCATGTCAGAATATTGCACCCCAGTCTGGAGCAAAAGCATGCACACAAAGATTGTTGATACACAGTTAAATTCAGCTATGTGGATTATACCAGGAACACTAAAAAGTACGCCATTGCCATGGCTTCCAGTCCTAGTGAACAATACTCCCCCACAGCTCCGCCTCAATGCCACATGTGTGAAAGAATACCATAAGGCCATCGGTAACCCAAACCTCCCAATCCACGAAGACATCACTACACCACCACTGGATAGGCTCAAATCTAGAAAACCCTTCTGGAAATACACCAAGAAGCTCTATGATGATAACAGGAGCACCAAAGAACAATAGAGGGAAATCTGGGCAAATACCAACTTGCAGCAGAAATACATAGTCACCCACCCTACAGTTCCCCAGCCAGGATTTAACCTACTGAGAAAGATTTGGTCCTCCCTGAATTGCATCCAGACACTTCATGAAAAATGTGGACACCTACTGCATAAATGGAGAATCAAATAAAGTCCGGGTTGCAATTGTGGTACGATTTTTCCGATAGTGCAGCACACAGCCCAATTAGATCGTGTAATGGCAATCTAAAATCAATCCATGCAGCTACCCCTGAAGCAGTCGAATGGTTATCAAATTTAGATATTAATCAATGAATGTTGAAATATTAAATAGTCATATGAAAGAAGAAAAAGGCTCCAAAAATGGGCACATACTGTTGCTCAATCTGTAGCCTTGCTGAGGTCCTCATTGGTGCATGGTTCTCCCATAAGTGGGCAGGCCAGGAAGTTGTCTATAGTCTGAAAGTTTCCACTACATTCACATGTGGTATTCACAGCAGTAGAGTATCCCCACAGTTTCATATTAACTTTAGTCATACCTCCCTGTTCAAAGGAGGTTCAAGCTTCTCCATGTTTGCCAATCAAGTTCTGTGCCTGCAGGGAGATATTCAGCCATTTTGTTATTCATTCTAGTGTAGCAGAAAGCCCCCTTTTTCTCTTGACTGCATTTGCTGTCCCCTCTTTAAATATGTTTTTCCTCTTCTACCTTTTCTTCCTTCCTCTTTCCTTCAGTATAAGATAAGGAATTGTGTTTTAAAGTTTGTATGTGTGCATATTGTATCTCCCCTTGTTTTTTGGTATTTTTATCTATTTGTGTGACATGGGATTACTTTTGTAGCTTATATTTTATACTCCTCACCTTTCAACTAAATGTGTTTAGTTTCAGAAGTCAGTTATACATTGTAACAATGTTAACAAGGGCAGGAGTCAAACTGCCGCTTCCCTGTATTAGGCGGGCCCCTGAAAGAGCAAGTGAATCAGTGATTGAATGTGTAACACTGTAGCAGCAGACAGAAATTAACACCTAGGGAAACTGCAGATCAACCAACAGAAGAAATCAATAGAAGACAATGTACCAACCGGAAATCTCTAAACATCACTGATCAAGGGCTAGAATCCCTGGTCTGAGTTAATCAATGCCGGGGACCAACTTTTGGGATGAATATCTCCAGATCAACCGCTCCCAGAGCCCTATTCAAAATTCATCAATGGACTCCCAAACCTGCATGTACATGCAGACGACCCCTGGGGCTGACAGATGCCATCCAGTAGCCACCGAGGGGGAAGTACCACGAGGGTCAACGACCCCTGGATTGGACAAACCTGAAAACTGGGGAGTCACCAAAGTCTGCCAAGGACAGATAAAAAAGCAGTGAAAAGTGACCCTCAGCAGCGCCCTCTTGATCTCCAACTTGACCAGCACCCAACCTGTCCAGCCAGAAGGACCAGCTGGCAACCCCCTTCTGGAGGATAACACCACGCTAGAAGAAGCCTCAACGGCAGACTCCAGCACCTGTAGGATAGGTATACCTGACTCTTGTAGCTTGCTACTGTGGGGGGGGGGGGGGACGAGCAGCCCCAAGGTTTATGATTTAACTTCATTACAGTGCTTCAATCTGCCTAATAAACCAGAATTTTAAGGATCCCGAGTTGGACATTTGTAGCCAACACTAGCTCCCTCCTGGGGCACCTCTAGATGTAACTGCCACATTTTTATGCATTTGACTGTCAATGTTTCAGCCAGTGGTTGACTTGTGGAGAGGAAACTGGGAGCCTCAATGTGGCCATGTAGTGGGTGCCTCTAATCTGCTGGATGCATTTTATTTTGCTTGTTACTACTCTCCTGATGTATGATGGGGCAATTCTGGCAAGTAGAGGCTATTGACATTAGTTGGTTTAAAGCATGCAGCAATGCACCTGTACCTTTTATTCAGCACAGTGTGTAGCTTCTTTGCATACATTGATCTTTCCCAAACTAGACATGCATATTCAACGGCTGAATAACAAAGTGCAAATGCAGTTGTTTGTAGAGGTGCACTGATACATGAGTCCCATATCGTATTGGCACCAATAAAAGGAAAATTGATATTGTGGGCAATCGGCTTTTTTTGGCTCATGTGGCCGATAATTTCACCAATAAATGCCACATGCACATGCACAGCTGCAGCACAGCACATAAGCGGCCAAGAGTGCAGCCTGACAGCATGGAGAGTAGCGACTAGCTGGTAAGTCTGCTATGTGGGACAGGGCGGGTGGGGGACAGATCAAGGCCCCTGTGGGGAGGTAGAGACTGGGGTTGGCACTGAGGCAGAGGCAGGCACTGAACAGCCGGGGCAGGGTGGGGCACAGGACGGAGCCGTGGCTAGTCTGGGGGCCGTAGGGATTTGGAGGGGGGGGGGTCCTACTGTTGTACACACCCTGGGAAAGCACTTTGTGGGTAAGTGATCTACCTGCTGCCACCACTATATTACACTCTGTCGGACAAGGTTGTTTTCTTTCTACTAGGAGAAGGAAAGAGAGAGATTTTAGAGGCTTTCCAGCAACACTCTGAATCACAACAAAGCTTAGGCAGGAGTTACCTGCTGTGGAGTCCTCAGAAACTATAGCATAGATCCCTAGGGAACTGAGCAGTCCAAAATGTGATGATGTCTAATGAAATTAGGCCTAGAACTCTGAAGGGCCCAGCCAGTGCCCACCCCCGGGAAAATGCCTGGGGACCATGGCCTCCTCTCGCCCCTGCCCCCGCCCCCCATGTGTTTGTCACTGAGCTGCCTGCAGGCTGCTTCTGGCAGCAGGGCCAGCACCACCTGCCTGCTGCATGCCCCCAGCAGCCTGCCCTGTGCCTGCAGCTGCTATAGGGCATAGCCTCTGCTATGCGTCTGCCAGTCCCTTGCTATGTCCCTGTGCTGGGCACTGCTGGCAGCTGCCTAGGGCCAGCAACAGTGGGACAGCCATGTGGGGGTCCCAGAGAGCCAGCCCGGGACCCAGCATGGCCTTGCCCTAACCATCCAGGCCTGGCACCACTCACATGCTTACACTCGTGCCCCCAACTGAAGCCAGGAAGAGACTGGTGACCTCATGGTGCTCTGGGGCAATGAAGAGGTGCTGCACCATTTTGAGGGGGGAGGGAGCTTCAATACCCACATTTATGAGGCCCTGTCAGGTAGGATGCAGGAGCGAGGGCACAACCGGTTATTGTGGCACTGCTGCATAAAGGTCATGGCCTTGCAGGCACAGTGGATCATTGTGACCAACTACAATCATCAGTCCAGCTGTACCCACAAGACCATGCCCTTTATGCAGCAGCTGACCAGTAATTGGCACCCCAGGACCCAGGCTGCAACTGTGCAGTCTATAACAGCATAGGCAGCTTGCCCAAGCCCCTCCCCCCTAGCCCCTCTAGTGACATATCACTGGAGGAGGAGCCCTCGGGTGTGCGGCGTCCCGTCTTGCCCAGCTCCCTTGCTACAGCCTCCACCAGCAGTACTGGGAGCCCTGGCTAGCCCCTCCCTCAACAGCTGGGCAGCCTCAGGCTCCACCATGAGAAATGGCCAGCCATATCATGGCCAGCTGCCAGCAGCAATAGCTCCACCCCAGGGGGAGCCCCCAGGCGGGCACCTGCATGCCATACCTTGCAGGCCAAGGACACCATGTGCAGCCAGATGCCTTCACCAGCTGGGAGGACTATGCTGAGCCACCAGCCATACCAGCCCCAGATATGTGGTAAACCTTGCATTGGGGGAAGGTATGGAGGGTGTCATCTGCTGACCAGATTCCTTCACATGAGAGGTCTGCTGCCTTCCGGAGGCCCATATCTGGGATGTGATGGAGAAGATTATAAAACTCACCCAGTCCTCTGACCACCACCCCATGCTGCTCATCCATGTGGGCATGAGTGGCATGGCCAGGAACAAACCTGGGCAGGTCATGAGTGAGTACAGGGCTCTGGGGGATGGGCTGAAGGGTTGGGGGCACAGGTGGTTTTCTCTTCTGTCCTCCCACGGAGGGGTCAGGGCCCCTGGAAGGATAGTTGTATTGAGAAGGTCAACTGGAGGCTCAGGAGATGGTGCCACAGCAAGGGTTTTGAATGTTATGATCATGGAACACTGTTCCAGGATAGAGGCTTGTTGGGAAGAGATGGCATCCACTTCACATCAAGGGGGAAGAAACTGTTTTCTTCCAGGATGGCTGACTTGTTGGAGAAGACTTTAAATGAGGTGTTTCAGGGGATGGGTGTGCAGATGAGAATGCAAGCTGGGAGTCAGCCAAGCAGGAAGGACGTAGAGGGGGTGGTCAGGGAGGTGTCAAGAGGCTGGAATGATGTTGGGGTGGCAGGGAACTGCAGGTTACCAACGGGGGACTTTCATGTCTGTATACAAGTGCTAGGAGTATGGTAAATAAACAGGAGGAACTGGCACTCCTGCTAGCAAATACGAAATATGATCTTGTTGGAAAACAGAGACCTGGTGGGATGCCATGCATGACTGGGCTGTATGCATAGAGAGCTACAGGCTGCACAGAAGGGATAGGGTAGGGAAGAAGGGAGGAGGTGTAGCTTTCTATGTAAAGGAGCAGTATGCCTCCTCGGAGACCCAAAATGGCTTGAGAGAAGTGTCGCAGAGCACTAAGGAGTGCCTGCTCCTTTAAGGGCAGAAGCAACCTAGCTAGAGAGCACTGGGAGCTAGGCAGAACTCCACAGCTGCAGATTGCCTTGGCAAAAGGCTAATGAGGGAATTAGCTGGCACCTGCACCCAGTCAGATGACTGGAAGGAGGCAGGGTCCTGGGCACATATACGCCCTAGGGCTGGGGCTGGCTAGAGTTAGTTCTCTGGCAGGCACCAGGGGAAGGAGCTCTTGAGCAAAAGAACTATTCAGAGATGTTTGGCTGCCTGATCTGCTGCTTGTATGACTAATGGGGCTCCAAGAGCTCATAAAGCACCCAGGTTAGGAGGCACTCAATACTTGGGGAGAAGTTTGTCTTCTTGAAGAGACAGAATGTGACCTTCATCATTATTATTATGTTATAGCCCAAGGGCTTATATTTATGTTATTTACACTGGTGGACCAGGATGAGGCTAATAGGGGAGGAGGAGGCCTCATTGGGGCACACTATTGTGTAGAGCCCCAGCGCCAGGGGGTGCTGCTACAGGGCTGAAGAGAACCCCGTGCCGGAGGAGCACAGCGACAGGGGCTGCAGCACCCAGTAACCACAGGAGGCCGAGTTAGGCCAAGACCTTATTAGGGAGATAATATTTATATACCACCTGCAAAGCATGGGGCATGGTAAAGGGGAGGTTTTGGAGCCATGCATCTAGCCCATAAGGCTTAGGGTGTCCCATGAAGCACCAACTTGGAATGGGACCCAACAAGGGATCCAAGAACTCTCAGGGTTTAGTGGGGTTGCAAAGGACCGTGACCACATAGAAGCTTGTAGGTAGCCTCCCTATTTATTATTTACTAGCCAATTGCCTGTCAAGAATGACGGGGGGCTGAGGGGAGGGGGCTGGGATGGAGTACTGCCACCTAACGTCCCATACTGCTACTGTTCTGCCTCTTGCAGGGAGCGGGGTGGGGGAGCCAAGGCCCGCGCTGCTGGCCTTGGCACCGCCACCCCATCTGGTCCTTGGCGCGGCTCACAGGGAGCAGGATGGGCTGGCCTTGCCTCCCCCACCCTCTGTCCAATCCTTGGCATGGCTTAGGAATAATGGCAGCATTCTCCCATGCTTGGAGCACTCTGATTGACTGCTTCCATTGGCCAATCAAAGTGTGAATAAAGTGTTACAGACAGACAGATGTAGGCTTTTATAATATTAGAATACCAACAAGACATGGCAGGTGAGAGAAGAAGGCTCCTGCAGGGCGAAGCTGGCATATTCACAGAGCTCTGGGGGCATCACATCCATCCCTGGGGACCGCACACTGTGACAAGATGGGCAACTCAAGACCCTGTGGGTCAAGATACGGGGTGGGGACAATGAGAAGGGGACTTTATGGTAGGCATCTATTACAGACTGCCACACCAGGAGGAGCTGGATCTGGAATTTTCCAGAGAACTGATGGAGGCTGCATGTTCAAGGGATATGGTTGTCATGGGTGACCTCAATTATCCTGACATCTGCTGGGAGGAGCACTCAACCAGATCTGATTGGTCACATACACTTATGACCTGTGTGGAAGAACTTTATTTAGTACAGGAGGTGAATGGACCGACCAGGGGGAGGCTTTGTTGGATCTGGTTCTAGCCAAAGGGAGTGACCTGGTGGGAGATCTGAGGACTGAGGGTAATCTGGGAGATAGTGATCATGAGATTATAGAATCCACTTGATCCATCGTAGGCAGGGAAGTCAGCCAGTAGGGCAGAGGTGCTTGATTTTGGGAAGGCCAACTTCAATGAACTTAGGAAAATAGTGGGAGAGACCCTATAGGAAGAAGGACAGGAGGGGAAGGGAGTTCATGAATGCTGGTCATTCCTCAAAGGAGTGATCCTCAGAGCACAGAAAAAATCCATTCCTGTATGCAGGAGAGGTGGTAAAGGGGCTGGGAAGCCCTCTTGGCTTACCAGAGGAGTCAAGGAGTGTTTAAAAAGAAAAAGGAGGCTTACGGACAGTGGAAACAAGGGGTACTCACCAAGGAGGAATACACAAGTATAGCCCATATTTGTAAGGAGAGGATAAGGAGAGCAAAGGTGGCAACCAAGATCAGGTTGGCAACTGAAGTCAAGGACAATAAGAAGTCCTTCTTTAAGTATATAGGGAGCAGGGGGAAGACCAAGGGAAATGTGGAGCCCTTGCAGAATGGGTCAGGACAGCTGATAACAAACAGTCAGGAGAAAGCTGATCTCTTTAATGAATACTTTGTGTTGGTGTTCCTGCATACAAATGATGGTCACCCACCTGGTCGGATACTGGCCAGATGCAGGGGGTGGTGATTGCCAAACAATGGTCAGTGTCAAACTGGTGAGGGAGAACTTAGAGCGGTTGAATGTCTTCAAGCTGGCAGGACTGGATGGTCTACAGCCGAGAATACTGAGGGAATTGGCTATAGTCATTGTGGGACCATTGGTGAAGGTATCTGAAGACTCGTGGTGCTTGGGACTGGTCCCAGAAGACTGGAAAAGGGCTAATGTGGTGCCAATCTTTAAGATGGGGAAGAGGGAGGACCCAGGAAACTATACGCCAGTCAGTTGGACTTGATAATTTTTTCCAAAATTTTACCTGGTATCTAGGTCAATTTGTGGGAGAATAGCAGAAGGCTTGATGCTGAAGGATATCCAACATGATTTCATTGTGGGCAGGTCATGTCTGACCAAACTTGTCTCCTGTGATCAAGTAACAAGCTGGTTAGATGTGGGAGATGCAGTTGATGTCATATACTTGGATTTTAAAAAGGCCTTTGGTATGGTCTCTCTGATAGGGGGCAAACTCCCAGGCCTGGTCACAGTGCTGGCCCGCCCACCTGTCTTTGTGCATGCCACCTGCCTTACTCTCCTGCCACACCTTGTTGTCAAATGATAATTAGGTAGGAGGCTGCTCTTTGAGCGCCCTGATATCAAAGGGCGGTACACACACGACTCTGACCTTCCCTTATCATGTCCCATGCCTCGCAGATGACCTACAGTTTGTTACAGCTCTGGCTTAAGGCCAGGCCAAACTCAGTACATTGTTAGGCCTCTTGCACACTGACCTATTTGTGGCCACACTCACCCCACCCCACCCCCCTCTCACTGGGCCTCTGTCACTCTGCCCTGTTCTGGGCCACATACACCCTACCCTGCTCCCTTGAGTGGCTCCTGTAGGCCATCAGGCTTATCTCTTCACTCCTTGAGTGGCCCTGGCTCATCCTTTTGGGTCTTTCCCGTGACCCTCATCTGCGCCGTGGCCGGGCAGTTCGCCAACTCTGGGCTGACTCTGCCCATAACTCCTCACTGGGTGACACATCACTCTCTTTGGGGCCCACACTCCACCCTCTTACTAGGGCCTGGGGTCTTATACCCCTTAGGACTCAGGTGCCTCACTCCTGGTCTGTCTGGCCCACAACTCCAGGGTCCTACACCCCTATAGGACTTAGGTGCTTCTTTATAGGCATGCCTCCCCCCCGGCCCCCTTCTCTCACTGTAACCTACCAGATGGTGGGGGCTGGGGATTTGAGGCACCCCTACCCACCTTTCACTGGGGAGGTAATTGGCTTGGCATTTCTTGGGGACTGTCCCACCACAGACAGCCCCACCAGACCACCCTTCCCCAACAAGGTGCAATTTCCAGTCATGCCCAGGACCAGAAGCCTCCTGCTATCCCCAGTAGCTCATGCTCTTACCTCCAAGATGTTCCAAGCAGCAGCTCAGCCAGATATTGCCTCCTCGGCTGCTGGCAGCAAACTGCTGCCCCAGTCCTGAAAGCCATGAGGGTCACAGCATCCCTAGCAATAGCGTCCAGAAGCCATTCGTTGGCATCCCTGGCAGCAACAGCTGCACAGCGGTAGCTGTGGCCCTGGGACAGTGCTCTGCAGGTGGGCAGGTGGCCGCTGATCACGGAGGAGCTGGACAGGGGGAGACAGTCATGGGTCAGACAACAGTTGGCGTGGCGGGCCAGCAGGGTGATCACGGCAGCCAGCAGGAGCCCAGGGCATTGGTCGTCACTGCGAGGACAGGGTGCTGCCATAGCCATAGCATAGATTCATAGATTCATAGATTCATAGATGTTAGGGTCGGAAGGGACCTCAATAGATCATCGAGTCCGACCCCCTGCATAAGCAGGAAAGAGTGCTGGGTCTAGATGACCCCAGCTAGATACTCATCTAACCTCCTCTTGAAAACCCCCAGGGTAGGGGAGAGCACCACCTCCCTTGGGAGCCTGTTCCAGACCTTGGCCACTCGAACTGTGAAGAAGTTCTTCCTAATGTCCAATCTAAATCTGCTCTCTGCTAGCTTGTGGCCATTGTTTCTTGTAACCCCGGGGGGCGCCTTGGTGAATAAATACTCACCAATTCCCTTCTGTGCCCCCGTGATGAACTTATAGGCAGCCACAAGGTCGCCTCTCAACCTTCTCTTGCGGAGGCTGAAAAGGTCCAGTTTCTCTAGTCTCTCCTCGTACGGCTTGGTCTGCAGGCCCTTGACCATACGAGTTGCCCTTCTCTGGACCCTCTCCAGGTTATCCGCATCCTTCTTGAAGTGTGGCGCCCAGAATTGCACGCAGTACTCCAACTGCGGTCTGACCAGTGCCCTATAGAGGGGAAGTATCACCTCCCTGGACCTATTCGTCATGCATCTGCTGATGCACGATAAAGTGCCATTGGCTTTTCTGATGGCTTCGTCACACTGCCGACTCCTGTTCATCTTGGAGTCCACTAGGACTCCAAGATCCCTCTCCACCTCTGTGCCACCCAGCAGGTCATTCCCTAGGCTGTAGGTGTGCTGGACATTTTTCCTCCCTAGGTGCAGCACTTTGCATTTCTCCTTGTTGAACTGCATCCTGTTGTTTTCTGCCCACTTGTCCAACCTATCCAGGTCTGCCTGCAGCTGTTCCCTGCCCTCCGGCATGTCCACTTCTCCCCATAGCTTTGTGTCATCTGCAAACTTGGACAGAGTACATTTGACTCCCTCGTCCAAGTCGCTGATGAAGACATTAAAGAGTATCGGTCCAAGGACCGAGCCCTGTGGGACCCCACTGCCCACACCCTTCCAGGTTGAGACCAACCCATCTACCACGACTCTTTGGGTGCGACCCTCTAGCCAATTCACCACCCACCGGACTGTGCAGTCATCCACATCACAGCCTCTTAACTTGTTCACCAGTATGGGGTGGGATACCGTATCGAAGGCCTTCCTGAAGTCTAAGTATACGACATCCACCCCTCCTCCTGTGTCCAGGCGTTTCGTAACCTGGTCATAGAAAGAGGCTAGATTGGTCAGGCACGATCTGCCCGCCACAAACCCGTGCTGGTTTCCCCTCAGCATAATTTGTCCTGCCGGGCTCTCACAAATGTGAGCCTTGATAATTTTTTCAAAGACTTTACCAAGGATGGAGGTGAGACTGACTGGCCTATAGTTGCCCGGGTCCTCCTTCCTCCCCTTTTTGAAAATGGGGACCACGTTAGCCCTTTTCCAGTCCTCCGGGACTTGGCCCGTGTGCCACAAGCGTTCAAATATTCCCGCCAGTGGCTCTGCAATGATGTTGGCCAGTGCCTTCAGCACCCTGGGATGCAGCCCATCCGGGCCTGCCGACTTAAAGGCATCCAGTTCTTCCAAGTGACTCTGCACCACCTCAGGATCTACGTATGGAAGTCTGGCGCCTTGCTGCTGCCTCTCTGCAACCCCAGTGAGAGACTTGTCCAGCCCCTCGCTTAGGAACACTGAGGCAAAGAACTCATTGAGGAGTTCAGCCTTGTCCCCCCTGTCTGTCACCAACTGTTTCTGCCCATTTAGCAGTGGTCCTATTCCTCCCTGGGCCTTCCTTTTACTCCCAATATATCTAAAAAACAATTTCTTGTTGTCCTTTACTTGGGATGCCATCCTCAGCTCCGTGGTAGCTTTGGCCCGCCTAACTGCCTCCCTACAAGCACGAGCAGAGGAGGTATATTCATCTTTAGTGATCTCTCCCTGTTTCCACTTTTTATGTGCTCCCCTTTTGGCCCTTAGGCTGCCCTGGATTTCTCTGGTCAGCCACGGAAGCCTCCTGACCCCTTTCCCTTTTCTGCCTCGCTCGGGGATTGTCTTGCTTTCTGCTCGAAGGATCGTTTCCTTTAGGCACAGCCACCCTTCTTGGGCTCCCATCCCATCAAAACTCCTACTCTGCAGTGCGTCCTTGACTAATCGCCTGAGTGCATTGAGATCAGCTTTCCTGAAGTCTAGCACTTTCACCCTACTAGTTACCTTACCCACTCAACGTCTTATGTTGAATTCTATTAAGTGATCACTGTCTCCCAAATGGCTACCGATCTGGAGGTCCCCTATCATGTCATCCCCTGTTGCCAATACCAGATCCAGTATGGCATTCCCCCTAGTGGGACCATGCACCTCCTGTGTCAGGTGGAGGTCCTGTATACAGGTTAGAAACCTGCATGAGCGAAGGGACCTTGCTGTCTGCGTCTCCCAGCAGATGTCCGGGTAGTTTAGGTCCCCCATGACTACCGCCTCTTTAGCTTTTATGGTCTCCGAGAGTTGCCTCAGGAGCCCCGCATCTATTTCTTCCCCTTGGTGTGGGGGTCTGTAGCAGACCCCTACCACCAAATCCCTTTCTCCTTGCCCCCCATGTAGCCTAACCCACAATCCTTCTACTTACTCAACCTTGGATTCTGTCTTGATGAGGGTTGATGTATATTGCTCACTGACATAAAGTGCAACCCCCCCCCTTTCTTCCCCGACCTGTCCTTTCTATACAATCTATAGCCCTCAATATGTACCGCCCAGTCATGGGATGAATCCCACCAGGTCTCTGTTAGCCCCACTAAGTCATAGGTGTTTAGTGCAAGCAGGAGCGCTAGTTCATCCTGCTTGTTCCCCATGCTCCTAGCATTAGTATATAGGCACTTGAGCCCTGCAACTGGTGCCTTTGCTGCCCCCCCGCTCCGAGTCCCAAGGGGCCCATTGTTTCTTACCTTCTTGTTTCTTACCTGTTCTGTAGTGCTGGCCTCCCCATGGCTTTCAGGTTTCCAATGTTCTCCTTCTTCAGGCTGGGCTGTCCTTGTGGGTGCCACATGGTTTGGTGGTCCACAGCTTCCCCTGCCCTCGTACTCCCCTCCCCCCGACGAGCCTAGGGGGGAGGGGAGTACGAGGGCAGGGGAAGCTCTCGTGGGAAGGCAGAGTGGCCATGGAGAAAACTGCTACGTGCTGCCTCTGAGCTCCTGAGCAAGGAAGAGGCTGCACAAAAAGCAGAAAGCGGGGTTGGCTTCCAGGTGCTGGCAGCTGCAAATGGAGCCTGGGGTTCCCCCGAGTGGCCACAGGGACACATTACAGGGCTGCAGGGACCTGGCAGCAAATTTTCTGCTTAATCCTTGTATATGTAGACACCTGCCCAAAGGGCGCATCTACATGTGACACTACATCTCCATAGCAATGCACTATGGCAACTTAGTGTCCATGGACAAAAACTATGACACTGCAGCTACACAGCCATAGCAACGCACTCCCTCAGCATAATGCATTGCTATGGCGAATTAGCAGCTAAAAATAACCATGCACTACACACACAGTGCAGTATGGGCTTTAACTGTGCCATCATTTAGTACTTCCAAAAAGAAGTACTAAATGACGATGCAGTAACAACGGTGTCATAGGGGCATGTGTAGACATGCCCCAAAACCCTTACTGTGCAGCTTACTGTACAGTAAATCTAGGCTGGTGTAAATGCATGTGTAAATGTGCCCAATGAGTTGTAACAGATTACTATCTCAGCCATAAGACTAAGTCACAAAAAGCAGTGAGGAGAAGGAGGATGCACCTGCCTTCTGTGGTAACTCCTGTAACTTAAGCAGGGAGAATAGGATCACATTCAAGTGCCTAAGTGCACTTAAGTGCCTAATAGGTGGGACAACATCCCCAAGTGTTGAAGAAAAGGATAACTCACAATATGGAAGTAAATGGAAAACGGGATAGAATGCAACATTGTTTTATCAAAGATAGGTTGTGGATGCTAAGATAATGCCTTCTTAGGTAACTGATACTTTAGGAAAAGGAAATGCAGTAGATCTCCTCCGTTGGGTCTTCACTGAAACCTTATTCATGTTACCACATGGAGAGAGTATTAGGATGAAGAAGATGAGAATTAGTGGAAAAGTTTGAATGTGGGTAAGGATCTGGCTAAAACGGAGAGGACGGTGTATTGCATTGAAAGAAGTATTGGGTTGGAGGGAGGTTACTAGGGGAGATCCTTAAGAGTGGCTTAAAGACAAAGCTTACTTAATATTTTATTGATACTCTTGGGAGAAAAAAGTAGGAGTATGCTACTGAAGTTCACTGTGGATATAAAATTAGCACAGAGTGGTCTACACATGACACTACAAGTGTCTACACATGATGCTGACTGTGCAGTAGTTTGTGACTACTGTGCAGTAGTGTTGCATGGCAGGAAGCTTGATGCAACACTACTGCACAGGGTTTTTTTCACTATCTTTAGAAACAATAAGTATTGGCTGCAGGGAAGGCTGGGGATTTTGACTAAAGTAAGCTGATATTCCTACCAGGATTTAAACCCAGAGGTTCCCGGCTATCAGATTCAGACTGATCACTACATTTGGGATCTGGAAGGGATTTTATCCATGTTCAGATTGGCACCGATTGTGAAAAATCTTGCCTTCCACTGTAGCAGTGTGTGGCCTTCTTCCTGGGTCTCTTGAACAACTACTCCTGTCCTTGCAATGGTAGGACATTGACAATGCCCTCATTCCCCTGCTTTCCTGGTGGCCTGTTTGGGTTTTTTTGACATTGCAGGCATCATGCCTGGTAGCTGTGTGTAAGGGTTTTACAATAAGTTAGACAAACAGTTGTTGAGGGTGGTTTAGACAGGGATGAAGGGGGTTGGACTAGATATGACATCCTGAGGTCCCTTCAACTTTCCTGCTTCTAAGTGGAAGATTTAGTGGGCTAAGGCAATACAAATGAGGTGTCAAGAGTAACTACTCAGGGATGTCTTGAAGTGTTTCCACTGGTGGATTTCTGGGTTGGGACCAGGAGTAGGTAGGTTAGTTAGGATGAGAACAGCTCAGCCAGGACTACTGCTGTCACAATGTGAGCACACCTAAAAAAGCTTGTCTTGTTTAGTCCAGCAACACAAAGATTAAGAGGCATCACAATGGCTGCCTAAAAATGTATCAGGAAAGGTGTGGGGCTATTTTCAATTGAGTGACCATGATGGCACATGAACAAACCAGCATCAACTGCCTAGAAATACATTTATCCTGTGAATCAGGTTTTTCATGATCAGACCAATCATACAGAGCCTTGACAGGGAAATTCTGTGTCTTGGGCAGCTTCAGAGCTCAGGGCAGCTGATGGCAGCAATTCATCCAGCCTTCGGCTGAAGCAGTGGTTATTTTTGTGCCGCTACCAAATGCAGCACTTGGGACTGTTGTCCCCTCTCCATTACACTACTGCAATAACATGGCCTCCCCAGAGTAACAGTAGAGACAAAAATTAAACTGTTTTAATAGAGAGCTTGATTAATTTACGACAGAAACTAGATGACATGGTTGCTTGTGTTATGATCCAGGTGGTCTCTTCCAGCTCTAAGTTCCTAAATCATTATGTGGTCACTAGCAAATTGCCTGTCAAGAATGACGGAGGTGCAGGGAAGGCAGGCAGGAACAGAGCCAGCCAGACCCGGAAGAGCTGGGGCACGGGGCTGGGGGTGGAGTGGGGTCAGACAGGGGCGATGTGTAGGGTGCACCCCCTGTGTGTGGCAGTGCACCCCCTGCAAAAAGGCACCACCGACACTGTCAGTGGTGCCTGAGGGTGGTTGCCCCTTGCCACACTGCCGCCAGTCCATGATTGCCCCTGGCCACCGCTGCCGCTGCTGGCAGCACCTGCTGGTGGTCGCTGATCCATGGTTGGCGCCCGCCACCCCACCCCACCCTGCCCGCCACCACCGACAGTGCTGGTGGCATCTGCGAGAGCTTCCCGCTCACCGCTGCCGGAGGCACATGCCATTCACAGAGCCAGACCTGTAGTGGTGGGGAAGGGGGGTAGAGCGGGGCCAGATGCAGGCCTGGCCCCACTCCATGCACAGCCAGTGCTGCTCCACTCCTCACGCTACTCCAGGTTTGGCACCACTCTACCCCAACTCCCTGCTGCTCTGGGTCTGCCCCACCCCCACCACCGCTCCAGGTCCAGTCCCGCTCTACCCCTCCCTCCCCACCGCTCGGGGTCCAGTCCCTCTCTATCCCCCGCAGCCGCTCCAGGTCCAGCTGTGCTCTAACCCCTCCATCCACTCTGGGTCCAGCCCCACTCCAGCCCACCCCGCCACCACTCTGGGTCCCCCGCTGCTCCAGGTCTGCCCCCACTCCCACCCCAACTCTGGATTTGGGCCCACTCCACCCCCCCCACCCCGCACTGCTCCGGGTCCATCCCTGCTCTACCCTCCCATCCCCACTGCTCCGGGTCTGGCGCCCGCCTCTGTCACTCCAGGTCCAGCCCCGCTCTACCCCCCTCCCTGCCACTCTGGGTCCAGGCCCGCTCTACATCCCCCCACCACCCTGTGTCCATCTGGCCTGGGTCCGCCTCCCTCCCTCCCTGCTGGCTGTTCTAGGGGGTGGTGGGGCTGGGCGGCAGGGAGGCACTGCCACCATGATCCCCACCTTTGCCCTCAGGCAGAGAGGCATAGGGAAGCCCCACTGCTCAGACAGCCGGGCATGTTTGCTGCTGCCACAAACTTCCCCAGCAGTGGCACAAACTTGGGCCTGCGCAGCCTGGGCCGCACAGCCAATCACCACCCACCCTCTCGGCGGTGCATGTACAGTTGCCCAAAAGTGTCACAGACAGACAGACACACAGACAGACTAAGCCTTTTATTATATTAGCTATTAATTATAGGAGAGATAGGAATCTCTTAATTTTAACAAAAAGGTCTTCTTTCTGGCTCATCATTCTGACTGCATATTCTACCTCCTCCTTTGAATCCCTCTGTAAGGAGAGCAGTGTCATGTTGCCTGGAGCCAGGTTGTGTCTCTGTGGTAACCATTGTGTTCTGTCCCTTAAAACTCTTCTGCCACGCCTTTGATGTCTAGAGAGGTACCAAACAATTTGGAAGACAAAAACTTGGTTAAAGGCTCAGGTCTGCTTATTTTCGCAGGGCTCCACCATCCCCATACACTGCCCTAACCATACAAGATGTTCTGGGCTTGATGTTGTCTGCCTACTAGACGGAGAGTCCGGTCTTAGTCCCGTGTGCCCCCTTACTGGGGTCTCCTGCTGAGTTGGCTGCTTGCCCCATTTTTCCCTGAACAGGTCCCAAGACGGCCGCCTCTCAGTTCTAATCCACCCTTACCTTCAGGATCAGGATGGACTCACCTTTGCTGGAGGTATAATCTTGCCCACATCTCTTCTTCTTTCCAGGGTCCTGAAGCAGTTCTCTTCACTCCTTGGGACTGGAGCCACTGACAGAGGGGCCTCCTCTGTCGCTTCGCTGGCTCTCTTTTGGTAAGTCCAGGGACCAAGGCTTTCCTCCAAGCCTCGGGGTTGGTTCCTCTTCTTCTCTTGGTGTCCTCTTTACCTGCACCTCGCTTTCCTTTTCTTTGGGCCAACCCTGGGTACTCCTTCAGCATGACTTTAAATTCGCTTCCCTGCTGTATCCCCTGTGGCAGCGTCTGATTCACTGTCTTCTGGACACAGCTGTTTTCCTTTTTTTTCAGCAGGCTTCTTCTCTTTTCTGTCTGCTGTGCCATTTTCCTTCACCCAGACTCGAACTCCAGCAGCTGGGTTTGCCATGGCAACCTTTGAACTTCTGCAGCCCCAGCTGGTTCCTTTAATTAATTGGGGCACGGCATCTTCCCCTCCTTGGCTTGGCGCAGTTTCTTTGGCATCCTCGGGTAAATTTTGTTTCTTTACTGTACTGTGGCAGGGTGTCTTGGCCACCCTGTCACACCCTCCAACTATCCTACTTCCAGCAAACTATCAAATTCACACTTCTCATCCCTCTCTACTTTATTGACACTTAATTTAATCAGACCTCTTTCCTCCCTCCACTCAGTCCCATTCTTCCACTTCTTCCTGCAAGTCATGTAAACAAATGTTTTGTCGCTGCCTTGTCTCCAGGCCTTCACATAAGACACGCTCTCAGCACTGTTCCTATTACCCATGTAGTTTCCAGTCCATGTAGCTTCCAGTCCTCCTTCCTATGCTAAGATTTATTCATCCAGGACACTGGCTGGTAATCCCCATGATGGCTTGTTTGATTCCAGGCTTTAATAATACCTTTAGAACCACAACAACCAAAGTTAATGACAGGACTGAAGGAACCATGTTTCCTAGCCCCCTTTCCAACTTCCTGTTTGTTTCTGGTTGTTTCATGCTTTTGTTACATCTTGTCTTCCATTAGATTGTAAATTCTTTAGGGTAGAGCCTACATGTTATAATGTGTTTGGACAGTGCCAGTGACAATGAGGCCTAGATCACAACTAGAACTCTCTGGTTTCTACTGTAACACAAATCATAACCAAGAGCAATAGTAGAAGGCACTTACAGACCATGAAGAAGTTGCCTCTTAACCTTTATTATGACAAGCTAAGTAGCTTGAGCTGCTTAAATCTCTCATTGTAAGGCAGGTTTTCAGACTTCAAATCACTTCTTTGAGACCCTTTTAGGGCTCTTCACTTAGCTTGTGATAATGAAATTAGCACTATAAAAATAAATGCAGCACCTATTAAATTGGATTAGATGGATTATTGGAATACTGTGTCCACTTATGGTGTCTACAGTTCACAAAGGATGTTGAAAACTGAGTCTGAGAAAAATGCTACTAGAATTAGAGGCCTCAGAAACTTGCCTTACAAGATGTAAGAGGCTCAGTCTATTTAGCTGATTGTAGAAATGGGTAAGAAGCAACTTGATCATGGTTTATAAATGCTGCTTGGAAAGAAGATCCCTTGACAGACAACTGCAACACAAGATCCTGTGGCTGGAAACTGAAGCCAGGCAAATTCAGACTAGAAATACAGTGCAAATGTGAAGGGCAAGTCTACACAGCTTCTGTGGTGCTCCTGTGAGAAATACACTGTTCACCTGCTTGTTCTCTGCACAAGCCAAACTCAGAATGCTGAGGTGCCCCCCACTGCTGCTCTCAAGCACACCGGTGACAAGGAGCTCAAAAGTAGCAGCAGTGTCCTCAAGATGGCTTCACTGCATGTCCAGGTTTGGTGGCTGTTGAGATAAAGTGGCTAGGGGTTGTACTTCTCAGCTGAGCTTGAGTACTACAGGAGCAACATAGAAACACATGATGTATTCTAACACTGGAACAATGCATCAAGGTGCTGTAGATTCTACATGGCCTGAAATCCTTAAATTAAGGTCAGATATCTTTTTAGAAGACTTGCTTCAGCCTGTCCTGAAATCATGAGCTTCTGGCAGGGACCACTGGGTGAAATAATCTGTGTTATGTAGGAGGTCAGACTGAATAGTCATAATAGTCCCTTCTAACTTGATTGGTATGAACTTTGAATAGAAGAGAGTTCTATTCCTTGTTCTGCAGGAGAGATAGTAGCAACTCCATAATGATTACTGGTTTTGATCATGTATAACTCTTGTAAGAAAGTTAGTTCCTCGTGTTTCAAAATATTTAGAATTAAATCTCAGGGGCATGAAAGGATTGTCTGAAAACATTCTGTACTTGAATTATGTTTGGAACTTCAGGAAGTTTGAGACTGAAAGAATTTCAAAGAGGATCCAACTGTCTGTTTTTTGTGCCTCCACCTGCCCACAATCACATTACAACGCAGAATTTGAATCATGTCTTGAATTTGACGGTGGATAATGCAAGAAACAGTTTTCAAGAACATCACAGTGTTTTATTTTGCAAAGGTTTTATTCTGTAAAGCTTGGTCTTTAAGCCACTCTTAAGGATCTCCACTAGTAACCTCCCTCCAACCCAGTACTTCTCCTTTCAATGCAATACTCTGTCCTCTCTGTTTTAGCCAGGTTCTTACCCACATTCAAACTTTTCCGCTAATTCTCATCTTCTTCATCCTAACTAATACTCTCTCCATGTGGTATCATGAATAAGGTTTCAGTGAAGACCCAACGGAGGAGATCTACTGCATTTCCTTTTCCTAAAGTATCAGTTACCTAACTAAAGAAGGCATTATCTTAGCATCCACAACCTATCTTTGATAAAACAATGTTGCATTCTATCCCGTTTTCCATTTACTTCCATGTTGTTATAGTTATCCTTTTCTTCAACACTTGGGGATGTTGTCCCACCTATTAGGCACTTAAGTGCACTTAGGCACTTGAATGTGATCCTATTCTCCCTGCTTAAGTTACAGGAGTATACTAATGTTTGAAAACTAGATGTGATTCTGCAGCAATGTTGCATGAAAAGAAATAACTAAGCCAAAGGAGAATAGTATACTATAATGACCCCTGCCATCTGGGAATTCTTACAAACACTAAAGCAAAGCTAACAGGTGAAACACTCTCCATTGCATCTTCACCAACACATTTTTCCACATTAATGTCAAAGTCACTTTGATGCACAGACAGGAGTCTCTAGCCTGTAGTTGTCTTGGCCAATTCCACTTGAACTTTAAAGGTGAATTTTTCTCATTTATTAATTTTTATATTACGAAATTCCTCCTGTTCTATTCACTTTTCTTCTGTCCACATCACTGTTTTCCTGATTTTGTATTCAATACAGTGACTCTGAAACTCCCCTTCCTTGTAGAAAATTGAAAGGAATTTAAACCGAGCACTGCGTTTACTGGTTTCTCAATGTAGTTTCTCAATGTGGTTTCAGATCTGGTAGATTCACAATGGATATGACATTTTCCTTGAGGCAGCTACAAGAAAAGTGCCATGAACAAAGGAAATCTCTGGACCTAGTATTTGTTGATTTCACCAAAGAGCCCCCCATGCAGCGGGGGGCAGTGGCACCCCCTGCCAGGCAGGAACCGGTAAGCCTGGGGTTTGGGAGCTTTTTTTTTCCGTAAAGGGCCGGAACTGGGGCGGGCAGGGCAGCCATGGGGAGGGCTGGGAGAGTTGGGGGGAGGGGTTGGGGGGGTTGTGAAGAGCTCCCCCATGCAACATGGGGCAGAGGGGGGCAGCGGGGATTCCCCCCAGCCTGGAAGCACCCGGTGAGTCCAGGGGTTTTTTTTCAAAGATCCGGGAGCTGGGGCAGGTGGGGCAGCTGTTGCCGGGCTGGAAGAGCAGGCAGTGGATGGGCCTGGGTGATTCGGAGATTTGGCAGCAGCTCTTCTGGAACAGGCCACGATACCCAGTATATTTGTGCTCCTGAGACAGGGATGCTTCCGTTAGTTAGGACATGTGAACCATATGAGCGATGGCTGAATCCCCAAGAACATAGTCTATGGTGAGTTGATGACTGGCAAGCGTCAACTTGGATGGCCCATACTCCGTTTTGTTGATGTCTGCAAGAAAAACCTTCATGAGCTGTGCATCAATGGCCAATGCTGGGAATCAACTACTTCAGACCATTGCAAGTGGAAAGTTGCCACGAAACAGAGCCTACATCACTTGAAGATGGAGAGGGTCAATGATGAGCTACAGAAGAGGTGTCGGAAGCAGGCAAAGCAAAATGGTAATCAGCATGCCAGTTGAAGCTCAACCAAGTTTGTATGTGGAACTTGCCAGAGGGTCTGCCTGTCGTACATCGGACTCCTCAGAGGGGATCCCGGTTTTCTCAGTTTAAAAACTGCAAATTCTCTGATTTAAACCATGCAAATTCTCTGATTAAAAACCCCAGAATCCATATTTTTCTATGATTAAAATGAAACACCACTAATATATATACATAGTGGTGTTTTCTTTTATATATCAATTGAGATATATATATGGGGGGGTGGGGCAGGCTCCCTGCTGCAGGCTTGGGGCTCCTGGCACCACTGCCCTTTCCCAGGGGCCCCTGCAGCCCAGCAGGTGGGACATGGCATGGCAGGGCAGAGCAGGACCAGGTAGGGAAGCTTGTTGCCACCACAGGAGCCCCGCACCACCATGGCAAGGCACCCCCTGTCTGCCCAGCAGCAGTGAGGGACACAACCCTGCGCTGCAACTCCCACTGCTGCTGAGCGGGCAGGGGGCACCTCACTATGGTGGCACAGAGGTCCCAGTGGTGGCAACAAGCTTCCCAACCTGGTCCCTCTCTGCCCTGCCACACTGGGCCCTGAAGACCACAGGAGGAGGGCAGCAGGGTGGGGAGCCCTAGCCCATAGCGGACCGCCTGTACCTGCCCCTGCGCACAAATCTGGGTGGCACATGCCCCCCATGCTGCCCCAGGAGTGCACACAGTGGCAGGAAGCCAGCTCCCTCCCCTCCCACCCACACAAGTCACCCACCACCCCGTCTCGCTCCCTGCCCAGGCCCTGCGGCTATACATTCTGGTCCCAGGCCCCAAGCACCGCCTTAGCTGGGCAGCAGTCCCAGCCCCAGCCCTGCCCAGCTCCCTCCCCCCCTGTGCTATAGGGGCCAGACACACCTGTGACAGCTGCTCTCCAGGCTGCCTGGTGGCCATGTGCATGCACTAGTACACACATGTGCACTTGTACACAGCACCCTCTGCCTGGCCGCCCTCCTGCCACTTGCAGGCTGCAACTCTGCCAGCCTGCAAGGGGAAAGCCACCATTTTCTGCATTTTTCTCCTTTCAAGGAGAACATCTGGGGTTTTCTCCTTCAAATAAGAATATTTGGGTTTTACCATGTTTTTCCATGGCAAACAGAAAATCCAGATCCCTGCTCCTGTCACGCAAGAAGCTGTGGTGGTACCCAGTAACATACCAAGGGCACAATCCCCAGTCTCCAGAAACCAATGGCTGCCAATGAATGAATGAATGAGTTCATTGCTGTTTGCATGCCTGGCAGATGCATAGACCATGCCACTTCTCAGTTTCTCTTTTACTTACTGCCTATTGCTACATTGTTTTGGTTAAAGCAGCTGTATTACTATTTCTTAACAGAAAACCTGTGTGTGTGTGTGCCTGAAGAAGCAGGGAATCCCCAGACCAGGAAGCCCTGGTTTTATGCATGTGGTTTTGATGTCACCGTTATGTCAGCTCCTGAGGCCAAATGAGCAGCATCTCAAGGAAGGTAAATGTTCAGAGATAACAGCCAAATGAATCTATCTGAATGAATTGCCCCCATGCTCGTGTCTGAGCTTGGCCTAAGAATGATCGCTTTTGCAAATGAAACAAAGCGGGCTGCAGCCCTGGGCGTCCTTTCCTCCATGCTTGTAAGTGACTTAAAAAACGCCAGAAAATCATGTCAAGCTGCACATCAAGGCCGCCAGCGCCAGGAGTTGCCGGCTCGACATCTGCCAGGGCAGCCTCTTGCCGCAGCCCGGCCGGCACGGAGCAGCCCAGATCCGGCGCCGGCACCTGAGACACCCCGAGCGCCGCGGTCCGGAGCCGGCCCTGGGGGCGGGACTGCCCGGCGCCACGTGCCCCACCTCCGCGCCGGGCTGTGCCCGCTCGCGGCAGCGCCGCTCCCCCCAGGCCGGGCCAGGGCTGGGGCCGGCACGTGGGCGCAGGGGCAGTGCCCGGGAGGGGGGCGGGGGTCCCCGTGGGCGCTCCCGCCCTCGCCGCCGCCGGAAGCCCCTCCCCGCACGCGTCACTTCCGCCCGCTCGCTCGGCAGCTCCAATATGGCGGCGTCCTGTGGCTCCTCGCAGCTCGCGGCCGCCGAGTCGCCGCTGAAGATCCCCAAGATGGAGGTGCTGTCGCCGGGCTCGCCGGGCGCGCTCAGCGACGGCAACCCCAGCCTCTCGGACCCCTCCACGCCCAGCGGCGCCTCCCCGCTGGGCCCGGGCGGGCCGGGCTGCGCCGCCGCCGCCGCGGGGGCCGGGGCGGGGGGCGGCGGCGCGGGCGGGCTGGGGGGCCGCGGCGGGGCCTCGCCCTCCGTCTCCTTCTCGCCCGGGGGCGCCGCCGCTGCCGCCGCGGCCGCCGCCTGCCGGGGCATGTCGTGGACGCCGGCCGAGACCAACGCGCTGATCGCCGTGTGGGGCAACGAGCGGCTGGTGGAGGCGCGGTACCAGCAGCTGGAGGGCGCCGGCACCGTGTTCGGCAGCAAGGCCCCCGGGCCCGCCATGTACGAGCGCGTCTCCCGGGCGCTGGCCGAGCTGGGCTACGAGCGGACCCCGTCGCAGTGCCGCGAGCGCATCAAGGTAGCGCCGCGCGGCGGGGGATGGCGGGGGGCGGGCCGGGGCATCGCGGCCTCTCTGCCGCCCCGGGGCCCCTCTGGCTGTGGAGGGCTGCTGCTGCGCCGGCCCAGGCCATCACGGCTGTGCGGGGCTTCAGTGCTGCGTCCGAGCCATGCCTGGGTCCATCGCCAGGCTGGGCTGCTGCGGGGCCCTGCTAACTGGTGCTTCCCGGGGTGATCAGATCCCACTGGGGAAGAAAGGTTGCAGTGTATTTGGGTCACTTGGCCAGGTGGGGGCCAGTCACCCCCTGCGCTGGAGTCGGTGTAGTTATGCTAGGGATGATGCTAGGAATGTTCTGGTTGTAGGCTATTGGTGATCACTTATTTGATGTGAAATGCAGTTCTGCTTTTTAGCTCTTATCTGAGCTTTGGGTTTTCATAGGTGCATTCTTCCACAGGACGTTCTCATCTTGCTTGGCGGTCTGTGCTGGGCATTTATGAGTCAGATACCAGGGATCTGGTCTCTTACTTCAGTTGTCAATATCTAAATCTTGTTGCACAGGAAGGCTCATGCTGACTAGTTACCTTGTAAGACTTTTAGTCAGTTCAATAATATGGTGGAAGTAACTGGGTTCTTTTTATGTATTTTGGTTTCCAGTGACATATAAGACCAAGCAGTGTAGAGGGGTGCAACCACTGAGGTTGTAGTTTGTGACAGGTCATAGGATCATAGAAAATTACAGTTGGAAAGGACCTCAGGAGGTCATATTGAATCCAACCCCCTGCTCAAAGCAGGACCATCCCCAACTAGATCATCCCAGCCAAAGCTTTGTATAGCCAGGTCTTAAAAATCTCCAAGGGTGGAGATTCCACCACCTCTCTGGGGAACCTGTTCCGGTGTTTTACCACCCTCTTTCTGAAAGTTTTTCTTAATATCTAATTAGGGGTCATTCTGGTTCTTAAGCTTTATGAGCTTGCTGCTCCTTTCTTTCAGATTAAATAGATATAGCAGTTAAGATTCCTGTAGAGTAAGACCTTCCCTGCTTGTATGTCCTGCTAGAATGTATCAGATTCATGAACAGTAGAAAGCTTTTTAGTAAGTGAGGTGGTCTAAATGTAGCAAACATCTACTACTTAAAAAAGGTTTCCCAATTACTAATTCTATTTGTTTTCATGGACTGAAAAGTCCAGTATTCCTAATCTTATCAGGGCCCTTCAAGTCTAGGCTTTTCGAAACGGTGTGTTCTACATCGCCTTCTCTTAAAAGGGGAGGATTCTGTTTGGAATGCAAATCTTCTAACCTGTTATAACGTAAACAAGTTCGTTTTTAAGCAGGAAGATTCTGCTATTGCCCTTTGTTAATACATTGTTGCTGGGGAGTGGGATAATTAATGATCTGTTTCTGGGTTTCCTTTCAAACTATTAAATATAGTAATGCTAAGCAGCTTTTAAGATTCTTTTCAGTGGTGGCCTTGTGTGTAATTCATTAGGCTGCTGTGCTGTTTCTACAGTATAATCACTTAAACGTATATATGATGGGAGTGTTTGAGAATACTGTATTACTGTGAGTGTCAAGTGTATTGCTGTGTATCTGAGTTGAGAGAGACACTTAAGTTGTCTTCTATTAGTAGGAATGAAGAAAGCATTGTTTGTTGAACACCAAACTCGGGTTCTATTCTATATATGTATATTTGGCTGCTTAGTCTGAGCTGCTGCTTGTCCTTTTTTTGTACTGCCCGGCACATTTCTGTAAAAGCCACAGGCATGCTCTGCTCTTCAACTTAGTAATTTCTGTTTATACTTGAAATGCATCAAAATCCTTCTCATTGAAAGATTTGCTGCCTCTATGCTTCCACTTGCTTTTAATTGATACTCTGCAAAACCTCTTTGAATCCCTTGTGTTTGGGCATCTTCCAAGGTTTTCCTCTTTGAATTAACCGAACTTCCAGGAAACTTGTTCTTACTACAGGTTTACCTGTATGGTGGAAAAATAAACGTGTCTTTACTGGGGGAGCATTGTGTGACCCCAGTGCTTAAAACCAATGACAGTTCTAGTTGTCTACAGTCTTTGGAGAAAGTTTCCCCTCCCATCCAAGACAATTGTTAGGTTAATGCAACTATAATTGTAACAAGTACTGGACTAAATGTTATATAAGAACTCTTAGCAGGTTTATGACAAATTTTTCATATTTATCATGGCTGAGAGCTAGGCATTTGACTTTGTATGGGACTTCATTTGAGTAGTTCACAAAGAATAGTCACCAAATTGCTTTCCTACTATTGGCACATTTAATAAATCTATCATAACATGTACCTGTGTTGACTTTTCTTAGTTTGTTGCTTGGCAGACTTTCTTGTGAAGCTGAAGAGGTTAAACAGAACTTTGTTCAACTTGATTATTTCAGGAAGGCAAAGAATATGAATTGGTTACATTACTTCATCTTTGCATATTATGGTGCTAAGCATCATGCTTAAATTTATATCTTGCTGACTATAGCACCATTATTTTGCAGTTCTGTCAGATGTTTGTTGCTCTAAAATGGTCTGTCAATGTGTGATGCACCTGTAATTGCCTGTGTCGATTGTTCTAATTGATACTTGAATTAAGTCTAGTATTTTTATTTCACACTTTTGTCTCAGTGGTACCCATTGATCCAGCATTCCTCAGCAAGTCCATTTTATATAGGATGCTCCAGGTGTGCTCAATTCTTGACCCATGGGTGAAATCCAGCCCATGGAGCCAAGGCATCTGACCTGTGAGATTCCACACAGGTTCAGAAGTTTGGCAACAGTGGAGCAGTACCCTGGGCTTCACCTGCCCCATGTGCTGGATCTGGCCCACAGATGGACCAGGTACCTTCCATCCAACCTGCGGGGTGAAAAGGTTGAGCACCACTGGAATAGGCCAAAACAGGCAAGTGAAGAATAGCAATTAAATTATGGTTCTGGTTGTCTACTCATTTGTGAGGTTAACTCTTTAATTTTCCAGCACTCTTCTTAAGTCTTTAACATGTTTCATTAACAGTTTTTTTTTGTTTGTTTTTTTTTATGTTACAGTACACCACATATCAGAGAGATTAAGTAACAGTATGATCTTGTGTATATCCTGGAGAGGTCTGTTATCATAAAAATCTTCAGTACAGTCATCCGATGAACTGAAGAATGCATCTTTCTGTGCCATTCAAAATTGGATTAGATTCTCAATTTAGAATCACCCTGCTATTAAGCAAGTATTATCTAATACTGAGATTTTTCAAAGGAGCCAAGAACTAGTCTTGATGCAGGAATTACCAGCCTGAATTCTATGGCTTGTGATTATTGAGATCATACTAGATAATCAAAGTAGCTACTTCCAGCCATGAATTTCTAATTCCCATGGAATTTAAGTAAGAATTGCATTCCTTGTTTGTCTAAAAATTTCATTTTAGATCATTTTTTCTATGGGTCATTGCTTTAAGTCACCATTAAGATATGGTCAAGAAATCCAAGCAGCATACACTTAAAGAGGAACTGCATAGGTCATATTCTGCTACCACTGGAACTGCATAGGTCATCTTCTGCTACCAGTTGTCTGAACATGAGACTAAAGGCTGATAAACAAGTTTCATAGTTGGTAGGGTTGGAAGGGACCTGAGGAGATCATCTAGTCCAACCCCCTGCCGTGGCAGGAAAGAGTACTGGGGTCAAATGACCCTGGCCAGATGTTCGTCCAGCCTTTTTTTAAAGACCGCCAGGGGTAGGAGCCAGCACCACTTCTTTGGAAGTTGGTTCCAGGTCCTAGCTGCCCTGACAATGAAATAGCGCCTCCTAATGTCTAACCTGAAACTACCCTCCGCTACCTTGTGTCCATTGTTTCTTGTAACTCCCGGGAATGCTCGGGGGAACAGGGACTCTCCCAATGCCTGCTGGTCCCCCTTGACTAGTTTGTAGACTGCCACTAGATCCCCTCTCAGCCTTCTCTTTTGGAGGCTGAACAGGTTCAGGTCCCTGTGGTTCAGTTGTATTTCATCTTGTATATTGTAGTTGAGTTGAAGTGATCTTGTAGTGAGGATAGTCCAGGAAATGTACAAGGCAAGGATGAACTGTGGCTGAAATCTTGTCAAACATCTTCCTCAATTATATAGGAGGTCCAGTAAGATATCACAAAAAAAAATTCCTCTTGCTGCTTTACATATTGTCAACTATAGCTTTACTACATTCTTTATTTCCACAAATGTTATAAGACCTATTAACCTCCTGGTTCCCCCTTGATGTTAATTTTTTTTTTTAATTAGAGGAATTGTGGGGAGCGTATAAATATAAATTATGCCTTCAAATATTTAGGATCCCACTTACGCTTTGAATGCTTTAAAATACTTATTCCCTGGCATCTATAGAATCTTCACTTCCTCCCCAACTAATTTAGTCCTCTTCTCTGCTGAATAATTTTTTCCACTTCTCCAATTTTATCAAATACGTGCATTCTATCCTAATTTGAACCGGATGTTAAACAAAGTTCTGGTTCAAACTTTGCTTTTAACATCTGTATATGCTTTTCTCCACATATACAGAGCTGGCCTGGTGTCTGGAAATAAGACTGCTGTTCAATTTGGCTATTGTAAAAAGTCTGTTTTAGATTTAGAGATTCACACAGAATTGTTTCAAGAATTATTGCAATTTTTTCCCCCAAAGGAGATACGTTGAATCAGACTTTATAGATCATAGGGGTTCTCTTAACCGGTCAATATCAACAATTTTTTAAATGTGATTTTTTAACTTAAATCAGATTTGTTTTTAATTTAATCTTATTCTATGGGTTTTTTGGTTAGGTTTATTTTTTTTAAAGTATCTTAAATTAAAAATATCTTTAATATGTTAAAGCTCAAAGATATCTAAGTGGAATAGGAATTATAACTTTTAATTTATATACTATTTGAGACAATATATTCATGTAACCTTTTTAGAAAAGTTATTTATAAGGTCACAACAGGCCATGGACTCTGTTAGGGACCCAGTCTTATGGGGTTCCCAGAGGCTCCTCTATAGATTAGTAAAGATTAAAGAAGACCATTCTGTGCTTCAGTTTAGAAGCATTAAGCATCTCTGTGATGCTTAGTTTCAGTTTTCAAACTGTGGTTTTATGTCTCCAGAGACAACATCTTTGTTAAAGGCAGTACATGGAGATGAGAGAGAACAGACCTGATTATGTACCCATCAGGCCTATTGTCTCTCTGTAAGTTTGTGTACATGGAGTCAAGCTCCTTACCTCTCTCTAAAAGTGCAGAGTTTCAAGAAGTTAATTGAATAGAGGATTGTTGGGGATGGAGTCGATCTGGGCAAGGAGGAAGAGTCTGGAGATGCGTGCAAGGAGGGAGGGGCACTAGAAACAAAAGAGAAACATTTTGAGCAGAGTATTCCAGAAGTTTTGAGGGATAAGTTTCTGTGTATAGCTTCTCTATTGATTTGAGTTCTAGTGAGGGAATGGTATGGTAGAAGGGAAAAACCTGTCATGGTAGAAGGGAAAAACCTATCATGGCAGCAGGCTTGCCAGGCCATAATAGACCCTGTTTGGATGAAGATTATATCAAACAACAAGAATGGACTTTTTGTAGAAAACAGTGATTAAATCGAGGCTTCCTGACCAGCGATTTAAATAATAATTTAAACCTATTTCATTTAAATCAAATCCACCCTGCTCAGAACTACTCAGTTTCCACATTCATAGGATTCCAAACTTTTTTTTGACCATTTTTTTTTCCTTACTCTGTCATACCACTTTAAAGTTGTGTCCTTACATCTGCTCTTACTTGCCCAGCAACAGTGTCTACTGTTTATTCCTAGACACCTTAATTGCTTGAGGTCTTATCATTCTTATTAACAGAATTGTTTGCTAAGATTCATGTAGTCTTTGCTTCTGTTACTTTTTGCCATGCGTATGTATAGATGAAAAATTACTATGTAGAGATGCTTGGACTAGCAGCTTATACCCTTTGTGTAATGTCATTAGTGCTAGGTTTTGAATTTTGAGCATTATCAAAACAAAAAAGGGAAAAACCCAAGAAACCGTAACTGAAGAGTGTACTCTACAAAACATCTTAAATATCCCAGATCCTGTATGAACCATGGTTTCATTTTTATGAATGAGGTACCTGCCCTTTGCCTATATTTGTTACTAGGCCTGTGCAAAGCAGCTAGTATTTGCTTCAGATTCCGCCAATTCAGGGGGACAGTGATTTGATTTGGTGATTCGAATCACTGTTCTGAACTGATTCGACCAAGTCTGATTCAGAGATTCGGCCACTGCAGAATCGGCTGAATCTCCGAATCAAACAGGCACCGTCCCCTGCCCGCTGTGTGGGGGGGTTCTGCCACGAGCCCCCAGAGGCCCCAACGGTCGCTTCAGCAGCTGGGGGGGGGGGGGGGGTGTTCTTTGTTTTGGTTTTTTTAAAGAACTGGGATGCTGGGTGGGGCAGCCATTGATGGGGCTGGGACAGCGAGTGGAGGTCAAGGGGGGCTGGGGGAGCAGGCAGGGGATGGGGCCTCGTGGGGGTCCCCCATGGTACCTCCTACTTACCAGCATGGAGTCTGGGTCCAGCTCCCTGTGGTGGTGAGCAAGGATTGCCCGAATCTCCTCCAAATCTTTTTACAGGCTTTGAATTGATTCAGACCTTTTTATTGGTCTCCCGATTTGGAGATTCGGCTGCCGAATTGAACTGAATCTCCTCTGAATCGAGTCAGCACACGAAGCTTTGCACAGCCCTATTTGTTACTGCTTTGAAGAGTGAACAGTAGCTTGGCTCTTGACCCAAAATATAAAGTGTAGTGGTTAATTCCATAAACCTGTGCTTTTATCTATTGATTTGCATAGTCGGAATGTTATATGAACACTAATGAAAGCTAAGCGCTTGTGTAGCTACAGTGTATTTCTTAGGATATGCTGTAAGAATTTGGCTGATGTACAGGTCAGTCACATATATGCGCATTTAACTTTCGCAAATTCAACTGTACGTGGGGTGGGAGGGGAGGCAGGGCTTGAGCTTGCACGCGGCGCTGCCGCTTACCTGGAGGCCCATTATGGCGGTGATGGCCACTGCCTCCAAAACCTCCCGCTGTTGCCAGGGAGCTGTGGCCAGAGCTGTGTGGCCGGCTGCTGGGTGGCAGCAGCAGCAGCGCGGTGGTGGCCGGGCAGCACGCAGCCATCCCCACCACCACCCCGTGCTGCGCCACTGCCGCTGGCCGCACAACTTTAAACACGGCGCCGCGTGCAAACTCAAGCCCTGCCTCCCCTCCCATCCCACGTATAGTCACCGATTTTTGCCTTACGCGATTTTCACTTTGTGTGCTGACTTCAGCACCTAACCCCCATGTAAGATGCAACTGACCTGTAGTTGTTGCAGTTCTTGCCGCCAAATGCACAACGGAAAACAGGGTGATGTAGATGCATTGTGGAAGTGGGCAAAATGCACATGATCAAACAGTTTATAGTCTCTACTGGTGCAAGCAGGTTGTACTTTATAAGGTGTGCAAGGGAAAAGGAATTTGAAAGGATTTTTCTGAAAGGATAAAGAAAGCTGTTTAATATACCTGGATATTTTAAAAAATATTTTTCAAACAGCTTTTTTAAAAGCCAATTTCTCCTCAAACATTTTGTTTCTGCAAAAGAGAAATTGCTTATGCTTTGGACAGTACCTTGTGTGTAGTTGGTTATATTTATAAACACATTTTTTAGTATGAATTTGTTTGTTTTTTAGGAATCTTAACTTCCCCTAATGTAGCTAGCTTATTTTCAGACAAATCTGAGTTTCCATTTCAACACTTACAAATCTGAGGAGGTAATTAGCATCAGCACAACAACAGATTTGTTTGAACTCTAAAAATTAAGTTAACGTTTGTACTTATCTTCAGCTAGTGTAAAACAATGAAGATGTTGATGGTATATCCACTGTTGTTCTAGGTCAGGGGCTGTCAACCGGGGGTACGCGTACCCCTAAGAATACTTAAGTCATAGGGGGGTGCACGCGGAGACAAAATGTGCCCTGGGGCACGGCAGCAGTGTCTTCCCCAGCACATTTGCCTCTTACCTGGGCAGGGGGAAGGGTGTGCTGACCCCACACGGCACATGGTGGCACCTCCCTGTCCCTGCCTGTCTGAATGGCAGGGGGAGGGGTGGGTTGTGTCCACCCCTGGCCGCACGTGACTAGCCAGGCACAAGGCCCATCAGCAGCCTGTGGAGCCATGGCCACCCGTAGGAAAGCGGGGTGTTGCGTGGCCAAGCGGGCCGGTGGCTGCCACGTGTGAGGCCCCCCCCGCCCCTGTGCCGCTGCTACGTGCATCCCTGGGAGGAGGGCACCTGGATCAGCACACGGGGCAGTGTGAACTGTAGGGTAGGGCAGGCTGTGGGCTGGGGCTAAGGCAGCACTGGGCTGTTCTCGGCAGGGATCTTGGGCTGAGCTGGGAAGGGGTTGGGGGGGCTATGGCAAATTTGGGGGTGACCGCAGCCCCTGCCATAGCACAGTCCACCCCACCCCCCCTCCACCGGGAAGAGCCCACCACAGTGCAGGAGGGAGTGAGGCAGGGGCAGATCATTCCCATGACCCAGCCCAGCCAGGGCCCCATTCATGAATGTACTAATTTCCACCCCCCCCCATATTTTTTTTCCCCTCCCTCTTTTCCACGCCACGGCGCCCTCCCCCCCCCCGCTTGAAAACAGAAAAAAGTACAGTGGGGTATGTGAACTGAAATTTTGAGATCAAAGGGGTACACTTGTTAAAAAAGGTTGAAACCCCCTGTTCTAGATCAAATATAGCAGATACCTATACTTCACAAAGTGTGGTATAGATTTTTACTAATTTTCAGGCATTGTCAACAAACATCTTATCTTATATTTAATTTATAAGTAGGGGGTCTACTGAACTGAAGGTGGCTGCCAGCTGATTTTGCAGGAGACCGTGGGCCTGGCAGCCATTTTCATGGGTCAGGTGCAGCGCCCTGACCCCCACACTTATGGCTGAGGGACCCCAGTAGTCCTGCCCCTCCTCACGGATTGTCAGGTGGCTCGAAACTGCTCCTTGCTTAATAACACGTCACTTAATGGCTTCCACAGGCTTAACCATTTGATTAAGCCCACAGAAGCCATTAATTGATTCATTATTAAACTATCTAAGCATTTAATTAAGGTCTAAAATGAAATGTATTAAAATAAAGCAGTGCACACTATGAATTGCAAGTAACACCAACTAGATGCACTTAATAAAGGACATTATAAAAAGAGCTTACCTTGAAACAGGCAATTCATGCTATGTATTAAACGCGAGCATGCTGTACCCAGCTGCAGTCACCGGAGACATTCTCTTTCTCTGTGGGGTGAACACTTGTCCATATACTGAGATGGCATGCTTATCATCCACTGAGTTCATTGGAATGGTGATGCAGCATTTTGCCAGGGCATAAAGGTGTGGAAACTGGTCACGGACAGAATATCAGAACACAGGTGCAGGCATCTGGCACTTTTTGATGAAGTTCACGTAAGCAGCACGTTCATTGTCATGCTCTTTTCCCCCCATTCTGGGATTGCTTTCAGTAGCTGAGGGTCAAAACTTGGCAAAGGCGCCTGGTTGGGGTTCAAAATGCAAATCTCACTAAGGAAGGGGGCAGCTGGTTTTCTGAACGGCAGTGGCAGTGATGGGGTCATACTTGACTACTGGTTCAGCTTCACAGCTATTGCCTGGAACAGGTCCCTTCTGCACTGGTTTGCACGGGGACAGCTTGATGGTTCTTGCGATGTCCTGTCTTCACCCGAGCTTATTAATGTATCAGTTTATAGTGTGCATGGTGGATCACAGCCTGCTGGCCTTCAAACCACGTCATGAGCTCCATGACCCGGGTGGTAGTGACATTTGTGGCTAACAATATCTTGAATTTTGTATCACCCTAAGAGACTTTGAAGCTTAAGAAAGCACTGTGCTGGGCGTGGTTTTTCAGCTCACTCTCGAACTGGTGGTAGTGCTGCATATGTTTGACATGGTAACAGACCACATTGAACCACAGATTCCATTGTTTGAGCACAGTCCCTGGTGGCAGGAGCACAGTGGCATGTGAGTCCCCACTTTAACTGGCTCAGATTGAAATACTTTCTTGGAAGAAGACCCCAGGCTGTCCACCTTGGGGAACTGTGTGCATCAGGTGTCACTTACTAGGGGCAGAATGTGCACATTGCAGGTGACATGAACAGCATTGGGCAGTATTCCTTGGAACACATTGGAGAAAGCCTTGCACGTGTACATGGCATTGTCAGACAAGAATGCTGGGAACTTGTTAAAGTCTATGCCCTAGCTGACAATTACCTTCACGATAGCTCGGGACATGGTAGAAAAATTGACAGATGTCAGGTGGGCTGGCTCTCTTCGAAACATAGGCAGGTCCCATTCGGTCCAGCTCCCCAGTACAAATAAAATGTGAGGCATGTAGTTATCTTGAGGGTCAGATCGAGGCCTCCATGGTGAGGGAGGGAGTGGGGCTATGGTTGGCATTGCCCAGCTGGGTTAGGTGGGGCACAGGACTGAGCCACAGCTTGTCTGGGGTGCCGGAGGGGGGGAGTTCCTGCTGCTGCGTGCACCCTGTACAAGCCACAGCTCAGATGCATGCCACAAATCTGTGCAGATTCGTGTGACCCCTGGATCTGTGTGCGAGGCGAGGGTGGGCTACTGCTCTGTGTTGAAGGCTGCAGGCCGCGCCGGGCTATTCTTGGCGGGGAACACTGTCCCGGGCTGCACTTGGGGCGGGCGGGCAGGCAGTGGTGCTGGGAGGTAGGGCTAGAGCCACCCCAAAATTCACTTATATAGCGCTCTCTCCCAGTACTGCTGCCCCCCCACCGGGAAGAGCCTGGTGCCGCCCCAAGCGCACAGTGGCAGCCTGCCCTTGCCCTGTGCACAGATCAGGGGGCACATGCCCCCCATGCCTCCCCCAGGGGTGTGTGCAGCAGTGGGAACCGCTCCCCCTGGACAAGCCACGGCTCCGATCTCCATTTACTTTTTCTTTTGATGTCTGATCTCTGTTCAAAGCTACTAGTATAGATTGAGATGCTTGCCATGTCATCAACATGTTGATACTGTTGATTGCCATCTTTCCACTTTTCTGCTGCCTGCGGTCACATTATCCTCCTTGTGCTCATAGTTTATGATCTGAATGATGGGTGAGTTCCAAGTTAACCCAGATCAGGCACAGTTATGGTTTTTCACTTGAAAGAAGGACAAGAATGGATGTAAGCTACATCTGTATCATCTGTTGAGTATTTCTGCTTGTTTTAACAAATGTCAGGTGGCCCCATGGCATGATTGGATGCATCAGTGCTTCTGAATTCTTAGTGATGTTAGCCCAGAGATTTTGTCTTATTGCTGCTAGCTGAGAAATTTGACCTCATTTACTTTACCTTGGAATATTGTGCAAATCCTCTCTAAGATGTCCCCACTTTTCTAAGATGCTGATTGTCACTGGTGGTTTTAAGGACTGTTCTTCTGTAATCTGCAAATGAATTGTTGATGGGTGTAAGCTTTGGGAAAGACCCCTCCTCACCCCACATAGTCCTTAAGAATCTGTACAATTAGCCTGTCTTTCATGGAATGAAAGATCTTTCTGCTAGTGTAGTTGGTGAAGCTTTAATACGTTGATGTGAAATCTAGATTTCCCTTTTCTTCCACAGGCTACATGTTCTGAATTGACCTAGATCTGTCTAAAGCTTGTTACTGTGGTATTGGAGAGTTCCCTATTCCAGATTTAGGCATATCTGAGTATTCCAGGCTTCCCTTGGTACCAGCCCAATGGACTATGTTATTGGCTGAAATCTTTCTTCTGTTACTTCAGTTTTTGCCATGGGTGTCTTAACACCCAAATGGCCTAATGTCATCAAATTACTGTCAGGCATGGCACTAAAAGTCCATGCCAGATTTCTCTGGTGTCTGACTAAGTCAGGTCTTATTCTCTTAGCTGCACAAGTTGAGGCTCTTTGCCTAAATTATGCACCTACCCTATCAGTGTCCTTTTTCTGGAGTCTTCTGAGGCCTCTGGGTCGCATTCTCCTTGCAGCGTCATTTAGAGCAGTGTTTCTCAACCTTTTAAGTAGCAAGTACCCCCTAGCTTCTGAAAATGTTAGTAAGTACCCCAACACTCAATTTTCCAGGGGATTTTATATTTACAGACTAATGTGTGCCATATTTTGGAAGAAGGGCTGTGTATATGACAGATGTCTGATCTGGTGTGGGTAGGGGTACCACCTTTTACACCAGGGGTGCACAACTCAAGTATGTACTGAGCTAGAGGTGATGTTGGCCAAAGCTAGGACGGCTGAACCCAGTGCTGCGCACCAAATTTTTACTGGGGAATTTAAAGCTCTGCGCAGTGCATGGTGCACCAAATTTTTTTGCCATAGTTTTGACAGGAGGAAGGGGCAAGAGTGAGTTTTGGGGTCCCTGCATACCCCCTGCCTGTGTCTCATGTACCCCCAGTGGTACGCATACCACAGGTTGAGAAACTATGATTTAGATTTATGGAACTGACTAGACCAGCAGTCTCCGACTTGTGCTGGACCCTAGGCAACAATTTTGAGCAAAAAATGGGCTGAGAGCCACATTATAAATTGCTCTGCCTGCTGATGGCTTCCTCCACATCCCTTTTTTATTATTTTCTGTGGTTGAGAGTAACGTCCTGTGAGCTGTGAATTGCGGACTTGTAAAGGTGCACCGATGCATTGATCTGATATCAGATTGGCAGCAATATAAAGAAAATTATCTGTATCGGAAATTGGCCTGATATGACTGATAATTTGGCCGATTAAATGCCCATGCACGCACGCAGCCATAGCGCAGAACATAGGCGTTGAGGAGCACAGCCTGGAAGCATGGAGAGCTGGTAAGTCTGGTGTGGTGGAAGGGGGGAAGGGAAGGGGTGGGGGCAAATCAAGGCCCCTGTGGTGAAGGAGGAGTGGGGCAGAGAAAGCGCTGCCCAGCTGGTGCAGAGCAGTGCAGGCACAGGATGGAGCCATGGCTCCCAGACAAGCGGCGCACAGCAGCGGGAGCTGCACCCCCTGGACAAGCCGCGGCTCTGTCCCATGCCTGCCCCACCCCAGTGAGGCAGCCCCAGCCCCACTCTTCTCTCACTGTGCGGGCCTTGATCTGTTCCTTCCCCCATACGCCCCTTCCCTCCACTTTCACCACACCAGACTTACCAGCTGCATGCAGCTGTCTAAGCTGCTGGGCTGGTATCAGAAATCAGTATCAGTCGATATGCCTCCTTAAAAATCAGTTCTTGGTATTGGCCCCAAAAATCTCTATCAGTGCACCCTCCAAAGAGTGTAAGAGTGGTGGTGTAGTTCTGATGGGCTACAAATTATGCTGTGCCTGACTCTGTCATAGTCATGAGGAAGAATGTCTTGCATTTAAAAGCTTGCCTAACTTGATCCCAGCTACCTGGTTGGTCCAGTAACAGATACCATCCTGAGAAATCTTTGCTTGTCCTCAAAGGAGATCTTTCTAACTGCTGTTTTTCTGTTTCCAGTTTTGCTTCCATGCATCTGTTCCCTTAGACCTGAGGAGTTAGTGAAGACGAAGTTTGAAGTATCCAATATTAAAAATGTTCATGTGCTGAGCTGTAGAAGGGAAGCAACAAAGAATCTGAGAGGCACAATAACATCAGTCCAGCCACTCAAGATGATGTGAATAGTTTTATAGCCCAGCCTCTCTTGTACCAGTTGGTATAAACATCTTGCTGGGCAGTTCTTCTGGGCTGTAAAAACATGCTCTTCAGCCACCACAAGTGAGCCTTGCTAATGAGCAACTGTATGGCTTTCTTACATGGGTCTGGCCGTGACTTAAAACATTTTAGATCAACGAAGGAAAGCGAAAGGCTATCATGTCTTCATGTCTGAGAGTTAGATTGGCAATTATTTTGGGCAGAGGGCCACTTACTGAGTTTTGGCAAGCCATGAGGGCCACATGACAGGCAGTCCAGGGCAGATAAATATTTATTTTCTAAATTTTTTAGGGACCGTGTGTGCCAGATAGAATGACCTGGCTGGCCGCATCTGGCCCCTAGGCCACGTTTTGCCCACCCCTGCTCTTGACTGTATAATGTTCAGATCTGGGAACACAGGCAAATGAAACTTTGGGCTCTTTTAACATACCCTTCTCTTTGCTCTTGTAAGAACAACACTCTTCATTTCCACTTTATCAGCCTGGAGCGCTAAACATTCTTTCACCTAAGGTCATAAGGTCAGATAGGATGTCGTGGTCTAGTTTAACCTCTACTATAAATGTCCATTCTTGTTTGAACTACAGTATATCTGGCAATAAAAAAAACAAAAATAACAATAACAGTTTAAAATTAATTGTGGGAGAGAATCTGTTGCAACCTCTGGTAAGTTATTCCACAGTCTAATTAATCTTATTTAAATAGCCTTTTATTTCAGGCTTGACTAGCTGATATCCCTTATGCTGTATTACTGGATAGCATGATTGTATCTTCACCCTATATTACTATCTAAAGTGAACTGTAGTCCCATCTCAACGAGATCATTTACATCTTTGTGGTGAAACTATGCAAGGCCAGTACGTGGAACTCTGATCCTTGACACAGCTTTATTGCTTTGTCTTGCTTTCCATATCTTATGCCCAGTTCGGGGTATTCTTTAACATCTTCATGTTTTGTAGCAGAGTGATCACTGCTTGCTAATCTCCTTAGAGTACAAGCTTTACAGTTGGTTCTCAAAGGGTTAACAATTACCCAGCCATAGAAGTGTGGGTGTCTAGAATGAATTTCTGTTTGTATCCATTGTCTATACCCATCTTCCATACTCAGAATGGGGTCAAAGTGAATTGTAAATTGATGATGGAACTTGAAAGGTGATGGAGGCCTCTTCCCCCTCTAACACCATATGAAACTAGGGCAGATAGAAAGAGGACCACAGGTACTGTATGCTAGAAGCTTGGAGCTCGTTGATTACAGAACTCACAAGAATGTGGCTTCCTGTGAACAATTTTAAAAACTATTGTTACAGTTACTTTAGCAACTTTTATTGTGCAGGATGTGCTTCAACTTGACTTTTACTATTGCTCCTTATACGCTTTGGTGACTTCCCTGAAGAATTATGCTGGATGCTGCTAATTCTGTATGCTTTGGTCATCCTTGTCACAAAAAAAATTCTTCTGGGTATCTGTTACTGAGAGTGCTTCCAATTAAGGAGCCTCAAAATCCAAATTCTGTCAGGCTTCTCTTACTTTTCTTATAGCCCCAACAAAGACTTACAAATTGGAAGCTTTATTACTATTCGGCTGCTGTTGTACTGATTGTCAAGGCAAAATTGCTCTATCAACCACTCCAAGCTTCATCCCAACTCTTCCAGTTTTGGAATAGTTTTGTTTGTTTCTTTGCAACTCTTAAATATCATCATCATGGTGCAAGAAAAGCTATTGGAAACTGCTTGAGTAGGAGAGAGATTTGGACCAACATCTTCTTTCCATTCAGTGCCTAAGGACACAAATACCTTTTTCCATAATCAGCGAGTCTGAACCTTGGAGTCATATAAAACCAGATTTAACACTGTGAGACTGGGACCCATTCTGACATCAGGAGTACTGTTTATTTTGGAGTTTGTTGTTTTGTTGTTTTGTTTTTGTTTGTGTTTTTTAAAGCCTGGAAGGGATCATCATGATCATTTAGTGGGAACACCTGCTAGCAGGCCAGAGAACTTCAGAGCTCCCTGCACTGAGTTCTTAACTTCCAGCTTGGCTACAATGTATCTTGAATCAAAGATCAGGGACCTCTTTCAGTCAGCAATTGGTAAAACAATTACTTGGTCCCATGAAGGGATACACTGGGCCCAGCTCCTTGTTGACTTTGCTTGGAAAGGAAGGAAAATAAGGTTTCCTTACTGGCTAACTTTTTTTTTTTTAAGGTGTAGAAGCTGTTGCTCCAATGAAAAGGAATGGTAAAAGGAAGTACCTTGAAGGACTGTTCATTTAGTCTTAATAGAACTGTTTTACTAGATTACATTGTTTATAACTAGATCAAATGAGTTAGCATGCCATTTCAGAATACATCAGCCATAAGAATCTGATCCCTGTGGACAGAAACATCCATTTTTACAGATTTTTACTTTGATATTTACAGTTCAAAAGCCGTGTGCCATTGAGCTGGGATTAATTCTAGGATTAGTGGATAAAACTACCTGAGGACATTGGACACCACAGCCACAGTTAGGTGATCAGGTTCCAGTGTGGCTAAATTTATAGCATGTCTTAAAATGTGACTCACAAATGAATCTCATTTAATTCTGCTATATAACCACAGTGCTCACAAGGTTGAGATACTGGGAAATCCAGTTAAAAGCAGAACTTAATGTATGTTTAGGTCTCTATCTTCTATTCTGGATTTCTGGGTCTAGCTTAAATTTAAAGCACTGGGTGGACATAGCCTCTTTCTACCTGTAGTCAGAGTTTTTAAGAACAAACATATTATCTGTTCTTAACAGCTTGTGCAATGTTTGAATATATATTTTTAATTAAGAGTTTTGTCTTAAAACTTATAAGAGTGTAGCTGTATCAATAGGATAATATATTTTATTAAACTTATTTTATATTTTAAATAGAATAATAGAAAATTAGGACTGGAAGGGGCTTCAGGAGGTCATCCAGTACAACCCCTTGTACAAAGCAGGACCATCCCCAACTATGGCATCGCAGCCAGTTTGTCTAGCCATGTCTTAAAAACCTCTAAGGATGGAGAGTTCACCATCACTCTGGGTAACCTGTTCCAGTGTTTTACTACCCTCCTAGAGAGAAGATACTTCCTAATATCTAACCTAACCTAAACTTTCCTTGCTACAACTTGGGACTGTTGCTCCTTGTTCTGTCATCTTCCATCACTGAGAACAGTCTAGCTCCATCCTCTTTTGAACCCCACTTCAAGTAATTGAAGGCTTCTATTAAATCCCCTCTCAGTCTTCTCTTCCCTGGACTAAATAAGGCCAGTTCCCTCAGACGCTCCTCAGAACTCGTGTCCCCCAGCCCCCAAAACCATTTTTCTTTCCTTCTGCTGGACTCTCTCTAGTTGGTCCACATCTTTTCTGTTGTGGGAGGTCCAAAAATGGACACAGTACTCCAGATGTAGCCTCACCAGTGCTGAACAGAGGGGAATAATCACTTCCCTTGACCAGCTGGCAGCACTCCTACCAATGCAGCTCAGTATGCTGTTAGCTTTCTTGGCAACAAGGGCACACTGTTGGCTCATATTCAGTTTATTGTCTACTGTAACCCCCAGGTCCTTTTCTGCAAAGCTGCTGCCCAGCCAGTTAGTCCCCAGCCTGTACTGATGCATGGGATTCTTCCATCCTAAGCACTGCACTTGTCCTTGTTGAACTGGCTGCCAACTAGACATAGAGCCATTACTTATTACTCTTTGAGCCTGATGCTCCAACCAGTTTTCTTTCCACCTTACAGTCCATTCATCCAGCTCATACTTCCTTAGCTTGCCTGCAAGAATGTTGTGGGATACCGTATCAAAAGCCTTGCTAAAATAAAGGTATACCACATCCACTGGTCTCCCTGCATCTACAGAGCTAGTCATCTCATCATAGAAGGCAATCAGGTTTGTCAGGCATGACTTGCCCTTGGTGACTCCATGTTGACCGTTCCTAATCACCTTTTCCTCCTCCAAGTGCTTAGAATTGGATTCCTTGAGGATCTGCTTCATGATTTTTCCAGGGACTGAGGTGAGGACCAATCTGTAGTTCCCTGAATCTTCCTTTTTTCCCTTTCTTAAATATGGGCCCTATGTTTTCCTGTTTTCAATCATTCAGGACCTCTCCCTATTACCATGAGTTTTCAAAGATGATGACCAGCAGCTCTGCAATCACATCAGCCAACTCCCTCATCACCCTTGGGTACCTCCCATCTGGCTCCATGGACTTGTATATGTCCAGCTTTTCTAAATAATCCCTGACTTGTTCTTTCACCACTGTTGACTATTCCCCTGCTCCCCAAACTGTGCTGTGCAGCGCAGTAGTCTGGGAGCTGACCTTGTCTGTGAAGACTGAAGTGAAAAAGGCATTGAGTACTTCAGCCTTTTCTGTATCCTCTGTCACTAGTTTGTCTCTCCCATTCAGTAAGGGACCCACACTTTCACTGATCTTCCTCTTGTTGTTGACATACTTGTAAAAAACCCTTTTTGTTGCCCTTCACATCCCTTGCTAGCTGCAATTCCAATTGCACTTTGGCCTTCCTTAATTCATCCCTGCATGCTGGAACAATGCTCTTATACTCCTCCCTAGTTGTTTGTCCAAGTTTCTACTTATAAGCTTCCTTTTTTTTTGTTAGCTTACTAAGAGTTCCTTGCTAGGCTAAGCTTGTCTTCCACCATGCTTACTAGTCTCTGGGCACAATGGGGATGGTTTGTTCCTCCTGCACTCTCAGTAAGGCTTCTTTAGAGTACAGCCAGCTCTCCTGGATTCCTCTACTCCTCAGACTGGCTTCCCAAGGGATCCTGCCCATGAGTTCCATAAGCGAATGGAAGCCTGCTTTTTTGAAACCCACGGTCCTTACTAAGTCTGCTGTTTTCCATCCTTCTTTTTCTTGGTATCCTGAACTCAAACCTCTGGTCACTGCTGCCCAACTTGCTACATCCACTTCTACATTCCCCACCAATTCTTCCCTGTTTGTGAGCAGCAGATCAAGAAGATCATGGCCCCTAGTTGTTTGCTCCAGCACTTGTACCAGGAAATTATCCCCTACTCTCTCCAAAAAATTCCTGGATTGCCTATGCACTGCTGTATTGCCCTCCCAGCAGATTTCAGGGTGATTGAAGTCCCCCATGAGAACAAAGCCTGTGATCAGGAAACTTCCACTAGTTGTTTGAAGAATGCCTCATCTACCATTTCCTCCTGGTCTGGTGTATAGCAGAGCCCCAACACATCACCCATGTTGCTTTCCCCTCTGACTGTAACCCAGAGACTTTCATTGGGCACAGGCTTATCTCCAGTTTCATACTGGAGCTCTTCAAGCAAGTGATATGGCTCTTTTACATAAAGTGCCACTCCTGGTCATCTTCTCCCATGTCTGTCCTTCCTGAGCAGTGCACCAAATAAGGGTGCACCAATAAAGATTTTCTTGGCTAATACGGATAGCCAATTATTAACCGACCATATCAGCTGATGCCAATGCGATAACCAATTTATTTTAAAATGCTAGGTGTTTTAAAGTACTGACATAAACCTTTTCTTTTTTGCACACTCCAGCAGCCTCCTGCATCACATGCATCAGCATCCCAGTGCTTAAAAATGACGGTGGAGGAGCTTGAACTAAAGCTCATCGAATGAGCTTTAGTTGAAGCACCGCCACCACCATTTTTAAGCATGGGGATGCTTCTAAGTGGATCAGAGCTGAGCAGGGTGAGTGTGGATGTGGGCTTTCTGCTGTGGGCTCAGGGCTCTCCGCTCTGCTGCCTTTGCCCTGGGATCCCTGCCCTGGCCCCGCACCACCTGCCAGCCCAGCGGTGGGAGGCACAGCTCACTGTGCCTGCTTCTGCTGGGTGGACAGAGGGCACACAGCCAGCAAGGGAAAGGCAGCAGAGTGGGAAGCCTTGAGCTCACAGTGAGCAGACCACATGCACCCTGTGCACAAATCTGGGGGGGGGGGGGGGGCACATGCCCCCCCCCCAGGGGATGTGCTCAGTGGTAGGAAGCCACCCCTCCACGTCCCCTGAATGAGCCTCCTGTGGCTCCATCCCACTCTACCCTGGCATTGGGTCCCACACACCGTCCTGGCTGGGCAGTGCCCCCAGCCCCCGCCCCTTACAGATCAAGATCTGCCCCCCTCCCCTGCACTGCTTCCCTTCCATAGACTTATCTGCAGGGAGCTGCTCTTCATGCTGATCAGCTGTATTCCTGGCCATGTGCATGTGCGCGGCCATGCACATGGTGCCCCCTGTGCCTTGCTTTCAGCAGCCCTAAGCAGGACCCCTTACAGGCTAGAATGCTGCCTGCCTGCAAGGGAAAACCTGCCATTTCCCAAGGGGCCCCAGCGCTGCGGGAGACGAGGAACCCAGGTGTCCAGGGCCCTGGTGAGAAGACATAATTATCGGTAAACATTATTGGCTACAACAGCCACAAAAAAAAAAGCTGATAATGTCATTTCCCCTTTTATTGGTACCAGTGCAATAGGTATATCCATGCACCTCTAATTAAAAAATATAGTACTACATAATATATAGTACATTAATAATACCCTTGAGCAGGAATCTGGTTTCCTTTTGGGAGGGGCAAGAGAACTGCTGTGTTCAAAAAAGTCTTTGGAAAATGCTTGTCCCAAATTTGGGACGAGAGAGGTACATGAGCCATCCAATAATGTAAATTTAAGTCTTTATGTAAAAAAAAATATAAAAAAATCGGGTACTAAGAGTTATGAGGCAAGCCTACAGAATACCTTGATACAGAATTGTGTTCTGGGGGTTGCAGACAGCTGCTGAGCAAGACAACTGATCAGCTTCATTGTCGCTATGCTGAGTGTTGTGGGCAGGTGTGAAACCAGCAAGAAATATGTTAGCTCTATGCAGTGCTGCTTAGAAACAAGCTGTGTGATCTACAGGGACAGATAGGGCTATCCATTTAAAAAAAAAAAAAGTTTTTCTGCTCCCTAGGATATATGTTTCTCTCCTCTACTCCCCTTTTGGCATATGGGATATTGTCTGGGGAAACTTTCAGAAATCGGTGGTGTGTGTAGGAAGCTTGACATTTCAGACCTCTGTAGCTCGAAAGTGAATGTGAAAAATGGCTTCCACAAATTAGGCCCAGGGTCTTTTGAGTAGCAATATTCCATTCATCCAAAGTAGTGTGTTTTACCCCCTTCATCTCATGCTTTGGTCTCTGTTGACTAAAGCTTTGTTTCTCCTAAGACCTTCAAAATAGAAAGGTCTAAAATTTCAATAGAGTAAATGATTGTTGCAAAATTGTCACTTCTGAAGTCTTAAAAAAGCAGTTTGGTTACTTCATTGCGAGGAAGAACTGTTTTGAATTGTAAAATTGCATGTTGAGTATTTGCAGATGTTGAAGTCTCCCAAGAGTCTTAAGTGGAAGAGAGCAAAACTTTTAGGTTAGCTTTGCTGGGTATGCTTTGTTTAGCCGTAGTGTTAGCGTTAACTAATAAAAGTAGTTAATCTCTAATGAAGCCCTAATTTTGAACCAGCTATAATATTGTTCCTCAATTACCTAAGAAAATATTGGAAGCATGGCAAAAACACAATTTTTCAATTCAGGAAAACTGTTCAAAATCTGAGTATCCTTGGATTTCTAAAAAAACAGAAAAACCTTGAAATGACATGGCATTTTGCATATATTGCTCTGTGAAACTTGAACAAACAAGCAGAAAAATAACAGCATAGGCGAAAAGTATATTCAGGTGCTCCTCTGCTCTGAAAAGTGACATGCAACTTGTACCTTCTTGCAGTTCTGTATATACTCAGGTATTACTGCTCAGCCTGTTGACTGATGCAGTTATTGCATTGAGATCTGCAGCACCACCCAAGGTGTTTGAGAGGACTTGGGTTCATCAACAGATTTAAGCATCCATAGCAGGGCATGGCTCTGTCCTCCACTACCTGTTACATCCTTTGTAAGGCAGTGTCACTGCACAGGGGATTCAGATTTGGAAAAAGGCACCTAGTGCCTGTTAGAGAGAGGATGTTACCCACTAGCTAGAGGTAGATATGAATGACAAAGGGAGAAGTGGGGCCAGTAAGAATAGTTAGGATGAGAATCTAAACTTCTTTGCCATCTTTCCTGGTACTTCTGCTAGAATACTACCCCTGGATGCTGCATGGGGCTCTTGTAGTAGCTGTGGCTAGGAGGAGTCTCTTATTTGAAGCCAGCTGTCTCTACGTGTGGAAACAACTGTTCCTCTTCATCAAGGGAAGGTGAGGTTTCTACTTCTCTGTTCTGCCCCAGCTTCCATTTTTTTGACTGTTCACCCTTGAATAACTCTTGAGCCTATGGTTACTATAGTTTTCCTAAGCAGCAGCAACATGAAACTTAAGCATTTCCAGTTTAATTCCTCTTCTTATGGTTCTAAATATCAGGGTGAGAATTATGTTAACTTCCTACTGATGCTGCTTGGCCAATATGTGAGCAGCAGCACAGGCACAAGAGGTGTCTGGAGGCTGAAGATGGTGATACTACATCAGCTCACTCTGGAAAGCTTTTTTTTTTTGTAACAATAGGTTTTTAAAGATGCTTTGAAAAATCAGTGGCTCTGTGGAAGGTAAAACCAAGGTCAAGCTTTTTCCCCTAGTGAATGGCTCTTTCAAGCTTTGATGACTTGCAGAAAACAGAGCCTGATTTGTTTCCTCCCTTGCTTCCCTCCCCAACCCCCAGATCCCAGGTTGACTGAATACTTGCAGTTAAAAACCTCTTTTTCTTGTAAACGGAGTGCATCTCGTGTGGAAGCCATTGAGACGCAATAAACCTGGAACCCTGCTATGTAGTCACTTTTCAGAGTAGAACTGTACTTCAAATTAAAAACATACTAAGAAACATAATGCAACTTTTTCTAAAGCAGCTGTTCCCTGCTTGAGAGATTAGGAAGGAAATGCAGAAGAAAGTATTCAATTAACAAGCTTTTTCAGTGACATGTGGTAATACACTGCACTTTCTACCCACAAAGATGTTAGAATAGGAAATAAACCTAGACTTGTCTTAGTGATCATTATAAGTTCTCTTCATTGGAAGATCAGAATCTGACCCAAAATCTAACGTAATGGTTTTTGACCTGGCTAGTTTAGTATTTTCTGGCTTGATGATTGATGTTTGAGTCTGGGAATTTGGAGCATTATTGATTTGACCTCTTTTAAATTTCAGCAGCTTCTCAAGAGGCAGAGTGAGTTAGTAAGCAATGAAAAATATGTAAGTAATATATTTTACTAGTTAAACAGTTTAGGCATACATTTTTTGTACTTTATATCTTCTTCCCAGCATAAGGAAGGTGGACCATCTTTGCTTTTGGGGACTTTTCTTTCTATCTGTCTATCTCCTCTCCCCTCTCTACCTTCTCTAAACTGTGGGCACAGTAGCAGCTGTACTTTCTCCTTCTTGTAGGTGTTCATTCTACTTGCTGATTGGTATCTCTGGCTGGGGATTTGGGATTATTTTTGTCTTGTATTACTTAGCAGGTTTGGGTGAATTCTGCAAATGGGAAGAAAATAAAATTCATAACTCGAAACTGGTGAACCCATAGAAATTACGTGCCATCGTTCTCTATAATAAATATTAAAGTTAAAGCACTGTGTCTTGGAAACATCAGATATTTGTGATACCTCCTGTCATACATAGGTTAATTTGGCAGCCTCATGTCTGGATTATAGTGTTTGAGTACATGTAAAAAAGAAAAATTATCAGCATAAGAATAAAAATTGCCTAGCATTCCTATAATTACAGTTGCAAGTGTATGTCTGCCATTCTGTAAAGCTAGTACCAACTGAGTAACACAAGGTTTTGTGTCTTAGACCCTTCGCAGGTGTTACAGTCGAGTGAAAGAACATGGTGTTGGGAAAAGGAAAAGCAGTTACACATTTGAACAATTGGAACAGGTGTTTGGTCAGGGAGGATGGGACTCTCAGCCCTGCCAGCCTGTACTCATTAACAGCAGTGGCTTGTACCAGGAGCTGGAATCTGATGGCAGCACTATGGAGGAATATTCACAGGAGGATTGGGGAAACCACAGTCAGGATCTTCATTGCTACCAAACAGGAGAACAGGAGTTGGGTAAGAAATCAATTATTGGTCTTTTTGTGTTCTCTGGCATTATCCTGGGAGCTGCTTTAGTACCACACTTCCTCTTTGGCTACTTCTGCCTTTTTGGGTAGAAACCTTTTAAATGATCCTACAATATGAGGTCCCAAATAGGGACAGTAAATCAGAAGTGGGGAAAACCCGGTCTCTTACATTGTGCAGTTGTATAAGTTTAGAGTCCAACTTATATGCTGAAGCTCAAAAGTAAGCCCTGGCTCTTGAAAAGTCTTAAAACACTCTCTTTCTGTAACTATAATTTGAGTACAAAATGATCACTTGCTGGTTTCTGTTATTAGACTCTACTTGTTAGAAATCTCTGCTTCCCATTCAGGTATCCTTATTTGTTGGCATTTTGGTGAGTTTTATTTAAAACATGTAAAGTTGCATGTAAATGTGGAGCTGTTCCTCACGAGGCATTAGTGTGGTACTTGACCACTTCAGTCCTGCTTAAAAGACAACTGGGGGGACAGGGGAGGGAAATGGGATAATTGATTTGTGTTGTCAATACCCATGATCTCTCAGTGTTGTTGTTGTTGTGTTTTTAAAAAACAAAGCAAAGCAAACGCTTGTAGTTAAAGTAAAATTAGGCTTATGTCAATAGGAATCAATATAAGCTCAGGTAAGGACTTAAAACGATCAAACTAACATAATGGTTTACCAAGAAAATCACCACGTTTTGCCTTTACAAAAAATGTCTTCCCATACTGTTGCCTAACCCTGATAAAGGATTACAGGAGGATCTGCTTTCTTAAGCTTATTTGCATTTTGAGTTATCCTTAGAAAAGCTGCCTATGGAAGCTCATAGCTATCAAGGTTGATTAACTTCCAAATGGAATTTCTTTGAAAATTAAGGAAGTATTGAGAAGGATGAAGGATAAAGACATAACTCTTGCTTTGTTTTCCACCTTATTTGTCGAACAATATGGGGGGAAAAAAGAATATAAATGTGCATCTTCCTATAACAGTGTTCAAGGGATGGGTACATTCCGACGTTGCACCAGTGGCAGAATAATTGTAATTTTATATGAAAATAGTAGCCCCCCCTTTATATTAACTGAATACTTCAAGTGTGTTTCAAAAACCAGTTGCAGAATGGTTGCCTATGCTCTATAGGTGCAACAGTAGGAAGCTACATAGCAGGGGACACTAGCAGTGTTGTCAGATGCACCCATTGTTTACAGTTGTGTAGAGAAATTACGATTCAGTAAATGATCATTACTTTGAAATTGCCTTTATTTCTGAAACACCCTTGTAATTTTTTTTAAATCTATATATATACTTCATATTTCACTTTGATTCATCAAGCAGTAGGGCAATTAGAAAATTAAATGTATAGGGAGAATTGTAGAGGGGAAAGTGGAAGGTTATTTCTGAAGAAGCAGAACCCTAATCCCAAATAAAGATATTGACTCAAATTCTCGTCTTGGATTTTGTCACCATTTTCTCTCAATAAAGTTAGTTACATTTATAAGGAATTGGAGATGACAGTATTTTTTTTATGTTCAGAGAACAGTTATGAAAAAAGTTCTTGGGACATAGAATCCAAATGGAATGCATATGCATTTGTTCTGGTGCTTGCACTTCAAGTGTGCTCTTGAAAACAGAATGGTCTCAGAATGTAGCTTGCAGTTAAATCAGGTTCTGATTTAAAAACAGGAATTAATCTCGTCCTTGAAGGAATTTGCATGTCTAGGGGCAGAATATGTTCCCCAAACTCAGTGATGTTCTGCCTTCCAGCCCCGCGGACCAAATGAGTCCCACAGCCAGTGTTGATCTGCAGGCCAGATCCTGTATGGGAACAGCAAGTGGAGTTAATCCATGGGTGTGATCCAGCTGTGGAGTAACCCTGCATGATGGCACATAAGGTCTTGTCATGTGGACCCCAGGGCTTTCCATGAGTCCAGAAATTTGGTGTCAGGGGCCTGGTGGAAGTGTTAATTGCTGTGACTCTGGAAGCCATGGCAGTTAATACCTCCACCAAATTTCCAGACCCATGAGGAGCCCCATGGGTCAGAGGTAGAACAACACTGCCCTAGTGGAACATGTAGCTTGAAAATTTAGTTACAAAGATGTAGCTAATATAAAAGCGGTGGCATTCATATGTATGCGACTTCCAGATTTCCTTAGAAAGTCCTGCTGTATGAACAGTTTTATTGCATTTCAAACCAAAAGCCTTGGGAACACTGTTTTAAAATATAATTTTCTGTTGGTACTTTACCTTTTAGACGAAATGCCTGCCACAAAAAGAACATTAAAGATAAAGCAGGAATCTTCAGAAGATGCACAGTAAGTAATTTATGAATGTTTCTCCATGGAAAGCATTTCCCTAGGGATGTTGCGCGGGAGGAAGATATTTGAAACTTCTGATAATAATTATAAATGCATTGTGCAAGACTTATACAGTTGAATGTGCTCTCTACAGTTTTCCAGTTACCTCTAAACATGTGGAAAGCTTCACAACTCTTTTTGGCTTTGTTATACAGCAAATTAAACAGGGCTTGCTTCATGAGTGCAATGATTTAAACTGTGTATAAATACATATCACAAATATTAGGGATGTGTGTGGGCAGCCCTAAAAGTATCATGGGACAGGTCCAGACTTTTGGATCTATTTTGCAATCTCTTTTTCTATCTGCCTGACACTTTGTTCCTTTGGGCAAGTGGGGGAAAAAATGTAAATGATTATGATATCATAAAGGTATCTTTTTCTCTGACTGTAATTAGAGTAGCTTAAATTAGTATCCAGATATTGATATCAACATATTTGAGAACTACTAGAAAAATACCTCTACAGTAAAAGGAGAGTGGGGAAACCACTGGAAATGCCCCTTTCCTTTTCTTAAGTGAGCATGCACACCTAAGTAATGTCTGTACAGGCAAAACAAATCCTGAAATGCCACAGTGAAGGACAGGTGAGCTGATTTTGTGTCCCGACCAGTAGCTTTTTCTGCAACTCTTTAAAGATGACTTGTTACTTTTCTAAATTGGTTAAATTTGAAGAATAATAGAATTTTACAAGAGAAGACATTTTGCTATAAACAATAGCTATAATTCTTTTTTTTTTTTTTTTTTTTAAAGAACATGGAGGGTGTGTGTGTGTGTGTGTTTGTGTGTGTGTGTGTGTGTGTATTTTGGGGTGGGGGACCTACTGTCCAACATCAGTTTAATTCTATGTTAGGAAAGATTGTATTCATACATATAAGTAGTATAACTTGTGTCTCTATACTTGTGGCATGAAGAGCATTGGCTTCTGTAATTATGACGGTTTCAGTTCTAGTGTCCTGGTTCCAGTTTCAGCCATTTCTAATTTTTCCCCTTTTGGACTGGGAGTATCCAAACTTGGTTCATATCTAAAAGTGAACTTTAAGGTGGAGCAAAATTATTTTAGCAGGTTAAAATTGAGCTGAAGGAAAATATTTTGTTGCCTCCTGGAATTAATGGAGCTAAAATTCATATTGGAACACTTGAGAAGTGCCTTAAGGGATTTCCTTTAAAGGTAGGGTTTAATTTTATCAACCTGAATGTCATGCTTAAACAGCTAATAAAAGTCTGGGAGGATTTATTCTGCATAGATGCATAGCTGTGTGTGAGTTTAGACCTTTCATATCTTGTCAAGTACCTTTACAGAATACATAGACAAAGTCTCTAAACACTTGTGCACTTCTTAGTGTGCAGCAATGATCCCCATACTGTTGTACCTTAAGCGCTACACGTTTGATAGAAGTTTAAAATAATCTATAACTATGCAATGATTCCTGAGCTTTGTGGGAGAAGAGTTCTTTCCTGTGGAGCAAAGAACCTTTTATTTCTATATTAATCTTTATCTTGGTAGAGCAAATTAAACAAACTGGTTAGCTCTAGAATCCTGCTATTGCTGTAAGCAAGCAAAAGTGAAGAGAAAAATCTTTGCTCCTTCTGGGTTTACTTGATTACATGGGCTTTAATTGCACCATCTCAGATTATCTAGTGTAGTTATGTAGCTAGGACAGGGATTGGCAACCCCCAGCACACGTACCAGAGCATGACATGCAAGGCCACTTTCCTTGGCATGCCACAGCTAACCCAGACTCTGGGCAGCTTCTGCCACCAGCTGCTTAGGCCAGCTGCAGTCAGGAGGCTCCAAACAGATGCATGAGGCTCAGCAGCCCTGACACCAGTTCTGTGGCTGCAGCAGCTGTGCATGCTCCTCTGTGTGCATGGCCAGGAAGGGGTCTGGGGCAGCATAACACTGCCCAGAGGCATGTGTGCAGCTGCTGTTGCCATGGAACCGGTGCTGGGGCTGCAGAGCCTGGCACAGCTGTTTGCAGCCTTCCAGCTGCCTGCTACAGCAGTCCAGAGCCTGAGCCAGCTATGAAAGGCAGCTGGGAGGCTGCAAACAGCTGCACTGGGCTCTGGAGCCCCTGCACCAACTCTGTGGCAGCAGTGGGTGCATGCATGGCTTGCAGTGCATGGCAGGGAAGGGGCTGGGGCAGTGCAAACCCCCGCCCCCCCGCCGTCCACCCAGAGGCATGCATGCAGCCACTGCCAGCAATGAGGATCAGGCCCCTTGCAGCTCCCCCATCTCTGGCACACCAAATTGAGGCATGGGTGGAGGTTGGGGTGGCTTTGGCACTCCGGCCAAAAACGTTGCCAACCCCTGATCTAGTAGTTTAGGGAAAAAGGTACTAAAACATCTTATTACTATAATTTAAATTTTAAATTATGATCTTTTCTCCTAATGACCTTCATATTAGGGCAAAGTTTGTACTGTTCTTTTATTGTTGAACTAGCTATAGACAGCTTGACAATTTATAAATCTATTAGCTGACAAAGTTAACATTCATTTCTGATATAGTTTCCACAATATGATTGTTATATGACCTTGTTATGATCATATACAGTGTTCACCTTGTACTTTAATATACCAATCAGCACATTGGCTTTTTTTCTTGGAAATAAGAAAATAAGCATTCCAGATGGAATGGTTGAAGCAGAATCCGAACACATTTGGCATAAAACGTAGACAAATCCAATTTTTTACATATATTATTTTGTATAGTTTTTGTAGATTCAAACGGAGAGAATCTGTAAACTATTTTTTTTTCTCCTCTGAAGGTTTATCAACAATGAATGCATGTTAAGTTTGTGGGCCTGAGTAGAAATAAGTGAGATGAAGTTATCTTTCTTTTAGAGGTGCACCGACACATCGGTCCAATGCCAGATCGGCACCGATATAAAGCAAATTGTCTGTATCAGAAATCTGCCTGATATGGCCAATAATTTGGCCAATAAATGGCCCGTGCATGTGCACAGCCGCAGCGCACTACATAGGCAGTGAGGAGCACAGCTGGGCAGCTTGGAGAGCTGTATGCAGCTGGTAAGTCTGGTGTGGTGGAAGGGAAGGGCATGGGGGGGTGCATATCAAGGCCCCTGCGCTGAGGGAGAAATGGGGATGAGGCAGGCTCTGGGGCAAGCACTGCCCAGCCAGGGTGGGTGGGCGTAGGACAGAGCCGAGGCTTGTTGGGGGGAGTGGGGAGTGGCAGTGGCAGCTCCCAGCACTGCGTGCCACTCGTGCAGGAGCCCCTGGTCCAGCGGCTTATCCACTGCTCGCTCGTCTGGCGGCTCCTGCCACTGCCCCTGCCGCTCATCCAGGAGGGTATGGCAGGGACATGTGCTCCCAGATCTACACAAGGCCAGGACTGTGCCAAGCTCTTTCTGAAAAGGTGGGGCTGGGCTCTGGGTGGGTGGTGGTGGTGGGGCTGGGCTCTGGGTGGGTGGTGGTGGTGGGGCTGGGCCCAGGGGAACATGGGGGGAGGTGCTGCAGTCCCCCAAAATTCACCATAGCTCCCTAAGTCCAGCCTCTCCCTGCCAGAAAGAGCTTGGTGCAGCCCCAGAGCTGCACTGCACCCCTCCCCCCCCCGCAGGCGAGCGGCAGGAGCCGCTGGACAAGCTGTCAGACTAGTGGCTTCTGCACAAGTGGCACACAGCGGTGAGAGCTGCCCCCTGGACAAGCTGTGGCTCCATCCCACACCTGCCCCAGCCCGGCTGGGCACTGCTTGCCCCAGTGCCAGCCCCAGCTCCACTTCTCCCTTACCATAGGGGCCTTGATCTGCACACGCCCCTTCCCTTCCCCCTCCCTCCTCCCCTTCCGCCACACCAGACTTACCAGCTGCATGCAGCTCCCCAAGCTGCTGGGCTGGTATCAGAAATTGCATCGATATGCCTCCTTAAAAATGGGCTATTGGTGTCGGCCCCAAAAATCTCTATCAGTGCAGCCCTGCTTGCTTTTTATTGTGGTCCAGCCTGACATTGCATAAGGAAAACTGATAAATAGTAAACTAGATAATTTCATTAATAATCTAGGATGTTGTTAAAACATTGTGTGTTCCCCAAGTTATAGACTTTAAGGGGAAGGCCTGTAACAAGGTAGGTCTGATGTCACCTGGTACTTAGGCCAAATCTTAAACATGGTAATGCCAGTAAAATCAATAGGACTTGTATACTTAAATAAGGGCATACCTAAGTATTTTCTTGATTTGTGATGTGTAAGGATTTTTCTTTTAAAAACACATAAATTTAGGGATGTTGATCTTGGTACCTGACTTCAGGCATTCATCTCCTAAATTTTGGCCCTACCTAGCCTTTTCTCCCTATGTAATCAAATGCACAGGTGTCTACTTCACTATATTGGTTTGACTTGGATTCTTTAGGGGAGTAGGATGGGGGAAGTATTTTGTAGCATAGTCTTCTTAGTTGCTGGGTTTATTTAGTGCTAGTTTCATCAGCACTTCCCTCGGCAACAATATCAGCAGAATCCTTTCCACATTCTGCTGCCTAGTCGCAGTCAGACAGAAGGGATAGGTGTCCAGCTGTGGTATGTTTTCAAGGTCTCAGGTAGTTATCAGAGTATGTGGAGGAGCTAACTGCCCAGCAGGTCCAGAAGGCTGCCTCCTGTATATACAGGACGAGCCTTGCCAGATGTCCATGTGCCTCTGTTCTTTTCTGGGGTTCTACAATAAATTATTGTTGCCCCAAAAAGCCTTCTCTGAAGAAGAAATGGAAAAAACGAAGTTAAGTTTACAGGAAATTATTATTGAAACCAGCCTGTGGATGGGAATTTTCATAGAGCTTTCTCAACACTGGCTTTTCTGACTAAACATTCATGGTATTACATATGTAAAGAAACTTGCTGTCAGTGAACTATGCCAGTAGAAATAAGTAGAGAATGCTTTGCTTCCACCATGTGCTCTGAGTTGTCAGGAAAGCTCTATCCTTCTCATTAGCCAAGAAAAGGATCTGAGGCTTGAATGAGCAAGTTTAATATGGTACCTATGGTTCATAGGCAACCATCAATCCACTAGATTGGAGATTCCCAAACTTTTTATTATTGCGTACCCCCTTCCAGACTTATCAGCTGCCTTGTACCCTTACCAACAAAGGTTTTATATTTTAACCCCTTAAATGTCGTCTTATTATAATAATAATAACAGTGGAAATTAAATTCACTGTTACACAAGTTCTCCCACATGCCCCCACAGATGTCTTGCATGCCCCCACAGGTATCTGTACCACAGTTTGGAAGCGCCTGCTGTACACTTAAGAGGTCTGATCGGGTGCCTGATGAATCTGCTTGTACAGAGCCCTGCAATCATCACACCAAGACTTTTGATGCATATACCTAGGCAGAAATATGGAGGAGTAGAAGCTGCCCAAGACCTACTATCTGCCCTTTAGACCAGCGTTTCTTAACCCGTGGGTCATGACCCAAAAGTGGGTCACAAGAATATATGAAAGGGTCACGAACAAACTTTAAAAATGGATCATATTTTGCATACATTTTTTGAAAAAAATAGATGCTGCTTGTGCTTCACCATATGCTAACACTGCGCATACTAATAAACAGAGATCCAGGTTTTCTATTTGCTGCAGGAAAATGTGGATTTTCTCCTTTAAAGGAGAAAAACCTGAGAAACTGCATGTTTCCTCTTGCAGGCTGGCAAAGTTCCAGTCTGCAAGAGGCTGCTTGGCACTGGGGGAACTGGAGGAGGAGGGCGATAAGGCAGGGGGAACCACATGCATGTACATACACACACACACACACACACACACACATGCACGTAGCAGCCAGGCAGTTTAGAGAGCAGCTCCCACAGTTCCCTGCAGGCAAGTTTGTGGGGCATGGGGGAGGCATAGACTATGCAAGAGGGGCACTCTTATACACCCACAGTAGGCACGGGGCTGCAGCCTGGCTGGACTGACACAGGCTTGAGCCGCCTCCACGATCCAGCAAGTGGGACCTGGCACAGGAAGGCAGAGGAGGCCTGTGGGACTTGTTGCTACCTCTGCCAGGACACCCACGCTAGCTGCATTGCCAGCAACACAAGGAGTAACAGACAAGGGAGGGGGCCACACTGCCCTCACAACCTTCTGCTATCAGTTACTCATGCGCCAGGCTGCAGCTCTATCCCACACCATGGCCCATTTCCTGCCACTGCTCCCCTTAGGCTGCAGCTCTACCCTGTAGAGGAGGTGGGGTGGTGGGCAGCACAGGTGGGGTAGAAGGGGAAGTAGCAGTGGTGGCTGGGCCATGGAGGTGGGGTAGAGCTGCGGCCCAGCACAAGAGGCTGGCATGCAGAGGAGGTGAGGACAGTGTGGCCCTCCTCCCCATCTGTTATTCCTCGTGCTGCTGATGGCATGGCTGGCATGGGGGGGGTTGCATCAGCAGCAGTGAGTCTTTCTTCCCCACTCTGCCATCCTGCCTACTGGGCCGTGGAAGCATCTCCTGCCCATGCTGGTGCCTGCTGTGGGTGCACAAATCTGGGGGCAGTGTGTCTGTCCCCGTCCCCCCCCTCTAGCATTCCCCACACATGCCCCCCTGCCCACACACAGTAGGATGGGGGGTCAGGGGGCTGTGGGTTGGGAGTGAGGAGCACCAGCAGGACCGGGGAACTGTTTTCTACTTAAACTATTTACTGGGTCAGGTCTGGCCATCAATCTTTACAGATGGGTCCTGGTACAAAAAAGGTCGAGACCCCCCTGCTTTCAACCATTGAGGCAGGATCCAAAGACCAGACCGAGTCTAAACATTCAATGTCAGTAGCTTCTGCCAGAGAGCAACAGATAAGAACTGCTGCTGACTGCCTAATACTTCACTAAGGGCACATTTCTGTCAGCGTGATGTCCCTTAGCCTTTCTCCAACCAAGGAGTACCCACAAGGCTGTGGGGGCCAGGATTTTGAGGTGCCCTTTACTTGCTTATTCTGGAGGTTGCAGCATTGTGGTATTTTATAGGAGCTACCCTGCCACTAGTAGCGCTGTCACGTTGCCAGCAGGAGCTTCAGTTGGATGCAGTTTACAGTCATACCCAGTACTACTTCCAGTTATTAGCATCTCATTTAATAGAATCAACCACATATGATAATTGAACCCCCCAAAACATGCTCATTTTCTACTTCTTCATGGACTTTTTACTTTGTCACTTGACTGTTTTAGAATCTCCATTTATTAGAATAAAAATGATCTACCCAGTTTGATTCTGATTACGAATGGACACTGTACTTAATTTCTCCAAGACTGTTGCATATAGAAGTGACATGCACTGAAGCTGTGACCTCTTTTGACGTAGAATATCAAACGGTAAATGATTGGTCTCTAAGCTCTGTAAGTTCCTCTTGCTTAAACCCGATACTCCAGACTTCAAGAAGGAATGTGGGCTGGTAGGAAGTAAGCATGTCCCTAGAAAACAGCCAAGCTACCATGGATTGGTCTTGAGCAGTAAAATAAAACTTGGGGACTCCATCCCCATGCTTTGAAATTGCAGCTCAGACTAGAGGTAGGGAGCAGATTTCACTGACTAAAAACTATGAAGCCACATTGAATTCATACTTGTTAGCAAGACAAGGTTCCTTGGGTGAATTTGATATCTTTTATTAGACCAACCCAAATGGTTGGAGAATAGTTATTAAGCAAGCTTTCGGGCTCAAAAACCCTTCGTCGGGCAAAGCTTGTTAGCAAGGTGTTTATCTGTGTTAGTCAGAAATGAGGCAGAAGGTGGAGCAAAGTGATACCTTGAGAGAGTGATTCAGAGGGGCATGAGCTTTCATAGGCAATAATTTACTCATCAGAAGAAAACAGTGCTAGCATCTGACAAAGTAGGTGGTCCTTGGTTATGACCATCTGAACAGCTATATTCTCTCTCATGCACATTCTTTTCTGCTGTTTGCGTTACATTGTAAAATAAGCTTGAAGATTCAATCATGAATTAGAACTTGTTAACCCATTAGTTCAAGATAAATTGTTATTGAAAAGGTAGGATAACTACATATTTGTTCTGCTACTTTTTAACAGCACTTGAATATTCTAGAATCTAGAAACATTTTGAAAACAATAACTTTGAGAATTGAATTGCTCATTGAAACCAGCTGTTTTAGTCTCTGTAAAGTCTCCTGTATATAAAAGTGTCTTAAAATAAATTCATACTAAGTTTTCTATCTTCACTAGCTTAAATTGCAGAACATGTCAACAGAACAAAGGGTTACATACACTAGCCCAGTGGATGGATACCTAGATTAAACCCTGTACTGTAATCCTACCAGTTCTGATTGCTTACTTAACCTTTTTTTTTTTTTCTATCTGCAAGATGAGCAACTTGCCTTACAGGGTTGTTAGAAGGGTTACATCCAGTTTATATGCTGGTTGTGGAAGTAAAGGGAAGCAGTTGCAGTACAATGCACTCTCCAAAATATTATAGTTTTACTGTACACGAGGTCTCTATTATAGTGTGACATTCACAGCTTTTAAAACTGGAATTTTGTGTGTTATGGTATAATATTCATAGCTCCCCTTGGTATGAAGATTTCAAGTCATGGAGATGCTGGAAAGAATCCTGGAAACTTGAGTTGCAGGTATTCCTGGCTGAGCCATCTAACTCTGTCGCAGGTGGGAATAGAACTTAATAGCAAGTATAGCTCATTGAACCACCATCATACCAGTTGCTTCCTGTGTACTTGTAGTCCAGAGTCTCAATCCTTGAAGGTCTTATTTCTCATCTTCTCAGCTGCATTCTGACCATGTCCCTAAGTAAAATTAGTGCTGTGCCTGACAAGGTTGGATTATTATGAGACGCTTTTTTTTTTTCACCATGAGCCTCAATCACAGCTTTAGTGAAGTTTATTGATCGCATTGTACAATCCTATTTTTCAAGACATTTTGTTCTAAACTGTCTCTTTCAGTGTTTAACTGAACAATGCAAGTACTGCTTTCTACTGTATTTAATTTTAAATGGAACTGTTTTTCTAAGAACAAATAATTTATTTTAGTAAATGTATGAATAACACTGCTATCAGTATTACACAAGTCTGTGTTATCAAACAACAATGTATTAAATGAGACAGCAAATTATAATGTTACCTTGTCTGTCTTGTCCCTAGAAGATGATGAACTTTCAATTCCAAAAGTCTAAAGTGGAAAGTTTGAGATGCCATATTCCAAGCTGTAGTGACAGTGCTGCTCAGCATCTGAGGCTTGGAATCTGAAGAACCAACAGAAAAGCCATATAGAAAAGGCTTTTTCCACCTTTATCCATTGAAAAAGTACAGGCTTGTATGCTACAGTCTTTCATGTGTTAATATAAATGTATTTTGGCTAAATACATGTGCACTTAAATATACAATATTCTTGTTACTTTGAGCAATTATAAGTACTCCTACAAAATATTCTTAAATAAGGAACCCATTAAAATAATCTTGGCATCCAACAGGTTTCTTGGCAAACTGTTGTTTGAGGCAGAATTCTGTTCCTAGGGTTTCTAGAGCCAGCAGGCCCCTTGCTGGCTGGCTTTTTAATAACTCAGTTGTACTTTTTAGCCCAGACTGATGCATTAATAAAATGTTTCCAATTCTTTTTAGAAATACTTCTGCGTTTTATGGTAGTGTTACTTTTTATGGTGCTGATAGTTGGTCAGGGCCTGATGTCAGCCCCGTTCTTGAGTTAGTGTAGGTGTTCACATCCTTTTAATTTTTTTCCACCAAAATGGTGAGTGTATGTGAGAGATGAGGCTAGACTATTTTCCTTTTCCAGAAGAATATTGGTAAAGCTTTCAGGAAAGCAGCAGTATCACTTCAAATGATGAACTTGTGCAAAATGGAGCACAAGGAATTTCTTTGAAACAACCCCTCCCCCCCCCACACCCCTTTTGGGCTCTTTCTCTTTGCTGATGAACAAACATGGACAATAGCAGCAGTTTAGAAAAACTGCAAGAATGATTTGTTAGGGCTCCCTGTCCTTTGATTGCTTTCCTGAGAAGCAACGCACTCTTCTACTGCTGATGCATCTAGTGAACTATTATATATATGCAAAAGATATATATATATATATATATAGAGAGAGAGAGAGAGATTTTATAGAAAGAAAACAGTTCTAACCCAATTGATCTGGGCTTAGTTCATGAAGTACACAATGGCTGTCACCAGTCTGCTTACATGAGGCTTGTACACATATCACATCCAGAGTTTGAAATTCATACCAAGTGGACTATGAATTATCCAAAGCAAAAAATAATCTTAGTAATCTTGTAATGTTGTAGCCATAATTGTCCAGGAATTTTGCAACTATTTCTTAGGGTGCTAGCTTTTACTGGACCACCTACACAGTTGGGATGAAGTTAGACAAGCTTTAAAATGCAAGACATTTTTCATCAGGTCTGAGCAGTTTTGTGATTGAGATCATCAGTGTTAAAGGAAAAAAGTATATTTTCAAACCTGTCTAACATGTATGTTCAAAGGAGTTTCCTTATCTGTGATGAGGATGCCATGATTTTTGTTCTCTTCCTCTCACCTCTATCTTGTATACTTACATATTGCAGTACTGGTGCTATCTGAATGTCATAGATGGGGGGCTGAATTACAGAGACACTGGGGGTGGAAACATCAGATACTGCCTGATGGTTCATTTGTGTTGCCCTAACAGTTTTTTATGGCATCATGAATACTGAGCAAATAGACATCGATTACCCTTTCTTATGCCACATGAAAGGAAAATCAGTGGCTCAACACAAGTTGGTTTTAGTCTCTGGCCTGTTATTGCAGCAGACATCTGTTACCTCTGTGGTGCTTTCCCCCTTCAGCCAGACCTAAGCCCCAGGTGTGGCTGGGTGGAGGCAAACCTTGCTTTCAGCCAGACCTTGCAGGGGATTTTCCCCCAGATGTCTGCAAGGGGAGGGGAGGAGTGCAAGCATGGAGGGGGAATGCAAGTTTTCTCTCCCTTGTGTGCAGGGCAAGGAATCCCTTGGAGAAGGATTTGCCCATGCACAACTGTAAATGTGAGGGGGGGCTGTTTAAGACCCCTGCTTGAGTCCCCCCTGCCACTCTGTGCTTGTAGGGTACACATGGAATAACCACCTCAGGGAATTCTCCTGCTCCCCAACTTGGGGGAGGGGGGATTGTCCCCTACTTGTAGATTTGGCCTGGGACAGCAACGGGGGGCATCTATAGATACCTCTGGAGTGCAGTCAGGCACAGCTGATTTTGCTTTGCTGAGGATATCTGTTTCTAGCCTAAATTGTCCATGATCACATGGGGAGGCTGTAGCAGAGGTGAAAATGAAACTGAGTCTACTGTGTCTCACTGCCTCCGTAATGATTGGTCTGTTGTGCCACTCTGGATGCATGTCCCAACACGAGCTTGGCTTTCTCAGAAGTAGTGGTGCTTCCCTCTCACCCAGGGTAGAGTTTCCTCCTGTCATCTGATTCTTTCTCCTGCATACTTCTGTCTTAATGTTCTCCTTGGTTTTCTTCCCTTTTAACACTCGCATTTCAGTTCTCCCCTTATTTCCTGCTCTCCTTTCTCCACTTTGTACCGTCTCTTCCAAGAGATCCCTTCTCCTCATCTTCAGCTGTGCATGAAGTGCTGCACCTGCAAGAACTGAATGCCTCTTGATTTACCAGCAGTGGCCTTAGAATGCATCTCTGCAGCACCCCTGTTGTATGGGAGTTGACAGGAGCTCCCCTTCTCTAGGTGAAGGGAGAACATCCATTTTCTACAAGGCTGAAGATGTAAAAGATAATTTCTTCAAGCTGGGAGAGTGAGGAGATAGCTGCTAAGTCCCCAAACCCTATCCTGTTTGTGCTGTAGAAATGATTTCCTAGTACAAATGTGCTCTGAATATTATTGAAGTGGCACATGCTGTGTGAGTGAGATTTGTTGGACTGAACCAGATATTTATTCAATTATCAAAAGAGCTGTAATACTTGCATATGACTTTGATAATGCTGGCTATTGGTCCTTGGGATAAATATTTCTGTAAAACAGTTGTCATAAATGCATTTCCCATCTGTTCTACATGGAGCAATTCATATTCGTACCTGATGTATTTCAAATATACTTGCTTAATTAGTTATAAATATGTAAATCTCTTTAGTGATACTTCCTTTGGCATTGTTAGTTAAGGATGTCTTATTTTTTTAAGGCAAAACAGGCCTGTGGAATCCCTAGAAATTCTGTCTGTAGTCTCCAAAAGTATTTCAGGTCTACACCATGCAATCAGATGATTACATTTATGGTGCCTTCAGTCTTTTCAAAAAGTAATTTGTAGACTAGACTGCTATCACTTTTTTTATCTCCTGCCCTGTACATAGCCACAAATTTTGTAATGCATAACTTTTGGCAAGTGAAAGCATGTATACTAACCTAATATTCCCTAATCCTCGGCTAAGAAAGGGTATGTTGCCAGTTTTTGAGCATTGTATTATATTATTAAGTTCTGTCTTCAGAAGGTGATCGCAGGTTTTTTGAAATGTAAGTTGCATGTCTGGATCACAAAGAGGTTGCAGCTTGGGGAAAGAATAGTCATTTCAAAGGTGCAGATTTTTCAAATGATATATTTGTCCATATACAAATAATATCTTTATAGATAATTATTTTAACTGCATAACTCATTGCCCAGAGCATCATAGGAGTGTTTGCTCAAAATCATTAATAATGAAAGAGAACCACTTTTTTCCATATATTCCAAGGGTATCAAAGATGCAATCCATGGGTCAGATCTAGACCACAGAGTTGTCATCCAGGCTGCTGGGCTCCCCATGGGGTTGGATATGTGGTATCACATTAACACTGCCACAAGTGGTGGCAGTGTTAATTGCCGCAGCTCCCACAGCCATAGCAATTATGTATAATTTAGCCAAATTGGAGAAAGTACAGCAGAGAGCATCAAAAATGGTTAGGGGGCCTGGGGCATGTGACCTCTGAGGAGAGGATGAGGGAACTGGGCTTATTTAGTCTGGACAGGAGAAAACAGAAGGAATTTAATGGCAATCTTTAGTTACCTGAAGGGTGGTTCCAAAGAGGATGGATCTAGACCAGTGTTTCCCAACCTCTTTTTGCTATGACCTGCTTCTGGGAGCAGAGTGCGATGGCTGCCTGGGGGCAGGGGTGGGGGAGCTCCCGGCACGTGGTGCAGCTCGTCCTTTGTGTGTGGTGCTGCTGCCATTGCCCCCACGACCCTCATTTGGGTCACAACCCGAAGTTGGGATCCGCTGATCTAGACTGTTCTCAGTGGTGGCAGATAATGGAACAAGGAGCAATGGTCTCAAGTTGCAGCAAGGAAAGTTTAGGTTAGATATTTGGAAGAATTTTCTCACTCGGAGGATCATAAAGCACTGGAGCAGGTTACCCAGAGAGGTGGTGGAATCGTCATCCTTGGACCCAGCTTGACAAAGCCTTGGCTGGGATGATCTAGTTGGGGATGGTCCTTCTTTGACCAGGAGGTTGAACTAGATGATCTGAAGGCCCTTCCAACCCTCATTTTCTATAATTCAGTTAACACCATCACCACTCTTCCAGCCACACAATATCTGGCCCTGTGGAGAGCCTCACAGGCCAGATTCAGAGCATGAAGCAGTGTCATCTGGAAATTTGGTGGCAAGAGGAGGGGGCAGAAATTAATACTGCCATTGCCAAATTACCAGCCTGCGGGCTGATTCCCTGCTTTGGGTTCAGCCCATGGGGCCAGGTGGGTTTGACGTCCCTGTTCTCTGCTTGTGTCTGAATGCTCTTGTTCTGGTTCTGTTTTCCTAAAGTTGATACACTTGTTCAAACCTGAGATGTTCTAAACATTTTATTCGGATCTGAGTGGGGCTCTGTCTTATGGCTTATGTTTGTTCATTTTTCTAGAAAACGTGATGTCATGCAGAATATTATGCAAATATTGGAATCGGTCCAGTTAAAATGGGAGCTGTTTCAGAGCTGGACAGACTTCTCCAGGCTGCACCTTTCTAACAAACTGGCCATTTTTGGCATTGGTTATAACACACGCTGGAAGGAGGATATTCGTTACCACTATGCCGAGATCAGTTCTCAGGTGCCTCTCGGCAAACGGCTTCGGGAATATTTCAATTCAGAGAAGCCAGAGGGCAGGGTCATTATGACCAGAGTACAGAAAATGAACTGGAAAAATGTTTACTATAAATTCCTAGAGATTACGATTAGTGAAGCAAGATGCCTGGAGCTGCACATGGAGATTGACTGGATACCTATAGCTCACTCCAAGCCAACTGGAGGAAACCTTGTTCAGTATTTATTACCAGGGGGGATTCCCAAAAGCCCTGGTTTGTATGCTATTGGTTATGAAGAGTGCCATGATAAACCCCAATCACCTGTTGCAGACCGCAGAGGCCAAGATCCTGGCAAAGAGACTCAAGGGGAGACAGATGTCCCTTCACCACAGGCCTCTCTCAGGGTGGATATGGAGTCCACCAGAATTATCTATTGTTACCTTGGCATTGCTGAGGTAAGAACTCTCCAGCAGTGCTTGTTTTTACATTTTCAGGCAAACACCAAAACCTTCAGTAAAGAGTGGGTTGGGATCAATGGATTTTTATCTCAGAACTGCATCGTAGACCCTGGTGTGTCGCCTAAATCCATCTACATAAAATTTGTGGAAGTGGAGAGGGATTTTCTTTCTGCTGGCTCTTTGGTAGAGTGCCTGGAAAAAGCCATTGGATACCCATTAAGGTTTAACAACTGAATCTCGTCCTTCATAAGGATTAGGGCTCCTGTTTCCTTTCACTGTTGCTCGCTAACAAGTGGATCCTATCTGTTCGCAGTTGGGCAAGTCAGACTTTCAAAGTGAAATGAACTTCAAAGTGAAAGATGCTTGCATGTGATCACAAAAACTTGTCCTGAGCAAGTAAACTGTACAGCTTGGCAGGCCAATTAGTTTTATAAGGAGAAGAGTAAGGAGGAAAGCCCTGTAAACAAAATGACTGTAGGTACATTCCACATTGGACAGAGCTTTTACTTTGCGTTTCATATGAAAATCTGTTTTTCCACAATGTTTCATTTTTACACATCTTGTCTCTATAATAAGTGTTATTACAGATCTGAATAAATAAGCAATAGATAATGGCAAGTTAAACTGAGTCACATTAAATGAGACTTTCAATGCCACCCTTAGCTACTATTGTATATAATTTAGAGTTTCACTTTTTTCACCCATCAGAAGTGTTTTACTATTTCCAAACAGTGTTGCCTGCAAAGACTTTTGTTTCTGTGATGTATCCCACTTTTTTACTAGTAGTGTTGCCATATCAGCTTTTTTTTAACATTAAAATAACTCCTGGCCTTTTTAAGTTCTAGCTAGCCTCTTTGTGGCAGTGAGAATAACCTGACAGTTGGGAAACATTTTGTCAAACCATGCTTATCAATACAATCAAAGCTGTGAGAATTTGGGAGGGGGGCGGGAAGGGGGGAGTAAGGGTGGGGGAGGGGGGGCTATTGTGGATGGGGAGTAAACATTTAATGCCTTTTCAGAACTGTTACTATATAAGCCCCATTATCTTGCTGGCTGGTGCTGGCATTTTGATTTTTTTCTAAAACTCATTGATCAGTGGAAGTTGTGACATATAATGAATGTGTCAGTCCTAATAAAAAAAAAAAAAAAAGCATACACAGATGGAGTTCTAGAAATGTGTTTCTCTTACTAAACCTGATTTTCCTGGATGCAGAAACTACCCTCTTCTTGGGTAGGTTTGCAGTAGAGATGTGGATGTTTAGTTCAACTTGGGTAATAAATTACACCCATGAAAACTTTGTATCCAAGCTTCATTCCTTCAGCTGGAGGTTTTCTTCCATTATTGATGACTTACATTTTTGTTGGTGGGAAGGAAAAGGATGTAAATTTATGAAAATATTTTTATTGCCTTTTACAAAAATGGATACATGCAAATCTCGGACATTTAAGCAGTGCTTGAGAAGCACTGAATTTCTAAATTCAATCTGCATCGTAATACCACAATTAGGCAGTCATTAACAGAATGACCATTCATTTATTTTCAACTAAATGTGTAGGAGGGAATTTACCATAATTCTTAAGAGGGCAGTTATTGTGAAGACAGCAACAGCACAGAGTCAATGGTAAGTGCAGGTGAGAATTTTCATGCACATTACATACAGTATAGTGAGGCCATAATAAATGTGTTAACTTAAGCGTGTCAGTTTAAGTCCACTGCTTATTAAGCATAGCTTCACTAGGGTTGGAGATGTAGATTAATGTGAAGGAACTGATGGTTGTCAGAGGAGCTAAATGAAGCAAGCAAACAGTGTAACGAGAGGCTAGATTGACCCTACCTGCACTAGAGTTGGTGGCCCCAGCTCTGGTTGTGCCATGTGAAGCACCATACAATGCTTTGTGCAGGCAGTATTTCACAAGTGTCCCTGTGCTTGGGTATAACTGGTTTAACTTTTGATGCAACTCTGCCCACATTGTCTCCATTCAGATTTGTTCTAGCAGGTGGAAGGAAATACTAGTGGCCTTGGTTCTACCCACGTCCTACCCCTACAGTGCCTGTATCCCACTTGCATCGTTCCAGCAAGCAATAGAAACAGTGCTTATGGTTTGCTTTGGAAAGCAGCCTTTTCCCCGCAGTGATATTCTTTGTGGACAATAAGCAGAACACCCTTCAGGATGGCTTAATTTTTAAAGTTGTAAGATGTTTGTTGTGATATTGTTACAAGATACTTCGATCTGTACCGGCAGCTTTTTAAATAGTACTTTTGATTGTTACTGAGTGATTTCTCATGCTTTGTGTATTTTTTAGGAATGTATACATCATACATAAAAGGAGTTGGAAAATAAGTCAACATGCATATGACCCAGCATTTCTTAGGACTTGAGCCCTTTCTACCAACAGAAGAAAAAAGTGAATGTGTATCTTGCTGCAGCCAAGAGTTGGTGTTGCAGTGGCACAGGATAACCTGCAGGGTGCCTATACTTGAAAGATGTAAGATAGAGTAAACTTATATTCTGAAACACCTTCTAAGCAAAGTCATCCCCCAGTAAATCTGAACCTTAAACTAATTTCATCAAGGCTTTCCGGGCATTAACTTGTGTCCCAAATTCCCAAAAGGACTGGTGCATCTGGCTTTGGGAGCACAGCTGAGGATGCTGACTGGGGCAGAGTGGTGTTCATCTTAATATGCTTAATGCAATCTATTAGGGAGGAAACAGAAGATAACAGGAAACAGTGCAGTTTGAAAATTGATAAAGCCCTAGGTGAAAGTTTTGTATTTGCACGCCTTTGTTTCCCTGCATGGTGGTACTCTTTGTAACAAATTCCTGCATATTAGGACCACAGTTATTCACAGAGAGAAGCGATACAAAATATTGAAGCCTCTGCCTTCATACTGCCTGGACCATAAGGGCCTAGTACTATAGGATGTATGAGCAGGTCTTTGGGCCAAAATAAACTGCAAATCATCATTTCACTAAGCCGTGAGTTCCTAAACATTTTAATGGTGTGACCCACTTCTGAATTACAGTTGGGCAGACCAGTTTCCACTCCCACTGGCAACAGAATAATATCTGAGAATCTACTGCTTGCTTAAGAAGGGCATTTAAGTAGTTTGTCATCCCTGCTTGTCAAAATGTTGTGCCTGAGTTCACATGTGTATTTGTCTGCTTTAGGTTCATTGGTTCTTTTTGTCTTTCTCTACCTGATAAAGCCCTTTAGGACCCTTCATTTTCTCTTTGAGGTATACTTGCACAATGTGATCAAGTCATCTCTGGTTTTGTGTATTTTGTTAATCGCACCATGTTGAATACCTCAAGTCTCTTCCCTTAAGAAATTTTATCAAGCCCTTGAACAATTTCTGTGATTTATGTCCTCTCCAGTTTGTCAACAACCTTTTTTAAAATGTTGATATCTGGTGTGCATGCTATGTGCCAGTATCTGTTTTGCTGATGTTGCATATAGAGCTTAAATTGCCTCACTGCCCCTATTCACTACTCCCCTGTGCAGACATGCATATTTATGCATTGTAGTTCCACTTTTTGCCCCAGGACTGCACATACAGCTTACGTTGAAAAGTTTATCCTCTATGATCCCTAAACCTTTTTCAGAATCTGTGCTTTCCAGGATGTGATCCCGTATTCTGCAGATTGGGTTTCCATTCCTTCTGTCTGGGTACATAATTTTTTGCATTTGGCTGGATTAAAACACACACTCCTTTTCTTTTTTTTAATAGACTCGGCCTATTCAGTTGCTTTGTGTGACTGGCTCATTATTTACCACTCTGCCAAAGTATGCCAGTGGTCAGATAAGTAATGTGTGGAGGTATGGTCAGTGAATTAACACTTCATCAGCTGGTAAGTACAGGCACATTGCCCATGGTAGCATAGTATTAGAAACCCATTAGCAGCAATTTCAGTGTTTTAACTTGGAAAAATGTAATTTTTCAATGTAGATCTTTTAACCTTATGAGAGGTTAAAAATGGGACTTACTCCAAAGGTTTTTGGTGTAGGAGGAGAGTATTGACTGGGGTTGTGGTACTAGCATATTTTACCCAAATCCAAGACTGCTTTGGATTTAATATCCACCCTGCACCCCCTCCCTCCCCCAACCATTAGATTTGTTGCATGGAAAATTATAAATTTGTTATCTTCTATACAAGGAAAATTATAAGTAGAAGGTCACTTCAAATTTGTCTTCCCCCTGTCCTGCACACTCCCCTTCTCCCCTTCCTGCTGTGGTGGGGAAAGCAGAGGCAGGGGTGTGAGGAGCCAGACGCTTGCCCTCTGCCTGTCCCACATCTTCTCTCCTCCCTGCCCCTTTATCATCTGGAGGAGCAGAGCTGCAAGAGAGCATCTCCAGCTGGGGAGAAACAGTGGCAGCTCCTGGTGGGGCTGGATCAAAGTTGGAGGAACCAGAGCTGGAGCAGAAGGTAAGGAGGGAGGGAAGCAGGGTGGGATGGGAAGGGGCGGCTGCAGGCTTTGGTCTCCCCTGCACTTTGCCTGGCCACATGTCCCTTTCCTGCTGAAGCACTGTGGCCCAGGACAGGTGGTGATTCAGCTTCACCTTCAGCCCTGAGTCCAGGGCTAAAGCTGGAACTAAGCTGCTGCCTGCTCTGGGCTACGCTCAAATGTGCAACAAGATTTTTTTTCCCCCTCCTATGCTGATGGTGAGGGGGCTCATCTTGGATTTGAGTAAATATGGCAATACTTACCTGCGATGGGAGTTAACGGTTCAGGAGTTTGGTTGGGTGGGGGTCTATTGTAGACAATAGGAAATTGCAAGCAGAGTGACTCAAAATCATTGGGCTTCAATTTAAACCTTTAGAGGAAAAACCTGTGGCTGGAATATAGAATGGTTATTGAAGGTGCAAAGACTTTACAGTTACTTGTGAACAAAAGTCAGGGCTTCATATCTTTGAAGTACAGATTGATCCTAGACCAGTGATTCTCAACTAAGTTGCTGCAATATCCTAGGGCAACAGCTCCCAGTCTGCACCAGTGGTATGCAGACAACCTGTCAGTGGTACTTGTTAACAGATTGATTATAATTATATGACAAATTTTGCTGGTGGTACTTAAAGTTGAACTGAAACATTTGCTGGTGGTACTTAAGGTTGTATCCTTTTAAAATGATGATGCGCAGTCTATCAGAGTTTGGGAACTGCTGCCCTAGATTGCTTTGAGAGCCTTTCAAGGGTGCCTCTGAGTGCCACACATTGTTAGCACTCTGGTGTGCAAACTTGATTCACAAGATAAACCCAGAGACTTCAGTAGGAATCCACAGTATTAAAAACATTATGACCTACTGTGATCTTTCTGAGTTCTTTGTAACAGAATTGCTCTGGGGTTTTTTCTACACTTGAAAAATGAGTGAAAGCTTTTTGAGGGTACCTTGAGTCTAACAAGATTGAGAACCACTGTCCTAGATGCACAGAAATGGTAGATGCTGAAATTGCATTTGAAGCTTTAGCGATCAGCCTGGGAAACCAAATTGAATAACAGCATGGAATGAATGGAAAAGTGGCATCAAAAGGAAGGGGGTTTAGCTAAAACATGGTGAAGATGACAAAATGCAACTGTGAAGACTAGAAATATTGAGAGTGGAATGGGAAAGTATTCAACTCTGAAAGGGCTAGTCTGACCTTGACCAAATGAAATAAGATCAGACTGGGAGAGACCTACGTGGAAGGACAATATATGGCAAGAGAGCCAAATAAAGTCACCAGAAAGAAACTGAATCCTATGTACTGCATGGATGCACAATGTGGCCTAAGACATCTCTGATGGAAAGAATGGAGTACAATGTGGCATCCTGGAAGTCTGGCCAGATGCAACAAGGAAGGCAGGGTGGACCTTCAGTATTAAATTTCTGAGCAAGTAAGGTTAAGTAAGGTGAGAGTTGGCTGAGTTGCAGTGATTTCAGTAGAGCTGTCTCCTTGGAGATCCTTTGGATGCTAAGAACAGACAGCAGGCTGAAACTGAAGACCAACTGATGCATAAAGCAGTGGTGTTGTAGAGATAAGTGGACTTTAGAGTCACAATACCCAAGATCAGACACTTATGGATCCTGCGTTCATTTGACGTCCTTATGTAATATCCAAGTATTGCACAAAGTTAAGGAGAACAAAATGAGGTATCTCATTCTCTGAGTGCTTGTGTGTACACATTTATTCCATAATACATGTAGAATGCATTGCAAAGAGCAACACGCTTCTTCTAGCCTAGAAGTGTATGTCTGTGTAGGAAGGAGAGCAGGATTGCTAACCCTGTTGGGTTTTACAGTGAGTTTAGGGAACTCCACAGCTTTCATTAGAAGCTGGACAACAAACCATCCTGTTCCTTGCCTTTGCCATGTTGCCCTTAGTGTGTTTTCTCTCGCAGGCTGTGCTCTGCAAGCTGGTAATCACTGAAATGCTACTGGACCTGATCCAGAGTGAAGTTGTTACTTATTGCAGATTATTCCCCTTGTCTGAAGTGCTGCAAATGGGGCATACTCTGCTTCCCAGGGATCTCAAAAGATCAAGTCTACCCCTCCTGCTCTGGGCACGATGGGAGTTAACGGTTCAGGAGTTTGGTTGGGTGGGAATCTTCCTATCTGGCCTGTTTATTTTCTCTCCTTCATGCTTCTTTACTGCTAGATAGAACTCCATTCCTTCTGCTGAATGGTCACCCCAGCTCCACTCCTTCATTACCTAATGTCCTGTCTGCACATATATAGTTCTTTTTTCCTCATCTTCCTGCAAACCGAAAATTAGGATTTCTGTTCAATCAAGCCCCCAAGTGAGCCTGTAGCCCCATACCCTGTTCTTCCTAGGGGCTTCTAGTGTTCCCAGGGTATTGGTCTATGGAAGGAGATGGGAGGGAAGATTTTCATTGTATTGGCTAACTGTCTCTACTTACAGAGGGAGGGCCAAACTGTTCTGGACCAGCTGGCCAAACTGTTCTGTTCTGGACTGAGAGTGGTTAACACTGTGTGTTCATGTCTTGCTTGCTCTACCAGACTGTGCCTACAAGAGCTCTCTGAACATTTGAAACGGTTTGCTTTGCTCTTTAGACTGGTTACTTACACAGGTTACTACTACATAAGTGCTTCTGATGCCTGTGAAGTATTTAACTGCTGTGGCAATCTTGTCTACTAAACATGGTTTGAGGAGAATGAACAGTGGCCCCACTGAAAGCTATTTAATTAAATCAAATATGTAGAGAGGTGGATTGTGCTATTCTGAACAGGCTACCCATTTTCTTTGGACATGGGGAATAGACTTCGGCTGTCAAAGCAATCCAGAGAGTCGCTCTTCACTCTGGCTTTCATCCTGCTGGAGAAGGTATATTGAACACCTTTCCCTCTTCGAGCATCAGAGGCACTGAATCAGAGAATCCATGACACACTTACACTTTGAATGCTGCATGCAATTTTTGTCTCCTTCCTGCTACCTTCAAAAGGATATAGCAGAATTAGAAAAGGTACAGAGAATGGCAACAAGGATGGTTGGGGCATGGAGAGGTTTCCATAAGAGTAGAGACTAAATCGGCTGGGACTATTTTTTTTTTTCCTATTTGAAGAAAAGATGACTGAGGGAGGCAGGAAATGTGATTTGAGATCTATAGAATCATAGATTTATAGTCAATTAGGGTTGTCATAGAATCATGGAAATTAAGGGCTGCAAGGGATCTCAAAAGATCAAGTCTACCCCTCCTGCTCTGGGCACAAATACTGCTGAGATCAAATGATCCCAGCATGGTTGTCTGTCCAGTCTCCTCTTGCAGACTTCCAAGGTTGGGGACTATACCACCTCCTTAAGAAGCCTATTCCAGATTCTGGTCACCCTTACTGTAAAAAAAAAAAAAAAAAAAAAAAAAAAAAAAAAAAAAAAAAGTTCTTCTTTACATCCAACCTGAAACCATCCTCTAACAGTTTATGGCCATTGCTGCTTGTCCTCCCCTGGGGTGCCCTAGTAAACAGTTTTTCTCCCAAAAGGGAGGTCATTTAGTCCAACCCCCTGCTCAAAGCAAGACCCATCCCCAGCTAGATCATCACAGCCAAGGCTTTGTCTAGACAGATATTGAATTTCCATCCTTGGATGTTTTTTATAACCTCTCTGGGTAACCTGTTCTAGTGCTTTACTACCCTCCTAGTGATATCTATCTTAAACTCCTCTTGCTGCAACATGAAACCATTGATCCTTGTTCTGTCATCTGCCACTACTGAGAACTCTCCATCCTCTTTGGAACCACCCTTCAAGAAGATAAAGGCTGCTATTAAATCCTGCCTCAGCCTTCTCTTCTCTAGACTTAAATAAGCTCAGTTCCCTCAGCCTCTCCTCAGAAGACATGTGCCCCAGGCCCATAACCATTTTAATTGGGGGCTGGACTCCAATTTATCCATATCTGGACACATTTGTAGTGGTGGGCCTGAAACTGGACACATTACTCCAGATGTGCCTCACCAGTGCTGAATAGAGGGAAAGAATCCCTTCCCTTGATCTTCTAGCAGTACTGCTACTAATGCAGCCCAGTATGCCGTTAGCTTTCTTCACAACAAGGGCATGCTATTGGCTCATATTCAGCTTATTGCCTACTGTACCCCCAGGTCCTTTTCTGCAGAGCTGCTGCTTAGCTAGTTGGACCCCAGCCTGTACCAGTGCATGGGATTGTTTCATCCTTGGTGCAGGACTTTGCACTTCTCCTTATTGAAAGTCATGAGTTTATTTTTTGTCCAATCCTCCAATTTGTCTAGGTCACTCTGAATCCTAGCCCTACCCTCCAGCATATCTACTGCTCCCCCCAGTTTGATGTCATCTGCAAACTTGTTGAGGGTGCACTTCATCTCATCTTCCAAGTCATTGATGAAGATACTAAACAAAACCAGCCGCAGGAGCAACTCCTGGAGCGCTCCACTTGATACCACCTGCCAACTAGACATTGAGCCTTTGATTACTATCCTTTCAGCCTGATGATCCAATCTGGTTTCTGTCCACTTTACAGTCCACTCATCCAGCCTGTATGTCCTTAGCTTGTGAGAATGTTGTGGGAAACCGTATCAAAAGCCTTGTAAGCTACACACATCCACTGGTCTCCCTGCATCCACAAAGCCAGTCATCTCATCATAGAAGGCAATCAGGTTGGTCAGGCATGACTTGCCTTTGATGAATCCATGCTGACTATTCATAATTAATTTCTTATCTTCCAAGTGCATAAGAATGGATTCCTTGAGGACCTGCTGAATGATTTTTCCAGGGACTGAGATGAGGCTGATCATTGCAGTTCCCCAGATCCTCTTTCTTCCCTTTCTTAAAGATTGGGCATTATATTTGCCATTTTTCAGTCATCCAGGACCTCTCCCAGTCTGCCATAAGTTTTCAAAGATGCAAACTATGGGTCATAAGGAAATTAGTAAGAAGCACATTTAAAACAAATAAATGGAAGTCCTTTTTCATGGTAGAAGCCAACAATTAACTAGGTTCGAAACAGGATTAGATAAATTAAACCAGGATAGATCTGTCACTAAGTATGAAACATAGTTTCAGGTGCAAGCTCCAAACTAAGACTTCTTAGACCCCTGATCACTTCAAGATGTAAAAGAAAAGGGGCAAGGGACAGTTCATATATGCTGGGCCTCTCCAAACTGATCAAAGGTAATCCTGCCTTGATCAGAGGTTTAGACTAGCTCATCTGTTGAAGTCCCAACCAGCTCTGTTTCTCTATACACTCTCCCCTTAGCATTCACCCTGCCACAGTGTGAGTTGGTATAAATTACTAGGCCTATGCGAAGTGGCTAGTATTCGCTTCAGATTCGGCCAATTCGGGGGACAGTGATTCGATTCAGGACAGTGACCTGAATTGCTGAATCGATTCAGCTAAATCTGATTCCGAGATTCAGCCCCATCCCCCACCTCCTCTCAATGACTGCCCCAGTTCCCAGCCCTAAAAAAAAAAAAAAAAAAAAAAAAAAGCCCATACTTCTGCCAGGGGGCGGGGGTTGATCCCCGCTGCCCCCACTGCCCCATGCTGTGTGGGGGGCTCTGTCATGAGCCCTCAGAAGCCCTGAGACTGCTGCAGCAGCCAGTGAGTTGAAGCTTTTCTTTTTTAAGGGGCTGGGAGCTGGGGTGGGCAGGGCAGCTGTTGGGGGGGGAGCTGAGAGAGTGGGTGGGGGTTGGGGGGATCACCCCCTGCCTGGCAGCAGCTGGTGAATAGGGCTCTTTTTTTTTTTTAAAGAGCTGGGGCAGGCAGGGCAGCCATGGGTGGGGACTGGGGGAGTGGGCAAGGGTTGGGGAGTGCTCAGGGGGGCTGGGGGAGCAGGCAGGGGATGGTGCCTGGCAGGGGTCCCCCCATGGTTCTCTTCCCCCTCCTCCAGGCCCCCCTCCCCTTACTTACCAGCATAGAGTCTGGGTCCAGCTCCATGCTGCAGCCAGGGGGACTGCCTGAATTGCTGAAACTCTCCGAATCTTTTCCTAATCAGTTTGGAGAGCTTCGGATCTATTCAGACCTTTTAATTGGTCTCCTGATTTTGATTCTGATTTAGCCACTGAATCAAGCTGAATCTCTTCCAAATTGAATCGGCACCCGAGGCTTTGCACAGCCCTATAAATTGCACTTTCTGGTGTTTGCAGGCATAAATCCCATCAGCCCAGACTAACTTCTGAAGTTGGCCTTGTAATTACAATACTAGAAAATAAAGCCACTGGCAAGGCAGCAGAGCTCAAAGCTGCATTCTGAAAATGTACTTTTGCGTCAAGGTAAATATGTTGTGATGCCATTACTGAACTGATTTACCTGCTGAGCTGGGGCTGCAGAATGAGTATTATGTGTAATTCACTGTTTCTGTCAAGTGTGTTCTGAAATAGCGTGTATCTAAGGGGAAGCTCAGTTTATTTAATTGGGTTTTGCGATGTAAGGTGCTATCCACTGAGATGCGTTTATAGTTCAGTGAAAAGAGAAGGGTGCTGCATGCAAACAAAAAGGGAGTGTGTAAAGGGATCTGGGAGCACCATACATGCAGGCAGGGATCCCTGGGCACTTGCCAGGATGCCATGCACTGAGACTTGACCAACATGCCCATTCAGTTGATAGGGTATAATAGGTGCTCTTTGATGGCTGTTGGATGCTGTGGTCTCACTGGTCAGGAAGAAGCTTCTGGGCAAAATGAGTGATTGCTATGTGCGTATTGTGTACATGGAGCAAGCACTGGGCTCAGAACCTATTGGGTGTTTTCATTTTATTCAGGAAGTGGGGGTCATGAAGAGCTTGCCCTGTGCCCATCACATGCTTTATCAAGGTCATCAGTATGCCAGTTCAGGACAAGTACAAGATGCTCTGGCATCTTGATCAGGGTGGCTAGGAGCAGGACAGAGGAGGAGATGCAAACTTGATTTCTCCAGGGATTATCTCCCTCCCACCCACTCTCCTCAAAGGGACAATGTTTAATAAAAATGTGAAAGGTAAGCACCCTTGGTCTGTAACTGCACTCTGGTCTTGCATTCTGCTGGGGAAGTGTTGTGTATTTAGAGCAGAATGCTTGTTTTAACTTTTGATTTAATTTGCATTTTTTAAATTAAATTTTCTGTACTCCAAGCCAAATTAGCCAAAACAAATTCCAAATACAAGAGTCAGTCCAGAACCATAAGTGGCCCTACTACCAGCAAACATCCGTCACCCCCATCTGGGGCTTCAGATGTTTCCAAAACCTTTGGCAGGCATCCTACTTGTAGGCCCAAGCCCGGAGACTTGGGGTTCGGCTGCCCCTGAGTTTTGCTTGCCCTCAGCCGTAAGGCCCCAGGAGCAAGTAAGGGAGAAGTCTCCCATTTCCATAAAGTGGTCTTAAAGCCAAGACCTTCCCACTCCAGCAGCTAACTGGGAGGTTTACTACAAATTACCTTGGCAGGCAGTGTTCCCTCTAAACTGCGCTTGTGTGCGGCCACGCACAAGTAAACATCTTGCCGCGCACAAACTTTTTACGTCCGCGCACCTACTGGGAGAGGAGCTGGGCACAGAGTGCAGTGGAGGCCCCGGGGCCAGCGTGGGAAACTTACCGAAGGTAAGCTCACTTTTTATGCAGGGCAGGCAGTGGCTCCTCCCCAAGGCAAAGCGGGGACAGAGATGGGGCTGGTGCTGGCTCTGGGGAGCTGCTCCACTCCTGTGGGGGAGCAGAGCAGTTCCCCAGAGCTGGTGGAGCCTGCGCCAGCCCCCATCCCTGCCTCGCCTTGCCTCGCCCTGGGGAGGAGCCACTGCCTGACCTGCATGAAGAGTGAGGAGCTTACCTTTGGTAAGTGTCCCACATGGGCCCCGGTGCCTCCCTTTCAGTTCTGTCATTTGATTGGGCCACGGCACTCCACTGTGCTGCTCTGGGCAGCAGTTAGCATGGAGAAGAATGGTGGCTGAACCCTGTCCGCTCACACCTGGACGCTTACTTTGGGACACTTACGGGCAGACCGTGCTGAAAGGGGGAGGCGGGACTGAAGCGGTGCGCTCACGACTGCTACTCCTTAGAGGGAACATTGTTGGCAGGTACTATTATGATTGAATTTGCATATAAACTAAAGAACAAAAGAGAACCAATACTCACTTGCAAAGCAAGGGCCCAGTCCTGTTGCCAGTGAAATGCAGACCCAGATCTGCAAAGTCCTGAGCCACACCAACACCACTGAGTCCCTGGGTCCTTGACACCTTTAAAGAATGAGAGTTGGTTAGAGCATGGTGTTAATAATACCAAGGTCCCAGGTTCCCTAGTTGGACTAGATGATCTCTTGAGGTCCCTTCCAGCCTTGCTTCTCTATGAATCCTATGAGATCCTATACATGCCGACTCTCCAGTTCATTCAGCAAAAGTGTATTTTCCTGCTGCTCCCAGCAGAGGGAGTTCTGCTGCAAAGAATGGCAAGCACTTCTCACTCTTGCACTAATAATTTCTCAAGTAGTGTACTTAGGATTAAGTGTATCTGCTTTATATTTAGTGTTCCGCATTTTCAGTTTTTATTTAAAAAAAAAAATTAAAAATTTCAGGAATATTTCAGGGTTTATCTTCCAAACATAAAAACCAGGCTGAAATCGGGATAAAAGGAAGAAAAGAAAAAAAAATCTGTTTAAATTGGGGAAAAGAATAATGTGTTCCCACAGCAGTGAGGGAGGGAGGGACTGGAGTAAGGCTGGGACTAGTGAAGGGGTGGGGGGAGGGGCACAGTGCAGCCTGTTGGCTGCTCCCAGGGCTGCAGCATGTCCGCCGCTCCCAGGACTGCAGCAGGGAGCAAAGCGGGGGGAGCTGTCAGTGGGAGTGCAGTGCTGGGCAGGGCAGGGGGGCATGGCTATTGCTGTTACATGCCCCCTGGGAGGGCTGCGTGCTGAGCAGCTGTGCCAGGCTCTTTCCATGGGACATGTGCCCCCAGATCTGCACGTCGGACAAGAGTAGGCTGCCGCCCCCCCCAGGCACTGGGAAGAGCCTGGTGCCACCATTGGAGCCAGCCTGCTCTTGTCCCACATGCAGATCTAGGGCACATGCCCCCCAGGAAGAGCCCAGCTCAGTCCCCAGCCCTCCTGGGGAGCACCTAGCAGGAAGAGCCATTCCCCCATGCCCCGCACCCACCGACAGCTCCCTCTGCTTTGCTCCCTGCTTCAGCCTTGGGAACAGCCAATGAGCTGCGCCGCACCCTCTTCCCTGCTGCAGCACCCTGGCACTTGGGGGAAGGGGGGATTGGCATGCGGCCACATTGGGGGGGGGGACCTGATCCCGACCCTTCCTGCCCCACCTGGGGTCACAGCCAGGAGTCCCGCATCCCTGGGTAGCAGCTCCAGCCCCACAGGCCTATGCAGAGCAGTTGTGTTCAGCACCTGCCACAGGCAGTGGGGCTGGGCTTTTGCCTGCCCCCCTGGCAGGGCTCTCAGCTCCCAGGGCAGGGCTGCAGCCAGAGCCGCTGGGTACAGCTGGGACCCGCCAGCCACACAAGCGATTGCTGCGGCCCCTCCCATGCCACCCATGGTCAGAGCCAGGAGCCCAGTCCCCCCAGGCAGCTGCTGCAGCCACCCTCCCCGGGCCTCCGCGTGGTCACTGTCACTCCTCTCCCCACCCACCCTGCTGCTCCGTGTGTGGCTGCTGCCACTGCCTTCCCCCCTCCTCCATCATTTTTTACTGATTTGCACTGTAAAACAGCTGTAAATCAGTAAAAACTGAATAACTTCAATTTAAAAAATCTGGTAATTTACCAGTGAAATTCAGTAAAAACTGAAAATGCGGAACACTATTTAACAAATACACGTCTGCAATACAGGTTTTCCGTAGATCAGAGTCTGATCACAGCTGCCTCAGAACAATGGCATTGGCTTCAGTACTTAATCCAGGTTTACATACGTTTTAGTTCAGTGTGTGGCCCTATGCATAATGGTGCTTTCATTGGTGTTGTACAAACTAGGTGTAGCAGGAAAAAGGTGGCAACAACAGTAATCCCTGGCTTGTAGCTGCTTTGTGGTGTGTGTCAGTGTCCAATTAGCATCCTGTGTTGAACTGAACATACTACAGGGGTTTTGGTTGTAGCCTTGTTGGTCTAAGGACATAGGCAGGCAAATCTCTTTCGATAGATGTGATATCTTTTATTAGACCAACTGAGTGTGCCTAAAGAAGGGTGCTTGTGCCCGAAGTTTACAAACAACTTTTTTCTAACTTCTCAGTTGGTCTAATAAAAGTTATCACATCTACCCAAGGAAACTTGCCTGAACTGAACATATAACATTTTGCAAGTTTTTTCTGCGTGGCACAGGGCAGCGCAGTTCAACCCCAGCCACCTGGTGCTAGGGGTGTGTGAAACAGGCCCTATATCATTTGGATTCGGATTTGGCTCAAATCGGGGACAGTGATTCAATTAATTGATTTGGATCGCTGCCCCCACTTTGATTCAGCCAAATCCAAATCTGAAGATTCGATGCAGCGATGTCCGAATCAGCAGCTTTAAATGTTTACTTTACATACCTCGAGGTACCAGGCATGGCTCGTGAATGCTGTGATACTGGGTCACGTGGAGCATCCCACAGCAGACCCAGAAGTGAACCAAAAGCACTTCCGGTCCACTTCCGGGTCCACCGGAAGGTGTGCAGGGGCACCCCTAGCCCCCCAGCTCGACTATCAGCCATGGGGAGACCCCAGGTGCCCCCCCAGACCCAGGAGGAACCAGTCACTGAGCCTGGGGAGGCATGGCGGGGGGGGCCAGCACACCCTCCGACAGACCTGGAAGTGGACCGGAAGCGCTCCTGTTCCACTGCCGGGCCTGCTGCCAAGCGTACTGCCACGCGCCCCCCCCCCCCCCCCCCCGCACTTCTGTGGGACACTCCATGCACCCCAGCATCTCAGCATTCACAAGCTGCCTGCTACCTAGAGATACGTAGAAAAAACATTTAAAGCTGTGTCTGTCTAAATTGAACTGGAGGGTTCTAATTTGATTCGAAGAGATTAAAGGGTCCTCTGATTTGATTCAGATTTAGAGATTCAGCCACCAAATCAGGCTGAATCTCCACCAAATTGAATCGGGGACCGAAGTTTCACACACCCCTACCTGGCACCTGGTGCTGCCTGTGCCACATCACACGGGCTCAGCCCGGCTCAGCGTGGTGCCATGTACCTTCAGGCAGCCGTGGGCCACTTCAGCTGTCACCTGGGACCCCGTGCCACTCTTGGGTGCTGGGTGTCATGTTGGGCTGGGTCCTGCCTCCGGCAGCAGCGCTGCCAGACCCATGCTGTGTGCGGGATGAAAGCGCACAGTGGAACCCAACCTGGTGCAGCCCACTAGGATGCCTTTGCACAGGACCAGGAGGTGCAGCTCCAGGACGGGTGGCTCCCGTGCAAAGGAGTGCTAGCTGCACAGCCTTGGCCAGGTTGCGTCAGGTTGGGCCAGCCGGGCATGTCTTCCATGAGGCTCAGGTGGCAAGGCACCATGGCCCGCTGTAGGCACAGCACCACAGCTGTGCATTGCCACCTGAGCCTCCTGGAAAACATGCCCGGCTAGCCTGACCTGACCTGACCCAACCCAACCCAGTCCAGGCCATGCAGCTAGCTCTCCTTTGCACAGGAGCCTCTTGTCCCAGAGCCGTGCCTTCCAGTCCTGTGCAAAGGATCTCTAGCGGACTGCGCCGGGCTGGGTCCTACCACGTGCTTTGTGGAGGAGTTTGAGCAGGGGCTGCCACATGCCCCCTCCCCACCTGCCCACCGCAGCTAGTGTGGCTGTGGCCCAGCTGCAGGCACAGTGTGGCTGTGGCTACACAGTGCTATGTGACCCAGGCTCTGTACGTGCTGAATGTACCCGGTCCAACCCAGCCCACTAGCATATGACTTTGGACAGAACTGGGAGAAAGCCATGTGCTAGCAGGTTGGGCTGGGCCAGGTCCATTCAGCATGTACAGACCCTGAGTCAAACTGCATTGCTGCTGGTTGTGCCTGCAGCCAGACCACAGCTGTGCTGGCTGCTGCCACTAGCACCGCAGGGGGTCGGTGGGAGGGCAGGCATGTGGTGGCCCCTGCTCAAGCCCCTCCACACACCCACCCACAGATCACACACAGCCCCGCCACTCCCTGCACCCTCTTCATCCCCTGCACCACTCCTCACCCCCGCCCTTCCACCCGCCACTCCTCACACCCATCCACATGTCTCTACTTGCTGGTAACAGTGCCTGGGCCCCGATCCTTGCTGCGCTTCTGCTTGCCCCAGCATGCTAAAAGTTCATTCCCCACATGCTGGGGCAGCAGGAGCACCATAGAGATGGTCTGGCCAGAAACCAGAGTGTCTCTCTAGAAGACCAGCTCCCAGGTTACTAGGTCTGTGCAAAGCAGCAAGTATTTGCTTCCGATTCATATTTGGCCGATTTGGGGGACAGTGATTTGATTCAGTGATTTGAATCACTGTCCTGAACTGATTTGACCAAATCTAATTCGGAGATTGGGATCCTGCCGAATCTCTGAATCAGCCAGGCCCATCAGTAGCTGCCCTGCCCACCCCTGTTCCTGGCACTTAAGGAAAAAAGCCCTGACTCACTGGGTTGCTGGGTGGGGGGCAGTGCCTGCTGCCCCCGCACTGCTCCATGCTGAGTGGGGGGGCTCTTTACGAGTCCCCCAGCCCCTGCATGGCTGCCCCGCCCGCCGCAGCTCCAACCCATTAAGAAAAAAATGAGAAACCCCAGACTCGCTGTTCCTGCCAGCTGAGGGCAATTCCTGCTCCCGCCACACCACGTGGGGGGCTCTACACAAGCCCCCAAAGCCCTGAGGCTGCTGCAGGAGTGGTGAGTCCTAAGATTTTCTGCATTTTTTTCTTAAAGTGCCAGAGCTGGCTGAGGCGGGGCACCCAAGTGGGGGCTGGGGGACTGGGGGGGGGGGTCAGGGGGCTGGTGCAGTGTCCCCCATGCAGCCTGGGGCAGTGGGGTGCAATGAGGATCTCCCAGCAGCACCTGGTGAGTGGGGGGCTTTTTTTTTTAAAAAAACACTGGGAGCTGGGGCAGGTGGGCCAGCTATGCGGGGGGGGGGGGGGACAGGAGGAGGTCAGGGGGGACCTGGGGGAGCAGGGAGGGGATGGGGGCTGTCAGGGGTCCCCCATGGTTCCCCTCCTCCAGCCCCCCTCTCCTGTCTCTAATACTTACCAGCTCAGAGTCCAGCTGCAGCTCCCTGCTGCAGCCACTGGGGACTGTCCGACTCATCAAAGCTCTCCGAACCTTTTCTGAAGATTCGGAGAGCTTTGAATCGATTCAGACTCTTTAATTGGTCTCCTGATTTGATTCAGATTTGGAGATTCGGCCACCAAATTAGGCTGAATCTCCTCCGAATCAAATCGCCACCCGAAGCTTTGCACAGCCCTACAGGTTACCTCAGGGCACAGGCGGGGACTGTGCCCTGCCCCTCTTTTTTTTTTTTTTTCCCCTGTGTGTTATCTAGGTATCAAATTTTAATCCTGCACTGTAAATATGCAGCGCGGGGAACGCTTTTTGTTCCCAACGCACATCTTGCGGCATCTCAAATTCCTCTGAGATCCCGCAAGAGATGCGTGCGAACTCATTTGGATGCACCCCTGGAACTTTAAGTGTGTTGTCTTTCCATCCTATCACTTCCCAATCCCTCATATGTATTTGTCCTGATGTCATGATCCTTTCAGTCCTGGAAACCATCCCTCTGGTCTTTCATGCTTTGGGCACTACTGTAGGCAAGTAGTGCCAATAGCATAACAGCATCATGGAGCCAGATCTGATGTACCCATCATCCATGTTAGCTGCCCCTCTGGGCTGGTCCCACATGAGCATAACTTTCTGGCAACCCACCCTTCATTAAGGTATTGAGTAGAAGTAACCTGATCTGTATTAAATCAGTTCCTCATCAATGGTACCAGCCTGAATTCTGGATGGCCATCAACCTCCTCCCCCAGAACCACAGGAAACTAACTATCACAGCAGAGCCATTACTAATGGACTGCTTAGGAATGGAGGGCATGGTGGGGAGGGGGGTCATAGCAGGCCTTTCAGGTTTCTTCCAAGAGGTGGCCATAGACCTATGTACCTCATTCCACAATTGGGATTGATGCATGGTTCTCCCATTGCTGAGGTGTTTTTTCAGATTGAGCCAGGCTCTGAATTGGGGTGCATCCTGCCTGCCCAGTAAAGAAGGCACACTAGTTCCATGACAAGTTTGGCTGTGTAGATGGTGTTGCTTTGCTATTTGACACAAAAACTGAATGAGCTGGCTGGGTGGGTCAGGTGCTGGGGATGGGAGCCTGACCTACCCAGCCTGAAATTGTACAAGGGAGCCTGGAATTGTACAACATGTGATTCCATCTGTCCTCAGATTGCTATGGTCCAGGTGGAAGGCTCTCTTGTTAGCAGATGGCTGTCACACTGACTGTTCAGAGTGACAGGAAATATATTCCTCTAAGGGTATAAAAAAGATTAATCTATTGCTGGGCCGCACGCGCAAATCCAATCTCTCTGTTCATATATGGAGATTTGCTTAAGTCCTGATTTGATTTAAGAACATGTTAAAGTAGTTACTCCTCAGTCCTTATCAGATTAAGCTTCAAGCTAGCTTTGCCTTGTTCATCTGGAGGCTTGTTCTCCTACCTATATGATGTTGTTGTTGTAGCTAGTAATTATCCTGGACCTGTTCATTCTTTTGGGGTAGGGAAATGGCTACATTATTGCTCTAAAGAGATCCTGAGACCCAGTTTTCCAGGGGGTAAAATTCCTCCTCAGTAGTGCTTAGCAGTCCTCCCAGGGCTCATTTTTGTGGCAGAGGGGACAGGCACACATACCCAAAGCTCATTTTCTCAAGTATGTGCATGTAGGTGGGTATTCACCAACTGTAATGAGGCAAGGAACTTGCCTATCCGTCATTGCTTGGAGAAGCTGGTATCCAGCCAGGAATGGACACTGCTGGTCTGAGCAGTGAGGTTGGTAACCCACTTTTCCTCTAATTTAGGCAATTTAGTTTGAAAAGTTGAAGTCTACATATACTGATGTCACTCAGGCTCACACTATGCAGCTCTGTGTCCCTCTAGCGACTAGAGTACAGCAGGTTTACAAGCCTGTTACTGGTTTTGAGCCAATCAATCTAGGTCTGTTAAATCAGGTAATACAAAAGGATACTTCAAGGTCTAAAGATTCAAGGCCATTTCCATAGCCCTATGCTACACTGAACAAAATGGTTTGGGTTAAATTTTTTTTGCGCTCTCTCAGGATTCATGTTGTTTGGGTAATTCATACAGGTGCCCCCATGAGAAGAGAACTCTGTAGCAGCGATAGAGAGCCTGTAATGGGTAAAGAGTTATAAAAACGGCAAGCCTAGGTTCCAGTCAGTTGAGGACCCTGGAGAGGGGAATTTGCTCCCAGTGGGCTGTTGCCATCAGGCTGGGGTGTGGGAGAAGCCAGAAACCCAATAAGGAGTCAAGACATTGGTGGGTAAAAGCTTGTTCCTTTCACTCAGTGCTGGAGGGGACCTGGAGGGTTGCCCTGCCTGACAGAAGTGGCCTTTGGGACTCTGGATTCTAAATGAACTGATTGGTAGGCCTGTGCAAAGCAGCTAGTATTTGCTTTGGGTTCAGATTCAGCCAATTTGGGGGACAGTGATTCGATTCGGTGATTCAAATCACTATCCCAATTTGATTCTCTCAGTCCAGCAATGGGTGCCCCAGCTCCCCGCACTTGTTAAAAAAAAAAAAAAAAGCCCCGGTTCACCGGGTGCTGTTGGGAAGGGGGCGATCCCTGCTGCCCTCCACTTCCCCACGCTGCATGGGGGACTCTGCATGAGCCTCCCAACCCCCCCCCCTTGCTCCCCCAGCCCCCCACGGGTGCCCCACCCAGGCCAGCTCTGGCCCTTTAAGAAGAAAAAAAACCCTGAAAAAACCCACAGACCACTCCTGCCAATGGAGGGTGATCCCCACTGCCCTGCACCACCCTGTGCCACGTGGGGGCTCTGCATGAGCCTCTGAAGCCCCAAGGCCACTGCAGGAGCGGAGAGTCCTGGGGCTTTTCTTGGTTTTTTGGGGGGTTTTTTCTTTCTTAAATGACGAGCTGGCCCAGGTGGGGCATCTGTGGGGGGGCTGGGGGAGTGATGGGGTTGGGGGCCTCATGCAGAGCCCCCTGTGGAGTGTGGAGCAGTGGAGGGCAGCAGGGATTGCCCCCCTGCCCCAGCAGTACCCGGTGAGCACTGAGGCTTTTCTTTAAAGTACTGGGAGCTGGGGTGGGGGGGCAACCATGGGGGAGTGGGAGGATGGGGGGGGGCTGGCAGGGGTCCCCTCCCCCTTCCCGCCCCTAGTACTTACCAGCTCAAGAGTAAAATCTCCCATTCAGAGCACATGGGAACTCCAGCTCCCAACCTCAACAAGTTAAGTACCAATGCTTACTTCTTCCTAGTGCTTACTGGAGATGTGACTGAACGCCAGTTCGAAGTAGTGACCAAACCTTTTTCCACTGGAGTTAAACTGGTCAGTTACATGGTGCTTTGGGTTATGCCTACTGGATCTTTTTGAAAAGCAGTAGTTAAAATTGTTATTTGTCTGGGTTTGCAGCACATCAGACCCTTCTAAGGTCTGTGGTGTAGCTAAAGAGTATAGCTGTACTCCTTCCTACCCCACTGCCAGCAACAGCAAAGTGAGCTGACTTCTCTACATAACCCTTGGTTTCTTTGTAAGCATCGTGGCCCTGCAGCCACTGCCTGGGCTGGCTCCCCTAGGAGCTGGCATGTGCAGTTTGGCGATTCACGTGCAGCTGGAAATGTCAGAGGTGCAGAGCACCTGCAAGTCCCATTGGAGACTAGTTCTGGCAGTTGAGCCTCTAAGGCCAGAAAGGGACCCTCGTGATCATCTACATAGTTTTTCAAATAGCCTTGTAGTTCATGACAAATTTTACGTGGGTATAATAGTTGGAGATGGATGTTCCAAAGCAGCCCTAATCGCAGCCTTCATGACAAGAGCCCTCCCAGCCTCAGCCGCAGCCTATACCACTGAATGTTTCACTCAGAACATATCTTACAAGAGACACCCTCGACCAGTCCCAGAAAACCTCCCCTTTCAACTGCGTCACCTGGGATAAATACACACACATCTCCCACTGTTACCCTCTGTCTGGCCAGAGACGTGGTTCCAGTGTGGACAACAGACCACAGCCATCCCATCGTGCTGTGTGTATGCAGTCCCTGCAATGTTTTGCTGAAAAGCCCAAAGCCCCATCTTTATCTACCATTGTTGCTTCTCCAGTCAAGCACCTCCCCAGCTGCACCAGTGCCTTGGAACAGGTGGAGTACCTCCCCTGCTGGGAACCGATGTATTCTGGTGCAATGAGAAGGGTGTGCTGGTTTGACAGCAGCTGCTGGTCTGATCCCCTCTCCTGCAGGAGGGTGAAGTTGGTTCCTTATTGCCAGTTCCTGGTTCCTTTTTCAAAGCAAATCTTTACACAGTAAAAGTTGGTAATGGATTAAACGTGCTAAAGGGTTGGGATTTCGTCAGCGGGGTCTATTTACTAATAAACATGTACAATGATAGCATGTATCAGGCCCATGGCCTTGACCAAGGAGCTGAGAGCAGCTGGGGCTGCGGGCCAAACTCCTTTGGAGCCAGGACTAAGCAGCCACCAGCCTCCTCTCCCCGCAGGCCTGGGGCAGCTGGGCAAGTGCCGGTGGGTCGGGAACGAAGGCGAGCAGGAAGCGCAGCCCTGGGACCCCGATCCGCTCGCTCCTCTCCGTGGTGCTGAGATGCGGGGTTGTTTCGGCTCCTTCCCTTCAGATCGAGGCGGCGGCTCCCGGCGGGGGGCGCGACCCCGACCTCGCCTCCGTGCTCGCACCTGGCTGGGGCTGCGGCGCCGCGAGGGACGCCTCCCGGGAGCGGCCCGGCCCGAGGAAAGGCTGAGTGGCGGAGGGAGAGAAGCGAGCGTGTCCCCGGCGGTGCGTCCCGGGCCGTGCGGCGGCGCTGCCCGCGGCTCCCCGGGCCACCCGGGGCGGGGCGGGGCGGGGCGGGGCGGCGGCGCTGGACGGACCTCGCGGGCGCGTCGGCAGAGGCAGGAGCCACCCCCGGCCCAGCCCGGTCCCGCCCCGCCCCCACCTGCGCCGCCCGCCCGCTTCCCGGCACCTGCTGCGCGCTGCTCGGCGGGACCGCGATGGAGCCGCTGCTGCTCGCGGCGCTGGCCGCGCTGCTGGGTGAGTGCGGGCGAGCCGGGCTGCGGCCGCGGGACCCGCTCCTGCTGCCCCCCCCCCCTTCTCCCCATCCCGCCGGTCCGAGCGCGGCCCCGCTCCGAGCGCAGCGCTGCGGGTCCCGGCCGCCCCGGCTCGGGCTCGGGCTCGGGGTGCGCTCTTCCGCCGCCGGCAGCGGGAGGCTGCTTCTCGAGGGGCCGCGGCCGGTTCCGCGCCCCTGGTTTGTGTAGCGGGGACAGTGCCCTCTTGCCCGGCCCTTCCCAGTGGGAGTAGCCCCGGCCCAGAAAGAGGCACCGAGGACTGTTGTGGAAACGAAGGAGCAGCTGAAGCAGGGTTACAACGGGCACCCTTGCTACGGCAGCCCTTGCCCGCCCCAATGATGCTTCCTGGCCAGAAAGAACTTACTGCGATGGGATCGGGCTTCCCACGTCAGCCAGGGCGTACGTACCACTCGGCTGGCCGGTTCCTGCATCAAATCTGTTAAGCCCTGTTCTGTTCAATATGGGTTTCTGCTTTGCTGTCTACTTGCGTTTTGCCCAAGGTGCCCTTCGCTGAGCTACTGAAATGCTCTTTTAGGGATTTGACTACTAAAGCAGCCCCTCTATGCTGCTCTGCTTGCTGATGTTTTCCAAACCAAATTTGCTTAGTTGCGACCAGTTTTTGGCTTTGTAAGTATGAGCTGGGTTGCCAGACTTCACCAGGTTTTCAGGGAGTTGTCGGTCCTGAATTTATGAGTTTATCTTGCCGGTGCTGATGAGTAAGGCAGGCAGAATCAGGCTACCGACACTGAAGATCAAGTGCAAATTGTAGTAGTAGTAAGTGCCACTTCTGTGGTGACAATTTTAACCACTTTTAAAAATGTTTCTAACCTTTCTTTTTCACGAGAGAGAGTGTGATGCACTGCTCCTTGGCTGGGTTTCCTTACCACCTGTGCATGCCAGCAAGACGGACTGGCAGGGTAACTGGCTAGCATTTGATTGTCATTGTTAGACCCTGAATCCATGCGGCACCCAACAACTAGGGAGATGACAATCCAATCGTTCATGGATCTTGTTAGTTATTAGCCAAAGCAAGCAGGGAGCAAACACCAGCACTCATTGCTCACAACAGCTTTATTCAGAATGGCAGAATGGAGATGGCTTCGGACTAGCTCCCAAAAAAACCCAACAAACCAGGGAGCTGCCCCGAACAATAGTTCTATCAACGTTTATACACCTAGGTTCATACTTATTAACATTTACTCCACCTATGACCCTCCTTCAGATCCCCCCGTTTCTCCTCCCATCTGAAGCTCTGCCTCTGTTTACTGTTTGCTTCCTTAGCACGGTATTGCCTATGCATTTCATTCATTTACATGCCTCTCTGCTAAGAGCGCATGTGGAAGACTCTGACCCCCGTCTTCTCCCAGTCAGTTATGATTTCTCGCTGGTTCTTTGTGGTTTCTTGCTAACTTCGGTACCATCTCCAAGGCTGTACTTCTGCTTTGTCCTCTAACGATAGCTGTTAGTCTGTATCCTGTTTTTACACATTTCCTAACAAAAGGATAGGGTGCAACCCCTTGCTTAAGCATTAGCACAGTTAATTATTTTTAATATATCATCCAGCTTTGTGACCAGCAGCTTTTGCTGAGACAGAAAAAAAAACTTTTATTCAGCTGCACACTCAGCACTCCCCAAAATCCAAATATCATTACGCTAACACTCGTATTTGTCCCCACAACAGTGGGCCAAGCTGTTCTCTTGACCATGTTTGTTTTAAACTCAGACTTCAACTCAAAACTTCAGACTATAGAATATGTTTAATCTGCTTGTAAAGCAATGGGTAAAAGTGTATGGGTCTTTGTAAATGGCTTGTGGTGAAGCACCTGTAGAGCCAGTGCTGCTCTAATCCTTTTAAAAATGCTGCACCACCCATTCCCAGCCTGGAACTGCTGAAATCACAGAGCAGACCGGAAAATCTCTGTTAGTAAATGAAAGCCTGGAAGGTAATTGTGAAGTATTGGTAGCTGTTTGTACACCAGGATTATAGTCGCAGCACTTGTAGTACTATTCACTGCTGCCTCACCAGGGAATCTGGAATATTTTAAGTCTGTCCTTTTCCTTTGCCAAGTTTGGCTGGTGCAATTTGCTTGTTTTGCTTGGCAGTCTGCTGCAGAGAATTTTCTGTCGTGTTGTGATGAAAAGATTTGAGTCCTTGTGATGTCTTTTATCCTTTAAGTTTCTCTCCTTCCCTACCAGGCAGTCCTAATTGTTCTCCCTGGTGCTTTGTGTCTGATAGACCCAGGCTGTGGTTGGGTTGTTGTGTCCTGCCAGTGATGCTACTATAATTAGCTAGTCCAACGATGCTGCTGTAATTAGGAGACTTGACTCTGGTGCTGGGGTGTGTGTGTGTACAGCATAAGTCTCAACTACTGTTCAACACCATGTGATATGGCCATGATAACTGATTGATTAATCCTACTCCTGAAGCAGCAGTGCTAGGTTGGACCTACCAAAGCCCACCCCTGCATCAGGGATTGCTCTCTAGAAGTGACTGAACTGCCTCTCACTCCAAGACTATAAATTGTTGTAACAGGAAAATTGAGGCAGAGAAACTCCCCTGAGAGCAAACTGTGCAGGGCTGTGAATGAGCTGTCCCAGAGGAAGTGGCAGTTGCTGGGACATTTATACACTGGCTGTGGAGAAAAGAACAAGTTTGTAGTGTGCTGTCTGGAGCTGCCCTGGACTGGTCCCTGGAGAATAGGTAGCATGGGACTGTGCTTCCTGCTGCCATTTCCATGATCCTCTGGTAACCTTCTGAGGCATGTCTAGAGTCACTGCACACAGAGTAACATGGGAAGTTTCCACAATTAAACAATTTAAAGTGATGTATCCAGCCTTCCCCTGCAGAAGTCATAAGGAGGCAGCTCCTTATCTAAGGCCATATAGGTAGGGCTATAAAATTTCAAAGACAGCAGCCTGTAGTATCTTCCCCCACACATCTCATGAAGGCTGATCCTGAGCTTTGCACCAAACAGACAAGCTCCTCACTAATGTGATCTCATGGTGGGGCATTTATTTTCTTATAGTTTTGCACTTCAGATCCTCCCTGTAGGTGCTACTTTGTAGCTGTAAGGGCTAGAACTGGTGGAAAGAATAGTCACAAATGTTACCTGCTTCTTCCAGCTTAACACGGGCTGAAGCGCAGGTGCATTGTCCTTGTTTCTCTTTGCATGTTCAAATATAGTTTTTTACTAAATCCTTTTCCAGGCTTTGCTAATTCACATGCAGTCAGTTCCTTGTGGCTGCTCCATCTTAGAGTACCGCTCTTTTCATTTCTATTTACCTGGTGAAGTACTTTACCTCACAACCAAATTTCCAGTGCATGCAGCCCCTCTCTGCAGATGCTCAAGCCCGGGAGGAGGATTCTGTTGCCTTACCTCTGCAGTGTAACCAGACAGCCTGTTTGTGTTCAAACAGAGCCAAAATTCAACCTCTTATATAAAAATAGTTAACTAGACTGGCTGCTTGTACCATGAATATCTGACGTCATGGAATCCCTGCTCAGGAATGGGCAACAATGAACATAATGAGGAGAATTTTTTTTTTTTGCGTTATTTTATAGGGAACCCTGTTATGAACATCTTTGCACATCTGCAACAGCTGATTCTGAAGCCTAGTCTCTCTGTGTTTCCATTTTTTTTCTTAATCTTGCTTCATTCCAGTGGAGTTTAAGTCATCTGTCGGTAAAGCAAGAGGGACCAAAGCTAAGAACTAGGGAACACTGGTATCTTCTCTGAAGCCATCCTATTATAAATTTTAGCTGAAATTATTTTAGTGCTTTGCCATTTTTCTTATTTTGAAAATACAAGAAAAATTCAACCACGCAGTGAAACCTTGTGTCAAACAAATTGTCTATTTCCATTTGGCTTGACATGGGTTAAAGCAAGTCAGCCAACTTCTATCTATAGCAAAGTAGTCACATTTTTCATAAATTTTACTCTCTTGAGTATAAAGATCCTTCTGCCCCAGGGTCGTGAGAAATGCAGTGGGGGACTTTCTCAACATGCATTGCTCTTAAGGCCAACTCCTCATATCTCTTAATTTATAAATAGTCACTGCCCACAAGCAGACTAACTTTCTACAGCTTTGAGTTGGGGAAGGGAGGCTCTTGTTAATGCACATTCATTTTCTTACTGTTGCTCTTAGTTCCAGAAAGATATTAGTTTGACCTTTCTCTGAATGGCTCCTCCCACCCCCAAGTTTTTGTGCCCCTCTCCCTGCCTTGGGTGTATACTATTTACTCTCTGGCACTGTGTTTATCAGCAAGGTCCCTCATATTAGTACCAGTACTTCTAGGAGAGTGCTTGTCTTGTAGTTTAATTTCTGTCTCAGTTTCACATCACATAATCATCTTAATCCTATAGAGCGAGGTCATCAAAAGAAATCCGTCTTCATCCTTTAATTCCCAAATGTTTAATAGCTTATAGGGTGGAAAGCTGATTGGAGGAGTACAATCCAGAATTAGGAAGTACTGTAAAATGTCCAAAGTACTATTTCTGTGACACTTCATGTTTTCAGGGATGAGGTTTTCAGTTGGCCCCTGAATTTTTCAGACTGGTCTCAAGGTCTGAAATCAAACTACAATCTCTCAATTTAAATCTTGGAAGCAGTTCACTCCTGCTCTGTCAGATGGGGTCAGAGCTGGTCTGTTAGCTAATCCTAGTTTCTCGCTACCAACAAAACGTTAAGCCTGGTGTGCTATTCTACATGCTGCGTGTGGGATGCCTCCGTGCAGTTTATCTCGCAGGCGCCTGTAATTGCCAGAGCCAAACACTGGAGGAGGCACTGATCCAGTACTGGCCATTCAAACGCTGAGAGACCAAAGCAGGAAACAATGATTTAAGCTCTCATGCAGTCAATGTCCCAACATATTTCAGTGTCTTCCTTGGTTTTTATTTAACTCAGGAGGTGATGTACCTTTTTGTTTAGGCTGTTTTTTCTGACTCTGCAGGGATGGGCCTTGAGTGGGAACCTTTCCCCTCAATTTACCACTGCTTGAAAAGCAAATAAGTGCCTCAGGCTACTCAGAGCTGTAGCTGGGCCCTGAACCTGTTCTGTGGTTCTGGTTTGCAGTCTTTTCTTCCATTGCTTTATGCCCTGACATGCAAGGGCCCTCCTCCAAGGGGGGTTGTTGCCAGATTTGCCTGTCACTTTGGGGTGCGCTCATTTATTAGGGGTATGTTTCTGGGGTCTCTGTAATTGTATCAATGTGCTGCTTGTGTCACTTGTGTTTCTATATGAAGCTGTCTCTCTCTCTTCTGCAAGTCCTCACCCCCAGTGGAGCTACCTTGCAGGATTTAGGTTTCAGTGGGGCTGGGTTCCTCCAACCACCAAATCAAGTGCACACACCTGAGCCAGGCTGGGTTACCAGCATATACAGGCTGACCCCCGCATATGCCACAGACTCAGTTCATTAGAGCAACAATAAAATGCAGTCAGACACATGCACACAACCTAATAGAGTACGTCTGAGTGGGCCAGGTTATTAAGCATGGACAGGCTGACACCCTCGCATGCTTCAAACTTGGCTCATCAGGGCAACAATAAAATGCAGTCAGACATAAACACACCAGTTAATAGAGCATATCTAAGCCAGGCCAGGTTACTTCACACTTCCACCTGATACCCTTATATGCCTTGAACTCAGTTCGTCCCCCCCCCTTCCCAATCTCTTGTCACAATGGTCCTAGTAGTAACTCCCTTGATGAGCAGACTCCACAGTAGTTTTGGGCATTACAGGGATCTTTGGCTTAGATAAAAGAAGTGTTACTGCAGATCAAATGGGGAGGTCAAGGGGAAGGAAGAGTAAATGAGGTTCAGAGAGAGAGAGTATAGCAACCAGCTTGATCATAAGTTATTTATTGCCAGGTACATGAACTTACGATGTTACCGGTAGTAATAGCCATACAAGAGAGACAAAGAGGCCTGTGTGAAGCAGCTAGTATTCGATTCAGATTCAGACGATTCTGGGGACAGTGATTTGATTCAGTGATTTGAATCGCTGTCCTGATTCGATTCAGCCCAATCTGATTCCGAGATTCGGCTGTTGATGAATTGGCTGAATCTCTGAATCAGCCAGGCCCATCCCCCGTCTGCTCTCCCAGCCGGGCAATGGCTGCCCCACCTGCCCCAGCTCCCTGCTCTTTGGGGAAAAAACAACTCACCAGGCGCTGCTGGGGGGGTGGGGTGGTCCCTGCTGCCTCCCACTGCCCCACGCAGATCTTCTCCCAATCAAATCACCACCCAAAGCTTCGCAGAGCCCTATAAACAAAGCAGTTACAATATTACACGGGTTCAGTTGGGTGTTTGGGGAAGTCTAGCTCACATTTGATCAGCAAAAGTCAGGGTTGAAAAGCTGTGCCACTCAGTGAAGCCTGAACCAGTCGAGGTTCCCAGGTGTGTGTTGGAGCTTGCAGACAGGCAGAGCCCTCAGCACAGTCAGTGAAGGTAGTCCAGGCAGGAAAGGAGAAGGTGAAGTCTCAGTGGAACTGGTTTGGATCCAAGCACCAGAAACTTGAGCTTGGGTAGGGGTTTTGTAGAGAACTAACAAGGGCCCAAGGGAGAACTCTAGGTTTGTTTATGGGTAAACGATGGCTGGTATGCTGCATAATAGGAACTGATCACTCCTGGCTATAGGTGGCATTAGTCTGAGGGAGCTCACAATACAGGCAGGCAGATTCAGTGTTTTGGGTACCAATAAAGGAGTCATTACTAAAATTGGTTTGATAAATGCTGAGCTGGGTGTGTGCAGATGTGAGCTGATTATCATTTGGAGCAAGGATCACTCATCATGCAGTGATCCCCTGCTTCTCTGGTCCCAGAATTCAGTGCGGCCCTCGCCTTGGAATCTCCGTTCTCTATTCTGAATGCTAATGAAGGTACTTTCCTGTCCCATCTCCCATGTAAATGAGTTGCCATCCAGTTCCATCTCCAATGTAAATGAAACCAGGGGAGTTGCTTCACTCCTATCAACCTTGTCTGGAGGGCTGTAGGTGTCTCCCACTGCCTCTTCATTGTCTTTTGTAAGTCCTTCCTCTAATTGATTCTTGTTCAGTCATTGGTGGGGGGGGGAGTCGTCTGTGAGTCAGACAAGCTGTGTACTGTGCCAGGGTTCCCCAAGAACACAGAGCTGACAGGTAACCATTTCTGTGATTCTGCAGGCTGGTGGCGTTGGCCCTGGAAGATCTATTTAGCATCCTTACAAGCCTGGTGTCTGTCCTGAGGTGCGATACTGATATCCAATTGCTTTCACATTTGCAGCTAGTGCAGGTGCATAACTTTGGGGTGTGCTGTTGCTGCCTGTCCTTTGTATGAGGCTCCTGGGGCCTTAATTGCTGTCTTTGTGGATTCCCCTTCATGTTTACTTGAGTGCTAAGTGCCCTCCTTATACTGCTCAGCTGGGGAGTCAGCACTGAGCTGGATCTGCCCTATGGTGACTGCATTGGGGGGGAGTTCCTTGTGGTCCCCTGGGCTCTCTCTAGGACTGTATATGGCAACAGAGGAGACAAACTGCTTCCTCAGGTTGAGATGCATGTGGGCTGAGGGGCAACTGTACCATGGCTGAACTGCCACCTGCCTGGAGTTTTTTAGTGGAATCTAGGATTATCATAATTCCAGTTTTTAATGACAGTAGATAACAAGCAAACTGCTCCAACATCCATATGTGATGTATAGGGAGGGCATGGGGGGCATGTGCCCCCCCCCCCCCCCCCGAGAGCACTGGTGCCTCCCTGACAGCAAGTGCTCTGGTTGGTAGGGGGGCACGGAGAGCACTAGTGCCCCCTCCTGAAACTGGCTCTGCTGGCAGCATGTTGGCGGTGGAAGTGCTGGCAACACCTTTGGCGACTGGCTGCTGGGGACCCCCACCCCCCCCAAGTCACCAGCTGGCTGTTGGGAAACCCTCTATCCCCCAAGTCATGCGCCACTGGTGCCCCCACAGACTCCAGAAGCACTAGTTGCCCATGCCAATGCCACTTGATGTGAAAGTGCTGCAACCCTGTCCAGTCCCAGGATAAATTGAGCAAACCAAACACTGTTTACAGAGGAGCTTGGGCCAGTGCCAAAGGCATGCACCAGGGGAGAAAGGAGGCTGAGGTGTGTGTCACTTAGCTTCCCTTGGAGTATGTAGGACAGGCAGTGATTTTTGGGGGCCCAATTGGCAGTGATTTTGGGGGCCCAACACCTCAAAAGGGCCTAATTTGCAAGGGACAGGACTCCTTGAATCATCTGCTGCTTTTGATTAGAGCAACAAGCTAGTGCCAGCTGGGGTGCAGTCTTGAAGAACCATGCTGCTCCTTCCCATGGGTGCCTCTACTGTTCAGCAGGTTCAGCTACTCTGAGCAAAGAGCAGAAAGGCCTTGCACCCAGAAACCCCATTGAGGCAGATTTGAGAGGAGTATGGTGGCAGCTTCTCCTCCCCTAGCACTGCTCCTGCTTGTGGATGGCAGAGGAATCTGACTGGAACAGCAGAAGGACATTTGGCCAGGTGGAGTCTGGGATGCCAGTAGTAGTTTGCAGCTTCCGAGTGGAGAAGAGGTGTCCCATCTAGGGACTTTGCCAGCTGGTTCTTTTCTTCTAGGAGAAGGTGTGGTGTGTGCGACTCCCACCCCTGACACAGGAATATAAGTGCCCCAAAGCATCAACAGATTTGACAGCAGGAGCTGCTGGGTGCTGAGCGCTTTAAGGCCCAGAGCATCACACTATGCACAAGGAGGATGATAACTGCCCCTGCCTGGCTGGCTAACCTCTTCCACTGCAAGCACCCAGCACGGTCCACTCGGAAGTCTTTGGATGCTTCTGTAGTGCAATACGAGGATAAAAAGGGCACGTGCTGAATATCCTCATGGAGTGGACTAAAGAAACCGGGCTAACAGATGGGCACCAGCATGGTTGGAAAGCGCATTTGATTCCCGCCCCCCCGGTGTCCTGGAGGGGTTGAGAATGTTTAGTCTGCTAAGACTTTCTAAAGAGAGACATAAATGCTTGATTCTTAAACTAACCTGTCTGGGGCTGGCATCAGAAAATATGCCCCAAAGGACATTGGCTCTGAGCGCATGTGTTTCCTATGTCTGGCGGTCCAAGCTGTGCCATGGTTGCTGCCTCTCTTGTGTGACTCATGCTGTTGAACAAATAGATCTTAAATCAAAACCCTAAATGGGCAAAGCAAAGAGTCCTTGCAGCAAGCCCCTGGCTCCAGTGGGGAAAGCACTCAAGCCAGTGCCAACTGTTTGGCAATGTTGACACCCCCCTTCCCACTTTGCAAACTGCTAAGACTTTAAAAATAACTATTGGGGCATGTTTCTTAGAAGTGACCCCAAAAGGCTCCACAGGAAGCTTTCTTTTGTAATGAGGGGGGTGGAAACCCCAGCTTGGAAAGAGCTCAGACTTTCCTATAATCATGAGATACTGGGAGGTGGGGCCCTAAGGGAAATACCAAATGTTGTGACTAGAAATGTGCTGATACTTTGGTCCATGTCCTATCAGCACCGATAAAAGGGAAGTTGGCATTATTGGCAATCGGCTTTTTTTGGCTGATGGTGGCCAGTGATGTTGCCGATAAATGCCACGTGCATGAGCGCAGCCCTAGCATGCACACAGCCAGGAGTGCAGCCTGGCAGCTTGGAGAGCAGCCTCTGGCCATGAAGTCTGTTGGGGGGAATGGGAGTGGGGACAGCAGATTGAGGCCTCCATGGTGAGGGAGGGAGTGGAGCTAGGGCTGGAGCGGGTGCCTGGGACAGAGCTGCAAGCAGCTAATCCAGGGGGTGTGAGGTGGGGGTGACTCCTGCTGCTGCATGCACCCCTGGGGGGCATGTACCCCATGGATCTGTGCGCAGAGCAAAGGTGGGCTGCTGCTACAGCCTGGTGGCAGGGGCTGCACCAGCCTCTTCCTGGCAGGGGGGTTGGTCCAGGGCTCTGCTCAGGCCTGGCAGCAGCGATGGCGCTGGGAGGAAAGGCTATGGGGAGGGGACTAGAGCCACCCCAAAATTCTCTGTAGCCCCCCTGAACCCCTTTCTCCCAGCACCACCACTGCCTGCCCCAAGCACAGCCCTGTCCCAACCCCCATACTGGGAAAAGGCCAACACCACCTCATGTCCAAACCTGCAGTGGCAGCCCGCCCTTTCCCCGTGCACAGATCCAGGGGGCACGTGGATGCCCCATGCCTCCCCCTGGGGTGTGCGCAGCGGTGGGAGCCACCCCTTTCCACGTCCCCCAGACAAGCTGCTTGTGGTTCCATCCTGTACCCTGCCCTGGCTGGGCAGCGCCTGCCCCAGCCCCACTCCCTCCATCATTGTGGGGGACTTGATATGCCCCCCCAACAGACTTACCAGCTAGACACTGCTCTCCAAGCTGCTGGGCCGCATATTGCCAATCAGATCAGTATTGGCCAATGTGGCTCTTTAATAAATCATTCATCAGTATCAGCCCAAAAAATCTTTATCGGTGTACTCCTAGTTGTGACACTCGTGAGTCATGACAGAGCCAGAGTATTGTCAGAACTACATGATGCTGGGGCTGTCATGTCTTAGCTGGCTTGCTCAACTGGACCTGCAATTCCCCCTCCCCAGCTGCTGGCACTGATGACAAAGTGGCCTCCCAGTAATGCCATAGATTCCATGACTCTTTCCCAGAAGTGCCTGTGCCTGGAAGTCTGAACCAGCAGCTGGGCCCTGACACAACAAGTTCAGTGACTCCTCCAGGATGTGCAGCTCATGAGGCCAAACACAAGGCAACTGTAGGAACTTGGCTTCAGGCCCTGCATGGCGGTATGTACCTCCCTGCAGCATCTGTCATGGGAAGTTCAGTGGAATAGTCCAGGCTTGCATTGCTCATTATCTGTGCTATCCCCTTTCCACCCAGCAGTCACGATCACTGGCACGCACTTTTCCTTCTGCCATACATGATGAGCCCATCTCCCCAGAGCCCCTTGTGAGCCCCACCTCTGAGGAGGAAGGGGAAACAATAGGGGCCTGCACAGTATGGATGGAGAGTAATGGAGGACAGAGGTAGGCCAGCAGGGAGTGAAAAGTAGCAAAGAGGAGTGATGGGATCCAGGGCAGTTACAGCTGCCCCAGGGTTACAGAGAAGAAAGGAAAAGTGTTAAGGCCGGCAAGAGGTTGTGTGCCATTACATCACACCCTTAAGTGCAGAACCTGAAGGAACAGGGAATGTAAGTGCCCCAAAGCCATGCTTGCTGCTTTTTCTTGAGCCCAGCAGAGTCGGCCAGTGACATGGCAGGAGTTCATTACTGCCTGTGCCTGAGCAGGATCATTTAAGAAGCTGCAGGTGCAGCTTAAGATCCATCAGGTGCAAACCCACTGACTGCAAGAAAATTTTGCTTCGGCATAAAGGGAAGGCAGTGATGTTGCACAGAGGTGGCTGGGAGGCTAGCTCAGCCTTCAGAGCCCCTTTATGTTGGGGCTGATGTGCAAGGAGGAAAGGAACTGGCTTGTTTCTCAGCTCCAAGTTAAAATCCCAGGCAAGAGTACAAAGTGTTAGCTGGCATTTCCAAGTCCAGCTTGCTTCACATGAGGTGCTTATAAGCAATGTAATATGTGGTTCTCAACAATGGAGCTCTTGGTAAGGAAGGAGCCTGTGGAGCAGCAATGCTGTTCATCTGTGACTGCAAAGGCGTATCCGGACAGGTCTGTATCCTGGGCAGCACAGTAGCTGCAGCAGTAGCTAATCTTGTACCTGTTTCCACCCACCCCCACCTCAGTTAGGCTGCTGAGTGAATGGGTTCTAGAGATCCCCTCTTCTCTCCGCAGGAAAATCTGTGGCTACATTTTAACTCCAATTCCTAGGGAATAGACTTGTCTGGACTGAGACGAATCATGGGAAACATTTGTACGTTTTGGTGTTTCTGACCATATTAAAATGCATTTTAGAGGAGTGTTAGGATAAGCCAATGTGTATTTGAAGTGCCCACTGCACAATGAGCTCTGCCAATGGGAAGCAGGAGGTCCCAGATCAGGGGCGGGCAATTATATCAGGCGGAGGGCCATTTACTGAGTTTCGACAAGCCATCAAGGGCCGCATGACAGGCAGCCAGGGGCAGATAATATATTAATTTTCTAAATTTTTTAGGGGTCCCGCAGGCTGGATAGAATGGCCTGGCGGCCATATCCAGCCCACGGGCTGCATTTTGCCCACCCCTGTCATGTATCCTATGCCTATTTAGCTGCTGCGTGTTTGTTGGTAACAATGTGACGCTCCTGTTGGGAAGCTGGGTCCAGGCCTTTCTTCCTGGTATCGTTAAGGGTAGATTATAAGTGCTTTGCAGCAGGGACCATCTCGCTCTGTCTGTGCGGCACCTAGCATAGCTTGGTCCTGGTCTGTGGGGCTTCTACACACCGCTAAATAGAGCATTTTCCAACAAAGCACACAATGCTGTCTCCATCCTGCCTGCTGGAGCTGCTTTACTTTGTATACAGAATTAAATATTCATTGGGTCAGAAAAAGAGAGACCAACACTACACTGGCTATGGCACATGGCAGGGGCATGGGAGATCAAAATGCTCATCCCTACTTTTATGGCTGTAAATTATTTATTCAGTGTGGGGGGCAGCTCCAACAGGGCTGGTCAGGAGAGACCCACCGCAGGATAGTGTAGCTCTCATGGTACTCTTCTGGGCTATGTAAGACGTGGGGGATTGAGTCCCTGCTCTTTCCTATTCAATCTTCTGCATCTCAAGTGAGACTTCTGCCCAAGCCCTTAGGGGAAAGGATGTCTCTGGCTAAAATCTCTGGAAGGTTTTGGTTTCAGCAGAATGAAAAATGGGACAGAGTTTGGAATCCCAAACTCTCCTGGCAAATGTTTTTTCTCTCCCTTGATGAGATTTAAAAAACTAAACTATGCCTTGCTTTGTGTCCAGGGCTGTGTAGTGCCTCCTAGATGTCTTTGTAGCCCTGCTCTTTGACAGAGGCATGAACGCTGTGTGCCCCCAGAGGCTGGGGGGAGGGGGACACGGTGAGCTCCTGCAGGCGATGGCAGTGCTGTTTGGTGGCAGCAAGTGGGGAGCTCCCACAGGCAGCTGCGGCACTGTTGGCAGCGGGGGGGGGGGGTGGCGAGCAACCACCTGTAGATGGCGCTGGCAGCACTGGCAGTGGCCAGCCGCGATCGCAGACTGCTGCTGACACCACTGGCGATGTCTGTGGGCAGAGGTGTGGGGTGGCGAGCAGGGACTGCCTGCAGGCCCTGCCAACAGTTTTGGCGATGCCTTTTCACGGGGGGGGAGCACCGCCACACTCAAGGGGTGCACATGCACCCCCTACACATTGCCAACGGACAGAGGCATCTTAGAGCTAGACCTGCACCTTCTGAAACCCTTGGTAAAGCCTCCATTGCCTCTGTGGAGAAGGAACTGGGCCCTGATTCTGCCTTTCCTTCTCCTTCCCTCACTTGTCTTGTCTGAACAGGGGTGCTGTTGCAGATCCTGGCTTTCCACCAGTTTCAATCATATGTATCTTATTCCAACTTCTTTCTCATGTCCCTTTCTACTACCTTGCCATCTCATCTTTGGTTTTCCTCTTCCCCTTCTCTCTGGTAGTGCCATTCTAATAACTTCTTTTCCCACATATTATTTTGGACTCCTTTGAACATGCCCATACCATGCCAATCTTTTCTCTTGTACTTTCTTAGATGCCTCTACTACCTTCACCATTCCTCACTTGATCCATCTCCGTCACTACGCACATCCATCAAAGCATTCTCATCTTCATCACGTACAGTCTCTGGGACAGTAGAGTACATTTTATAACTATCCCATTAAATGAAAAAAGTGAGAACACTCTTTAACAGCTACAGCAGCTTTTTAATGTGGAGCCATTTGGGGGCTTGCTAGCTGCAGAGAGTGATGTTTCCTGTTTGCTTCCCCCTCAAGAGGAATAAAGTGCCCATACGGGCTGCACTTAAATCAGAAGGAAAAACAAAGCAAGATCATTATGGTCAACTGAGGCTAATGCAAGGCTAATGTGATCTCACTGTGTCAAGCTCAAAACCAGTGTCAGAGCAGCACCTGCTCCCTGATCTGGGGACAGCATCTTACCCAGCTATGTGTAAGTAGCCTAGGGATGTGCCCTTATTGGCTTTAGCTGATGCACCCAGCAGGAGAGCTCTGCAGTTGCCTTGGGTTTATATTGGTGGCTGGAATGAGTTTTTAGACTCTAATATCTGGACCAACAGAACTTTTGCTAAAACTCCAGAGATCAGAAAAGGCGCAATGTGCAGCTTAGGAGAGGCACATATCTCTTGCTTGGCAGCTGCCTTCCCCACACAAGCAGTTGTCCACTACCTGCTTTCTTCCAAGTGATTGAAAGCACCATGCTGAGGGTGCAGCGGATTTTGGCTTAGATGATCCTCTGCATTAAGAACTTTATGCTCCCTGTGAAAATGGGAGGTGCCAGGGGAAAACTCTCCATGCGGCAGATGGAGTCAGACAAAGAGATTCCAGCTTCTGGCCAACTGCTTGATGCGTCTGGATAAAGTACCAGTGTCCTTGAAAACCCTGGTATCCTCAAGAACCTCAGTGTCCTGCCAGCTCTCATGGACTGTGCAGCTGGGGAATTAATTTGCTGGTGCTACCATTACTGCTTATTTTGCAGTCATCAACTAAATCAGTACCTGATTCTTAATTAACAGCAGCAGAAGTGGAAGCAGGTCTTGCTGGTGTCTTCCCTACATCATTCCCAGGGTCCACTGCTTTGGAAAAGCTTCCAAGGGGTCAGCAATTGGCAAACCAAGGAACATGCAGCCCCTTGTGACCAGCTGTGCTGCCTCTAAAGTTTGGTGTGCAAGTGCAGCTGAGCCAGAGCCAGATGTTAGGAATGAAAATCATAACTGGCAGGACCAACCTGTGGTCAAAGCAGTCCCTGGGCAAGCCTGAGGAGGTGTCCCCTATATGTCAGATTTAAAGTTAGATCTTTTGTATCTTCTCCCAGCTTTCACCAGCAAATTCAGCCTGTTCCTTGCCACTCCTGGAGGCTGATTCCACTGCATGGGGACCTAGATTGTGGTCAGTCCGTCATCATAACATGTCTCAGTGTACCAGAAACATCAAAGATTGCAAGATGCAAGACTGGGACTCAGCTTTTCTCAAACGCATTATGCTGGGCTACCTTGACTAGCTTGACTTTTCCTATCTGGAATGGCAATGGTAAATCCAGAACAGTGTTGTGCTTGCTTGCTGTGGTTCAAAGGGCTTTGGCTAATTTGGGGGAGGGCAATTGTTTAGGTGGAGGGCCACTTCACGAGTTTTGGTGAACTGTCAAGGGCTGCAAGGGTAGCCCTGCCCCTTGACAGGTGCCCCCACCCCCTGGCCACCATGTTGGTACTGGAGGTCCCTCCCCATAACCCCTATCTTTTATCACCAGAAGTCCCTGCCCTTGCCCCTGAAGTACTCCTTTTGGGAAGGGGGGTTGCCATCTTGGAACTGGGAAAAAAAAAACCAAAAACCCAAATTATATACTTATAAGATGGGAAACTCCCCTCTTGAGAGCACGGAGGCAGAAAGGGATCTTGGAGTCATTATTGACTCCAAGATGAACATGGGCCGACAATGCGAGGTCACGGTCGGCAGGCCTAACCGGACCCTATCGTGCACCCACAGGTGCATCTCAAGTTGGGCCAAGGAGGTGATCCTCCCCCTCTACGTGACACTGGTCAGGATGCAGCTGGAATACTGTGTCCAGTTCTGGGCACCCCACTTCAAGAGGGATGTGGACAACATTGTCCACATCCCTCTTGAAGGGGGTGCACGTCCCTCATTGTCCACATCCCTCTTGAAGGTCCAGAGGAGGGCCACCTGCATGATCCGGGGACAGCAGGGCAGACCCTACAATGAGACGCTACAGGACCTGAACCTGTTCAGCCTTCACAAGAGAAGGCTGAGGGGGGACCTTGTAAACTCACTAGGGGGGACCAGAAGGGTTTGGGGGAGACATTGTTTCCCCTAGCGCCCCCCAGGATAACAAGGAATAACGGCCACAAGTTGTTGGAGAGTAGGTTTAGATTAGACATCCGTAAGAACTACTTCACAGTCAGGGCGACTAGGATCTGGAACCAACTTCTAAGGGAAGTGGTGCTGGCTCCTGCCCTGGGGGTCTTTAAGAAGCGGCTCGATGCCTACCTGGCTGGGGTCATTTGAGCCCAGTTTTCCTTCTGCCTAGGCAGGGGGTAGGACTTGAAGATCTACAAGGTCCCTTCCTACCCTACTTCCATGATTCTATGATATACTAAAAATCAAATATCCACAGTAACATATTTTAATTTTATTTTAAACGTATTTTTGTCCTGTTTTGTGTGTGTTTGCATTATGTATATAGAGGATTGCATAATAGCTCAAATTGAAATCTTACTCTTGTATATTGTGGGGGTATGGGTGAGTGGGAATGGGGTTTTGGGGGGGCTGTGGGGGTATGTGTAGATGTGGGTGGGTATGGGGTTTGTGCGGTGTGTGGAGGGGGAGGGTGGCTGGGGAGGGGTGTGTGTAGTTGGGTGGGGTGTATGTGGGTAGTAGTGAATGAGGCTCCCCCCAGAGACCCATTGGTGTGTGTGTGGGGGGGGGCAGCATTTGTGGGGTGTGTGATTGTGTGGGGGAGTAGTTGTGGGGTTTGCAGGGGAGGATTTGTGGGTATGCTGGGGTGTGTATGGGCACCCCCCTCCACATACACACCTGCCCCCACCCCTGCCCCACAACAGCCTGGAGCCCACGTGCCCTGCGGTGTTTCCCTGCCATCGCCAATAGCACACAGTTCCAGTGTGCCCCACACCCACTCCAGACTGACCCCAGCAGGAGCAGATCAGCCAGATGCATGCACAGCCCCAACTCGGCCCCTGCACCTACTCTGCACCACTCACCCATGGCGCGTCCTGTCCTCTCCACCCCGCTCCGGCACACAGCCCTGACTACCCTGTGCCTGCTGCAGACTCTCCTGTTCACACTGAACAGCTGCAGCAAAAGTAGCACCAGCAGAGAAGAAGTGTGTTCGGCGCAGGGGAAAAGCAGCCCCTCCCCCTCGGCGCTGCCTAGCTCTTCCTGCAGCGGCTGCACGGAGCCCATGCTGGGCTGCCCTGCGGCTCCTCTGCGCTGCCCCGCAGGGCAGCCTAGAGGCATTGGTGACAGCGCAGGGCAGCCTAGCATGGACTCCATTCAGCTGCTACAAGAAGAGCTAGGTAGTGCTGAGGAGGAGGGGCTGCTTTTCCACCATGCTGAGCACACTTCTGCCCCACTGGTGCTGCTGTGGCTGCAGCTATTCAGTGTGAGCAAGAGAGTCTGCAACAGGTGCAGGGTGGGTCAGGACTGTACACAGGTCCCTGCCAGTACCAGGTCCAGCAGAGCTGCCCCAGCCCTGCTGCATGCCCAGCGGGCAGCAGGCCACACCACAGTGAGAAAATGCCTGGGCCAGGCAAGTCGAAGTGACCCTCTGTGGGCCAGACAAAGCTCCTCTGTGGGTCACATCTGGCCCACAGACCGTATTTTGCCCACCCGTGGGCTAATTGCTCTGTGCAAAGCATCATTGTAGGGCTACCCCTTCATCCCTTAGCAACAAACAAACTGAGGTTCTGGACCTCTAGCACAAGTTGCCCTACTCCAGCCCAACCTGTTCAGTGTTTTAAAGTCCACAGTCTCTTTCCTGGAAAGTAAGTGAGACCTACTTTTAACTCTTGTCTGTCCATACGCAGCAGGGCGTGTTCCCAAGGCTTTGCTCTGCAGAACTTTGTTGTTTTGAATGTCTCTGTAAGGAAGTGCCATTGCTGCCCTGCTGGGCTTTTCGGAGCTTCTTGGGGACTTTTCCCTGAGAGCCATCCTACCTTGTCCTGTGCTTAATTTCATCCCCATCTTCCATATTACACCATAGATTCCTCTCTATAGCAGAGATAACTATCAAGATCCTAAGTATGAATTGTGGGCAGGAGAGAGGCTGCTGGAAAAGTGGGAATGAATAGGCTGATCTACCAGAGAGCAATAGGTTCTTGGCACAAGCGACTCTTTGGTCAGATGTGGCATGGGTGAAATAGCTTGGCATCAGGAGTTGCCAGTATAGGCACAGAATGACGTGTTTTCTTTCCTCCTTTGATACTCGGGTCTAATGTCTCCTCCAGCTGGCCTTGGCTGTCTGGGGTGAGTCACCTCCAGGGTGAACATCACAAAAACTGTTTACGTGAAGTAATTTCTCCTGTAAGGTCTAAAAATGTTATGACCAGGTGGGAGCTGTGCTGTGGTGGGCAGTGTGTTTCTAGAGGAAAGAACACAGGCCTGTGCCAGAGGAGGGTGTGGGCTGCAGCCCTGGCTCGAGTGCTCTTTGTTTTTTGGGTGTAGATACCTATTGTTGCTGTAAAAGGAGCTTTGACAAAAAATCCTGAGCAGCAGGGACTTCCTACTATATTCTCCAGTCTCCTGTGGGACATTATCATGCTTTCATCCTTGGTCAGGTTCCCATTTATGGTTGACTCTGAGCAGGCTGCCACTTTCTACTGACTTCAGAGCATGGCCTGCCTGTTCTGTGCACTTTTTTTTTTTTTTTTTCACAGCTGAAACCTTACATATAGTGGATGCTTTTCCCCCTTGCCTCCCTTTATCTTCCCTGGGGTCAAATTCCCCCAGCCCTTGAATTGCATTGGTGAACTCCTGAGGTGCTCTGCTTCTGAGCAGCTTGCTGTTGTTCCCAGGCATGAACAGTCCTTCAGGAATGACCTCTCTAAGGAGGCCTTTGGAGGCCACAGGAGGGCAAACCCAGCTCAATTTTATAATGTGCATCATCAGCCCATGCATGTGTTTAAAGGTTGGTGTATGCTCAAACTTGCATGGAAATAACAAACTCAGCTCTAATTCCCACTATTTCTTTTGGTGCAAGTCTGTGCATTAATACCCTGGTTTGAGATTGGTTTGGATACAGTGGTTGCTCTGGACTTGAGGTTTTTGTACATGCATGATCTAAACCAGGGGTCAGCAATATTTTCAGGCAGAGTGCCAAAAATGCCCGCAACCTCAACTTGTAAGATGCTGGTATGCTGGGGCGGACAGCAGGGGAGCTGCAAGGGCCCCTTTCCTTGTGCTAGAGCAGCCCCAGCCCCTTCCTCTCCGTCCACCACGAGGCGCACATGCCACGCTCTGGCACCTGTGCCACAAGTTGCCTACCCCCTGCCCCGGTCAACCTTCAGGCTGCCTAGCTATTATTGAACCATTGTACAAAAGTCCCAGGTTGGTGGCTTTACAATGCGACCTGTTCCCTGTCCCAACCCCTTAACTGAAAACTTGCAAATTGCATCTGAAATTAGACAAATGGAGGAGGCAGTGGAAGCTGGGATGAAGGTTAAAACAAAACAAAAAAGCCTGCAGAGAGTTGTGATACCTTTCAGGGAGGCTGCAGTGGGGCAGGACCAGAGGGCATGTGGCTAGCTGAAAGGTGCTCCCAACTCTGTGTTCTGTGCTTGATCCAGGTCATGGACCTCTGTAGCTGGTCAGGCCATGTTTTTTTAGATGACTGTACTGATTTATCACATTTTATGAGGACTGGACATGGATTATAGGTCCTTCTACCCTAGATGACAGCTAAGCAGAGTCTCAGATGTGCTTAAATTCTAAAATTCATTGTGGGGAGAAACTGGAGCAGGTCCTGGCCTGCTCTGAGGTGTGCTCCATGTTTTTTGAATATTCCAGTATTTGCATGCATTGCACTTGTGTATATAGCTCCTCCAAGAGCAACAATCCAACATTAAGAAAAACTGTGTTGGTGATTACAATGAGCAGGTTTCAAGGTGCCCTGCCTAATGCCCTCTGAAACTGTAGTCTTTAACAGGTGCTGGTTTATTGCGTCAGAGCCTGGCTCCACCCGTGACTTCCATATAACCATCTTAGTATATGATAAAGTATTTATTAGACTTATAAAAAATGTTAGACTGCACTAGCCAGCTCCTCCTCTGTGTATGCCTTTAATCCTCAATTGAGACAGAGCTACAGAGTTTTTATTTTAGTTAACCCACTTGAAGGTCACTTGGGTGGGTCTGGTATGTTGATTACTCTTAGCAGGTGTATTGCATCCATTACTAGAAAGCTGCTTCCATGCTTGAATTGCTTTAAGGAGCACAGAGATGGGTGGATGAGACTGAAGTTTGTTTCCTTATTCCCGGTTCCCAGTTCCTTTTTCAAAGCTAATCTAGACCCAATAAAAACTTGTTCTTAATAAATTACACATCCTAAAGACACAGAATTTCATTAGCTATGCATATGTAAAATAATATCTCACATCAAGTACAGAGCCCTAAACGAAGGTCAGATTAGAATGGGATTAGGGGCAAAATACTTCTTGGGCCACCCCAAATTTCATGGCGATGCCACTGGGGGATTATCCCAAAAAACCCTGACCACAGTCCTGCCTGGCCCAAAGCATGGTTTGGGTGTGCCAGGTTGCCAACTAACAGTCCCCATGCTCACTATACTAAGTATAATGGCTTGAATAAGGAACTGGCATTCAGGCTGGGATTATGGCTAGGAATTCTGCTTGGGCCACTCATCAAAATACCTCTGTGCCACCAGGGGACTCTCCTGGACATCTGTGACCAGAGACGTGCCCGGCCCAAAGCGCAGTTTGGCTGTCCCAGGCTGCCAACAGACAGCATCCCAGCCACTCTGCTAACAGTATGCACCCGAATAAGGAACTACATTTTGGGATGGGATTATACCCAGAAATCCTTCTTGGGCCACCCCAGACCACACCTTTGTGGCACTGGGGGATGCTCCTGGACATCTGTGACCAGAGACGTGTCTGGTCCAAAACGCGGTTTATCTGCACCAGGTTGCCAACTGATGCCAACCCCCAGACACTGTGCTAAGTATCTGGACCCGAATAAGGAACTGTATTTTGGGCTGGGATTGTATCCATAAATCCTTCTTGGGCCATCCCCAGAACACGTCTCTATTCTACCGGGGGACTGTCCTGGACATCTCCGAGCAGAGATTTGCCCTGCCTAAAACATGATTTGGCCATGTCAGGCTGCCAACAGACACCACCCCTCAAACACTGCTAAATATCTGGAATTGAATAAGGACCTGGATTATGGGCTGGGATTATACCCAGAAATCCTTCTTGGGCCACCCCCCGAACATGACTCTGTGGTCCTAGGGGACTGTCCTGGATGTCAGAGATGTCCAGGAGGGTTCCCTGGCAGCACAAAGGTAAATCAAGGAGAGGCCCAAAAAGGATTTCTAAGTATAATCCCAGCCCAAAAACCAATTCTTTATTCAAGCCAATGCACTTCGTACAGTGGGAATGGAGGGCTGGCAGCCTGGCACCACCGAGCTGCACTTTGGGCCAGGCAAGATTCTGGTTAGAGGTATCCAGGAGAGTGGCCCAGGGCCACAGAGTCATGGCATGGGGTGGCCCAACAAGCATTTCCATCTCTAATCCCAGCCTACCAACCAGTTCCTAATTCAAGACCATATATTTAGCACAGTGGCTGGGTTGCTGTCAATTGGCAGCCTGGTATGGCCAAACTGCACTTTAGGCCAGTCAGATCTCTGTTCAGAGATGTCCAGGAGAGTCCCCCAGTGCCACAGAGATGTGGTCTGGGGTGGCCCAAGAAGGATTTTGGGAAACAATCCCAGCCCAAAATCCAGTTCCTTATTTGGGTGCATACTGTTAGCAGAGTGGCTGGGGTGCTGTCTGTTGGCAGCCTGCCACAGCCAAACTGTGCTTTGGGCCGGGCAAATCTCTGGTCACAGATGTCCAGGAGAGTCCCCTGGTGGCACAGAGGTATTTTGATGAGTGGCCCAAGCAGAATTCCTAGCTATAATCCTAGCTCGAATGCCAGTTCCTTATTCAAACCATTATGCTTAGTATAGTGGGCATAGGGGCTGTCAGTTGGCAACCTGGCACACCCAAACCATGCTTTGGGCCAGGCAGGACTATGGTCAGGGTTTTTTGGGATAGTCCCCCAGTGGCATCACCATGAAATTTGAGGTGTTCCAAGAAGTATTTTGCCCTCTAATTCCATCCTAATCTGACCTTCATTTAGGGCTCTGTACTTGATGTGAGATATTATTTTACATATTAATTAGTATATATGCATATCTAATAAAATCTGTCTCTTTAGGATGTGTAATTCATTAAGAACAAGTTTTTATTGGGTCTAGATTAGCTTTGAAAAGGGAACGGATAATAAGGAATAGGGAACTGGGAATAAGGAACCAACTTCAGCCTCATGGTGGGTGGGCTTTTCTCCTTTTCACTGATTAATTCTTGTGCTGCAAACAGATTGGGGTGTGAGTGTGATCATAGCATGGTGAGCACTCGCATTCATATTCTGATGCCATCTGGATCTCTGTGCTGTGGCTGGGTAGCTCTCTTCATTCATCAGCACAGTGTGAATTGTTAGTTTTGCCAGTGAGTAATTTTAATTCCGTGAGTACATGAGCTTGGGAGCTACAAAGTCTTTCCTGGTAAGGGTTTGTGCTCACATGCTCCAGGTTCCTGTGAAGGGAATGCCCAATGCTAGCAAATATTTCAGACTTGACTTTGAAGTCACCCAGGGCTATCCCAGTCCTGTATGCTGAACTAGGAAATGACATTGTTTTCATGGTCACCATGACTTAGCAGTCATCAGCTGGAAACTTTGGGGTCAGGACTGTGGGTAAGCAAGGTGCTCTGTGCTAGGCTTGTGCTGTGTGCTATACACAAGAAGGAGGTCCTCAAGTTAGAATTGGTTACCTGATGGCAAACAACCCTCTCTGGGCAACACCATACTGCTGAGAAAATAGGCTTTTGGGAGACACCCTTTCAAAGTTCTGGTTGTGTGAATTTTGTATTGTGCAGCATGAAGAATCCTTGTAACCTGCTAAAGACAATAAAAGAGAAGTTTAACACTATGATTTCTTCCATTGACTAAACTGAGTCTTATGAGGAGAAGTGCCCATTTTGACAGCGTTGGAGTATTATCCCATAGGTTTGGGGGAGAATTAGAAAGGTTATGCTGGGCTGGAGTAGTTGCTAGGGTTGCTGCTGTTTTATTTAAGCCAAAACAACAGAAATGGACATTAAAAGGAAGAGAAGGGGAAGGAAGTGCAGCTTCTGTCATCTCTGGTGCTGATTTGTCACTTGCAACATCTCTCTCTATTTGATGAGAGAAACACAGACCTGACATTGGGTCTTAAGAGTCATTAACACCAGTGCTAGTCATAACTCACCAGGGCTTTTTCAGGGGTTCCTTCTAGTTGCCTCTCTGGTCATGGGCTTATAGCGGAGTCAGAGGCTCAGCCAGATTTACAAAGCAGAAGGGGAGGTAGGAATGAAGAGAGAGAAGTTGACAAAGTAAAATGGCACGCAGGAAGAGGTGGTGCCAGGAACAGCAGCTTGCATCCAGGAGCACTGGTGCACCCCAGTCAAAATCCCAAGGCCTGGCTGCAGCCAACACCCAATGCCTCCGAGAGAGACTTAAAAACACCTACCATTTGGGTTGGTCTAATAAAAGATATCAAATTCACCCAAGGAACCTTATCTGCCTTAAAAACACCTTGGCACATGGAACAGAAAAGTGCTGGAGAGAAACCAGCAAAGCCCAGAAGCATGGGAAATGTCTATAGAGTAGTTTCACCTGCCTAACGAGAAACTGTGCTGCTTCATGGACCTGTCCTCCCACCCCAGGCTTGCTGGAAATTGTGATTGTGACATGCCATCTGTATGTGCCACCTCACAGGCTGCAGCACAAATCACTTCCCAACCAATGAGCAACCCAGGGTTCGCTGTTCAATTGGGAAAGGAATCTCTCACATTTTGTCTGCTGTATCCTTTGCCAGTTTTTTTTGCATTTAGAAAGCTTTGATTTTAATAGTCTGCATTTCCTCACACAAACTGAAGTACCACCGTGCCTCCTTCCTGCTTCTCCTTTCCATCTGTTTTTGCAGATATATTGCTTCTCGTATAAAAGAACCTGTACATCCAGGACTCCAGGTTGTTCATCATGACTCAAGACCAGAGAGTCATTCCTGCTTGTGTTTCTTCTGGCACTCTTATCTTTAACTGCAATCCACATAGGCATTTGACACAATTTATTTCATTATTATTAATTTCAAGATGCAGACTATTCTTTAGAACAAGTGTTTGAGTTTAAAAAGTTTCTTCTCTTTGAAAGAATATAGTAACTAAAACTGACTGTATAAACTTGAGACAAGACCAGTCCAAAGGCCTAGTTGTACCTGTCCAAAGGGATAAAAGATGATGAGTTGTTCCAGGTATTGGGTATCTTTATCTGTGGACTCTCCATTACTAGGGATGAAGCATACAAGCCTAGCATGGTGTGTAGATCTTAGGGAAATATGCAAGGCTGGGCATTAGAGTAAAACCATGTTGTAAGCAAAATGCACTTGATGAGAGAAATCACCAGATCATGGTCTTGGAATACATTCTGAGTAAGGAAATGCCACAAGCAGAATTTGATTGTTTGTCAGCACTTTGATAGATGTGAACTTCAGTGACATGTTTGTGAGAGTGTACCTACTTCTGGGTACAGTTTGAGTCTCTGTGAATAGAGATCAGATTGAAATGGGCCACTTATTCACAATACCAAAAAGAGACAAGCTCCTCACCTGTGCATTGAAGAAGCAGTCGAGGAAGGGGGGGTGGGGGTAGCAATTTACTACTTTAGTCACTAGCTCAGTCTGTTCTGCTGAGTAATTAGCAGATTAATATTCTCACATCACCCAGATGTGTTAGGTTGACTGTAGCATGCTCACAGTATTTACCAGACATGCATTTTGTTACCAGATTTGCCCATCACTTTGGGGTGTGCTCATTTATTAGGGATACGTTTCTAGGGTCTTTGTAATTCTGTCAGTGTTCTGCTTGTGTATTTGTGTTTCTATACAGAGCTGTATATCTCCCTTCTGCAAGTCCTCACCCCCAATGGAGCTATCTTGCAGGACTCGGTTTCAATGGGGCTGGGTTCCTCCAGTCACCACATCAGTCATGTGTGCACACACACATGCACTCTAACGTGACATGCCTGACCCAGCTGGGTTGATCAGCAAGGACAGGCTGACACCCTCGTATGCCAGGAATCAGTTCATTAAGGTAACAATAAAATGCAGTCGGACACAAGCATGCAGGTCAACAGAATCCCTCTGAATCCGGCTGGGTGTCCAGTTGACACCCTCATGGGCCAGCATTCAGTTCATTAGGGCACGTCTGAGCCAAACGGGGTTAATCAGCCTGTACAAGCTGATCCCCTTCTGTGTTTCAAACTCAGCATGTCCCAATCTTTTGCCCTAACTGTCCTAGTAGTGGTAGCCTCTTGAGCAGACCCCACAGTATTTCTGGGCTTCACAGGGATCTTTGGCTTAGGTAAAAGAAGTGTTGCTGCAGAGCAAGTGGGGAAGGAAAGTAGAGAAGGAAACATACACCTGGTTACTACCAGTTTGATTATAAAAGTTATTTATTGCTAAGTATACGAAATGTATAATGGTACTAGTAATAATAGACATGCAAGGGAAAACAATCAAAACAATTACAATACTACCCTGGTTTCACTAAGTATTTGGGGAAACTTAGCTCAAGCTTAACTAATACAATTCAGGTTCAGAAATCTATGAACCTAGAGAAAAAAGAGAAAAGAGAGAGAGAGCGAGAGCTGGGGTCTCACCAGTCCAAGGCACTCGGGTTGCAACGCTGACAGGTAAAGTTCTTAGCACAATCCTTGAAGGGAGACGATCTGTTTCTTCCAGCTTCTTGGGAACAACAGCGGATGGTGTCAGAGAGGTTTCTTTTTAAGTGCACAGGTTGCTGCTTTTACAGATTTTTATACCCTCAGTTCAGCTTCTTCAAAGCATTCTTTTAATAGTGTAAATAATTGTCTTTTCTATTGACAAGGGGTTACCTGGTTTGGAACATCTCAAGAAACTGATCAATAACCAGGAAAAACATAAGGTTAAGGAGTAACCAGACACTTAGGAACCAGCTTGAAATTCTTATGGATAGCAGATATACTGGATGGGATACCTCATTGTTTCTTTAGAAACAATGGATAGCTTACAGCATCAGGGTTTTGTATTTTTACCTGTTGTGAATAGGCCTCAGCTTATCATGACTTTTCCAGATCTTGCTAAAAGGGTTTGATTACTTCGAGTGTTCATAAACTTTGTGGGGACGACTTTCACCAGTCATCCCAGGAAAAGTATGACAGCATTTGTGGTCAGGGCTCCAATGGGCTGGACGCTGTGATGAATCTTTTACCATTGTGCAAATGTTTCCCATACCTCCTCTGACTTGCCTCAGCATTCCCTAACCTGGCAACCGAGTTTTAGTTGATCAAGTTTAAATAGGCCTCCCATAGTAGAACTGGGGAATGTACGGCCCGAGATGCCTATTAAACTTTACTTCTGCTTAGATGGGGGGGAAGGTCCTTTGTAAATCCAGATTAGAATTGGTCTGATAAATGCTGAGTTGGGTGTGTATAAATGTGGGTTGGTTAACATTTGGAGCACAGATTCCCCATCATGCAGTGCTCCTCTGCTTCTCTGATGCCAGAATTCACTGCGGTCTTTGCTTCAGGCTTTCTGTTCTCCATCTCCCATTTAAATGAGTTGTCATCTGGTTCCATCTCAGATCCAAATGAGACCTCGGGCAGTTGCTCCCTTATCTGGAGGGCTTTAGGTGCGTCTCCCACTGCATCTTCATTGTCTTTCATAATCAGTTCTTGTTTAAGAGAGGGAATTCTTTGCGAGTCAGACAGGCTGCGTCCTGTGCCAGGGTTCTCCAAGAACACGGAGCTGAGAGGTAACAATATTCATACTTTTTAGGTCTTTTTCAAGTCTTAGCCATCTCACTGTTTCAAGTCCCCTAAGCCTATAGAAAATGCCAATGATCAGCAGACCCCCTAGAGAAGTAACCTGGAGCTGAACAAAAGAAAGAAGCTGTCACCCATTATGCAGATGGAAAACTGAGGCACAGGCAAAGTGATTTATCCAAGGTCACATAGGAAAGTCCATGGCACAGCAGGGATTCAAGCTGAGGTCTCCCAAGTCCATGTTTAGTACTAAAAAAAACCCCTATGTTCCCTTTCTTGTCCTGGAAAGTATAGAAGGAAGCAATGACTGTAATGAGGAGCAGGTGCTGAAGCTGGTGGTGTGACTGAGAAGCAACCAGGGTTTGGGCTTCATGCCGTGCCCTCTTAGAGGCATTTGTCAAACTATTGGGGGTGTTAGCCTTGCCCTGTTCTTTCCGTTCTTTCCCACCAAGTTGCATACTATTTTACTCTAGAAATAGCCATTGTACTGCCTGGGATAGCACTGCAGGTGGGGGGAGGAGCACAGGTCAGTGATAGTGATTGAGTTCAGGCATAGAGAGAATTTAATCCAGCCTCTGGCTGAATAGATCAGTCCAGCTTTTAGGGGGACAAAATCCCTGAATTTAGGTCAGTGAATCCAGTCTGTAAAGGAACAAAATTAAAATTCCAAGTGTCTGTCCTGAGCATTTCTTCTTTGTAATTGGAGCACCTCAGTGTAGTTGCACCTTGAAGGTGATGGAGCTGGTGCCATCTGGCCTGTAATGATTTAAAAGTCGTATGCTTGCAGGGTTATTTGGGAGGCAACGGGAAGTTTGGAGTGTTCCCCATGTCTTTGCAACAAGCTTTAAAAAAAGCTACGTGAAGATGCGTAGCAAGCCTCTGTGAGCCAGCTCACTGCGGTCTCCCATCACGGCCGTTCTTAACGGGGTGTGCTCTAGTGTCAGACTTCTCTGTTTCCAGTTTACTGGAGATGCAGTTATTAAAAAAGGCATCTCCTTATTTCCAGGGCCCTGTGCACTCTGCACTGGGAAGGATGTCCTGTCTTAGCTGCTGATGGGGTGGGAGATTGAGGTTCTCAGATAGAACTGGGATGCCTATGATGCATATGAGGGAGTGCTGCCCATCAGACTAGGGGTACTGAGTAATCCTGCCTTTTGTCTCGGGGCATAACGTCCCCATAGGAAAATATCACCAGTTCTGCAGAGGTGTTAAGAAGCTTCTCCTTTTCTGTGGATTGGGATTACAGTAATGGAAATTATGGTGCACGGATTCTGTCCAGAGTCCAACCATAACCCTGAGAGTTTTACTAAACTGATCATCAGCATAATAGTTTGTGTTGGCTTTGAACTTGCTATCATTAGACTTCAGCATCATTACTTTGCTGAAGTGGATAAGGGGAGCTTCTATTTGCCCTGACAACTGTCATTTCTGTTTGGCAGATTTATAGCCCTGCTTCCACTGCATTATGGATTAGGATTTTAAATACTACTGTATTTACTTGAATATAAGCTGACTTTAAATATAAGATAACCCCTTAATAATTTGATTCTATATATGGAAACATTATAATTTTGCTATAATTGTCGAGGTATAGAATCTAATTATTGGAAGTTTGCCTTGAATTTGTTCCTCTCCTAGTACTGCCACAGGGAACATAAATCTGAGGGGTCTGATTAGCCCCCATACCCTCTACCCCCCCCACTTCCTGTCAGACTTTGCCCTCCTTAAGCATGTGGAAATGAGGGCAAATTTGAAAACACTGATCTGAAATAAACATAAATAAACCCATAGACTTAGCTCATCCAGACCAGCTGCATTTTATGTTGGTTTTTTTTTTAAACTGCTGCAAGTTTTAACACAGGTGCTCCATAAATATGCTTTTAAAGCAGCACTTCTGTACGCACTTACAATTAATACGAACTGTGCATCATATTAATCCCAAGCCAAAAGGTTCATGATTTACCATATAGTTCTTTGGGCTGGTGCTCAGCAGAGTCGACAGCATTTCATGCTGTAGCAACCCCAGCGCTCAGCACTGCTCAGGATATGTATGTATGCCACATACTGCCCCACAACCTACAAAGGATCCATGTGCTAATTAGTCCCCCACTCATGGCTGGAACTAGGTGTTCTTATCATGTGTCCTGGGGTCCTCCAAAAATGTATATGCAGATAAGGTGCAGGGCAGGAATTGAGAAATTGAGGAATGGAGAAAGTTCATAGCAGGGCAAAAGTGAAGAGAAAGATTGATTATAGTTCAAATGTACATAGCTTTACTAAAGGCAGCAGACTTGGACATATTTTTCTATCCATCTGCCAAAGGGTAATGTCAACAGAGAGAGTAAAGGACAAATATGCTATCTGGACAGGGTCTTGGAGGCCACAAGTAGTGTTACAAGCAGGTGGGGTGTTGCACCTCCCATCATTGATCCAGATCGGGGTACACTAGGGTTTTATAATATAACGCAGGCTACCAAAAGAATGCAGCAAATGCTGGAAGTTAGGAAACCTGCCCGTGAACTGTCCCCTCATGGTGTGCTACCATCTTCATGGTAAGGGACAAATAACAACAAAAAGGCAGGGGTAGCAATTCTTCAAGAACCCAGAGCTGAGAGCAAAGCAGATAGAAGAAATCATCAGTGGCAGATTGCAATGAATGATGCAATCAGTTGGTGGAACAGAATTAGAAAATTTCAATGTATATGCACCACTGGAGAGGGAAGGAAGGGATGTGCTATGTGGAAAGCTAGAGATTTATATAGTTGGAGGGACACTGTGCATAACAGTGGTTGATTCCAATTGTGTAATCAAAGTGGGCGACAACAGGGGAAAGAGGAAATGGAGCTTTAGATAGCTCATCCCAGACTGTTAACAAATGATGAAAGAAAAGTTGCTAAGCAATGTGTGGGCAGGGGAGAAAATTGTCACTAGAACAGACCCCAGTGGAAAGAAACAATCAAGAATTGATTTTGTGCTTGTATCAAAAGAAATAGGGGTAAAGAAGAAAGAAACTGTACATGTGGCTTTTAGTGATCACCAGATGCTGAAGGTGGAAATAAGTCTTGGTAAAAGCCCCATGAGAGGGAATTGACTGCGCAAGTTAAATATGCGGCTGTTACACTTGACCTATCTCTTCATCTTGTACACGATACAGTAGAATCAGGTGGGTGGCTTACTGGCTTAGGGACTGCAACCAGAGAGTGGTGGTGTGTGGGTCATTCTTGCCCTGGAAGGAGGTGGGCAGTGGGGTCCTGCAGGGTTCGGTCCTTGGACCGGTGTTATTTAATATCTTCATCAGCGATTTGGACAAAGGTGTGGAGAGCACCCTCTCCAAGTTCGCGGATGATACCAAGTTATGGGGCAAAGTTAATACACCGGAGGGCAGGGAGCAGATACAGGCCAACCTAGACAGGTTAGATCAATGGTCTGAGTGACAACAAAGATAAATGCAAGGTACTCCACCTACGGAGGAGGAATCCCCAGCACACCTACAGGTTGGGGGATGACCTCCTCAGCAGCTCAGAGGCTGAGAGAGATCTTGGAGTCATAGTTGACTCCAAGATGTTACACTGCCAGCTTATGTTTGAGGCCATCAACAAAGCCAATCGCACCTAGTCATGTATTAGCAGATGCATAACCAACAGATCGAGGGAGGTGATGCTCCCCCTCTGTGCTGTGTTAGTCAAGCTGCAGTTGGAGTACTGTGTCCAGTTCTGGGTGCCACACTTCAAGAGGGACACGGAGAATCTGGAGAGGGTTCAGAGGGCCGCTCACATGATTAGTGGTCTCCATGAAAGACCCTACGAGGAGAGGTTGAGAGAGCTGGGGGTGACCTTGTAGCCACCTATACATTTATCAGAGGAAAACAGCAGGGAATTGGGGATGCGCTGTTTACCAGAGCACCCCAGGGAGTAAGTAGGAATAATGGGTGCAAACTAGTGGAGAGTAGATTTAAGTTAGACATTAGAAAGAAATTTTTTACAATAAGGGTGGCCAGAGTCTGGACTGGGCTTCCAACAGGGGTGGTGCTGTCACCTAACTTGGAGGTCTTGAAGAGGAGGCTTGACAGTCACCTGGCTGGGGTCATCTGACCTCAGTCCTCTTTCCTGCCAGGGGCAGGGGGTCGGACATGATGATTCATTGGGTCCCTTCTGACTCTATAATCTGTGAATGGTGGTTAATGGTAAAGAAGAGAATGAGAGAATTATTTGGGAAGGAAGGCTGAAGATGAGCAGGGAAAAGAATGAAAGAGCTAAAAGAGCTACAAAGAAAGATGAGCTGATAAAGAAAGCCATAGAAGGAATATGGGTATGAGAAGAGCTAAAAGAAACAAGGCAAGAGTTAGAAAGCTGGGAGGGCATGGGGAGGGGGTGCACATGTACCCCCTTGGAGTTGCTCAGGGCGGGGCAGGCTACAGCCAGGGCTGCTCAGCGCTCTTCTCAGTGGGGGCTGGGCTTGGAGCGGGTGCTGGCAGCACTGGGAGGATGCTGCATCCACCCCAAACTTCACAGCTGCTCCACTCCCAGTGCAGCTGCCACCATCCACCCAGTGCAGCCTCAGCTCTTCCTGGCATGTGGGTGAAGTTGGGGCGTTAAGCTGGGGTTGCGCTGGGCTGCTAGCAGCGAAAGCGCTGGGAGCAGAGTGGCGGTGAAATTTGGGGTGGATGCAGCATCTTCCCAGCACTACCGGCACCTGCTCCAAAACAAGCCCCCACCAAGAAGAGCCCCACGCAGCCCGCCTGCTGTGCACAAATCCAGGGAGCCCCACCCTCCCAGGGTGCAAGCAGTAGTGGGAGCTGCCCCCCTGCCCAGGAGCAGCAGCTCCACCTGCCCCCCCGCCCCACCTGGGCAGTGCCTGCACCTGCCCCCTCTCTCACTGCAGCGGGTATTGATTTGCCCCTTCCCTCCCCCCTTCCCTTCCACCTCACCAGACTTACCAGCTGGAGGCAACTCTCCATGATGTTAACTGTGCTTCTCACTGCCGGAGTGCTGCAGTGTGGCTGTGTGCAGCACGGGCATTTATCAGCCAAACTTGCATGGTCAGGGGGCAGCAGGGCAGGCCCTATGAAGAGAGGCTATGGGACCTGAACCTGTTCAGCCTCCACAAGAGAAGGCTGGAGGGGATCTGGCGGCCATCTACAAACTGGCCAAGGGGGACCAGCAGGCAATGAGAGAGTCCTTGTTCCCCCAAGCTCTACTGGGAGTAACAAGGAATAACAGCCATAAGTTGACTGAATAAATTCAGGCTAGCTATCAGGAGGCACTACTTCACTGTCAGGGCAGCTAGGATCTGGAGCCAACTTCCAAGGGAAGTGGTGCTTGCTCCTACCCTGGGGGTCTTCAAAAGGAGGCTAGATAATCACCTAGCCGGGGTTGTTTGACCCCAGCACTCTTTCCTGCCCATGGCAGGGGGTCGGACTTGATGATCTGCTCAGGTCCCTTCCGACCCTACCAGCTATGAAATTATGAGACTATGAAATGATCAGCCCCATCAGGCTGATATCCAGTACAGCCAGTTTTCTTTGTATTGGTACTGATCCAATATCAGACTGATTAGAGGTGCACCTCTAATTTTGGCCAGAGTGAAGGTACCAAAAGGAGAACTTAAAGTAGCAGGGGGAGGTGGTGCCTGGGTGGAAAAGCGGGAAGAGAGAGACTTTGGAGGCAACAAGATTTTATGCAGAGCTTTACCAGAAGAAGTATATAGGAAGAAGTTGAAGGATTTCTTAGAAGAGATTGAAAATAAAGTAAGGAGAAAGCAAAAAAGATGGAAGAAAAGACGTGCTTAAAGGAAGTGGAAAAGAGTTTAAAAACCTTTTAAAAGAGGGAAATCACCAGGAGCAGATGGATTACTTATGAAATGCTACAAGAAATTTTGGGCACGGGTAGGGAAAGAGAGAATGGAAACGTGGAAACAGGGGAGGCAGGGAAAGATTTTAGAAGAGGCTTTGTGACCTTCCTCTTCAAGAAAGGGGAGAAAACTCCTGAAAACCTGGGGACTGATTACATCCCTTAATATGGTCTATAAGTTAATAGCCAAGATGCTGGCTTTCAGGATGAGGAAGAAACCTCAAGAAGATACGATACTGCACATATTAGTCCTTGTGTATTGTCAGGCAGAAGGCTCTCTGAAGTAATCAGAGATAGTGTCCCACATCCAAGAAAGGAAAACAAACACGGTTATAGCAAACCTAGATTTAGAAAAAGTATATGACAGAATTGCCCATGATTACATATTTGAGGTGCTAGGAGAAATGTATATGTTGGATAAGGTTATTGTATAGAGAAGCAGAAAGTCAAGTCCACATTAATGGGCATCTGAACAGGGCCTTTAAAATCCAAATATGGGTGAGGCAAAGGTGCCCCCTGTTGCCAGTACTATTTTGTGTGGCATGGAACCATTAGCACAAAGAATAAAAAAAGACAGGGTCATAAGTTGAATAAAGATACTGGGAGTGGGAGAGGTAAAATGCATGGATGATGTAAATGCAGTAGTTGGGGACAGACTTTCAATGGAAATGGTGCTAAAGCGTATATCAGAGTATGGAGAGAAAACACAGGGGCTAGGCTAAATAGATCAAAAAGCACCATAAAGGGAGTGGGGAATTGGAGGGATTTGGAGAAGCTGGCCCTTCAAATGAGAGAGAGAAAATCAGAGTGCTAGGGATCCTAATGCACACTGAAGGGAAGGGCAATACAAACCATACAACATGGGATGAGGTGACAGCAAGGCTAAAGCAAAGACTTTGGTTATGGTCTGGAAGGCTGCTGTCTTTTGCTGGAAAAGTGGTGATGTTTAAGGCTGTGCTACTGCCGACTATTCTATATACAGGAATTGCATTTTCACTGATGTGGTGGCAGGTAGCAAAAGTGCAGAGGAAAATGTGTGTTCTTCTGGAATGCCAAAAGCAAAAGGTTGGAAAGAGCTGAGCTGTATGAAGTGAGAGAGATGAGTGGAAGAATGGAGGCTCCCAGACTTGGCATTGTTTGTCTATGTGAAATTTGTAAGTGCAATATGCAAGGCAGTAATGGAGGGTATGGGGGAAGCAGTGCTTATTAGACCTGTGCGAGTAGGCAGCTATTCAATCCAGCTTTGGATATGGCCACTTAAAGTTGCCAGTGATCTGATCTGGAGCTCCGGACTGGGCTCCCATTTTGATCCAGCTAAAGCAGCTCCGAAGCTTCGCCTCGGAGATCCGGCCATAGGGTATAATGGGGAATCAATGAAATATCTATAACTTTGTTGGTTTTTGTCTGATTTGGATGAAACTTGCAGGGGTGGTAGCCTCTGCTGACAGCATGAAGTCTGCCACATTTCAAGAAGATCGGTGCAGGGGTTTGGAGGGAACTGTACCCCAAATTCTTGAAAGCAGAACTCATGTCATGTGTGTGCGTTATGCCACAGGGGGTGAAAGCCCCTGCTGAGGCCATGAAGCCTGCCAAGTTTCAAGGTGATAGGTGCAAGGGTTTGGAGGGAACTGCACCTCAAGCTGCTGACAGGCAAAACTTGTGCCATAGATGACCCTGTGTGTGTTAAGGCACATTGGACTGAAAACTGCAGGGATGGTGGCCCCTGCTCAGGCCATGAAGCCTGCCAGCTGTCAAGAAGATAGGTGGAGGGAGAGTCTGGCTTCTGGGGCCCTGCACCTCTGGCTGCCGACAGGCAAAACTCGTGACATGGGTGCTTGTGCAACTGACTATCTCTGGCTTGGGGCAGTTGATTGTTTATATTGGTTATTTCCTCTCCTTAGTCTGTGGTTTTGTATGTGTTAAATGTTGCTTGTTAATGTAGCTAGGTACTGTGTATTGAGCTGGTCTCTGAGCAAATCCTGATTAATTGGTAACTGGTAACAGTAGCTTAGCAGCCAGGCCTGCAATAGTGTCTCCCCCCCCCCCCCCCCCCCCCCCCCCCCAAGACAGACACAGTTGCACAAGCACCCATGACACGAGTTTTGCCTGTCAGCAGCTAGGGATGCAGGGCCCCAGCACCCCCCAGCACCTTTCACCCTGCTGCGCCTTAACATGCAGAGTGTCACTCGTGTCATGAGTTTTGCCTGTCAGCAGCCAGAGGTGCAGGGACCCCAAAAGCCAGACTCTCCCTGCACCTAACATATCTTCTTGACAGCTGGCAGGCTTTATGGCCTGAAAAGGGGCCACCATCCCTGCAGTTTTCAGCCCAATGCGCCTTAACACACATAGGGTCACCCAGGGCACGAGTTTTGCCTGTCAGCAACTTGAGGTGCAGTTCCCTCCAAACCCCTGTACCTATCACATTGAAACTTGGCAGGCTTTGTGGCCTCAGCAGGGGTGACTATCCCTGCAGTTTTGACCCCCCTGTGGCTTAACACATACACATGACATGAGTTTTGCTTTCAAGAATTTGGGGTACACTTCCTCCAAACCCCTGTACCAATCTTCTTGAAATGTGGCAAGCTTCATGCTCTCAGCAGAGGCTACCATCCCTGCAAGTTTCATCCAAATCAGACAAAAAACAACAGACTTATAGATTTAGATTTCATAGACATTAGAGCTGGAAGGGACCTCGGAAGATCATCGAGTCCAGCCCCCTGCCCAAAGGGCAGGAAGTCAGCTGGGGTCATAGGATCCCAGCAAGATAAGTATCCAGTTTGCTCTTGAAGGTGTTCAGTGTAGGCGCTTGAAACCACCTCCGGCAGCAGGCTGTTCCAGACCTTGGGGGCTCGGACAGTAAAGAAATTCCTCCTTATGTCCAGCCTGAAACGGTCTTGTAGTAGTTTGTGACCATTCGACCTAGTCGTCATCCCTTGGGGCGCTCTGGTGAACAAACGTTCCCCCAGATACTGGTGGTCACCCCTGATAAACTTGTAGGTGGCCATCAGATCACCCCTGAGCCTGCGCTTTTCCAGGCTAAAGAGCCCCAGGGCTCAGCCTGTCATCGTAGGGTCTGCTTCCCTGACCTCTGATCGTGCGCGTGGCTCTTCTCTGGACTCTCTCAAGCTTCTCCACATCCTTTTTGAATTGTGGAGCCCAAAACTGGACGCAGTACTCCAGCTGCAGCCTCACTAAGGCCGAGTACAAGGGGAGAATGACGTCCCGGGATTTGCTTGAGAAGCATCTATGGATGCAAGCCAGCATTTTGGTCGCTTTACTAGCCACAGCATCGCACTGCAGGCTCATGTTCATCTTGTGGTCAATGATGACCCCCAAGTCTCTTTCTTCCTTAGTGCTAGCCAACATAGCACTGCCGAGCCTATAAGGATGCTGCGGGTTTTTCTTCCCAAGGTGGAGAACCTTGCATTTATCGGCGTTGAACACCATCAGATTCTTGTCCGCCCACTTGCTGAGCCTGTCCAGGTCAGCCTGGATCACCCACCTGTCTTCTGGTGTGGATGCTTTGCCCCAAAGTTTAGATATTTCATTGATTCCCCATTATACCCTATGGCCAGATCTCCGAAGCGGCTCTGAAGCTTTTCTGAAGTGGTTCGGAAGCTCTGACCCACTTCGGAGAGCCTAATGAAGCCAGCACTTCAATCCAGACATGCTGCTTTGGATGCCGAAGCATCTGGAGCTTCTCCAGATTCAAAGCACAGTGCGAAGCCTCACATAGCCCTAGTGTTTATCACTGGAGGAGAAACCAGGTACAGGCTGACCTAGACAGGTTAGGGAAGTAGGCAGAGTGCAACAGGATACAATTCAATAAGGACAAGTGCAAGGTGCTACATCTAGGGAGAAAGAACTGCCATCATACCTATAGGCTGGGGGGCGACCTTCTCAGCACCACTGAGGCAGAAAGGGATCTTGGAATCACTGTTGACTCCAGGATGAACGTGAGTCATCAATGTGATGAAGTAGTCGGCAGAGCCAATCACACCTTGTCGTGCATCCATAGGTGCTTCACAAACAGGTCCAGGGAGGTGATTCTCCTTCTTTACGCAGCACTTTACGCAGCTGGAGCACTGTGTCCAGTTCTGGATGCCGTAGTTCAAGCTGGATGAGGACAACCTGGAGAGGGTCCAAAGAAGAGCCACTCGTCTGATTGGAGGCCTGCAGGGAAGGCCCTCCGAGGAAAGGCTAAGGGACCGTAACCTCTTCAGCCTCTTCAAGAGAAGGCTGAGAGAGGACCTTGTGGTAGCATATAAATTCATAAGGGGAGAGCAACATGAAGTAGGCGACGATCTGTTCACCAGGGCACCCCCTGGAGCAACAAGGAACAATGGCCGTAAGCTCTTGGAGAGTAGGTTTAGACTGGACATTAGTAAAAAGTTCTTCATGGTCTGAGTTGCCAGGGTCTGGAATGGGCTTCCAAGGGGGGTGGTGCTCGCCCCATCCTTGGGGGTCTTCAAGAGGAGACTGGACAGGCACCTGGCTGGGATCACATGACCCCAGGTTTGGTGACCCTTTTCTTTTCTGCCAGGGGCAGGGGTTGGACTGGATGGCCCACTGAGGTTCCTTCTGACCCTAGAATCTGTGAGTCACCTGACTTCATGCAGCTGCAATTTTAAGGAAATGGAGAGCATATCAGACCTTTTTGAAGAGTCCATGGGCATGGCAGCCACCAATTCATTACATCAGGATGGAAGGATTCATACACAGGTATAAAATAGGGAAGGTAGGGCTGGATGGATAATAAGAAATTGATGAAAGTGGTAAGGAAGAGAGACATGATGGAGCCCATGGGAAACTTCACAGACAGACAAGTGAAGAAGGTGTGAGAAGCAGAGGTGGTTGAAAAATTAATTTTTTTAGGGGAACATGCTGACCTTGTGTGGATAGTTATAGGAAATATCTTGCTGGTAAGAGAAGTGCAACACAGACAGGACTTGATGAGCTCATCAAGGTGCCCAAGAAAGAGATGTGGGGAAGAAGAAACAGTGGGACGCGTTTTGGAAGTGTGCATATGCAAAGGTGGTATGGGAAAGTGTCCGCCACTGAGTGTTACCAAAATAAACCTGTCATTAGCATGGGAGATAGTACTATATATCAAAGGGACTAGAGGAAACATTATTAAGGACTTCATTAGCATGTGTTAAAACTAGTTTATGGAAAGTAAGAAACCTCTGGGTGCTTAAGTTGGCTTTCTTTGAAAGAGAGAGCCTGAAGCTGGGGCTGCATGAACTGAAATACTGCTACATCAATTGGAACAAAGAGGACACAGAAGAAGTGGAGGCCTTTGATACCGTCTCCCACAGCATTCTCACAGGCAAGCTAAGGAAGTATGGGCTGGATGAACGTATTAGACTCCGACTCCATGTGGCACCCAGCAACTAGGGAGACTATGATCCAATCACTCGTGGATCCTGTTACTCATTAGCCAGAGCAAGCAGAGCAAACAGAAGAACACATTGCTCGCAACAGCTTTATTTAGAATGGAGACAGCTTCAGGCAAGCTCCTTCACAGACATGCAGCCCGTGAAACAGACAAATGTTGAACTGACCCAAACCAAAGCATTTTGACTCACTTTAGCAAACCTAAATCTTTCAATGTGACCCAGAACAAAATGGGTTTGTTTTTCCCAATGGAAAATCAAACATTTCAGTAAAATGGGGTTTTCCTGTACAGACCGCACTTTCACTGAGAGAGAGTTTCCCTTGACTCGGGTAATGGGTGGAAGAGAAGTGGCCTTGGTAGTAGCTCCCAAGGGGTAAGAGTTGTTCCATTCCTTGCCAAACCACTTAGTGGTCTCAAGCAATTAATCCTGGCTGTCCTGAGGGATTTTCTGGAATCCTTTGTGACTCAGTTAAAGAGAAGCCCCCAAGAAGGCAGTGAAACATTGAGACTGATGGTGTTGCCCCTTTCTCAGCTGATGACAGCCCATCAGCCTACCTGTCCGTTTATATTCAGCTGTGAAGTTGTGAACTGCATTTTCTACTTCAAGCTTGTTGCATGCAGGTCTAAATTTGTCTATGACATTCTCACAGGATTAGAAAGGAAGAGTTGTATAATGCTTGTTAAATAAGCGCCTCCAAGTCTTGGCGCTGGCTATCTTGGGACCATTTGAAACTATCCCATGGGAAATGCAAATTAGTTGGTTAAATACGCATATGATGGCATACAGAATTATTCCAGAATTGTTAGCTAATATCTGCAGTTAACCCTTTTGGCAGTGAACTGTTCTTTACTTGTTGATATATCTAGCACCAAAAAGAGACTGCAGGATCTTATCTTGGGATAAAATCAGTGCAGAAACTAATGGAAACAATCTCTTGTATTACAGAATAGCTTAAGTAGATTGCAACCCAAATTTTCAGTTTGTGGCTTTTGGGAACTTGGCATAACATTCAGATTTCAGCATTCCCATGAAGATGTAATTGCACAAAGTACCTGGGCTTTGCTGGGTAGCTTTTCTAATAGTCCAAGTGCTGCATGTGTGTGTGCTGGGGGCAGAGGAAGGTCACTGTTTAAAAGGTTCAGGGACAATATTGGAAGGAGTTCCTGATTGGGTGTTGTGGGCTGGAGCATTAAATTCTCCTCATGTTGACTGGAAATCTGGCCTTGCCTGCAGACGAGACACAAATATGACTTAGTTTTTCAGCTAGCTTTTGACTCCTTTTCCTAAAATACTAGTACATCTAGAGCCCTTTTTCCTCTTCCCTCAGCAATAAGCTTCCTGATTCAATGGATTTTTTTTCTTTTTCCAAAAAACAAAAAAAAAAAAAATATTTTTGGGTTAAGACGGCTTGTAAAGTTTGAGCCAAAGACAGTCTACAAGCAAGTGAAAACCAAGGGATAAATCTGAGACGGGGTATTTGGAATAAGAGTGATTGTTCTGCAGATTCCTAAGGAAAGCCTCTCTGAAAATGGAGGGCCACAGCTGAAATCCTGCAAAGTCAGACTCTGGCCAAACCTACCATTCAGCTGCTGTGTTCTGAATCCTGTGTGCACTTGCTACCTCTACCAGATATGCATGATGGCATGTCACTGTAAATGAGTTTAAATTAACATGCACAATGACCATATCTGCCATGCAAGTTGCCATCAAATTACTTTGCAAGAGTTGATCCCAAAGTCTCTCAAACAAGTAGCTGAGTCATTTGTGCTCTTCTGTTGTCCCATTTACCTTTTGAAGTCCCATCCCAAACAGTCTGTGCCTCCATGCAGAGAGAAGTTTCCAAAAAGAGAAGTACCTTCTGGTGAAGGGGGAGAGAAATTGTTCCTCCTCATCCCAAATAACCCACAAATACAAGAAACTGTAGGAGAGAGACGAGACAGCCCTCTGACAGTATGGGAGTAACATGAAAGGCTGGTTAGAAAATTAATCTGCACGAAGGGAAACCAGGTGTGTGCTTGGCACATATTCCCTTTGCACATACAGGCAGTCCTCAATTTATGACTGGTCGAGTTACAACAAACGTCACTTAGGACCTTTGTAAATTACAACAGTGTTTCAGGGTTCTGATGGGGTTTCAACTTTACAAACCTAGAGGCAGCTGCTTCCAGCTGGTAAGTCTGTTGTGGTGGCATGGGGGGGGCGCAGATCAATGCCCCTGCAGTGAGGGAGGGATTGGGGCTGAGGCTGGTACAGGGGCTGCCCGGAGGGAGGAGGGCATGGGGTAGGGGGCAGAGGGGGAGGCACGTGCACAGGGTGGATCTGCGCGGGGTGGGAGGGGCTAGGGCTGCACTGGGTAGCACTCTGGGCCAGTGGCAGAAGGTGCTGGGAGCAGGGCTTATGCCCTCCTGCCACTCACCCAGTACGGGCGGGGCAAAGTCGCATTGCCTCCAGACAAGTGGCACATAGTGGCCGGAGCCACCCCAGCCTCCCTGTGCCTCCTGGCCCTACCCGCCCTGGCTATGGGAGCAGCAGCAGGGAATGGGGGGGGGAGGGTGTGCCTCCAGATCTGCCCCCCATGCTCTGCTGCTGCTCACCCAGCCAGGGTGTGGCATGGCAAAGCCATGGCTCATTGGGGAGGCTGGGGCAACTCTGGCTGCTATGCACCACTTGTCCATAGGTAATGCAGCGGCTCTACCCCACCCCAGCTGGGCGAGTGGCAGAAGGGCATAGCCCCCGTTCCCAATGCCTTCCGCCACCTGGCCAGAGCACAACCCAATGCAGCCCTGGGGGCACACGCACCCCCCCCATGCCCTCCCAGACCAGAGGTGCACAGCAGTGAGAGCCACTGGATATGCCACCAGACGAGTAGCTCCCGGACTGGCGGCCTGCCCCTTCCCTGTGCCCTAGCATGGTAAAGGAACCAAGCCCCCATTTATAACATTGTTCCTATGGGAAAATTGGTTCTGAGTTGCAGTGTTTCAACTTAAGATCTGGTTGTTGGGAACCAACTGCATTGTAAGTCCGAGGACTGCCTGTATTCCCTTACTTTAAGCTTCTCTCCAGTGCTGAAGCAATGGCATTTACTTTACTCAGCAATGAGAGCCATGCTGTTACCTGCCCCTTGTGTCAACATGTTTTACCCCATACAAGAATTTGAGATGGTTTTATGAATCCATTCCCTGCCACTGAGTACAGCCCCCTCTAGGGTAGAAAGCAGGTAGCTTTTAATAATGTACAGTAATATAGTCTTGTTAAGGAGAAATAAAACTTGGCTAGGGACAGACATTCAAAAAGTCTGAGCCTGAGTTGATTCAATCTTTGCAGGTTAGTCTAACCTGGCTAGGCTGAACTGGTTTGTAACTGTGCAGACATCCCCTCTGGACTGAAGAAATGCAGGCATTCATATGAACTGCTGAGCCTGCAGTGGCTCAGGCTAGAAGCTGGGGGGTGTTAGAGCAGCCCTCCCTTCCCTTCTGTAGTGCTGAGCTGTGGGGGTAGGGCATGGCCAGGCCCCGATAGTATGCTCTGATTAGGGAGGAGGTCGTGTTTCCCCCCCCCCCCCCCGGCTGTTGATAATGGAGCATTTACTTGTACAGCAGGGAGTTACACAGGGAGATGTTAGCAGTTATCATCCCCTCAAACTAAACAAGTTTTTCTCATTAGTTTAATCTGTTCTTAAACAGCTTTTTCCAAGGAAGGAACAGAGGGACATTACCAGCTAGCTGCTGATTAGCTCTAAAAAGCCCTAAACTGACACTGTCCTGTCTGCCTTTGTCCTGTCTCCCACAGCACAGACCATAGCCAGCATGTGGTCTGCTAGCTAGTACTGAGAGGTGTCTGTGTAAGGCAGAGGGGATGGGAGGATCCCTGCTTGAGCACGGAGTGCGTGTGTGTGTGGGTGGAGGGGGGGGCAGAGGGAAGCCAGGCAATCCCTGCTGTACCTGTAGTCTCTGCTGGAGCAGAGGGGCGGGGCTAGGCCAGGCTGGGCCAGAGAGCAGAGCCCCACCCAGAGTTGCAAAGCATTTGGGATGCTGGAGGACTCTGGTTTAAATTAAACCAGGAAGGGCTCTGGGACAGACATTGCATAAAGTAGTTTGACCCAAATCAGTAAAGTCTGATACTACATTCAACCAGGTTTATCTCAAACTGGTTTCAGCTGTTTTCAGACTGGTTTATGTCCACTGAACATTTGCTCTGTTACAGGTTTAAGCTAGCTTCTGATCACTTAAACCAGTTTATGTGTAATGTCTGTCCCTAGCCCTTCTCATTCTGCAGAAACAGGCATTCTGGAACAGATCTGCCTCTCTCTCCAGAGCCTCCTGTTTCTAAAAAGGTTGACTTTTCCTGTTCCATACAGACACAAGTATTTTTAATATGAGCTGCTTATCAAAGGAAAAGAGGTAGCCAGAGGTGTTCTAGTTCCCCTTTTAACTTGCTTTGCTCTCTTATTGCTCACTTTCCTATTGTCATGCTCCTGTTATAAATTATTTTGTTCTCTTATTGTAAACTGCCCTGAGCCTTTCTTGGGAACAGCAGCATATAAATTGCAAGCATAAATAGATAAACAAGTAAATAAATGTTGTCAGTATTTGACTAGGAGAGTGGTAAGATTAGATACAAGTAATAGATTCTGCTGAAATCGTGCCTAACCTGAGCATCTCCTCACACTCCAAATCTCACTGAATACAGGAGAATAAATCAGGCATACACTGTGCACCCAGAACCTTGGGGACTCCAAAAGCATCTTCTGTGCCAGCAGGACTTTGACTTCCCAGCCTCATTGCTCTGCTCTTAGCTTGCGGTTCATTCTCCAATAGTTTCAAGCTTATTTAAATCTTCATAATGAACCACTGCATCATGGGCCCTTAGGGCAGCCTCTAGTGCTGTGATTGTTTGTTGCTAAGTTGGGCAATGAGTGTGCAGATGGGGCATTAGTTGGAGAAAAGGAACTCTGCAGGAGATCTAATATCTTCTTCTCAGCCTCATTCCTGACAATAGTGTCAGGTGTCTAGAACTTGATTTCTGAATCTGACTCTGTTGATACGTCTGCCTCATTGTTGGACACCTGAGTGTGGCTGCTCTGTTCCATGGTATATTGTAGAGCTGTGCGAAATCTCACTGGGTGTTTCATTTCGAAGCTGCGGGTCTGTGCCAGACTCCTCCCGGGGGTGTGAGTCCCCAGATCTGTGCGTTGGATGAAAGGAAGCTGCCGCTGTCACCTGGGATTGGCAGCAGCAGCAATATTCCCCAGCACTGGGCACGGACTGTGCCCAGTGCCGGTCCCAGGCGGCAGCCTGAGCTTCCTGTCATCCAGCACAGATCCAGGGGCTTGCACCCCTGGGAGGAGTCTGGCACAGCCCCGCAGCCCTCCTGGGGTTGCGAGCCCCCAGATCTGTGCCCCAGATGAGAGGAGGCTGAGGCTGCCTCTCCCACAAGGGACTGGTGCCCCCCTCACTAGCCTTCCTGCTTGGCTATAGCCCCCCGCTCAGCCCGCACCTGGCTCCAGCCTCCCCATGTGCCCCCTGCCTGGCTGCGGCCCTCCCCCACCCCCCAGCTGTCCAGCAACAGCAGCCACACTCTTGGCCATGTGGCACAGCCTCCCTGCATGGTAGTGGGCAGCGCAGCTTGACCCCAGCCACCACATATCCGTGTGGCTTCTGCCACAGCACACAGCTGTAGCCCAGCTCAGTGTGGCACAGCATGGGGCCGTGTGCTTTTGGGCAGCGCTGGGCTGTCACCTGGGGCTGTGCACAGCTCACAGGGACTGCCAGCTGCACTGCCCTGGGTCCTGCATGCACAGAAGCGGTCTGGCTGGACAACACAGGACTCGTGCATCCAGGACCCACTGCCAGGGGTGTAGCCGGTAGTCCCCGTGAGTGGAGCATAGCCCCTGGTGACAGCCCAGAGATGCTCGAAAGCACACGGCCCCATGCCTCACCAAGATGGGCTTTAGCAGTGCGCTGTGGCAGAGGCCACATGGATACCTGGCAGTTGGGGTCGAGCCACGCTGCCCCTCACCATGCAGGGGGGCTGTGCCATGAGGCCAAGAGCACAGCTGCTGTTGCTGGAAAGCTGCGGGGGGTCTGAAGTCAGGTGGCGGGGTGAGTGAGGAGGCTGCAGTCAGGCGGCGGGGGGGGGGGGGGCCACAGCCCAACGGGGAGCTTGCAGGTGGGCCATAGCTGGCCGCTGCAGTGGTGAGCAGGCCACAGCCAGCTGTGGGCCGAGTGGGGTGGCTGAAGCCAGGCATGGGCCAAGCGGGGGGCTGTAGCCAAGCAGGGAGGCGAGCGGGGGACATCAGTCCCTGGTGGGAGCAGTAGTCTGAACCTCCTCTCATCCGGGGCACAGATCTGGGGGCTTGCACCCCCAGAAGGTCTGCCGGACTGTGTTGGACTCCTCCCAGGGGTGCAAGCCCCCGGATCTGCACCAGATGAGAGGGGGCTCAGGCTGCAGCAGCAATCTTGTCTGGTGCTCGGCGCAGCCCATGCCCTGCGCCAGTCCCTGATGGGAGAGGCAACCTGAGCCTCCTCTCATCCAGGGTGCAGATCTGGGGGCTCGCACCCCCAGGAGGTTTGACAGGCTGTGCGAGACTCTTCTCAGGGGTGTAAGCCCCTGGATCCATGCCGGATGAGAGGAGGCTCAGGTGGCAGCTGTAATTTTCTCCAATGGGAAAATACCTAATCCTCCAGCAGTGTTGCAATTTTCTCCAATGCTGGATGCGCCCAGCACTGCTCCCAGACAACAGCCTCCTCTCATCTGGTGCACAGATCCAGGGGCCCACACCCCCAGGAGGAGTCTGGCACAGCTCTGCGGCCCTCCCAGGCATGTGAGCCCCCAAATCTGCGCTCCAGATGAGAGGAGGCTGCTGCTGGCAAGTGTCAGGACTTTTGCTTTGAACAGTTTGAGGTGCAGTTTCCCAGAAACCCCTGTACCTATTTCCTTGAAACTTGGCAGGCTTCATGCCCTCAGAAGGGACTACCATTGCTTCAGTTTACATCTGAATTGGGCAAGAAATGACAACATTTTAGATGTTTTCATGATTCCCCATTATAGCCTATGGGTGCAACGTCGAAATTCAGCGAAACATTTGACTAAATGAAACAGTGTCCCTTCAAAACGCTGAAACAGACGTTGAAATACAGCTATGGTGTTTCGCACAGCACTAGTATGTTGCAGTTTCCCTGCTTCAGTTCATGTAAACAGTGAGCAGTCATTGGAGCAAAAACCTTAGTGTGCTTCAGAAAGCAAAAGGAATTATGGAACTGGGCTTGTGGGGGCGCGTCTCAAGCACTTTCTCCTGATGCCTTGCTTGGGCTCCTAAGCATTAAACACTCGTTTTCTGTGGGGGAAATGGGGCCCTGTGGGTGAGGCCTGGCATGCATATGGTGCATATATTTTCTTGGGTTAAGTGCTTTTTAGATTAACAGACCTTACATCAACCCCATCTCGTCTTGCAGCAAAGCAAAGCAAGCCTTTGCACAATTAAGCACCAAGCAGCTGGTTTCCCAGTTCTTTGGTAAGAAGCTTCTGGAAATGTAAGAATTGCTGGGGGGATGGGTGGACAAGAACATTGATGGATCTTATTAGGCCCCAATTCACATCTAGAACATGCTCTGAGGAAACTGGCATCAGTTGCACCTCTGCCATTACCCAGTATGGGGGGATGGCCACAAACCACATCCATGGAATCATCTGTTAATCCCAATTCTTGTGTTTTTTGGAGTACATCTGACTCATAGGCTAATGACACAGTTTGTAATAGAGCTAACGGGGGATGGAGGATTTCCAAGCTGACCAGGAGTTGAGTTTTGCCCACTCTCTACTTAATGTGGAGAATGTTGCACGGATATGAGACTGTGCTCCTAATTTGTTGGGCAGATCTCCAGTGCCGTGCCTTATACTGGCACAAACTAGAAACACAACCTTACAGGTCAAGGTAAATGTAGAAGACAGGTGTGTTCTCAGGCACCACAATAGCAAGTAAAGCCAATGCACATTTTTTTTATGTTAGTCCTAAGGAAAGAGGGGGCGAAGGCTATGCCAGTCTGACTAGCCTCGTACTTGGAAGAAGTTCTTGGGGAACATGGAATCAAAACTTGTGGTAGACGTGATATCTTTATTAGACCAACTAGTTTCTTGCAAAATAATTCTTTAATTGTAAGCTTTCAGGCACAAGCACCCTTCTTCAGGCATAGGAGAAAAGACTGTAAAAGTTCTCCTAGGTAGAAATGAAAGTTCATATTTCATAGGATAGTTAAAGGTGTGGTAAACTCTCCTGTTTGGAATGGTTCATTTTATGCAAGTTAAGCTCAGAGAAAAGTTGGAATAGTCTGTTTACCTCAAAGTTGTTTGGTGGCAAGCAGGATGTAGTCATTGGTGATGTGTAGGGGGTGCGTGTGGGTGCACATGCACCCCCTGAGATTGGTGGTGCACCCCTTGAGATTGGCCACCACAACTGTTGGCACCCGCTGGTGGTCGCCACTCGCCTCTTCCCCCCCCCCCCCCATCCCACCCCACCCCACCAGCCATGTCTGTGGGTGGTCACTGGTCAGCGCTCACCAGCCCCTACCCCCCGCTTGCCGCTGACACCGCCACTACCACCTGAGAGAGCTCCCTGCTTGCTGCTGCCACCTGCAGGTGGCAGCAGCGTGTCCCCCCCCCAGCCTTGGGAGGTATGCAACATTCATGGATGTAGTCATTTCCTTCTAGTTATGATGTTTCATATTTCACAGAAGAGTAAAAGGATTCTACTTATGAGAACTTTAACAGTCTTTTCTCCTGCCTGAAGAAGGGTGCTTGTGCTCAAAAGCTTGCAATTAAAGGTTTTTTAATGGGGGATGGGGGTGGGTTTTTTTTGTTTTTTGCAAAAATCTAGTTGGTCTAATAAAAGGTATCGCTTCTACCACAAGTTCTGATTCCTTTTGCCTCTAAACCAATACAGCTACAACCTGGATACCAGACACACTGGGGGACATGAGAAGACATCATCTGGCCCCATGAATTGTAGTCTTAATCTTGATGCCCCAAATGTCACCCAGCTGGAGTGTTAGACTATTCCTTCCAGTAAATAATCTTTCTTTTCTTATTTTGGTGCTTTGTGGGGGCATACATTATAAGTACTGTTTTTTTTAAGTGTGAGTATTTGTGTAGATAATAACACATGAAAATTGTACTTTAAACTACTTTGTGTACTTGGGTTATAAAATGTTTCTGCATAAATCATTTTGCCTTAGAAGAATAGTTATAGTAGCAGAATTGAAAGTAGAGCTGAGTGAAGCTTTCTGACATGGTAAATGTGTTGAAAAATGTGTTTTTGAGAGAAAAAGCTTTTAACAGATTACAGTTAGAGTTTGTCAACAAATTTCTGGCTAAAAATACAAAAAAAAATCATTATTTAATTCTGTGCTTTTTTTTGAAAATCAAAATATTTTATTTTGGAAATGTCAAAGCAATTGTTTTGCCATTTTTCAAAACAAGACTTGTTGAGTTTTAGGGTTTTTTTAAAGACATGTTTTTTGTTCAAAAATTAATCTTGGCTTAAAAACAAAAAGTTAAATAAAACATGGCCAAATAAAGCCAGTCTATTTTGCATTAGATCAAATGAAAAAAGTGTTTTATGTTTGGTTTTGGGGGATTTTTTTTTCCAACTGAACCAAAAAATGTATTACTTGCCCAGCTCTAATTGAGAGCTGCTGCCAAGCCTGTGTTACAGGGAAGGAAATGACCTAGAAGTGGAACTGACCATATCAGTACAACTGCAACCATGAAAGAATAAACTATTATTTCTCAGCTCTTTGAAGCACTATCTTGAACTTCCACGCTCTGTAAGAACTCGGCAGGTGCTGTGTTAACTCTGATTTAAATTTTGGTTGTGTTTGTTTGATTTTACCACTTCTGTTTTGACCCAGAGTTTAGTTACCTTAGTGAGGGCTTATGAGTCATTAGTCTTACTGAAAAGCTTAATTACTTTTAAGTTTCCTAACTGTTAATGTAATTTTTGAAAAGCAGTAGTGACTTATTTATCTTCTTTTAAATGGGGAGGGGGCTGAGGCAAAGGTAGTTTGGTAGTTGTGAACTGCTGGGCTCTGTTTTCAAATTGATGCTTGTATCCTTCGCATCTGGGCCCCCCACATATCTAAAGAATTTAGTCTTACTCAGGAGTGCTCATGCTGTTAGGGGATTATTGCATTTTTTGGTTCATTTCAGTGTTTCTGTTGGAACCAGGAGTCTAAGATCAAGCATTCCCTGCACAGTTGCTCACCTTCCCCACCTAAATCCAACATAATGAGGATTAGTCTGCAGAAAATTGTTCACAATTTCTGGGCCCCTGGTGGAATGCACCGGGCACTCACTATGTACAGCAGGAAATGTGTTGATTATGGAAAGCCTAATGGGCTAGGGACAGACATTCGAGAAGCCTGAGCCTGAATTGATTCAATCTTTGCAGGTTAGTCTAACCCGGCTAGGCTAAATCGGTTTGTAACCATACAGACAGCCCCTCTGGACTGAAGAAATGCAGGCACGTGCCTGCATTGGCTCAGGCTGGAAGTTGCGTGGGTGAGCCCTAGAGCATCCTTCCCTTCCCTTACACAATGCTGAGCTGGTGGTGGTGGGTATGGCCAGGCCCCAACAGGATGCTCTGATTAGGGAGGGGTTTCCCTCCCTCTCACTGCTCCTGTCCAGCCAGGGAGCCAGCAGGGGGTTGCACAGCATGTAGTTACAAAGCAGGGAGTTACACAGGGAGTAGCTCAGCATTTAGCACCTCAACAAAACAAAAGTCTCTCTCATTAGTTCAAGCTCTACTTAAACAACTTTTTTCAAGGAAGGAATGGAGGGACATTATCAGCTACCTGTTGCTTAGCTCTAAAAAGCCCTAAACAGACACTGTCCTGTCTGCCTTACACAGATACCGCTGAGCATTAGCCAGTATACCACATACTGGCTATGGGAGAGGGGAGGGGGGAATCCCTGCTTGAACAGGGAGTGGTGGTGGGGGAGGGGAGGTGGAAGCTAGCAGACCTACACCTGCAGTCTCTGCAGGAGCTCCAGCTAGGGAGCAGAGGGGCGAGGCCAGCCCTGCTGAGGAGGAGAGAGCCCAGGGCTGCAAAGCATCTGGGATGCTGGAGGACTCTGGTTTAAGTTAAACCAGGAAGGGTTCTGGGACAGACATTGCATGAACTGGTTTGACCCAGATCAGTAAAGTCTGATACTACATTCAACCAAGTTTATCTCCAACTGGTTTCAGCCATTTTCAAACTGTTTTACATGTACTGAATGTCTGTTCTGTTACAAGTTTAAACCAGTTTCTGATCACTTAAACTAGTTTATGTGTAATGTCTGTCCCTGGCCCTAATGCCCTGACAGTGCACTGCTATTTTTGCATGAAGTTTCTCTCTCCCTCTGCATGAGAACTTTGTTTGCAATTGTATTTTTGTTCTTGTATACCCACAAACCTGCACAGGCAATTATGTCTCACCACAGGTGGTAACAGGACCCTGAACTGTGTGCGAGTACCAAAAACAGCAGTACAGGGCTAAATACGTGCCACTTAGGCACATGAAGTGAAACCATGTAGGGCTCCATTGTGTTGGGTTCTTACAGTATCTTGGGATTAACAGGAGATGACTCGATCAATGTGGTTTGTGGCCATCCCTCCACATTGGGTAATGGCAGAGGTGCAACTGATGCCAATTTCCTCTGAATTGGGGCCTAATGAGATCCATCATTGTTCCTTGTCCACCCATCCCCTCAGCAACTCTTACATTTCTAGAGGCTTCTTACCAAAGAACTGGGAAACCAGCTTGCTTGGTGCTTAATTGTGCAAAGGCTTGCTTTGCTTTGCTGCAAGGCGAGATGGGGCTAATATAAGGTCTGTTAATCTAAAAAGCACTTAACCCAAGAAAATATATGCACCATATGCATGCCAGGCCTCACCCACAGGGCCCCATTTCCCCCACAGAAAACGAGTGTTTAATGCTTAGGAGCCCCAAGCAAGGCATCAGGAGAAAGTGCTTGAGACGCGCCCCCACAAGCCCAGTTCCATAATTCCTTTTGCTTTCTGAAGCACACTGAGGTTTTTGCTCCAATGACTGCTCGCTGTTTACATGAACTGAAGCAGGGAAACTGCAATATACCATGGAACAAAGCAGCCATCAGCATTCAGGTGTCTAGCAATAAGGCAGACTTATTAACAGAGTCAGTCTCTGAAATCTAGTTCTAGACATCTGACACTAAATTGTCAGGAATGAGGCCAAGAACAAGATCCTGGATCTCCTGCAAAGTGCCTTTTCACCATAAGGGTTTGAATCTTAGTACAGTGCTCCAACCATCAGGTAACACTGTACTGGGATACAGGAGATGCTAGCTCAAATGTCTGGGAGAGGAGGACCCTAATCTTGTGGCAGGTTAGAGTGTTAGGTCTATGTTGTGTCAGGGTTGTCTGTAGTCTTATGTTGGATTTAGATTATGGTTTGTATGGGATGGTTTGGATAGGGATAATCCTGTCTCAGGTAGAAGGTTAAATTAAGATGACCTCTGGGGGTTGCGTCCAGTCCTACTTCTCTATGATTCTATGACCTAGGACCCCTGGATCTGCCATTCCCCAGGTAGGTACACACTAACCACCAGGCTATTGGGCTAAACGGCAAAAAGATCCTTTTTCATTTTATTTCCAGCACAGACTTGCACAAGATACTTCTGTCTCACTACAGAGAGTAACAGAACCCTGAGCTGTGTGTAAGTGCCCTAAATTGTAGCTTCAGGGCTACCTACATGCCACTTAGACACATGAAGTAAAACAGGATTTAACCCAAGGTATCTGTCTAGCTCAAGATGAGTAGGCCTCATAGCTAGAAACCACAAACCAGCAGGCAAAGTTTCTCATGGTTGAGCAGCATTCATCACTTCCAGGATCTAGGCAATGCAGAATAAATGATGCACTAGCCAATCAGAAAAGTGAGATGCTGAAGGAAGACTGTCCTGCTTCTTGGAGTTTTGCTTAAGAGCATTTTATATCATTAACCATCTACTTTATAATCTAATCCATTTAGTGCCCATCATAGCATCTCAGACCCTTCTGTGCACAACCAGTGTTAACAGGAAAGCCCCTAGCAGATGGGTATGCTGCCATGTAGCTTTTCATCGTGGCCAATTTTAACTGATTGTGTGTGTTTCATCCACTAAACTTACTGGGGTATGAAGTGCCTAATCATCTCTGCCTTACATGCCTGAGTGATTGCTGCCTCTGTAGCAAGTAAAGCCACCTTCCTTTCATTGCTAACATTTACTCCAGCTAGCAGTCTGGGCATTCCCCTGATTTATAGTTACGACCTTGTCAGGGTTGGGAAAAGCTAGCTGAGGGGTGGGTAAAATACGGCCTGCGGGCCGAATCCGTCCCGCCAGGCCATTCTATCCGGCCTGCAGAGCGCCTAAAAATTTAGAAAATCAATATTTATCTGCCCCTGGCTGCCTGTCAAAGATGACCCAAGGGAAGCCAATAGGACTGAGCAGCCCAGCCCTGCCCGGTCCCGCCCCACCACCCAGAAGCCTCTGCCTGGGAGAGGCTTCTGGCCTGGGACCGTGGAGCTGTTCCTGCCTCCCTGCACTGCAGGGAAATTCAGATAAGAGTGGAGGTGTGGGAGGGAGGCAGGGAAGGACCACGGGGATTGCCCCAGTCCTCGGGGCTGGGCCGGCTGCTGCTGAGTCCTGTGGTCTGGCCATGGAGCCAGAAGTCACATGGTGCCAGGAGTGGCCAGTGGGCAGGCAGGGAAGTTGTGAAAATGGCCACAGGTGGGGGGCAGTGGGAGCAACCAGGCACACTTAGCTCAGCGACAGCTGGGCGGGAGCATGGGGCCCGTGCCAGTGTCCCGGGACCAGCGCCAGTGAGGGCCAGAGCAGGGTAGCAGGGACGCGGAGCTGGGCCGGCAGGGCTCTAGAGTCAGGCTGGCTTCCCCCTCTTCCTGCTGGTGTAGCCTAGCTCAGCTCCATAGACCCCTACCAGCCTGGGCCCTGCACCCCTGCCACCCCACTCTGCACCCCGCGCTCCCATCCAGCTGCCGCTGCACTTTGTGCGCCTGCTCGTTCCCACTGCCCCCCACCTGCGGCCGCTTTCACCCCTTCTCTGCCCGCCTGCCCGCCAGCCGCTGCTGCACCACATGGCTCCTGGACCCCTTGGCCAAAAATACGAGGGGAGTGAGTGAGTGAGTGTGAACTCATAGGATGAGTCCCATATGCATACCCCACCATACACATGCACTCACAAACCCCCTTGCACTGCCATACACACAGACCCCCACACCCCCCATATCCACACACACATCCACACACTGATCCACCCCTCAAAAACCTCCACACACTCACAGCCCTCCACCCCCCACAATATACAAGAGTCAGACTTCATTGTAAGCTATTGTGCAATCACCTCTGTGGACACTACACAAACGCATGTAAATCGGGACAAATATTTTTTTTAATCAAATGAATTGTTATAGATGTTTGATTTTTAGAACATAATTTAGTATTTTTCTGGTTCTGAGACGGCAAAACCCCTTGCTGAAAGAAGCACTTCTGGGGGCCAGGGGAGAGACTTTTGGTGGCAAAGGTCAGGGGTTAGGGGGCGGGACTTCTGACCACAAGATGGCGACCGGGGGGCAGGGCACCTGTGAAGGGGCAGAGCTACCCTTGCAGCCCTCGACAGCTTGTCAAAACTGGGTAAGCAGCCCTCCGCCCAAAATAATTGCCCGCCTTTGGCCTAGCTCTTCTCGGAGCAGAAAGAAGGGTGGGGAGCATGCAAACAGCCCTGAGAAACCATGCAGAACCTCGCTGCCACAGGACCAAAGCCATGGGTTCATCTCTGCTGCATCCTTCACTTCTCACACAGAGCTCCTCTGGGCTCCACAGCTGTGCAGTATCTATCAACTGTGCAAGCTTTCTCCGGTAAAGGGGAAAAAGTCCCTTCTACTTCCCTAAAACTCCCACCCTCCCAGGGTGGTGCTGCTGGCCTGCCAACTGGGAGATGGATGCCCTGTTGGTATGCTTCAGACAATGCCCCTCCTGACGTCACTTCAGCAGTCCCCCAAGCCTAGAGGCCCTTTGATAGACTGGTTAAAGTGCACCAGTTTGTGTAGCCAACTGCATGCAAGGGAGTGACATGGCTACAATCATGATTGCTCACCTTTTGACTGCCCAGCCTAAATGAGCAGGTGAAAAAAAGGTCATCTTCACTCTCTCCACCCTCCAGTGGGAGAGGTGACTATGGGAGGGCTATGGGAAATTTCAGGGTATCTATAGCCCCTCTATGCCCCCCCACACCACCACTGCCTCTGCTGGCAGGGTGCATGACATGGCAGGGAGCTGCTCCACAGCTGGGCTGGGATCTTGTGCTGGAACAGCGTGGTCCAGAGCTGGGGCAGAGCCAAGATCTGCAGCCTGCATGCTCCAGGCAGGGTCGTGCAGGCAGTGGATCATGACTGCCTCAGCTCTGGACCACGCTGTCGCTGTTGCAAGAGGCTGGGGCAGAGCCGTGATCCACTGCCAGCATGCCGCTGCCCAAGGCATGCAGGCTGCAGATCGCGGCTCTGCTCTAGCTCTGGACCACGCTGTCACCGCCACAAGATCCATTGTAACATAGTCAAAACTCTACAAGACAATACATTAGAGTTGTGATCGGGCAAATTATGTTGGGCTGAAGCTCAGACAGTGCCAGGGAATGGAATTTGAAACACCCTCAACCTCCCTAAGCCTTAACGTTGAAAACTTGCTCGTCCAATAAGCTTTTCTTTTTTAAATATTTCCTCTGGCCTTGGACCTATTCCAAGCTGATAACTGAGATCTTGCCTTGGGGCGGGGTGACTGTATGCTTTAGAATTGGCCTTGGGATAGTTATTTGTCTTATCTTTAATGCTAGAGTTTCTGCCTGGGGCTATTAAAGCTAGTAGAAGCAACTTAGCCAGTAACCGGGAGCCTGAATTTCCTCATTTGTCTGCATGTAGAGCCTTTATTCACATTAACATAGGCTTTCAACTTTTACACTTAATTTGTGTTGCTTCTGCCTGCATTTACTCTTTGTTAGGGGTTGCTGCTCTTGACAGTAGTCCATGCATTGTAGAGAGCAATCCCCAGCTCCTATGTCTGTTATGCCTTTGCTACCAAAGGCAGGACAGGTTCTTTGGGTAGATGTGATATCTGCAACCAAAAACCCAGCAATGGCTAGCAAAGAAATTAACAGTAACAAAGTACAGAGGTCTCCCAAAGCAGAGTTCTTTCTGCAGTTCATGCCTCAGGCCTACTCAGCCCACATCCTAACTCCTCTGTGGCTCTGTGACATAAAGTCATTTGTTGACCAACTCCCTCTCCCTTGGGCATTTTCTGGGCAAGCTCTAGGCTTGGCTTCCTTGTCTCCTTGCAGGCATTCCTTGAAAAGGTGGGGTGACTCTTCTCTGATAAAGACCATGTTTACTCAAGTGTAGTCGGGTCTTTGAAACCAAATTCTGAAGTTGGTATTTGTGTGAACCCCATTGGATTGTTTCTCAAGGTAACAAGAAAATGGGAGAGATCCAGGTGTGGCAGGTCACACAGCTCCCATTCCCTTCCTGTATGGGGATTTTCCCTTTTAGGATGGCAATTAATGCATTTCGCGAACAAACCCATTGTGCCAGTAGGTATGACATCCAAGGTGGCTAAGAGGGAATGCCCTGGTTGGCCAAGCCTGATCATAAAACAGGTTACACACAGTGTCAAAGGCATCCTAGCCAAGTTTCAGGAGAAGGTGTATGGTCTGTACAGGCAATTAGAACGTGCAGATCTTTAGCCATCTGTGCTCGAATACCACTTCTTCCTGGTCTGGATTGATTAACTTGTCCTGTGATCTTGCATCATTTCCTCATTTCAGCTAACCAGGCTCATGGAAACAGCATCTGCTTCCAAAGAACCGATCACTCCTCCAAATCCCATGCATTTACAGCCATTTCCTCTATAGTCATTTTCTCTATAATCAATACTTCCTCAGGTATGTATAGCTGTTTCACAGATGAATGTGATCTGTAGCTGCTCAGAGTTCATTGTGCAGGCTGGGAACGGAAAGTCTGTAGGTCCTGGAAATGGTGAGGCATGAAATGAAGTTAGCAAAACACATGAATATTTCACAAACTTTCCCTCCTCCCCCTCCTTTGCTAGATGTCATTGGGGATTAACAATACTGTCACATCAAATTCAAGCAATCTGCTGTTAAGCATGACAGCTTTAATAACCCCAAGTGATGGCCTGTTATATCACATGATGATTTGTAATCAATAAATCATGTGTGAGATGTGGCTGTGGGCCAACTGATAACTCAAGTGCAGCCTCTGTAAGAATATTTTTGAGCTTGGTGGAGGAGTCTTTCCACCTTCTTAGTGCCAATTCAAGAGTTGTTCTTGGCTCTCAGCAATATCAAGAAAAAATGAACTCCATTTATTTCATCCAGTCAAAGGACATGGAATGAAGGAATTAGCTGAAACTTCTCTTCCCAAATGGCACTTGCTGCCATCTATGGTTTTGTTAAGAAAGCTTGGAGCTTCAGCAAGTTGCAAGCAAATTTTCTTCTGGCAAGAAATCCAATGTGTGGCAGGCACTTTCACTGGGGTCAGAGCTCACAATCCGATCAAGGGCTTCAGGATATTTGTTTTTTTCCTGATAGACTCTGCTCCCATAGTCACGTGAATATGTGGAAATCTTTGCTTTTAGATTAAAAAAAAAAAAAAGAAAAGAAAGAAAGAAGAAAAAAGTGTGTGTGTGCGGGGGCTTCTTAAGCCCTCAGCTGCAGACAGGGTCTGGAGAATTTGGACCCTAAAGATTCAAACACCAGAACATTAAGCAAGACACTTTATTGTTGTTATTGTTAAACCAGTCTCATAAATTACCTATTGGTAAGAATTTAGTGTTAATTTGTAACTGTTGGATTTGGGTTGTTGGCAGTCCTCCAGTTGGTCACTGGTTGAACCAGTCCACAGTAACCAGAAACCCCGTCCTGATTTGGTGACCCATGCACAGACAGGGGAATATTCCCTGATTTTTTAGAAATGCTGAGCATGTTCAGCTCCTCTGACATCAGCTAAAGCTAGAGGTGTTTCTTAGACTGGGGCAGTTTAAATCATTGGCTTAAACTTAAATGCCGACTGATGTCTTTTTTTTTTTTTAATTGTTTTAAAAACATTTTGAGGGCTTCCAACAAAACTTCGTGCTTTTGCAACTTTTGATTATTAGGGAAAAAAACAAAAATCTTCGAACCTACAAACATTTAAGTACCCACGTTATTTTACTCACATGACTAGCCCTTCTGACTTCACTAAGACTGCTTGTGCTAAAAATGAAGCATGTGACAGAAGTGTTTTTTTTTAAACTGTGTTTTTATTAAAATAGTTTCCCAAGTAGGAAATCTTTGTCACTTCAAGTTGGCTTCAGTGTTAGTAATGAAAAGTGATTCTGACCTTCATAGATGAGCAAAGTTATTGTGAGCTGTTATTTTACATAGGCCAGTATTTAAAAAAGGAGCAGCCTGAAGTCCTAAGTCTCTGTATGCAGGCACCTCTGGGTGAGATTTTTCAACAATACCCAGGATTTAGAAGCACAGGTGCCACCAACTCTCAGCTGCAAATCCTGGTGGAAGAGTACAACCTAGTCGAAACATTTCAACTTTCTTAATTTGTGGAAGATCCATAAGAAGTGGCGCTGCATGAGCTGTTTGCTTTGCCTTTTTATTGTTTTGAGGTTGTGTTCCCCAGTAAGGATGTTAATGAGCTCATGACTTGAGTTTTTTGTTTGTTTGGGGGTTTTTGTTTGGTTTTTTGTGGTTTTTTTTACAAACACGCAAGCATTTCATGTGTGAAACTTAATATTAAAAAATTTCCAAAATCTGAATTTCTATTAAAAGTCCATTGAAACCAATCGCAAAAGTACAAAACATCCACTTCAGTAGTTTGATTATTAAATGAAAGAAAGTAAAGAGTTAGCAACATAGAAACAGAAAATTCTGATTTTTTTTTTTCAATGATGATTGATTCTTTTTTTTCATTAAAATTTTTGTAGGGCTGTTATGGGGTTCCCCCCCTCATGCAGATGTTTAACACCATTAAAAATGGGGTATATGGTCCCCACCCTAAAAATACTTAAATTGTAATGCCCTCCCCCCGAAAGTTACTCCACAGAAACCAGGCACAAGGATATGATGAGGACGACCAGCTGTGCTGGAATTTCCACAAACAGGAGCTTTTGCAGACTCTTTACCTTCTTTCCCAGATCAAACTGCCCTAAGTAGCAGCTGCCTTTAATGAGTTTTTTTTTTTTTTTTAAATGAAAAGAAGTAAAAAATAGACTACAGGCAGTCCTCAGAGTTAGGACACAATTGGTTCCTGAAAACCACGCCTTACGTCGAAATGTTGCAACCCGGAACCAATTTTCCCATAGGAAACAATGTTATAAATGGGCCAAGGCCCAATACCCTATTTTCACCAAAAATAACCCGAAATTTTGTACTCAATCAATTATAGATGAGCAATATAGCTACATTAATGTATTTATATTGTAAATAGCAATTACATTGATTTGGAAGGACTTCTTTGAGGAGAATTTGCTGGAAGTTTTGAAGGGTTTTTGGCTGGAGTCTTGGTTGCAGGTTTTTCTGGAGTCTTGTCTGCTTTCTTAAAGAAAGTGCCCAAGGAAGCCTGGACAGATGTTCTCCAGAGAGATGGGTGACGCAGCAAACTTGTTCGCTGGTGTGGTTTGATGTCAGATCAAGTGTTGTAAAGTCGAAGCTGACATCAGAAAGTTGGAACAGGGTGTCAATTTATAAGTGCGAAATGTTGTAACTTGAAAAGTTATAAGTCGAGGACTAGGAATAATGGGTGTAAACTAGTTGACAGTAGATTTAGGTTGGATATTAGGAAGAAATGTTTCACAGTAAGGGTGGCCAGGATCTGGAATGGGCTTCCGAGAGAGGTGGTACTCTCACCTAGCTTGGAGGTCTTCAAGAAGAGGCTAGATAGTCACCTGGCTGGGGTCATCCAACCTCGGTCCTCTTTCCTGCCAGGGGCAGGGAGTCGGACATGCTGATCCATTGTGGTCCTTTCCAGCTCTACAATCTATTAATCTATGAGGACTGCCTGTATTTCAGTGACTTTCATGCCGTGTCAGTAGTAGTGGATGTTTATGTACTAATGTAATGTAAACGTAATGGAGAAAAGAAGACCTATGAAGTAAAATAATATTTTAAATGAAATTTTGAAGTTCTCACCAATTTGTCAAAATCTTGACGCACGTTTTCTGAAACCAAAATGTTGGGAAACTTCTGTGAAAAACTTCAAAACTCTTTGGGGCTTTTTCAGTCCAGAAGGAAGACAAATTTAACAGAAGTTAAAAGTTCATCAGAAGGCAGTTCCAAGTCCTGAGCACATGCAGGGTTCAGTGTCAGGGCTGTGGGGTCCCCATCACACCTCCAGGCATGCAGGAGGTGCTGAGGTTGCTGTGGAGCCCATGCTGCACGGTGTGGATTTAGCAGCACTGATGTGTGGGGAAGGACAAGGCCATGAGAGTAATGGCACTGGCACAGGATATTTGCAGGGTCCCTGCCTGCCTGAGGGGGAGGACTAGGCATGTGTGGAACAAGGACAGGAGGAGACTGACTACCTCCTTTCCTTCTGTAGCCCCTATGCACCTTGCTTGAGCACAGTCTGCCTCTGACTCTCAGTCCTAGTTGTGAATAAGTTTCTGCCTTCCTAGTTGAAACCTTTTGGGATGAAGGAGGTGTTATGTGAAATATTGGTCTCCTCTCCTATGGGGTGGCTGGGGCCTGAAGCCTACCTTAGTTCTGGGCCCTCAGGAAATCTTCCCAAGTTAGCTGAGAAGTTGCCATCCTCCCAGGGAAGATGCCTTCATCAAACTGCACCCTCCTGTGCCACAGCAGGGACTGGTGGGAGCACAGCCTGAAGGCCCATGGGGTTCCCACCCCTCGCTGTGAAAGAGTGGGAGTGGAGAGCTTGAGGGTGTTTCTCCCCTTTAGTGGATGTAGCTGCGGGCCCAGCCAGACCTGTTCCACCAAGGCTCTCCCGGTGAGGAGCAGGGCTGCAGTCGTGCACAGGCACTGTGGAACAGCAGCGCGCTCCAGCTTCATGCCATGTATTAGGCTTTTCCGGTCAGTAGGATTGTTTTCCAGGCCAGTGATTAGACCTGATTTAAAAAAAGAAATGAGCAAAAACAGCTAGAGGTATGGCAAGGGTTTTATCTTCCTAAGACCTATTCGTGACCAAGAGTAATGGTCACAAACTCCTGGAAGACCACTTCAGGCTCAATATTAGGAAAAACTACTTCACAACTAGGGTGTCCAGACTGTGGAATAAGCTCCCTCCAGCAATGGTGTGATCACCTACCCCGGCAATCTTCAAGAGGAGACTAGACAGTCCCCTTGCTGGGGTCACCTGACCTCAGTTGTCTTTCCTGCTTGGTGCACGGGGCTGGACCGGATGATCTTCCAAGGTCCCTTCCGGCCTTACAATCTATGAATCAATTAATCTAAACCTAGACTTGCTGGGAGTCCCCTTGTACACAACCAGAGACTTCTGCTCTCATACTGCCTTTCAGTAGTGCTGCTTCAGAAAAGACCTCAGTGATTGACACACCCCTGCTGGATTAAAGGCCCTTTGAGCAGGCAGAGAGCATCTGACTTTTATTCCTACAAATTGCCGTACCACAAGCCTAGTCTGGATCCCCATCACCAGTGTGAGGAGGGCAGTAAATCACATAATCCCATGCTTTGTCTCTGGTTAAGGGAGTGTGTCTTCCTGCCCGGCCTTCCTGGGGATGGGGAATAGAGGTGGAGTGCACCATTGGTTAGAGTTGAACCTTGGCCTGGCATAGGACAAAGTGTCCCTTTCAGGCACAAGAGTGTGTGGCTGGTGCTGAGCTGTGAGGCATGAGCAGGCATATTACCTGCATGCAGCAGGGATTGCAGAGAGACTGGTTCTCCTTGGCGTATGTGCCTGGGAAGGTTGTTCCCAGGGCACTGCTCCTGGGATCTCTCTCTCCATGTAAAGGCATCTGGCATTTTAGCCAGGAGCTGCTGGAGAGTTTCAGTATTTCACTTGAAATGCAGCCAATAAACAGGGAGCTGCTTCCCTTCTTGTTCTGAGGGAAGAAACAAATAAAAGGGCTGGGAACAATAATGGGAAAAGCCACACTTCCCCAGCTGCCTGCTGCAGAGCAGCTGAGCTCAGAGCCTGTGGCTGGTTTATTTACCGAGCCTCTGCTCTGAAATGATTTATCTCCCTCCTGTTCTGTCTGTGACAAGTGATATGGAGACTCTGGCAGTGAATTATCGCTCTGACAGAGGCAGAGCTGTGTTTAGTTGTCAGCCAGGAGTGTAATAGACACTTGTTCCCATAATTTTCTTTACTACTTTCATGATCACAGCCATAATGTTATAGCCCCATAGTGTCTCTTGGCAAACTGCTCAGTCCAGGAGCTGCCACAGAGCAGTTGTTTCCTAATGATACTATTAGCAGTTCTTGTGATGGATCCACGTTGTTAGTCTAACAGCAGCTCTGCTCAGCTGCACGCTAGTCTCAGATGCTTGCCTGCACAAGTAATTGTAGAGTCTGCCTTAGTCTAGTGGCCTTTTCCTCATACTGGGATTTCTTAAGGTTTTACTTTCTTGTAACAGAGCTATCTATTCTTAGGGAAGGAGTTGTCCATCCAGCAGTGCTAAGCCATTTCTCCTGGCCATATATATTTAATGAGGGTGAATCTTGCAGCTTTTCCCGAGGGATGCCATAGCTAATTAGAGCAGAGCGGGCTGGAATTGTGTTTAACCTTTAATTCAATGTGCAGTTCAGTTTGTTTAGGTGGAGACCAGTCCATTACATTGTTCAAATTGCCTTGCAAAGATCTTGGAAGCTATTGTCTTCTTGAGAAACTAAGTTATCGCCTAAGAGCAGAGCTTCCTGCCCAGGAGCTACAAGAATTGTCAGGAAGCATTACTTGTGTCTGGGGAAAACAGGTATCTTAAGGCGTCTAAAAATATCCAAGCATGTGTGTTAATATTTATGTTGTGTGAAACGTTAAGAATTTTGCAGAAAACTCTGAAGCCATTGCACGATATTGTTTATATGGTTATTTAGACCCTAAGAATTGCTTTATGTTGTTTACTGAGCTGTTAGTGGCTCTTTACTTGGCAAGACACCGGGTTCAGTATCTTCTGATCTACTCTGTGTGAAGCTGCTGGCTTCTGTTTGCTTCAAATGCTTTTAATATGTGAAGTGACGACAGACTGGGGAAATACAGGTACAAAGTGCAAGCACAAGTTTGGCTTGCCTTCATTTTTTACTAGAAATTCAGGGCCACCTGCTCTCTTTGAAATAATAGTGGCTATTTCTTCTCCACAGAAAAGTTGTGTGTTTTATGTGGAGATGATAGGGGTCAGCTCATACATTAAAACTCTGTCAGTCTAAGGATAGAAGGAACAATTACAGTCAGAGCCTCATCAGTTGTATCTACATATGCACCTTACTTCTCAGTAGACTAATTTACTGCACAGTAAAGTGTCTACATGTGCATGGAAATGGGGCCAATGTAGACTAATTTACAGCACCATCGGATAGTCTCATCAGACACAGGTATTATCCAATGGTACAGTAAATTACTGTTCTTAAATACATATGTAGATGGTGATATCAGGATTAGTTTACTCGTAAATGTGCTCATCCAGTCTAAAATCCCATATATCAGAAGCTGTTTCTTTTCACACTGTCATCCCTCTGAGGAACCCAATAGTTTGCTTTAGCTAGTCAGTCCCTGAGATTTGCATTGACTGGCTTTGCAGAGGTGGGCATTGCCACATCTCATCAGCCCAGGGGTCATACATACGGTTAGCCCTCGTGATGCAGCAGAGCTCTGGCTCTTGGCCATATGGTACTGACAAGCTAGGAAGGGGTTTTTCTAGCATTTCTATGCTAGTGAATACACCAAAAACCAAGTGGACTGAAGTTGAACAAGCCCTTCTCTCTGGGATGGCAACAAATGCTCCCCCTTCCCCTTAAAGAAAAACACTCCCTGGGCATGTCTACATATCACCCTACAGCGACATAGCAATCACACAGGTCTACGCGTGATCTCTAGCTACATCGCTGTAACAGCACACTCCCCGCTGTTACAGAGATGTAGTGGGGAAATTTAAGTGCATGCCACCCATACTGCACAGTAGAGGCAGTTACTGCATCGTGTTTTAGTACTTCCAAAAGGCGCAGTAACATTACTGTATGTCCCTGTGCTGTTAGTCTAGAAATGACTGCTGCATGGATGGGACCAAGTGGTGCAGCTCAAAAGGAAGGGGGGAGGGGTATTACCTCATTTCAGCTGCATGAGCAAAGCCCTGTTTGACTTGCATTGCTCCAGTAAAAGCTATCATCCCACAATGTGCTGAAGTGAAGTCTCCTCAGTTCTTCGTCCCTTTGTGTAGGGAACGACCCCCACCCCCCATCTTCCAGGACAGCTGCTCAGCTCCCTGTTGGTCTTTCCCAGGCAATAAGAGAAGGCCCTTCCCCAACTCCCACCTGGATTTTGAATCTTTTCCATGAGGAGAATCGCTGACCAAGCCTGGGCTTCAGCAGAAACGATGCACACTGAAACCCCACCTATTATTACTGAGAACGGAGCATTCCCACCGGTGAGAACTTGGAGCCCTGTGTGGCCAAGAGCCCTATGTTCCAGCGGCTTGCAGGACAGCTTGGCCTGCACAGGAGAACACACCTTGGATTGCTCACTGGCACACTGCACGGTCACCAGACTGCTGTTTGGTGTTTCCAGCATTTTGGTGAAAGTGGCCCCATCTCTAGGGATGTTGGCACTTGTCACTGTCATCTGTCCTGGTACCTTGGGCAGAGCCCTGCCATCACTATGTGCAGAAAGAAACCTCAGCATGGGCATCTCCTCAGTGCTGTCTTTTATAAAAAATTAGGTTTGACTGTGTTCACCCTCCTTGGCACAAGTCTAGATATTTCCCTTTGCTCGAGTAGGCTGTCCAAAGCCCTGGCAGCCAATGGTAGGGATGGCCCTTGAGCTGGCTGTTGGTAGGGCTGACACTGTCCCTCCTGCCTACATAAGTTTCACTTTGGGTTACTCCATGGGACTCCAGCTGTGGCTTTTTGCAGTTGATCCTTATCTGCACAGGAAAACATGGCTGGTTTACCATGTCTAGACTGAGTAACTCCTGTATGGACATGCTTATTCCAGTACAAGAGGCTTTTTCTGGGTTAGTTTAAGCCCCTTCTCATGTAATATACACAGAAGAAAGGCTCTTTTATACTGGGATAAGAGTGTCTGCACAAGTATTTGATTGGTGCAATTATAGGCTATGATCAAAGATGTGAATTTAAACAAGGTCTTCCCATGTACACAAGGCCTGAGTGCTCTCATCTGTGACCTGGGCTCAGCTTGCACTGGCCTTTAGCTCTACCGTGCCACCCCTAGAGACCAGCATCATAGGACTAAGCATTGTGTGAACAAAACAAAAAGATCATCTCTGGCCTGCAGTATAGGCCCTGCAAGTTGCTGCAGCATCTGACCCCCTTCTCCACCCCCTGCACCATGTGCTAGGGAGCCTCTAGCCTTGCGAAGGCAATTCTGAGAGCTGAGGTACTGGTATGTCTGGGGAGCACTGTGAGCAAAAGGAGGTTCTGCTCCTCAGGGCACAGAGACTGGCATGAGCAGTTAATGAGCCAGGAGTCTGTGCTAATGCATAGATAACACTGTCACAGGAAGGGTCGATTCCCTGGTCTCAGAACATGATTGGAATGTATGAAATAATGGAGCTATTAATTTATGGCTCAGTGCTGTGGCCTGTGCTACTGGAGCTACCACATGATTGATCTTTTAATGGGGGCAGGTAATCAATTCCCCTGTTCGAAATCTTTATTTAGATGGGACTGGACTTTGGGAAAGCACTTGAAGCCCAAAGCTTGGATCAGAGAGCTCAGCCTGTGGCTATAAAAACCAGCTTCTCTAGCGCAAGATGTGGTAGGGTCAGTTTGTTTAATTTTGCTTTGGAGTGGGATGGAGACACATGACTGAATGTTGCCAAGAGATGCCTGGGGTGCTCTGCTAAAGGCCAGCCCCAGAGAGAAAGGCAAATATGCAGTATATACAAAGTGTCCCTTTGGATGCAAGTGTAAGTCTCCAATGTGTTTGATCTTCAATGGGCCGTGCCCGCCTCCCAAGCAGTGCTTGTGCTTCAACTCCCAATGAAGCGAGTTTTTTTTTCTCTGGCTGCAGCTCCCCACCTTTCCTCTTCCACACAGTACTGCTGACCTGTCTATAGTAGATTACTTCTAATTGATTTTTTTTTTTTAGCAGCGTTGGAAAATAATCTCTTGCAGTAACTCCAACAATGAAAGTGTCGTACCCCACTGGCTGTGAGGCAAGGGCATTAAGTTTAAAATGCTACTCCTAGATTCAGTTTTATTGCTTGTCTTGTTAGGCATCAGTGTGGCCCATGTTTGCTGTAGTTGTGAACATCACAGTGACAGGCAGCTTTTTGCTTTGGGCATTCTCCAAGGAAACCAGTGTAGATCTGTCTATTTACAGGTGTTAACATGCCATTTAAATCAAGAGGAGGGGGGACACCATGCCACCAGCGTATTCTCACAGCTCGCACAGGCTAGCGATTTATTAATTACGGTCATCTGTCAGAGTTAACTTAAAGATGCAGATGGGATGGGAAGGGAGGCTGAGAGCACTGGGCTCAGATTTGGGGACGGTTGAGCTAGAAATTGAACCATTTCTAGCTCTGCTCTGAATTGCCTGGGATAACTTGTTCAAGTCATCTGTAGTCTCCATGTGTGTCAACAGTCCACCTCTGAAATGGGAACAGTTCATTTCCTCACATGCTTTCCTTTTAGGTTGCAAACTCTTTGGGGCAATGGTTACAGTGCCCATCGCACTGGAGCCTGTGGGTGCTACCATAACAGGTGTAATAAATAATTAAATGATTTTTGTGTGGGTTTTTTTTTAAAGGGAAAGCTATAAAATGTAGGGAAAGGGGGCTGGCAAGTGTGGCTTGGAAGCCTTTAAGTAGGTGTGACAAAGTCTACACCGCAAGCTTGCTTCTCACCTTCTGTGCAGCACTTCCATTTCACCCCATGAATCCAGTGTGAGACAGAGACCAGAGGTTGTTTCGAATGGGGATTGGATGAAGCCAGCTTTAGAAAGTTCCTAATATTCCCCTGTGCTGCAGTCAGAATATTGGAAGATGCAGCAAATTACAGAATATCTATTTGTTACTTGTCTTCCTACTGGTTTTACTGCAGGTGGCATTGGGACACCCTCTGTATTGCAGTTAGCTGCTTGGATTTCCCCAATCCTATTCTGGTCCCTCTGGACAAATCCCAGATAACTGCATAGAAGTGGGGGAGTTTGGGAGACTTGGAAGTGCCAAAAGGTATTTCCAGAAGTGTGAGGGGGTGTCTGTGCCCTCAAGTACTTTCTATAGTCCCCCAGCTCATAGACAAGCCACAGGGTTGCCCAGTTCAGTACTGCTGCCTGGGCTCTGACATGCTTCGGCAAATGAAATCAAATACCTTAAAATTGGCTCAAGAAAGGACTTGAGCATCTCAGGGGCCCAGAGGACATTTACTGCTCAACCTCTGTATATCACTCAACCAATATTTAAGACACTTGGGTAATTCTTGATCACTTCTGCTGGCATGTTCAGGAGCTGCATTTAGGCTTTCTAATTGTCCCCCTTGGAAACCTGCACCCTGCCCCCCCCCCCCCCCCCCCCCACAACTCCTTTATAGGAAGTATTTCATATTCTAGTGGCCTCAAAGTGTTACCATTCAGCCTGTTCTCCTGCTCTTGTTCTCTGGTGCCACACACTTCAGTGGGGTCAAGGGATCTGCTGTGAGCTGGACATAGACATAATCAGCACAGGGGCAGCTTGCTGTTCTCTGATTACACTTCTCACATTGTCACTCACAGACCTTAATCCCCCCCTCGTGTGTGGTAAGGAGTTGGGTCCCCTTATAACCAGTTCATGCCCTCAAAGGTTACAGTGGTCATTATTAGCATGCTTAAACAAAGAAAACAGTGCATGTGGTTTTGAGTTGGCTCTTCTGACACGCCGTCTTATGGGCCACTGCCATCAAAGCTGTATTGACCTGGGGTGAAAACTCCTGCCCTTGTTGGAAACTGGGTCCTCTGTTTGAGTAGGAGAAACTGCAGCAGGACATAGCTAGTTTGAGCAAGCTGTCTAAAGCGTATGGTGGTTTTTTTTTTATGCCAGTGGGCGGAAGAGGCCAGGGCTTAGGCAGAACAAGCAGCAATTTACTTTGTTGAAACCTGTGGGATGCCAATAGGAGGGGGCGAGCCAGTTAAACAAATCTAGATGCTTTATCAAATTGGGTGTAACTGCAGCTTCCTGTTGTTGTCGTGGCCATTTCCAAGGCTTTGTTTTTCAGTGGAGCCCATGGAAATGGCTGGGCCTGATGTCAGAGAGCTGTTCCTGTGTGGAGGAAAACGTCTTGTTCCCATTGTCTTGCGTCCGTTCACAGAAATACTTAACCTCGAGAGCCAGGAAACTCTCCCCCTTCCCACCATCTGAAGACAGATGGTACTTCCTCCCGCTTCCCCTGCATTTCTCCAGAGTGCAAAAATATCACCAAGACGCCTTGTGCTTTTGTGGCAAGTAAGGAAGCCATCTTGGTTCTTGTATCTCCATGTCCTCTTGCTGCGGTCACTGTCAGGTCCATCCAGGAGACAGATCTTGGTTTTGCTAACTGTGTGCAGGGAGATTTCATAGATTTCATAGACATTAGGGCTGGAAGGGACCTCGGAAGATCATCGAGTCCAGCCCCCCGCCCAAAGGGCAGGATGTCAGCTGGGGTCATAGGATCCCAGCAAGATAAGCATCCAGTTTCATCTTGAAGGTGTTCAATGAAGGCGCTTGAACAACCTCCAGTGGCAGGCTGTTCCAGACCTTGGGGGCTCGGTCAGTAAAGAAATTCTTCCTTATGTCCAGCCTGAAACGGTCTTGTAGTAGTTTGTGACCATTCGTCCTCGTCATCCCTTGGGGCGCTCTGGTGAACAAACGTTCCCCTAGATACTGGTGGTCACCCCTGATAAATTTGTTGGTGGCCATCAGATCACCCCTGAGCCTGCGCTTTTCCAGGCTAAAGAGCCCCAGGGCTCTCAGCCTGTCATCGTAGGGTCTGTTTCCCTGACCTCTGATCATGCGCGTGGCTCTTCTCTGGACTCTCTCAAGCTTCTCCACATCCTTTTTGAATTGTGGAGCCCAAAACTGGACGCAGTACTCCAGCTGCGGCCTCACTAAGGCCGAGTACAGGGGGAGAATGACGTCCCGGGATTTGCTTGAGAAGCATCTATGGATGCAAGCCAGCGTTTTGGTCGCTTTACTAGCCGCAGCATCGCATTGCAGGCTCATGTTCATCTTGTGGTCAATGATGACCCCCAAGTCTCTTTCTTCCATAGTGCTAGCCAGCATAGCACTGCCGAGCCTATAAGGATGCTGCAGGTTTTTTTTCCCAAGGTGGAGAACCTTGCATTTATCGGCGTTGAACACCATCAGATTCTCATCCGCCCACTTGCTGAGCCTGTCCAGGTCAGCCTGGATCACCCGCCTGTCGTCTGGTGTGGATGCTTTGCCCCAAAGTTTGGTGTCATCGGCGAACTTGGCCAGTCCGCTTCTGACTCCAGTGTCCACATCATTAATGAAGACGTTGAACAGTATGGGTCCAAGGACAGAGCCCTGGGGGACCCCACTGGTCACAGGACACCACGATGAGTGACTTCCATCAATTACTACCCTCTGGGTCTGACCCCGGAGCCAATTTTCCAGCCAGTGGATCGTGGGGGACCCAAGGCAACAATTGGCCAGTTTCTCCAAGAGATGATCATGGGACACCAGATCGAAGGCTTTTTTGAAGTCAAGATATATGACATCAATCTCATCTCCCTTGTCCAGGTGATAGGTCACCTGGTCATAGAAGGAAATGAGATTGGTCAAGCAAGACCTACCCGCAACAAACCCGTGCTGGCTATCCCTTAAGATGTTGGCGTTGGCCAGTCCATTAAGGATGGCCTCCTTAATAAACTTTTCTAAGATCTTCCTCGGGATAGAAGTCAGGCTGATGGGCCTATAGTTAGCCGGATCCACTTTCCTCCCTTTCTTGAAGATAGGCACCACGTTGGCCTTCTTCCAGTCTTCGGGCACTACACCAGAGCGCCAAGAGTTTTCAAAGATCCGCGCTAGAGGCTGGGCTATGATGCTCGCCAGCTCCTTGAGTACCCTGGGGTGAAGATTGTCAGGGCCGGCTGACTTGAAGGTATCCAGCTTCTCAAGATGTTCCTTCACGAAGTCAGCATTAATGGAGGGCAGGGGATCACCCTCACCCGGACTTCCCGGCCCTGTAGCGGGCACGGGCGTCCCATGGGGCTGATGAAAGACCGACACAAAGTACCTATGTAATAGGTTGGCTTTTTCCTGGGCGTCAGTTGTCAGTTGCCCCATCTGGTTCAGCAGGGGTCCAACGTTGCCCCTGCTTTTCCTCTGGCTCCCCACATCTGAAAAAGGACTTTTTATTGTCCTTGATGCTCAAAGCTAGCTGGAGTTCAGTTGCAGCCTTGGCTTTCCTGGTCTGCTCCCTACAGGACCGGACCAGTGCAGAATAATCCTCCTTGGAGGTGACTCCCATCCTCCATCCTTTGTAGGCCTTTCTTTTTAGCCTCAGGAGGTCTGCTAGGTCCCTGGAGAGCCAGGGGGGCTGCTGTCCCCTCTTGCTGCCTTTCCTCCGAGATGGAATAGACTTAGTTTGTGCATTGAGGATCGCTCCCTTGAGGAGCAACCACTCTTCTTGAACTCCCCTCTCCCTGTGGTCACGGTCCCTTAGGGCCTCACTGACAAGCCTCCTGAGCTTGTCAAAGTCGGCTTTCCTGAAGTCAAGGACTTGCATGTTGCTGACCGACTTGCCAGCTTTTCGGCGGATGGTGAAGGTGATCAGCTCGTGGTCGCTGTCACCCAGCTTCCCATCGATCACTAGGTCGCCGACTAGGTCCTCCCCAGTAGCCAGCACCAGGTCGAGCAGCGCTTTGCCTCTCATTGGCCCATAGACTTCTTGAGTCAGGTAGAGGTCATCCACGCACGAGAGGAAGCTCTGCAACCGCTCAGATTTTGCTGAGCGATCCTCCCACGAGATGTCTGGGTAATTGAGGTCACCCATGACAACCATGGTCCTGGAGCAAGCTGCCTCAGCCAGTTCCTGGGCAAACTCCTGGTCTAGCTCAGGACTTTGGGTGGGAGGTCTGTAATAGACTCCCACCATTGTGTCCCCTGTGCCATGTTCCCCACGGATTTTAACCCAGAGGGTCTCCAGCCGTCCACCCTGGTGGCCAATATTGGCTTGCAGGGACGCGTAGCTTTCCTTAACATAGAGAGCTACACCCCCGCCCCTTTTCTCTACACGATCCCTCCTGTACAGGGTTTAGCCATCTATCCCTGTGGTCCAGTCATGGGTGGAGTCCCACCAGGTCTCCGTGATCCCTATGACATCGTAATTGTTTGCACTGAGCAGGAGGATGAGCTCCTCCTGCTTATTCCCCAAGCTCCTGGCATTAGTGTACAGGCAGGCAAGTGCCCCCTGGGGGGCTCCTTCCTTGCCCACAGATTTTACCAGGGCTGGGGCAGGGGCAGGCTCCCTTGAGTGCCGTGATCCGCTGGCTTTGCAAGGATTGTTCAGCAGGCCAGCAGTGGCGGTAGTCCCCCCGTCCCCCAGCGGGCTTAGTTTAAAGCCCGGTGGAGCAGGTCAGCCAGTCTGGCTGAGAAGAGCCTCCTCCCTAGGGGAGAGAGGTGGAGACCATCTCTTCCCAGCAGCTCGCTGCCTTTCTCGCCAAAAAGCGGGCTGTGGTCATGAAAGCCAAAGCCTTCCTGACGACACCAGCGCCGCAGTCTTTGGTTGACCACATAGATCCTCCTGTCCCTTCTCAGCCCATAGCCTGAGACTGGGAGGATCGACGAGAACACCACTTGTGCCCCCAGACCCTTAAGCCCCGCTCCCAAATCCCTGTAGCGCCTCATGACCTGGCTGGGAGTACTCCGAGCCGTGTCATTGGTGCCCACATGAATAAGGAGCATGGGATAGTGGTCTGTGGGTTTGAGGAGCTTGGGGATCCTCTCTGCAATGTCCCGGATGCGGGCCCCTGGGAAGCAGCAGACTTGCCGGGCTAAGGGGTCGGGGTGGCAGATTGGCCCCTCCGTCCCCCTCAGGAGGGAGTCTCCCACAACAAACACCTTACGTTTTGTCTTGGGGAGAGCAGGGGCGGGAGCTGCAGTTAGGCCCATGTTGCCTGTGGGGGCCGGCAACTCAGCAGGCTCTGCTGGGGCAGCAAGAGGTGCGTACCTGTTGCTCAGGTCTGGTGGGGGAGGGGCCTTGGTGCGGCGGGCCTTAGGGCCCTTGACCACCTTGGTCCATGCCCCTGGCTGGACACAGCAGGAGGTCCCAGAGTCCTGCCACCTGACCCTTCGTTTCCTCTGCTGCTGAATTCAGTGGGGAAGAAGGGGAAGGCCAAAATACAGTGTGTACCCCCTGGGCTTGGGAGCCCTGCAACGACAGCCAGTCAGAGAACTCCCAGTGCATGCGGTGCATGACCAAAGGGTAGCATTACCACAGTGCCTCCTCCCTTCTGGATCCATACCTGTCTACAATGTTAAAAGAATTTATTACTAATCAGTTAAGTGGTGTCTTTTTGCTTTAGTGGCTGTTGGCTTCCCCCTGCAATGTATTTAAGGATAAATAGGATCACCTGTGACCTACCAGCTTTTCACTCTTTCTCTACACTCCTACCATATTCTCTTAGTCTTAACCCCATCTTTCCACCCTCCACACAAGAGTTCTTTATGGGCCCCTCTGAATTGTGATGCTCATACAGTGAGTGGCATACTGGATGGAGGTAGGTCTGACTGTAAAACCTTTAAGTCACTGATAGTGTTACTTTTTTTTTATCAAGCGATGTACTCAGTGCTGTACTAAAGGCTGTCCCTTGCCTTGAGGACCCTGTAACAGAAATCTATTGCATCTAGCTGGCAACCCTGCCAGCATGCACGCTGCAGCAAAACAGTTCTGTTTGATTGGAGAGACACTACTGGAAGGAACCCGCCCTTCCAGCTGTATTACTGCTGGCACAAATGTAAACACAGATTATCACCATTTCTAAAGAAATCCCAAAGGAGCTGGTGCATTAAACTTCATTGGACCATTTGTTTCTGGTCACTAGCTCCTATATCCAGAGCCTCCTGTTAATAAATCACATTTGCAATGCTAACAAACATTTCAGTCAGGCTATTTATAGAATTTGGACTATGAAAATGGCAGTGGGAAAAGTCTGAAGGATGTATGTTAATTCCCCCTCACCTTGTGGGCAAGTCTCCCCTTTCTTTGGCATATTCTGTGGTATTGGAATGTCAGAAAGATGAAAAATAATCTCAGCCAGTCAGATCTCAGTTGATGCATCGCCCTCCAGCTTCTGTGTGCAAATCTGCACAGTTAAAATCTGGCTCACCACTTTCAAGAGTCATTAGTTTCTCTCTCAAATGTTTCCATTAGAGCTGCTACAATTAAAACATTAAGAGACCAGGAGACAGTTACAGCTAGTTCTGACTATCAATGAAAGTAAAATACTTATCCAAGTCTTTTCTGCTGAAGGATTTGTCCTTTGATCACAGCCCACGCTGACAAAGTACAAGCTGGCCTGTCAGATGTTTCACTTTTACTCCATTTGGACTTTCTCCTCTTCACTATCATAAAAGGATAAAAATGCACTTCCAGTGTCAGCAACTCTTGACATTTTTAGTTTTGCTTTTCTTAGGCTGTGCCCATGTTGTAGTTTGGTGTGATCACAGCATATGCAGATGTAGCTGAGCTGGCTTTGGTCAAAAACAATGAAAAATGGCCGCACAGACTTCAACATGGCTTAGCCTCGTGGTCCCAAGCAGGCTTTTCCATCCCCGACTGAAGTCCTGCCACTATTGGTAGTGCTACTGGTAGTAGTGGTCCTGCCACTATCCAGTGAGCTGGAGAGCAGCTAGCTCTGCTATGCCTGCACATTTCTCTCAGCAGACATAGCTAAGAGTGCAAAAGTGGGAGCTTCTGGAATTGGGTTTAAGGAAGAATCTCAGCTTTCAATTTTGAAAGTTCCTTGTCTTTATGGTTACCAGTAAAAGCTTAAATGTAACACAAGTGTCCTCTAAAGACTCAGAAAGCAAAGAAAAAGGTTCTAGGATGAGGTGATCTTTGGGGGATCCAGCCCATGGGTTGACCCCTCAGGGTTGGTACCAGGCCAAGTCCCATGACACCTTTGACTTCTGGAAAACATGAGTTTGTCTTGAAAGGGAATCCAAGAGTTTCCAGCAGGGATGGTTGTGAAGGGAATCTGAACTGGACCTTCAGCAGCATTAGCATAGCTGCAAACAGTTCAAAGTTCAGTGACTCTTCATCTCAACCAGGTGATGAACTTAGAAGCTCAATGACTTTATTTGAACCCACCTTTGAAATATTATAGGTATTTGCCTTAGTGTCTGATCTGGTCTTCACTTGCTCCAGATGAGCTGGTGCAAAACCACCTTTTTTTGGTACTGATGTTTCTAAATGCCTGCCAAAAACTGCTCTGGGCACCTACACACCTTGCTGCTGCTGCTGAGTCTGGTGTCCTACTATAGGATCTGGTACCCAGAATCAGAGAGAGTCCTGGAAAGCTTCTCTTTGGGGACCTGATTTTAGTTCCCTACTATACCCTGAGCCCTTGTTGGACCCTGGGTGCTTCATTTCTTTGTGCCTCAGTTCCCCGTCTGCAATCCTGGAATAATAGCTCTGCCTCCCTACTCGGGGTTCTATGAGGATAAAGACAGTAAGGATTGTAAGATGCTCAGTTACTATGGTAATGGGGGTCATGTAAGTACCTAAGAGAGATTAGTGACATGCTCACAGCTTCATGATTCCCATGGTTGGTTATTAAACTAGTCTCCTGCAAGCTGGGTTTTGGGTTTATTTTTAAAAGGAGTTGTTTGTGCAGGTCTCCATCCACAGCATTAAGTGTTAGAAACAAGCTGCTTGTAAATCAGAGAGATACAAAATAAAATTGGTTCGCAGCTCTTAAACACAGGCCCCAAGTCCTAGCTTCCTGGATTTTGCTTGCTGGTTTCCAGAAAACAGACTTTTGCTTTTTTTTCTTGTTCTGGTTGATGTGCATTTTCGTGTGTGTGTGTGTGTGTGTGTGTGTGTGTGTGCGCACGTGTGTGTACACATACACACACTTTTCATGGGACAACTCCAATACAGCTTGTGACAATGGAGATTTCAGGGATACAACTGGGACACAGGGAGTCAGTGCTTGACCCTAGAGAGCCACAACCCAAGGGATCAAAAACAGATGGTCCAAACTAGCCATGACTCAGGAGATCAGGTGCAGACCATCAGGAGACCAGGGTCTGTAAAGGACCAAGATGCAGTCAGTCGCCCTGGGTAGAACCACAACTAGCATCACAGTGAAGAGGGTGTGATTCGGGCAACAGCCCCAAGTACCACCTTTGTATGGGGCTACAAAAATAGCCACAGCTGATCGTGCCACTGCCATCAGCACTGTGGCAGCCAATTCTGCCCCAGGCATCACACAGTTGCTTCAGGCACAGAGCTGTCCAGATACACCTCTGGCCACGAGCCAGGGGGGTCAGGAGCAGAGGGATCCAGACCAGAGTCGCTTTCTGGAGGAGCTAGAGCAGGCAGCTGCAGCTGTAAGGAACAGGATGTGGGCCATCACCAAACTAAAGTCACAGGCCAGGAAGTGGCTGGCAGAAGAAAGGGGTCTGAACTGAAGTTAGGAACAAGAGGGTTGGGGGTCAAGCTGGCAAGTCTGGAACAAAGTGGTCTGGACTGGAGTCTGTAACTAGGATCCAACAGGCAGAAACCAGGAAGCAAGACCCAGGGAACTAGGAACAACTAGTCAGGAACCAGAAATAAGGATTTGGAAGCCCAGGGCTAGACAGAGGCACCTGTCCTGTTGACTAGTCTTCTGGGTACTGAAAGAGTGGAGGGAACCATGCAAATTCCGGTAACTGAGGCCAGCTGGAAGTAGGCTGCTGGCAGCCTGGCCTCCTCAGGTAACTGGGGCCACCTGGGGGCAATTTAGCCTATCTGCTGCCCTGACTTCTAACAGGAGGCCCCAAAGACACTTGTGTAGTCTGTCCCACACTGTGAGAGCCTCAGGTTAAAAATGCCATTGCATTGTAAAGTACCAGTTCTATGTCATGATGTATTGCAGATGTACATGCCATGCCCCTCATTTCACTGCTGGTACCTCAGAGAACTTGGGGTTTTGGTCTATATCAGTGGGATCTTGGGTTTGGTGCTACCCTTTGTTCATAGCAGGAATAGGCATTGGGCCCTAGCATGCTGATTCTCTCTCTTTCTTTTCAGGTCTCTCATCAGCACTGCTGGAAATGCATGTAGGAAACGTCTCTGTCTCTTCAGTTCGAGGGCAGCAAGTGGTGCTGCCAGTCTGGTATAAGAGCAGCTCTCAGAAGAAACCCTATATCTTATGGGTCTTCGAAAGACCTGGAGCCAGTCGATTGCAGGTAAATGTCTTGCATGCAAAGAAGAAAGTGGGAACCTAGCAAAAGAGAGCCTAGGGGGGAGTTCCAGCTAGAGAAATGCTTAAGTGATACAATAGGCTGTGAGTGGGTGCTGGTAACTAGCGGCAGACCTTTTAAAAGAGCCTGAGCTATCACTTCCACCGCATGGCTCCTTTGTCCTCCTGTGGGGTTCTGGAGAGAGCAACTAGCTGAGGGAACAGCTGACTGCAGCTCATACCTCTCCAGCTTTGGGCAGGCTGAGGGTAGTCACAAGGGCAAATGTGATGCAGCAAATGAGTCTTCTGTGGGCACCCTTGGATGTTGTCAGGGTAAAACTCACTGAAAATGCAGCTGGATATCTTCTCCGGTGCATACAAGATCATAGGGAAGGTAGGCATTGGCCTGGAAGGTTTCTGACACATGTCTACTGACACCTACTGCAGAGACCTGCCTTCTCATCCTGGCTCTCTCACTTCAGATTAGTCATTCAGCCTCCTAGCCTCTCCATAGTGTTGAGTTGCCGCCTTATCTCTCAAGGTACCCACTAAAATGTTTGAGTGCCATTAAAGGCTAGTGAGCAGTAAAGGTTGGATTAAAACTAGGGGTCTCCTGCCTCCTTGCCCTGGACTTAATTCTGTGACTATGCAGTGCAAGGTCTGGAGGTGCCATCTTCTACCAGTTGGAAACCTTTTCAGAATTTTCAGGCTAAAATAAGGACATCTTCTCATGACTCGGAGAGGACATTAGGACAGTCTATAAAAACAAGAAGACTTAAACCACCTGTCCATAAGGTCTGAAAAAATTAATGGGGCCCTCCATTAAAAAAAAAAATCTAAGCAACTGGGAGCTTGTTTGAAGATTTCTAACCAGAAATAAGATATAGGCACGGTGTTGAAGGACAGGCAGAGCAGCTCCTCCTAGTATCTGAGTGGGAGCTCAGTATTCTGCACAAAGCATTGTCTCAGGGCTTTGTAACCCACAGGAGCCTCTGTAGGTTCCTTGTCCCCCACCCCAGCCATGTGCTGCTGCTGTTGCATCCCATCACTTGCCTGTAACACTGTTGGGTCACAAGTAAGCAGACAGTAGTCCTTCTTTGGGGGTCTGGGATGGGGGGCTGGAGGAAAGTACAGCTGGGGGGTGGGCTAGGAGGCAGCATGATGCAGGGTATGGTTGGGTGTGAAAAGGTGTGGGGATGATTAGGGGGACCTGGTCCCTGAAGTTAGGGAAGCATGATGTAAAAACCATTGCTGCAGTCGAGCAGAGTTGCTAATCCAGGACTTTTTAATAACCCTCATAATCTGCAAATTTTTGACTGACAATCTAACTTTTTTACTATGGTTGATGTTAAACCCCCTAAATTTGAATCTGGCCTTTGCCCAGGGCCTGGCTTAAGTGTTACATTTTCATTATGTAAAACATGTCACAAAAATGTGGTTGTCAGTAAAACATTTGCAGATTGTCAGTAAGAAAATTGCCTTGGGTTGGCATCCCTTCCCTCAGGAGTTCTAAAAACAGAGTCCATCACTCTCCAAAATGCCTTGTGTTCATTGTAACACATGTGTGTCTCCATCCAGTGGCTAAACCACCTTAGTAGGAGTCCAGGAAGACTAAATCCCTCCTCCCAGATAGAAGGGATGGGGAACTGTGGAGATTTGCAACTGCTGGAAGCTCAGTGTTGCAAAAATGAATGTAGACAGAGCCAGACTGTTATTAGATGAGCTCATATATCTATCTACTCATTTTCAGTTAGCGTATAAGGATACCCACCATACCCGGTGAACCTTTATCAGGTTTTTTCAGTAGGGCATGATATATTAAACAAGCTAACCAGACTACTGACAATGGCAGTGGCTTATTATATTATGAGGAAGAGCCAGAGGGCAGATTCTCCCAGTCTGGACAGACCAGGAGGGGACTTGCCAGGCCAGGGAGAAGAGGAGGAGGAGTGGAGAGTTCCAGCGAGGGAGAGAGACAGCTGGAATAGGCAAAAGAGTGCGCTAGGGTGGAAGATCACAGGGGTCAGTGATGCTTCCTCCCAATGCTGTAAAATGCCTTGGTTTTGTTCTAAAAACCTCACTTCATGGGTGAGTCTCCTTTCAGAGCACTTCCCTCCACATGTCACTTGTAGCTGACTTGAGGGAAAGTGGACCCTGGGCACTAGACTCCATTGGTATATCTTGCAGACACAGCATGGTTGCAGCTTGGGTGCTGACAGCTGTGAAACCTCAGCCGCATGAGCCTCAACACAGTTTGTACGAGCCAGCTCAGGCCCTGGTGATGCATACCACCACAGCTTCACTGCTATCAGTCTTCCAGCCAACAAGGTTAAAGCTAGCATGGGTACATCTATGTAGGTGTCTATGCTGCAGTCACTGACTGGAGATAATACTAGAGGTTCCTGTGAACAGTCACTGAACTGCACACCTCCTACCCACACAGCCCTCCCCTGATTTATATTATCAAGTTTATTCTACTGCAGTTCTTCAACAATTTGAATCTGAGGATTCGTGCTGGACATTCACAAGCTGAAGTTAAGCTAAGCCACGCACAGGCAGCCTTTATGAAAGCTCCCCCAGCTCTTGATGGCTTGATTTTCATGGGTCTGCAGTTCTTTTAACATTGTTCTCTGTTCAATAAGAAAAGATTTCTGACTAGGGGCATGGGAAGGACTGTCTCTGCACGTGGTAAGGAGGCAAATGGCAATTATGTCAACAAAAGTGCAAGCTCTGACCCTTTTCACTCAGAGCTTGGAAACAGCCGATATTGCTCCATATACACAACTTCAGAAATGTCCCAGATGTAATGAGTGCTGAGACTGCAGAGAATCTGGGACAATAGTTTGGAGAGAGGAGAACAACCCCATTCATCTCAGGAAAGAGTAACTCGCCTACTGGGTGTGAACTGAAATGTTATCCATGTCTCCATTCTAATGTAGATGTGCATTTTTGAGCCTGCAGTAGTAACTCCTTTCCTCTGAAGGCTGCAAGTAATTGTACTCTCTTCTCCCCTTTCAGATATTGACATATATTAATGGAATTATAAAAGTGGAAGATACATCCCTGAAGCATCGGATTGGTTTTGTGCACCCCGTGCCACACTTTAATGTTTCCATTTTTATCAACAATACCCAGGAGGTAGATTCTGGCCAGTACGTGTGCACAGTCAATGTGGAGGATGATAGCGCCATCGATGGGAAAAATATTGGACTCCTCAATCTTACAGTTTTGGGTAAATCTATTCTTGATCCACTCTAGCATGAAGCCCAGTGCCCTGCTCATGCTGATGAGGGGGGAACTTTCTTCCCTACCTAATATGTGAGAAGAGTAGAGCATACCTTTTCTGAACTTGGCTTTCTCTCCAGGGATCAGCCCCTCCCCATTGCCCTTCCCTCTACACTGAGTCTGGCAACTTCCAGCAGTGGTTCAATGGAGAAAGGCCTTGCTTTGTCTCTGCCTCTTTGGCACAGCTCCTCTGTTGGTCTCTACCCACAGCCAGGTTGCTGATGCTCCTGAGGCTACCTCCTTCTCAGTTCATCCCTGGGACCTCACTTGCTCTCCCCTGTTTCCAGTCCCAGTGTGCTCCTTCATGGCTTGAGGTGCTAATGTGACCCCAGAGTGGACTTGCAGCTAGGGCTGATGCTTTGTAAGAGCACCAGCTTCAATGTTCTTCATGTAGAGAGAGGGAAAGCTGAAAAATGTGGCTGTAACAAACTTGTGTTTGTGGTCCAGGCATGGTCGAAAACCAGAGTAGAGCAGGATTGGATAAGGCCTCCCCTTGCATATCACAACCATACTGTGATGCCCAGTACAATAATGCATAAAGTGATGGCAAAGGGTTAACATAAAGGGGCTTCAATGTTTATACACAGTCCTGTGTTGAATAGGTTTGCTATTGTACTAGAAAGGGAAGTGAGCAATGAGGTGGTAAAATCTGCAAAGGATGCAAAGTTACTTAGGTTAGACAGGACCATAGAAGACTGTGAAGGACACCAGAGAGACTAGCTAAGCTGAGTGAGTGGGCAGTGTATGTGTGGTTTGCTGTCCATTCAGGCAACTAATGCATGCTGGGGAGAAAAAATGTCAGTTTTTTGTGCACTTTACAATGTTCTAACATACCTGCATCAACTCAGGAAAGAGCTGGAGTGTGTCTGACTACTACCCACTGAAACCTCTGCTCAATTCACAGCTGTGCTTAAAAAGGGAAAAAGGAAAACAGATAAGGTATTAGGATTCAAGCTGGTCCAAGCCCAGACTTCCCTACTTCAGAGGATTTTGTTTTTAAATTTGCATGTGAATTGTGATCCAAGTCAAACTGAAATGAAAATGTTTTGAATTTTCCAGCTAACTAGAAGCTCCTGGGATCCTGGGGCTGCTTGGTGGAACTGGTATATTCCAGTACTGATATCACTTTCATTGAGCAGCTCCAGGGGTCACTGGCATGACTGGGCCCCTCTGTCCCAGGGCCCCACAGCTCCTGGGCACCAGCTTCCAGCAGTGTCCTTCAGAACCCAGCTTTGCATTTGGTGAGGTACCTGGACCTGGCTCATGGGAATGAAATGCTTCAGGATCAGGAAATCAGCATGTCCCAACAAACCTCTGATTTGCAAGAGTCTGACTATCTGCAGTTAGGACATAGAAGGTGAACAGTGAATAACACAGGAGAGGGGATAATATAATTATACCAATTTGTGATCTAACCCCCTCTGGCCCCTGTATGCTGTACTGGAACCTGTCTCAAAAAGGGCTGTAAGAGCTCTGAGGGGTGTGAGATGAATAATTGAGAACATGGGAAACACTCGGATACAGAGAGAGAGACAGAGCAGATTGGGAGTGTTCCTATAGAAAGGGTACTGGGTGAGACACCAGGAGTTTCTGTTGTCATCCAGGAAAAAGGGACCATTCAGTGGAATTTAAATTGCCAAATTCAAACCCCAGAAATGCCTTTTTACACAGTGTATGATGAGCTCTAGAACTCTTGCCACAAAGTCATTGAGAAGCGTTGAGCAACAGCTGGTGAGGGGTCAGACGTTCATATGGACATAAAGAATATCCAGGGTTGCCACCAGGAATCACATCTTCGTGGAAGGGCTATTGAGCCACCTGCCTCCAGGCTCACCCACATCTCTAACTGTTAGTCCAATGTGAGACCTAGTGAGTAGGACTGATTGTACTGACCATCCCTCACCTGTTGCTGTAGGGGTCTGACACATTTCTGTGCAGCACCTGCTACTGCTGCTATCTGAAACTAGCCACCAACTGTAGTGAGATGGGGTATGATCTGCTCTGGCTGTGCCTATGTTCTTCTGCTACAGCTGAGATTGTAGGGAAGTCGAAAGTAGATGCGTCATATCAGAGCAACTCAGTTATATCCTGGGGATAGGGTCTGGAACAACTACAGAACTGTAGCAATCTTGTATGTTCAGAAATAAATATCGAAAAGCAAAGTTTAGCACAGATTCATCCCTTGCTCCTGGCTTCATGAATAGCTGTCCAGAACAGGGTGCTGCTTCCTCCTTATCTGGTCTGATTAGATAAGAGCTTCGTTTCAGCACAGTAAACTTGGAGCGTGGATCAAGGTCCATCCTGTGTAGTATGATTATGTTGGTGCATCGAAGGCATTAACTGTCTAGTGGACATTGCACATGAACATGGAGCCTGAATACTTTCACATATTGTTCCCAGTAATGGCTCAGGGCAGGTTTTCTCTGCAGCACCAACAATGGAGAGCCAGGCTAGAACAGTCAGAGCACCAGGGTCCAGCTTATGGGACAGCTCTGGCTTTCTGATTTCAGCATGGATTTCTTGGATCTTGCCTGTGGCCAGGAGATGGTGCTGTTTCTTTTTGCAAGTTGGTACTGGAAATTGTCCATTGACAGGCACTAATGCTGTCTTCTTGGCTCCCTACAGTTCCTCCATCTGCTCCGACATGCCAGATCCATGGGAGCCCCTACGTCGGGGGCAACATCACCATGAGCTGCAAGTCGCCCTACGGCAAACCTATCCCCAAGTACCGATGGGAACGCACTGCACCCACAGCCCAGCACTTCATCGAGCCATTTCAGGGTAGGAACCCTGATGCCACTGCACATACTTCGAACTGGGTCAAGGGGGAGGATAGGCAGGAGCCCTAAAGCTCACTGGAGATGGATCTGAGCAGCTGGCCAGCACTGTAGAAAATGCAGGAGAATAGGAGAGTGGGTTAGGCTAGGGGAGGAGAGAGTGGGTTTAGGAGGCAGTGAGGGATGAAGGATGGAACAATGCAGATGAAAAAGAAAGGGGCTGTTTTGGGAGGGCAGAGATTAAATGTATAGACTGGGGCTCATTTAATTGGAGGTGTCAGGGGAAACCCATGAGATGGTGTTGGGGAGATGAGTGGGAGGAGAACCTGAGAGTCATCACTGTGCAATGGCCCGGGTTACCTGTCAGTCCAGGTAAGAAATGCAGATAAATGGGCACCTAAGGTGGACATGTCGGGGAGAAGCTTCTCCCAGCCCCCACTGGAAAGGTGGTTGAGTTGAAAGGAGAATCAGGAGCAAGGGGCCTTCAAAGCATAAAGCAAGCATGACTGTGTCCCAGATGCTAGCACAGTAGGGGGTGAGGATGGAGAAAAGGCTCTTAGATTTGGTCTGGAGCAGGACAGTGTCTGTAGCGAGGTGGATTTCAGTGAAGGGCAGAGGCCTGTGCAGAGCACCCAGCAGATCACCCTGAGGCAGGGAGAAGGCTGGGTAGAGTGAGGCTTTTTCAGCACTGAGGGAACTAGCACATTCTTGAAGGCAGTGGGAAGAGGAGGTTATGGGATTGAGGGCTGGGTCATTGGGAGGGAAGAATCTGAGTGAAGGCAAGTGAAGACTAGTGGTTGGAACACAGTTCTGGCTCAAATGGTGCCTCCTTGTGGGTCCTTGGAACAGGGAGATCATTGGCACGTCAGGAAGGGTGGGAGACAGGTCCTGAGACAGTTTCAGGTATCAAAGAGTTGGCAGTTACAGCTCTGCTTGCCTGTCTGTTAAAGGAGATGCAGATATCGCCAAATTTGCAATGACTTTGTGAAATGTTTCAGTGTCACTGACTGCAGTTTTAGGTAAAAAGAAAAGTTTTGGCAGAATGACTTCCCCCAGATTTGTCCAAAGGAGTGTCACTGTTTTGCTGAGAGGACCACCTGTGTGGCTGAGTCATTGGATTGAGCCTTGGGAAACTAGGTTCAGTCCCCAGCTCTGTCACCAATCCCCTGAGTAACCTCAGACAAATCACTGGTTCTCTGTGTCCTGGCCACCTATCTGCAAACTGGAGTAGCAACCATTCCTTTCCCCCACCCCCTGTCTCTTTAGATGGAAAGCCATCCACGGCCCAGGTCACCATACAAGACCGTGAAGCTGTGCATGTACAGCACCTGGCACAATGCATTTCTGATGGGAGTTGAGGCTGCAATCAGGTGTATGCTAACAGTGAATGGGTACTTCAGAAGAAATAGCTGTCAGAAGAATGAACCTAGTCTTTGAGTCGTCTGCCTGAAGGAGGCAGATTGCTCACTTGATAGCCTGGCATGTGTTAATGTTCCCTGCTAGGGGACTGACACTCCCATTGCACCTCTTGATTAGTTAGATACAGTTACTCATTCCTTGGGGTTCATTTGCATGATGCCTGCTAGCTCCCTCTGACTGTCATGTTTAATTAAGTATTTTATGAATGTTTTATGAAGGGAAAAAGTTAGGAAATGTGAAAGGGAAGCTTCTCTGAACAACACGCCTTCCACCACATGACGCGCAGGCACACATCTCACTGCCTGGCAGGCTGTTATGTAAACTCACCCTGTGCCTTTTCTGTGTGCAGTGACTTTGTCAACTCCTTTGGATTCCTCTCATCTGGGTTCCTTGTCTGGGCTCAAACAGACTAGATTCAGTGAAGGAATTAAGGTGGAAGCTCACATCTCAACCTGCTGCTGCTAAGATTTGGGGCATTTAGCTTAATTTGGAAATTATCTTTGCGTTCTCATGGCAATGTTTAAGCATGCCAGGAATGCTCGAGTCTGGCTCGAGTTTTGCACCTCATTGAATCTTTTGTCCAAAGGTTTGAGAGCATTTCTGTAATCCTCAAGCTTCCTAACACCCAGGGGAAGAAGGGGAAAGTCTCATTCCCCTTTTGGAAGGGATTAGCAGGTCTCTGGGAAGTGTCCTCATCTGATGGTCAGAGTGAGAACAAAACCCAGGAGACCCGGCTCCTATGGAGTAACCATTTTGACCAGTGGCAGACCTTTGGGATGGGTGTGTCGGTCCAGATGGCTGTGGAAGTTCTCTGATGTTTCGCAGTTGTCTCTGATTGTTAAAATATGCAAGTTCCTTTATGTGATCCCCTTCTTGTAGTCCCCTTGCATAGAACCACAACAGTCCCTTAGCATTATAATCCTCTTAACTGAGTTTATTTTTACTAGGATCTAAGTTTACAATCTTGGCATTGTAGCTGTTTCCAAGTCTTTCTGTTCCTTACTCGCTTCTTAACTTGTAGCATGTTAGACTCGGAAGGGACGTATTCTTTAGACAGAGTTGCATCTTTTGGCACTCAGGCTTCCTGCTGGGAACTGCTCTTACCAGTAAATTCCACTTGTTAACACAATTTGGGCTGCGCAGGGCTTCTTCTAGAACTTGCATGCACGGTTCATCTGCCTTTTTGTCTACAAAGAACAGTGAAGAGCCAGGTGGATGCACAGCAAACATGAAATGCTTTGATGGGGCATTGCATATGTCACTATTGCCTGGCACGAACCATGAGGTCACAGAGAACAATCATCTGGTGTCAACTCAACCTTACTGTAATTCCATTCAGGTTGATGGAATTGTACCCAAGGTGGATTGCCTACCTGGGCTGGTCACTCCAAGTCTCACTAAAATGTTTCTTATGTTAGCAGCCCCTTGGGATAAGAATAGCTAGACTACTTAATTGGCTCCCACAGTCTTGCCAGGGCTGACTAGATGCATAACCTTTGTGGAGTAATTGCCCTCCCCCCAGTCTGTCTCTGCTGTAAGGCAGCAGCCCAACCCCCCCTTCTTGTGTTGCCATTGTGCCTGCATGACTAGCTGGGCTGCAAACATCCCAAAGGGAGGGGGGCCCTGGTCCTCTAATGCCTCAGGTTCCTGCCAATGCAGGTCATGTGACTGGTCACATCATAGAATCATATCACAGAAGTCGGGTCGGAAGGGACCTTGTAGATCTTCAGGTCCGTCCCCCTGCCTGGGCAGGAAGAAAACTGGGCTCAAATGACCCCAGCCAGGTAGGCATCAAGCTGCTTCTTAAAGGTCATCTCACCTGGTCAGGCTGATATCATTTGGAAGCACTGGTCAGCAGCCAATGGGTCTGCTTCTGGTGGGAACTTGGTGATGAGGTCACAACCAGTGTATAAGAGGTAGTGGGGCAGACATGTTTTGGGACACAGCAAACAAGCCATGCAGCCTCCAGAGAAAGAGCTTGGTCAGGCTCTGGATGCATATGTGAGTAACTTACTTGGATTTTAGCTAGTAACTTAGGATGAAGTGATCTAGAAGTGTATCAAAAGGCTACCAAGCCACTTCTGTTTGCTCAGGGTCTTTCTTTTGATACTTCTCTGACCTGTACCCTTCCCCATGCCTACCCTCTCCAGTCAATAAAGCTATCCATTATAGCAAACCTTGCTGTATGTGCTCAAGAGGGATGAGGCAAGCCTTTTCTGATGGGAGTTGAGGCTGCAGTCAGGTGTATGCTAACAGTGAATGGGTACTTCAGAAGAAATAGCTGTCAGAAGAATGAACCTAGTCTTTGAGTTGTATGCCTGAAGGAGGCAGATTGATTAGTTAGATACAGTTACTCATTCCTTGTCTCGGCTGGCTAAGGGAGGCTATTTGTGAATGCTTCAGGTTAAGAGAAGCACCCCAAGGTACCATGGTGGGTTAAGCAACCCCAAGGTCTACAGGGTCCATGTCCATGTACAAAGACCAGACTTTGGTGGCAGGGTGGTGGCAACGGTTACCCCAGGCTTGTGGGTGTGCTGCAGGAAGGGGGTTGGCTGGACGCAGGCGCTCCAGGGGGAGACACCCAAAGCAGTGTTATGGTCGGGCACAGTGTGGTGGGTGGCTCAGTGTTGTAGCACCCCCTACTGGCCCGCCACAGTCACCCAGAAAGCTTATCCTACTTCTCCCCAGTGTTTTCTGGTCATGTCCCACCATTTCCAGTCAGCCACAGCACTGAGAGTATGGCTTTATTAGAATAGTACCCAGGGGCCCCTTTCAAGATTGGGGCCTTGCAGTTCTAAATGCTGCACTGAAGTAGACGTAGTTTCTGGTTCTTGCATTGAACCTAAGGGAGTGGGAATGTTAGTGTGTGTGCGTGCATGCATATACATGCTGCAGTGGGGGATGCTGTACAGTCTGTGTAGCTGCAATCAGTTGAGTCATCAGGCAGCGACACAGATATCTCCCAGAACACTGTCTCGCACCCACGCCTGGCCTGTGCTGATTATGCAGTTGGGTTTTATTTGATCCTCTTTCCCTACCCCAGCTCATTCCACTTCTTCTTCTTTGAAATACATCAGTTACTATGGAAACTGTGACACTAAGTGTAGCTTAGCGACACTCATGAGTGCAGTACAGAGCTAAGCAAGCAAAAGGAGTGTCATGTAGCAAATACAGCCTTTGTACAGGCTTAGTCGCTGGTAGCCATTCCTTTGCTAAGCCAAAAAGCTCATGGCCTATCCTCTCCATATCACTAGGCATGAAGGTCTCTGACTCGCTAGGATGCTTGAAGCATCCTCACAACCTCACTTGAAGCACTGAGGTCACCAGAGCCTTCTTACTAAAAGTCCCTTGATCTGCACAGCTGGAGGCTGCTGGAGGCATTGCTGGCAGAGGGAAGTGGGAGCCAGCATGCCTGGCTGGAATCTGAGTTAACCCAGATGCCAAGGTGACCTGGCTAGTGCAGGTTTCTGCTTTAGGCCTGTCTTAAAATTCAGAGAAACCCCTCTCAGGTCTCCACATGTGTACAATGAACTGCAACAAGGAGCAAGACTGAAGGGGTCAACACTGAAGGGAGTGAGCGAACAGGGACAGCAAACAGGGCAGTTTGTAAGGAAGGGGAGGGAAGAGGAAGAGAAGCCAGGCACCAGACACTAGATCCTGCTCCTGGAAGGTAAGTGAGCCAGAGCTACCTTTGTGTTTGGTTTGCTCAGTGTTTGGGCCTTCTTACATGGTAGATGTAAGCAGCTTCTGGAGCTCTTGTAATTAACCCCTAGATTGGCTTTACATTTAACACCTTTAAGTGGTTTAAAGCAGTGGTTCTCAACCTTTTTCTTACCAGGACCCATTTGCCATCGGCTTGTCCCAACCCACATCCCTCTGGCCAAACTGATACCTGACCCACAGTCCCCTGTCCCCCACCCCCCAGCCCTGCCAGAGCGGCCCCAACTGCCTCCATCCTGCTTGGGCCAGAGCTCAAGCAGCAAGTGCTGCCCCTGTTCCACTCCCTGAGCAGTGAGTGCAGACCCTTGTGTGTATGGGCACTGGCCCTGTGCTGCCAGCCCAAGCATTCAGCTCCCCACCATGAAGGACCACCCCTGCCCCCTTACCCTGCTGAAGGGCCAGAGGGCCAGGTGCTTTCTTCCCCCGCTTCCCATGCCCTGCGCAGCCCTGCTCCCATCCTTCTTCCCCAGCACTGACCAACACAAACACACGGCCTGCCCTTCCCACCCCCACCCGCACCCTCTCCCCAGCCCTCTAGACAGTCCCCTGGACCTCCAACTCCCCACTCCCCATACACTTACCTGCATCCAGCATCTGGGGCTGCTCCCATGATCCAGCCTCACTGCATGCTGGCCACATGTGTCTGTGTTTAATGTTATGCCAATCCAGGACAGGATTATCTTTAATTCACCTAATTTTGTTCCTGTTCCATTAAAGTGTGGCTGCTGTTTTACAGCTATTCTGCCCAAATTGAAGTCCTCCAGCATCCCAGGATGTAATGGCTGGTCTTGAGTTAGGGCATGTGGGGATGCCAAGGTGCAGCAGGTCCAGGCACGGTGCCCTCCCCCCCGCTCACTCCATCCCCTGGGGACACCAGGAAGAGCAAGCATTGCAGCCCCAGAGTGCCCAGTGGCCACAGTACCTCTCACCATTGCCTAAGCCGGCTCATTGCTCATGGGGGAGTGAGTTCTGAAGGAAAAAAGAGGATCAAGCCTCTCAGCTCAGGCAGCAGCTGGCAGCCTAGCCAGCAGCAGCGCAGGGGGGTGAGCTCTGGAGAAAGAAAGGATCAGGCCCATTTTTATTTAGGCTTCTAGTCCTGTCTCTGTTCACCAAGTCTTTAGTGACAAGTTGCAGCTGTGCAGGTAAGGGACAGTTAGAAATGTTTTTTTGCCTTAAGATGTGACTGCTTCACTAAGCCAAATAGCACTAAGCTGATTAACATTTGTGCAGTTTACAGCATAAGGTGTAACAAGGCCCTTTGGTAGGCAGGAAGAGATAGGCAGCTGATTTAAAAGACCCAGAGAGATGACTGGAAGATGTCTTCATATCCTCAAAAGGGCCAGTGTTATGCCCAGCTTCAAGAAGGGGAGGAGGGAGGACCTGGGTAACTATAGGCCAATTAGCCTAACTTCTATCCCAGGGAAAATCCTGGAAAAATTCATTCAGGAGTCTGTGCAACGGGCTTGCAGAAGGTAGAATTCTGAATGGCAGCCAGTATGGCTTCGTCACGGGCAAGTCTCGTCTTACCAACCTCATCTCCTTTTATGATCAGGTAACTCACCACCTGAATAAGAGAGAAGTGGTGGATATTGTATACCTTGACTTCCAAAAAGCCTTTGATCTGGTATCCCATGATGTTTTCATGAGAAAATTGGAAGATAGTGGGCTTAATTGTGAGATGGTTAGGTGGGTATGAAGCTGACTGTGGGGTAGGACCCAGAGAGTCCTAATGAACTGATCTGTGTCATCCTGGTGAGAAGTGGCCAGTGGTATCCTGCAGGGGTCAGTGCTTGGTCCTGTACTTTTCAACATTTTTATCAATGATTTGGATGAGGAGGTGAAGAGCTCACTGGCCAAGTTGACGGATGACACCAAGTTATGGGGAAGCGTGGTCATGCTTGAAGATAGGCTACAGATACAGGTGGATCTAGACAGTAGGCCTGTGCAAGTCAGCAGCGATCCGATCCGGCTTCGGATGGCCGCAGTCCAATCCGGAGCTCTGGACCGGGTTTCCACTTCGATCCGGCCAAAGCTTCAGAGCCGCCTCGGAGTTCTGGCCATAGGGTATACTGGGGAATCAATGAAATATCTATAACTTTGTTGTTTTTGTCCAGTTTGGATGAAACTTGCAGGGATGATGGTAGCCTCTGCTGAGAGCATGAAACCTGCCGTGTTTCAAGAAGATTGGTGCAGGGGCTTGGGGGGAACTGTACCCCAAATTCTTTAAAGCCAAACTCATGTCATGGCTGTGTGTTACACCACAGGGGAGTCAAAACTGCAGGGGTGGTAGCTCTTACTGAGGCCACAAAGCCTGCCAAGTTTCAAGAAGATCAGTGCAGGGGTTTGCGGGGAACTGCCCCTCAAGCTGCAGACAAGCAAAACTGATGCCATGGGTGACAATGCGTGTGTTAAGGCGCAGCGGGGTGACAGCTGCAGGGGTGGTGGCCCTGCTGTGACGCCTGCCAGCTGTCGAGGAGATGGGTGCAGGGCGGCTCTGGGGCCCTGCACCCCTAGCTGCTGATAGGCAAAACTCGGGGCAAGACTGTCTCTGTCTTGGGGCAGTTGATTGTCTGCATTGATTCTTTCCTCTCCTTACCCTGGTTTTGTAGGTGCTAATTGCTGCTCGTTAAGTCGTTATGTAGTAGCTAGGTCCTATGCATTGAGCTGGTCCCGGAGTCAATCCAGATTGATTGTTTGGTAACTGGTAACACAGCAGCTCAGCAGCCAGGCCTGCAGCAGTGTCTCCCCTCCTGCCCCAAGACAGACACAGTCAGTCCCACAGCACCCATGGCACCAGTTGTGCTTGTCCGCAGCTTGAGGTGCAGTTCCCCCCAACCCCCTGCATTAATCTTCTTGAAACTTGGCAGGCTTTGTGGCCTCAGTAAGAGCTACCATTTCTGCAGTTTTCATCCCGCTATGTTGCAACGCCTAGACGTGGCATGAGTTTTGCTTTCAAGAATTTGGGGTGCAGTTTCCCCCAAACCCCTGCACCAACCTTTTTGAAACTTAGTAGGCTTCATTATCTCTGCAGAGTCTACCACCCCTGAAAATTTCATCTAAATTGGACAAAAAAACAACAAAGTTATAGATATTTAATGTTTCCCCATTATACCCTATGGCTGGATCTCTGAGGTGGCTCCCATCTGCTTCGGGAAGCTGAACGAGGCAGCGCTTCGACCCGGATGTGCTGCTTCGGACCCCGAAGCATTCAAAGCTTCTCCAGATCTGAAGTTCTGTCCAAAGCCTCACACAGGCCTACTAGACAGGCTAGCAAGTTGGGTGAGTCAGAACCAGATGAAGTTCAACATTAAGAAATGTAAAGTACCCCACCTGGGGACAAACAATCACCTGCACAACTACAGGCTTGGCAATGCCAACCTGACCAGCACTACAAATGAAAGAGACCTGGGGGTAATAATAGACCACAGCATGGATATGAGCCAGCAGTGCAACTCTGTTGCCAGCAGGGCAAATAATACCCTGGCATGCATCAATCGATGCATTTCCAACAAGACCAAGGAGGTGATTCTTCTGCTCAACTCAGCATTAGTGGGACCCCAACTGGAGCACTGCATCTGGTTTTGGACACCACACTTTAACAAGGACATGGTAAAACTTGAGAGAGTCCAGAGAAAGGCCACCCGTATGATCAGACACTTGCATGACAAGCCATACGAGGAAAGGCTGAGGGACCTGGGACTCTTCAGCCTGAAAAAAGAGAAGGCTGAGAGGGGACTTGGTATCAGCTTACTGCTACATCAGGGGAGTACATCAGGGGCTCAGTTAACAACTGTTCACCAGGGCGCCCTTGAGGAAAACCAGGAGTAATGGCCACAAATTCCTGAAAGACCATTTCAGGCTCAACATTAGGAAAAACTTCTTCACAGTCAGGGTGTCCAGACTGTGGAATAAGCTCCCTCCAGAGGTGGTGCAATCACCTACCCTGGAAATCTTCAAGAGGAGACTGGACGGTCACCTTGCTGGGGTTACCTGACCTCACCTGTCATTTTTCCTGCCTGGTGCAGGGTGCTGGACCCGATAATCTTCTGAGGGCCCTTCCAGACTTGTGAACATAGTGAGGAGGACTTTTAAACTAGGTTTGCCAGGGGATGGAGACCAAAGCCCCAAGGTAAGTGGGGAAGTAAGTGACCTGGAAAAAGCACAAGCAGGAGCAAGGAACAGGGCCTCATTCTTCCTGAGAAAGTAAGGCATTCAGCTAATTACCTCAGATGTTTGTACATGAATACACAAAGCATGGGAAACGAGCAGGAAGAATTGGAAATCCTCGCACAGTCGTGGAACTGCGACGTGATTGGAATAACAGAGACTAGGTGGGAGCTCGCATGACTTGGGCACTGTCCTGGATGGCTATAAACTATTCAGGAAGGACAGGCAGGGGAGAAGAGGAGGAGTTGTACTTTGAGTAAAAGAGCTGGATGATTGCTCAGACCTCCAGTGTGAAACTGGAGATAGGCCTGTTAGGAGTCTCTGGCATAGGGTCAGAGAGAGAGCAACAAGGGCAAGGTCATTGTGGGTGTCTGCTATAGACCACCAAACCAGGAAGATGAGGTGGATGAGGCTTTCTTCAAACAGGTAGTGGAAATTCCTGATCACAGGTCCTGTTTCTCATGAGGGACTTTGATCACCCTGACATCCGCTGGGAGGACAATACAGCAGTGCACAGGCAATCCAGGAAGTTTCTGGATTTTCTACAAGTATGTCAGCAAGAAGAGGAAGGTCAGGGAAAGTGTGGGTCCTTACTGAATGGGGGGAGGCAACCTAGTGACAGATGATGAGGAAAATGCTAAAGTACTCGATGCCTTTTTTTTTTTTTTACCTCAGTCTTCACAGGCAAGGTCAGCTCCCAGAATACTGCAGTAGGCAACACAGTTTTGGGAGGAACTGAGCAGCCAACAGTGGTGAAAGAACAGGTTAGGGACTATTTAGGAAAACTGGATGTGTGCGAGTCCATGGGGTCAGATGCAATGAACCCGAGGGTGCTGAGGGAGTTTGCCGATGTGATTGCAGAGCTGCAACATTATCTTTGAAAATTTATGGCATTTAGTAGGGGTCCCAGATGATTGGAAAAGGTCAAATATAGTGCCTATCTTTTAAGAAGGGGAAGAAAGAGGATCTGGAGAACTACAGATAGGTTGGCCTCAGTCCCTGGAAAAATCATGGAGCAAGTCCTCAAGGAATCCATTTCTAAGCACTTGGAGGTGGTGATTAGGAATGGTCAAGGGCAAATCATTACTGATCAACCTGATTGCTTTCTATGATGACATAAGTGGCTCTGTGGATGGAGGAAGAGCAGTTGATGTGAAATACTTTGACTTCAGCAAGGATTTTGATATGGTTTTGCACAGCATTCTCTCAAGCAAACTAAGGGAGTATGGGCTAGATGAATGGACTGCAAGGTGGATAGAAAACTGTTTGGATCATCGGGCTAAAAGAATAGTAATTGATGGCTCAATGCCTAATTTGCTGCCAGTATCAAGTGGGGTTGGTCCTGGGGCCAGTTTTATTCAATATCTTCATAAATGATGCAGATTGCACCAAGCTGGTTGAAGCTGTAAATGCACAGGAGTGTAGGGCTAGGATCCAGAGAGACCTTGACATATTGGAGGTTTGAACCAAAAGAATCTCATGAAGTTCATTAAAGTCAAGTGGTAAGTCCTGCACTTAGGATGGAACAGTCCCATGCACTGGTGCTGACTGGCTGGGCAGTAGCTCTGCAGAAAAGGACGTTGGGGGTTACAGTAAACAATAAGCTGAATATCAACCAACAGTGTGCTCTTGTTGCAAAGGAGGCTAGTGGCATACTGGGCTTCATAGTAGGAATATTGCCAGCAGATCAAGGGAAGTGACTGTTCCCCTCTATTTGCCACTGGTGAGGCCACATCTGGAGTACTGGGTCCAGTTTTGGGCCCCCACTACAGAAAGAATGTGGACAAGTTTGAGAGAGTTCAGCAAAGGACCATGAAAATGGTTCGGGGGCTGGGGCACATGACTTGTGAGGTGAGGCTGAGGGAACAGTGCTTATTTAGTCTGGAGAAGAGAAGACTGAGAAGGGATTTAATAACAGCCTTCAACTACCTGAGGGATGGTTGAAAAGAGGATGGAGCTGGACTGTTCTCAATGGTGGCAGATGACAGAACAAGGAGATATGGTCTGAAGTTGCAGCAAGGGAAGTTGAGGGTTTACTACCCTCCTAGTGAGGAAAAACTTTCTCACTAGGAGGGTAGTAAAGCACTGGAACAGGTTACCCAGAGAGGGTGGAATTTCTGTCCTTGGAGAATATTAAGACTTGGCTAGAGAAAGCCTTGGCTGGGGTAATATAGTTGGGGGTGGTCCTGCTTTGAGCAGGGGGTTGTACTGGTGACCTCCCAAGGTCCCTTCCAGCCCTCATGTTCTATGAATCTCTGATTCTGTAACACACCAGGGTCACTGGGCCCTTCTGTCAGTTGAGCAGCTTACCTGCTGAGAGGTTGCTGTGACATTAAATTGTGCTCTTTTCCTTTTTGCTTCTCCTACAACCATACCATATTATGTAGGCATTTGGCAAACAGCATAATGCCTCTCCATTGAAGAAAAGATCTCTGTCTTCAGAACCCACATGTGCTTCACTTGGCTTACACAATTTGACCTACAGCTGCAGTGGTTAAAGGATGGGCCTTTTGGAAGGGACCCAGCATGCTCTCTGTTTGAACTATCCTTTCTAAAGGTGCTGATTACAAGCTCAGGGCCAAACAAACACCAGCCAGGCTTCATGTATAAGCAACTGTACAATGAGCTGTCACAGATTGCCTCCTTTCAATGCCCTGACCCTTGTCACACACAAGCAAGGAAGGAAATTGTTAAGCCACACAACTGTACATCCTTTTGCCCCTCTACTCGCAAGCGTGCTTTGCTGTTGCCACAACTACCGTGCACCACAGCCTTTATTCTGCTCCTTTAGGGATGCTCTTTCCCAGACTGCTGCTTCAAGTTCCCAGCCTATCCTTTAGCCATGGCTTGTGTTCATGTCTTAGAAATCAAACTGCACCTGGTCCTCAGTGCCTGTCCTAGCAGCACCCATTACTTTGAATCTGTGCCCTCTTCCACTGCAGACCAGCTCTAAACAGTCAGACTGCTGAGCTGGTTGGGAGATCCATTGACTTCAGCAAGCAAAGGCTTCTGTTCAGGTCAGGCACTTTGCGGGATCATTGCCTAAGTGAAAACAAGCATCAAAAGGAGGTGAGGTGCCATGGGAAATGACCATAGGCAAATGCTTGGAGCTTAGTTTGACTACTGTGGTGGTGGGGAATTCTAACACATCTGTGGGTGACCAGAGTGGAATGCCATGCAGCTGGGATACGGGCTCATGAGGGTCTTGTCTTATGAATTTTGCAGACCCCATAAGTGGGAACCTCATGTTGAAAAATCTTTCAAGAGAGATGTCTGGAACGTACGTCTGCACAGCAAAAAACAATGCTGGTATCTCCAAGTGCAACATAACCCTGGAGGTGAATTCATGTGAGTATACTCCCAGTGTGGTGGAGTCTCCACTCCTGGGCTGGAGTGCACAGACATTATCTAAAGGAAGATTTAAGGCCATGGAGGAAGGGGTCCAGAAAACAGTGAAGGAATTAGCCTGATTTGATATGAGGGGATGCATTCACTGCTCTGTAATGTTGCAGCATAACTGGAACATACTGACTGGAGGAAAGTTAGGGATTAGCATTAGCAGCAAGGTGAAGATTGCTGCAGGTTCCTTATCCAGCAACAAAGGAAGGTTGGATCTGACAGGGGTGGAGGGGGAGGGGGATTCCTGTGCCATGGGGAGCCCCCACAACCTAACCAATGGGCTTTCTCTACCACATCCCCTTCTATCATATTCCAAGACAAGTGTGAGAAGCCCAGCTTCCTGAGGATCTGTATTGCTCTGACCCTGGCCTGCCGTCCTCTATAAACTCTGTTCTGATTTTCTGCAGACAACAATGCAGCTGTGATCGCTGGAGCTGTCGTGGGGTGTCTCATTGGAATTGGCTTAATCACCGTGTGCATTCTGCAATTTTTCGTGTGCCGAAAGAAAAAGAAAAATACACAGGAGGAAATGGCCAATGAGATCAAGTGAGAATCTGTGTTGTTTATGCCATCTGTTAGAAAAGCCCCTGGGGAGACTTCCCAAACACCATTGGTGCTTCTGTTCTCTAGCTGCTTGTCGGGGACCTGCATACTTGTCGCTGTCTGGATTGGAAACCTGAATGCATAACTGAATGGAAAGTTACCAGGGCACAAACATACCATTGTCTCTGAGGCTGGGGCAGCCATGATGTTGTCCCCTCTTTACAAACCTTGTGGTTTTTGTTGTGTGTAATAAGGCCCTAGTTCCTGGAATCACATGACTGTGAGACTCTCAACTTCCATTTAAAAATGATCTCTGGATCCCTAATTGAGGAGGAAAGCTTGGAAGCATGACCTGTTTGGTCAAAGAACATGAAGACAAATCAAATACACCCCTCATGATGACTTGGAGGCTGGTTGATGGTTTTGCTTGGACCTAACACTGTAGCTAGTAGCAAAGGCCAGAACTAAGGTTGCCCAGCAACTACATAAGATGATACTGCCATAAGATATTGGTTGAATTTTGTCAAAACGTAATGTTTTGGGTTGAATCTTTCCCTGCTGGTGGCTGGCCAAGGTTAAATGCTTTCTCGAAAATGTCGGTGAAGATGTTTCAGCCATTTGGGGCAAACAGTTTAAGAGCAAATTTTGTTTTGTTGCTGATGATGAAATGCTTATGCTGGTTTTGTGCCTCTGCATCTTCCAGTGTGGACCTGAAGTCTGGCCAGGGCCCAAATTTGGCTAAGTTAAAAGCCTTTGAAAAATCTCAGCCTACACATGCTCATACAGACCTCTCTGAGTTTAACAGCTCAGATCTCCAGAGTTTCTGTCCACAGTGAGCATGTTCCATCTCCACTGCTCCTACTTGTAAATGCAAAGGGGAACGGAAGAAACAGGAGGGAAAGTAGGGCAGCAAGGTAGAGCTGGGGAAGGTAGAGGAGGGGGAGTGGACAGAAGCTGAAGGGGCAGGGGATTGAAGGACCTCTGGTTATAGGCCCTCTTGTAACCTATGTGGTTACAAGAACACACATGATGGAAGAAACCAAAATCCCGAGTCTTTATTCTGGTGCCCCCAAACAGCTTTGAAGTCTTTAGGCAAAGTTGGGATCTTATCCTTGCATACTGCCTAGTGTCCATAGAGGATGACAGACCACTGCTGCTACCACTAGCTTTGCTAGCTCGAGTGGAAGGGGCCTGTGCTGTAGAGGCTAACATCTATGTTGCATATTCAGACTTTGTTCTGGCATTTCCTGCTTTCAAGTGCTTTGACTTGGCAGCTGTATCATTCTGTTGCCAGAGAGTGAGGGAGCACATAAAGGCAGCACGTACTCAGGATCCCCAGATCCAGTAGTTACCAGCCATTTTATCCTGCCCATCTGCAGAGCCTGGTTCATGGAATAGCCCATTCAAACAGGCTAAGGCGTAAAAGTCCCATGTTCAATTTCCAGGAGTGCCCGGTTCCTCCCCTGGTTGGGAATAATATGTGTAAACGGGCAAAGACTGTGTTCTCCCCTTTTTCTAGCTCCTTTTACTGACTGCTTCTGTTTTCCATTCCAGGGAAGATGCTGTTGCTCCAAAGACACTTTCTTGGGCTAAAGGTTCTGGTTCAGACACTGTCTCCAAAAATGGTACCTTGTCTTCAGTGAACACAACTCGGGACCACAAATTGTACATGTCCAAGCCTGTCTCAGACACAGCCTCCATCATCACTGCTGCTGGCAGCACTGTGGGCTACAAGCCCCAGTACACCACCCTAAGGAGTGGAACTCTAACACCCACTCCCAGCTTATCCAGCCAGTCCCTGCCTCTCTATTTCCCCCCTGTGATGAATGGCAACCATTACCAGAACACTGTGCCAAGCAACAGAAATGCTCTCCACAGGACAAATGGACCTCAGCTACAGCCCCCCCAGCAAGAACCTGCTGTGCCTCAAGGGCTCACCACCTCCACCCTTGCCAGAATGGGTGCAGTGCCAGTCATGGTACCGGCCCAGAGTCACGCAGGGTCACTGGTGTAAGCATCCAACAGCTGTGCACCCTCTGTACAGAGAAAAGGGTCTGCAAGTGGCCATTTATCCTTACCAAAGTGAACAGTTGGGAAACAGAAGGGCAAAGCCACTTGCTTCCTGCTCCATGCTCATGCATATATGAGGTGTGTGACGGGAGCAGTTTACATGGCATTTGTGTACAGAAATTCCCAAGGAACAGGCTGCCTTAGACACCCTCTGGACACAGCAAATTCTCCTGCAGCCTCACACACAGCACTCCTCTCCCCAAAAACTCTTCCCCACCCCCTGCTCCCTCCCTATGCTATTGCCTTAGCACTAGGGCCCACCTGCTTCCCTCCTCTGGTGGGAGAGTTTATTTATTGAAGAAATATGGCTGGTATGCGTGTGGTTATTTCCCCTGCTTTGGGCAGCAGCTCTTTTGGCTTTTTGGCAAAGGCTGTGACCAAAGGGCTTGAAAAATGCTCTTGATAGTGCTGAGAATTTGGGAGCTGCTTGGCCAATAGCCACCATGGTATCCAAGCTTCAGTTTCAGCCTTTGTGAACTCCAAGATATGACCCCTCCTCCCCATGGTGCCATTTTGTCTGTTATAGGAGCATTTACCCACTGCTAGCAAATTGTGCTCACACCCGGTGCAGAGAGCAGGCTTGTCGTGAGTGGAGTTGGGCCCAAGTGGAGCTTCTGGCTAGGAAGGAACCTGTCCAAGCCTGGCTCTGAGCAGCCATACAGTGCTGGGAGTCTGTTTGCTGGGGGAGAAGCATTATAGTACAGATTCCCCTATAGTACAGTCTTCATCCCCATCACTAACCAGATTAAGGCACTGGGCCTAACTGCATCATGCCTGCTAGCTAGAGCTGTTATGAAGGGGTATCACTGTGATAGTGTCTGGTGATGGTAGCTGCCATGAATCCCACCCTCTGCCTGGTAAAGCTGGAGAACACCCCTTCTCTTCACCCATGTACCCCCAATTGCTTGTATACTCTAGCAGCTTTAGGTCTCTGGCTAGCAGGGGTCACACTTTCCTCTCTCATCTCTCACTATCTGAATCCCCCAGTCTGTGTCCCCTGCCCCAATACCTGATGCAGGCAGCAGCAGCTCACCTGGGACTTGTACACTCCTTCCTCAACACTGTGGAGAGCTGCACTTTGCAAAGAGCCCAAGCCCCCAACAACCAAAGTTGTACCCTGCCTGAGGGGAACAAGGCCTCTATGTCTTCCCACCAGGAGAGGGTCATGAACTTGTGCTACTAACCCAAGCAAAACGTTCTAGAGTAACCTTGTAGTCTAACAGTCTAACCATTGTTCTTTTAAGGACACCTTCAGCATTTTGATTCATATTATGCTAATGATTATATTTGTTTATTTAATGGACTCCTTAAACCTTGTGTATTTTGCTTTTTTGGGTAGGAAATAATTTTATCCCCATAGCTACTAACTGCTCTTCCCACCCTGTCTCTCTCTGGTTGTTGTTGTGCTGGCTATTTTTAGATGTCAGCCAGATCCTTCTGCTGGGTGGGATGGGGAAGGCGCTGAGAGATTATTTTTATGTACAATTTTAAAATGTAATATTTTTCATAAATGGTCATTAAAATATTTGGTTTTTATATTTAAATGGGAGCTGAGTTAGCTGCACTCCAGAACAGGCACAGCTCAAGACCTTTACCACTGCCACCCACCAGTGCCTGGCAGGCAGACAAAACTATGCAAACCTCGTGACAGGAGTTGCCATGGGTAGCATGGCCCGTGTTATCAGCATGCCTCTCCCAGCCCTGTGCAAGACAAATATGAACAAACTACATCATAGCCTTGTGGTTCTGTGCCCAACCAGAGCATTTGTAGGGGAAGGGTTAGCAGGAGTAGCAGCAGGAGTGAAGGCCTAAGTTCTCAATGGGACCCAAGTGGGAGGTGCCTCACCCTCCTGGCCCCCATCCCCCTTTCCCCTCCCACCATGCAACTTTCCTGCACTGGTTCTGGCAGCAGGGAGAAAAGAGAAGCAGCCCACGGTGCAGGAGCAGCTGGAGGTTTGTTGCCACCCAGGGCAGATGTCACTTGCTGGTATTTCTGGCCTCTTGACCTGCATATTGATGGCAAAAAAGGAGATGACATCTCCCCAGTCAGCACTGAGCCCCTGGCCTCTGCAGCATATGCTACCGCCACCCTGGGTACAGTACTACCCAGTTATACCTGTGACTAAAGCCATCCTCACTGTCGTAGGGCACCTCAGTGCCTGCTCCTAGGGAGTAGAAACTGCCAGGGAGAGCCAGCCCTGGCAGACCATAAGGAGCACAGCTGCGGGTTGCCAGGGCAGCTAATGTGAGTCAGTTGACCGGAAGGGGCAGGGCCTGGCCCTCATAAAGCCCAGGGCTGAGGCCAGGCGGGCAGTTCCTGCCAGCAGCCAGAGGGGCAGGAGCTGCTGGAGCGAGGAGGCGAGCACTGCAGGAATAGCTCTAGCTGAGAGAAGGATGGCAGCTCTGAGAGGTTTGAGTGCCATGGTTTAGCCAGGAGGCTTTATGTTCGAGTTATAGCCAGGAGGCTCGAGTTTATGTTCAGGCTTTGATATTACACCGGTGGTTTGGGTGAGGCTATAGGGGTTGGAGGAGGCCTCATAAAGGGGCCCCACGGGAGTGTGGGGGCCCCAGCGCCTGAGGAGAGTGCAGTGTTCTCATGGGGACCTACAGAGGGTGGCGCCCCAGCGCCTGAGGAGGGCGCAGGTTTCTCAGGGGCAACCCCAGTGGTATGGGGACCCCAGTGCCAGCGAAGGCGCAGCTTGCGGTGACGAGCGCAACCAGTAGGTTGCGGGCGGGGCACGCAGACCCCAGCCCCAGAGAGGGGCAGCTTTGAGACGCCCCAGCGCGGGCACGACAAACCCCAGAGAGGGGGCCACATTATTAGGAAGCCCAGTAGGGGCACAGCAAGCCCCAGAGAGGGGGCCATATTATTGAGAAGCCCAGCAGGGGCACAGCGAGCCCCAGAGAGAGGGGGCCATATTATTAGGAAGCCCAGCGGGGGCACAGCGAGCCCCAGAGAGAGGGGGCCATATTATTAGGAAGCCCAGCGGGGGCACAGCGAGCCCCAGAGAGGGGGCCGTATTATTGAGAAGCCCGGCGCGGGCATGTAAGGTCCCAGAGAAGGGGGACTATTGAGAAGCCCAAGACAGGCATAGCGAGCCCGGCTGTAGGCTAGTGCGGCAACAGCCCTCAGATAGGCAAGGTGCTGCGGTGGTCCCCGGCAAAAGGGGATAGCAGTGCGGTGAGCCGGGATCAGAGAGGGTAGCCGTGCAGTTGGCCTAAAGGACCGGAGACCTGCCAGAGGGTCCCTGAGCGGGACAACACTTTTAGAGAAGGCCCAGAGTGGGCTCGACGAGAGTCCCAGTGAGGGGCTGTGTATTAGAGAGAGCCCAGAGTGGGCTAGACTACAGGGGAGGCCCAGGAGTGGGCTAGATTACAGAGGAGGCCCGGGAGAGCGGGCAAGTTGATTTGTGACAGGACAACGTCTATCCATCAGCGAGGCTTGGGGCGTGGTATTAGGGGTTGGTAGGAGCCATGCATAGCCCATAAGGCTAGGGTGTCTGGGGAGCACCCATCATAGCGGGAGACCCCCAGGGGGTCCAGGAACACACGGGGACCAAGGTCCCAGCTAACCGTGCCCAGGGAGTCGTAGGCAGCCTCCCAACTATACATAAACATCAAAGATGTGGTGGGCAGGAATTTGAGGGTGCCCTTGGGCCGACTTGGCATGGTAAGGGGGCCGTAGGGAGATTGCGGCCCTCCTGAAGGACCCCTCCGTGACACTCACCTTGACTAGCCACCCACGTCTCCCTCCCTGAAGAAAGCCTCATCCACCAAGTTATAGGCCACTGCAGGGGTGGGAGAAAGGGCATTGCTCATCACTCCCTTTGCTGTTCCAGGGGTTGAGCCACACGACTAGCATAGGACAGGTCACCTGATTTCACAAGGCATTGCCCTTCCCCTACCATGTATTCAGAGAAAGCAGCTGCCTGTACTGAGCTGTGTGTAGAGCTGGATGAGTTCCATGTGCTCCAAGTCGGGGGAGAGGGAGGTGGAGGAACACGTACTTTGAGGATCCTGCTCAGTCGAGGTGTGAGGCACCAAGATGCTTGGTCCTTCCAAGACTGAGGTGCTGCTGGAGGCACACAGAAAGGAGTTTTTAATCACCTGAGGAACTTGAATGTCAAAAACTGAGGTGCCAATGGAGTTCAGATATTTTCAGCATGCAACTTGTGGATTGGATTTCCATGCCTAAATTCTGCCTCAATCCCACTTTAGTGCCTAGATCTTTTCTGAGTTTAGATTGTAGCTCAGCAATTGTCAAATGGGGTCGTGTGAAATTCAGAAAAGTTACAAAGACAGCCTTGAGCTTAAAAAGGTGTTCAACCCCTGGCCTGCAGGCACTATCATCCAGCCCACAGCACTCCCCAGGGAGCCAGAAATTTGGTGGTGGAAGAGCAGTGGCAATTAACATGGCTACCACTTGTTCACCACCAAATTTCCAAGCTCTGCCTACAGACCAGGTGTGGTCTGTGAACCAACTTGGCATCACTTATTTGACCCACTGATCAGTCCATACCAGGGCACTATAGGCGATGAGTAGGGGGTGCACATGTACCCCCTGAGAGCACTGGTGCCCCCCCCCCACTCCAAGAAGCACCGTTGGCACTTCCAGGCATGCCACTAGCACTTCTGGGCTCTTCTTGTGGACAGTCATCACCCCCTCCAGCCTCAGGAGGCATGCATCGCCTACGCAGGGCTCTGATCATGCTTCTTCCTGCAGCCTAATGAGATGTCCACAATAAGAGAGATTGTTAGGGATCTACCAGAAATCACCATTGCATATTTTTTGTGGACAAAGCCAAATCAGGCAGGCTCTGTGAAAAATGGTGGACTCGCTGCAAAAAAAAAAAAAACAAACAACTTACCAGCAATCAAAGGAAAGTGTAGGAAGCGCTGCAGTCCTGAAATATGGGGTATGGGGGGGAAGAGCGGGAAAGCAGGTGGCAAAGAGAAAGTAAATCTGAGGCTGAGCCTGGGGCCATAGGCTCAGTCCAGGAGCCAGTCAGGGAAGCAAGAGGGTTTTGTTGGTAGTGTGTGCATGCTGCAGCCTGAGAAGGATTCAGCATGAAGACTGAGAAGAAATCCTCCAAGAAAGCCAAATACTTTTCAGCGCTGGACTGTGCAAGACTGCAGGGACCTTGCATGCCAATGGAGGCAGACTGTTCTGTAATGCCTGCAATCTGACTGGTTGTGTCAAGGAAAACCAGCGGAGATCGACACTCAGAGTCCATGGCTCACATGAAGTGAAAGGCTCCCACAGAGGCTGAAGATCAGAGCAAGCAGCAACTGACTGTGTCCTTGTTCTTTAAAAACTACCACAGAAAGCAACTTGGCAAGGTGAGAGGCAGCATTTCCCTTCATGGCAGCTTTCACAGTGGCAAACATCCCACTGGAGAAACTTGATCACCCAAAGTTAAGGGACTACCAGAACGAAAACATCCCAAATGCTGTCAGTTTTCTGTGGGCCAACAATTTTCACCAAAACTATCTCCCTGCAGTGATTGCGTTGCATGTACAGTCCACAAAGTCTGCATTGGTGGAGTATGAATTCTTGTCCATTGTGGCCGATGAAGCCACTGACCCTCAAGATAAATAAATAAAATGTGTATCACGTAGTTATGCTGGGGGGTGCTGGACAGACCAGGACCTGCCTATGTTTCAGACAGAGCTGGTCCACTTCACATCTGTCAGTTTTTCTACCACGTGTCAAGCCATAGTGAAGGTAATTGTCAACTATGGCTTAGAATTTACCAAATCTCACCAGTCCTCTCTGACATGTGCAAGGCTTGCTGGTGTGCTCCAAGGAATACTGCGCAATGCAGTTCATGTCACCTGCAATGCACACATTCTGTCTTTAGTGACACCTGGTGCATGCAGTTCCCTGAGGTGTATAGCCTGCTGTCCACCTTCAAGAAAGCCTTCAAGCATTATCCAGGCTGTAAGGTATGGTGCAGGGAGACTGTTGCAAGTTAACTTGAGGATTCACATATCACCATGCTGCTGCCACCAGAGCCTGTGCTCACAAGGTAGAATTTGTGGTTCAACATGAGCTGTTACCACTCCAAACATATGCAGCACTACCAGCAGTTTGGGAGCAAGGAGCTAGAAATCACACCCAGCACACAGTGCATGCTTAAGCATCACGATCTCTTAAGGTAGGGTGACAGTCAAGATCAAGTAACACTTGTGGCTGAAAATGCCACCTAGCCCATGGAGCTTATCATGTGGTTTGAAGGCCAGCAGGCTGTGATCCACCACACACACAAGTTGATAGATTTGATAAGCTGGGTCAAAGACAGGGCATCACAAGAACTGTAAAGCTGTCCTCATGAAAGGCAGTGGAGACAGGAACTGTTCCAGGCAATAGCAGTGAAGCCGAACCAGTATTAGAGATACAGCCCATCACTGCTACAGCGGTTCAGACAACCAGCTGCCTCCTTCCTTAGTGCTGTTTGCATTGTGGACCCCAAGCAGGTGCCTGTTCTGAGTTGTGACCCTCAGCTACTGAAATCAATCTCTGGATGGGGGAAAAGAGCATAACAATGAACATGCTGCTTACATGAACTTTGTCAAAGAGTACTAGATGCCTGTACTTTGGGACTCTGTGACTGGTTTCCACATCTCTATGCCCTGGCAAAACACTGCTTCACCATTCCAGTAATCTCAGTGGATGCTGAACTTATCATCTCAGTGTATGAACAAGTGTTTACCCCACAGAGAATATCTGCAGCTAGTACTGCAGGATGCAGCATGCTAGTATTTAATAGCATGAATTGCCTGTCTCAAGGTTAGCATTAAATTCCTTTTTACAATGTCATACACTTTATTAAAGTGTACAAAGTTGGCATTAGTTACAATTCATGTGTATAGGTTTAATTTCATAACACATTTCAGTTTAGAGTAATTAAATGCTTAGATTGCTTAATAACATACCAATGGTTTCTGTGGGCTTAATCCCCTGACTAAGCCCACTGAAGCCATTAATGGTAGGCAACTAAGATATAGTTTTGGGTCACCTGGCAATCTGCAGGAAGGGGTGGCACTGCTGGGACCCCTTCAGCGCATTAGAGGCATTGGAGGGCTGGGGTGGTGAGGTACGATGTGATCAGCCTGCAAAAATGGCAGCCAGCCCTAGGATTTGCTCACAAAATCAGCCAGCTGCCTCCTCGAGTTCAGCAAACTCCTAGATATTTCAGTTCCTATGTCTAGGTATCCATGTGGCCCCATCGTCACAGCTTTCCATGGGCGCATCTACTTTTAACACCCCCATGAGGTAGGGCTGTATTATCCCATTGTGTGTGTGAAAAACTGAGGCACAGAAAGTGTAGCGAGGGCCATACAGGGCTCTGAGTCTCAGCCCCATCCCTGGCCAACCTCTGAATACTATGGAGTGGCACAAAAACAACTCTCCAGCTAAGCATGCAAAACCTCTCTCCCCAAGACAGTAGTTTCATTGTTTTGTGGTGGTTTGATATGAATACAGACAGCACAGATACAATTTCTAGTTTGAATGCTCCAAACAAAATACAGCCTGGTTCAGGCTCATCCCCCTCTGGCAGTACCACACCATACCACTCCACTCATACCAAGGGTCCTCTGCAATGAGAGGACTGCCCCTCCTTGCCCCAAGAGCATCTGGACTTCTGAGCTCTCCCTGGGGAAGGGATGGGGTGGCAGACGGCTGAGAGGAGCTTTGGTAGAATAGGAAATATTACTGGCTATCAGCGAGTCATGCCAACTCACTTCTCTTTCCAAACAGGACCAGTGCAGGGAGGGGCAGCATGTGTCTTCTAACCTGCCATATCACAGTTTGATTTGTCCTGTGCTTTGAGCCTCAGCTGGTTATACCACCCTGCTGCCCCCCTCCCAACTTCCAGCACCCTCCTCCCTGCCCCTCTATGCAGGCTTGTATCACTTGGGCTCTTTCAGTCCAACTCACAGCTTTTAGCTCTTTCTTCCTCCCTTATTCGACTCCTTCCTCCAAAGGCCACTTCACTGGGCTCCTCATTTACCTTCTCTCATAACTTCTGTACTGGGTTGTCCCTCCTGCCACAGTCCCCTTACTCCTGCTGCCCAGTTTCTTCTCCATATCGGCCTGCCTGAGGCAGGAGCAGGACTCCCAGCACTTGCAAAGCACCAGGAGAACTCCTGGTTTACCCAAGTGATTTTTAGTCATGTGAATCTCCTCACACCCGTGTCTGCTTCAGGCTTGTACAAAATCACTGAGTTTTAAGTTCCACTTGTGTCCCTTTCATCAGCTGAGCAAAACAAGGTCCCACACTCCATGCGGGAACATTTCTCAATCTGCCGGTAACATGGGAACTTTTGAATGTTACATCTGATCAACCCCAATATGTCAGGAAATATTTTATATATCAGTGGGCAAAATCCTTTTGACTTGGTGAAAAGCCTTGCACCTAGTAGCCAAAACCAACAACTTTAATTTGTGGTAAGTACCGGGTGGTTAAAGAACCAGCTGCTGGCTGCTCCTCACACCTTTGAAGGTAATGAGCATGCCCAGAATGCATTGCTCTCCTGTGTTGCTGGCTCCCATGGCCTGTTGATGCATGCGTGCCAAGCACTAGGACTGGGTCATGTTTGTAGCTCCTGCTGCCATGCGACTGCACTCAGCACTAGCATGAGTACAGGGGGTGAACCCAGGAAGACTAAGACTTTTTGAAATGTTCACATCCAGGTTTTTCCAGATAGAAGATTGGGGCTTTAACAAAATGTAGAAGTGGAAGTTGATATGTTGTGAGTTCAGCAACAACACTCTGGACACTCCTGGGTCAAACTAACAGTTAGTTATTATTACAATTCTCTGGAATCACATCCAAGGTGGATCTTAACAATTGCCCTCAGTATACTTGCTCTGCCTCTGACTTGACCCAGTCCAGTCCTGTGGAGGGAGAGGAACCAAGAAAGCCTCTAGCTTCTCATGGCAGAGTACATGGAGTCCCCAGAGCTGCAAAACTGCCACAAAGCAACTGAACCCTGCAGTGCTGAGCATGGGGGATTTGGCCCTCAAGGGACAGTGCAAGGAAAACACAATAAGACACAACAGAAGTGTCTGGTTTTCTTCATTTTTTTGAAAAAACAAAAAACAATGTTTAAATGCCAATGAACCTCTTTGCCTTCCTGTTGTACATTCAACCAAGCTCTCAAACTCCTGTTTCCAGCTCCCAGCCCCAGGCCAGTGCTCTCAGGGAGGCTTGTTCAAGTTTTTGTGCCTGTGCACACCATTTGCCTGGTCCAGAGGACATAAGACCTTGTTGACTGGCATCAGTGCTTCACCACTGAGTCACTCTCTCATCCCAACTTGGCTCTGTTGAGTCCTCACCATGGAGCACTTTGGTATCATGTTTGATTGTCCCCTGCTAAATCCTCATGCTTTCAAGGATTCAGGGCTTTCTCCTGGCTTCCAAAGCCAATGCCAAGTTAGAGTCAGGAGCAGAACAGACAGATGACTAAAGCCCTTGCCCTGATAAACACCCTAGCCTACATCCCTGGGCCGGCCCCATCCATTTTTCTAGACCAGATCGGGCACAGGGAACCCTGGATGTTCTTCCCTAGCACAGCCAGGACTTGACCCCTCATAGCTCCAGGGAATCAGTCATTACCAAATCATAGCCCTGGGACTCGAAACACAAGTACCTCCGTTCTGGCAGGCATCAATGGGAGCCTGCTCCACAGCCTGGCAGAAGAGTCTGTTGTTCCTATCCCTGGCAGGTATTTCAGTACTACTTATACCCTACTATGCTTAGCCTAATTTTGGAGATCTACAGCTGTAGTGATGGGATGCCCAAATATTATTTATAGCCCCAAGATTTCCACCCTGACCGGGCTGATCTCAGCTGCATTGGGAAAGCTTCCCTCACTTGGAGGTTAACCATCACAGGGCCACTGTGTCATGTTGACTAGCCCTGTTCCTGTACAGCTCTTTTCATGACTTCTCTCAGTGGTGCTGTCTGTACTGGTGGGGTCTAAGAAGCTGCAGCAGCCGTTTCTGGAGCCCTGTTACAGATTAACTTCCCCACACAGTGCATTGGCAAAAGCCAGGTGAAGCATCTCCTGAGGCTTGTGCCAGTCTCTGGGATGAAATGACCACAATCTTCATTCCAAGGCCTTCCTGTGAGAAGCCCACCTCTGCCCCACACCCTGTTCCCCTGCTACCCAGCCTCCTGTCAGTGCCGAGACCTCCCCCTTGACTGTGCCAAGGGGAGTTTTGGAGGGGCAGGGGTTGCTCCTTGTGAATGGGGAGGGCTGGCCTCTCCGTGAAGACTCCGAGGCCTTTCTGCTGTCACTGTTGCCACCACTGATACTGGACTATGCCTCAGGTTGTGTGAGTCAGAGCCTCACACCAGGTGTTTGCATTGCCCGAGCAAAACGGTAAACAGCACACACCTCCTGCAGTTTCTGCTTGGACTGCCCAGGTGACAGCGTCTGAGGACATGGCTGGGAACCCGCTCTCCAGCTCACTGCTCTGCTGCCTAGCTTTGGCCTTCACCTTGCTCTTTGGTGAGTGCTGGGGACAGACGATGCCTGTGCAGGGTGGGTGTTCACCTGGGACTGGGTGCTATAGGTACTATTAAGCACAGGCAGGGAACCCTTCTCACAGATCTCATTCAGGCTGAATTTTGGGTATGTAACTTCTTGCTCAGATTCCAAGAGCCCTGTTTCACCTGGTTCTGCAGATCATAGTTTCCCTAAATGCTCTGTCTAGTGTCAGTCATGTTTCCATTACAGGAGTGCCCAGGATCAGGGCCCAGCAGTTGGCAGGATGCTGATGTCCTAGGCACATCCCTGCTGCTTCCACACCAAGTTTAACAGGCTGGTTAGCACTGGTGGGAGGAAGGGGGAAGGTCATAGACTTTTCCTGGATGTCTGGCTTCTGGCTGTGTTAACCTGGCTGTGACAGCATGCATTTAACCCAGGGGTGGGCAAAATATGACCCATGGGCTGGATCTGGCACACCAGGTCATTCTATCCAGCCCAGAGGGCCCCTCCAAAAAAAAACATTACTGCCCCACAGCTGCCCCTCTGAAGTCCAGTGGGAGGCAAGCTTTCAGAGCTCATGTGCCATCAGACCAGGCAGGCTCTGTGCCTCTGTCTCCATGGGGCTCCCGGCACTCCAGCTGGGAGCCCCATGTGGAGGCACCGAGTGTGATGGCAGAGCTGGTGAGTGGGGAGGGGAGGACCTGCTTGCAGGGGGGCTTGTGTGTGTGGGGGGGGGGGTTTAATCGGTGGATGTAGCCCTACCATGGTGCACAGCCCTCTCAAACACCAGTGGCGGCAGCAGCAGACCACTGGGGTGCCCACAGCAGCCAGAGCCCACCGACAGCACACGAAGCCAGCCTGGCCTAGTCCGTTGGCATACACTTTTGAGCCAAACCAGACTGGCTCCATGCCAACACATAGGGCTCCCAACACTGCAGGCTCCGTGCGGGGCTCCCACCACTCCAGCAGAGAGCCACACACAGTGGTATGGAACCTGCCTGACCCGACGGCGTGCAAACCGGACCCTCACCCTCCCCATTGCCCAGCTGGAGTGAGCCTGGATAGTTCCAGACTGCCAGCCACACAGTTATAGGGTATTCCCCAGTCCCAACCCTTTGTTCAGACCACCTGGACCTGGCTACTTTCTAGCTGCCAAACTCCTCTGACCTACCCAAATCCAAGTCACCCAAACTGTGGAGTAAACATGGCTGCAGCAGGGATGTGAAGAAAGGGAACAAGAGGGACAGCACAAGACCCCCTCCTTCACAGGCCACTGGGCTGGGTAGCAGCAGGAAGAAGGGAGGGAAGAGGGGCACACGTATACACATGGGAGAAGCAGGAGTGCACATATGTGGGGTGAGTTGGTGAGTGTCCAGGGGTGCAGCGTGAGGGGTGAGGACAGAGAACATGCCAGGACAGTCCAAGAATTACCTGGATATCCCAGTTCCATGGTCTGTCTCTCCCTCACAGCATAGCTCCATTGACTCCAGCAGTCATTCCTGCTTTACATGGACCCGAGGCAAGAATCCAGCCTCTGGCACTCTCCAAATTTGTCTCTCCTCGGGGCCCTTTCAGTCTGACTTTTCTGTGAAGCTGTGCAAGGGTCTAACCACCCCACCACAGGCTAAACATTGCCTGCTACTTTTGTTTAGTGCTCCTTTTGAATCTGTGCCCCTGGTCAGCCAAGATATAAGGGCCTAGCAAAGAGGCAAGGGCATATGCCAATGGGGCAGAAGCTTTTCCACAGCATTACAACCCACAAAAAATGAAGAACTGCATGCAAAGGACAGTGACTGTTTCAAAAGGGATACTGGCAATTAGAGCACTATGCTGGGAAGCCAGAGACACAGAGTCAAACACCCTGTGGACAAGGGAGGAGGAGCACTAGATCCTAGGTTTCTTGTTTCCTAGGGAAGTGCCCTAACCCCTCACCTATATCAAAACATGGTAAGATCTGCCTTCTCTTCAGTTCAAGAGCTGCTAGTCATACATTTCTGGCCAACTACATTTTCATGACTTAAATGTAAGTGCAAGTTCAGAATGGGTGCAAACATAGCTCTGTTTTTGTCCAGCTATTGTGTAGCTTTCTGCACATGCTCACTCTACACTTTCATGCTTATGCATCCACACTGCAGAGTGTAGCAGGTTCAGGGCTCCAGAGTCAGATGCCCTCTGACAGTCAGAGTCTATTTGGTATGCTCTCTGCATCACCTCCACCTGTTTCACCTGCCACATTTTCAGTACTGTATGAATTCAAGAGACTGCTCTAGCAGCAGTCTTCCAGGTGTTTCCTTCCTTACCACAGTCTGAACAGTCTTCCAGGCTCTTTCTGGTCAGCCCTACATCAGCTCACTGGGCATAGATCCTGGGCTCAAACACCCATCTCCAGCTACCCCCAGCCACCTATCATGTAACACCTTCTGTTGGACACCTTTACTGGGTCCAAAGGACTATTACCCTTTTTTGCAAACGAAATATTCAGCACCCTAATGACTTCTTCTTCACCCCTTTCTAGCCACCCCATAACTCAGCCCAACACATAATCAAACAGCAACATAAACCTTAAGCCTATTTAACTTATCTACAGGTGAAATTCTTCTCCCACAAGGATCTGGGTCAGAATATGATTTCTAGCTCAAAAGTCAGGCTTATATTGCCAAAGGCCCCATCCCTCTTCCCATCACCTGATCTCTGCTGCTCTGGACCAGGCACAGGGGTTTTCTATTACCCACTTTGCAGCCTTTTCTCTCTGCAGCCTGCTCCTCTGTAAGTTACTCCTCTGGACTGCCTTGCAGCCACTTAGCTCTGCTGCGTAGCTTTAGTCTCAGTAACAGGCACAGATCCCCCTGTTACAAGGGGTAATACAATCACCGTCTGTGTACAAATGGCAAATAGGCCATTTACATGATTAGAAAACTGCTATTTAGAAGCAGAAAGAGAAACAGATTTCTGCCTTACATTTAACTGCAGTCTCTTGAGAAGCCAGAGTGAATACAGTTCTCTCTCGGGTGTTCCCCACTTCTCTTGCTCTGCTGGACTTTAATGCCTCCTTGTATGTATTCACCAGGTTTTCTACATAATTAGACTTCCTACCCCTGAAATCTAATACCTTGTCCTGCTGTGCCCTGCCAGCCTTTTCCTTCTGCTCATGGTCAATACCTCCTGAGCACTTGCTCTAAGTTTTCTTTTGATGTTCTTGCCCAATCATGTTGTAGGCAATTCGGAGCAGACAGGAACGGCCCCGTCCTGAAGAATCGCAGCTCAGAATTCCAACAGGACGACGTGTCGGGGGAGAAACGATCAAGGGAGATCTGGGGGTGGGCCTGGACGTGGCTACATAGTGAGATTAGGCAGTGATTCCACTCCTTTATGTACACACCTGGGCAAGTACGTTCTGTGCCTAGGACTTAGAGATATCATTTACATTCAAATAAGCTCCTTTCTTGTAAGAGGTGGATAGAGGAATCTGAAGAACCTAGGGGGTGTGGTTCTCAGCATATGGCTATATAGAAAATGTTGGGGAACCTTTCCTGTGGTTTGGGCTTATCTATTCCACTGATTCTCAACCAGGGTTAAGGCACCCTGGAGTGCCACATGATGCTTTGAAGTGTGTTGTGAGGTGTGAGGGGATAAGCAATAACCTAAGTAGATACACACAGGCTTGGGCTTCTGCAAGGGGGTAAGCACTGTAATATATAAATTAGTTTTTGAAACTGGATGCCACTGAATTTGCAAAAGTTATGGAGGGGTGCCTCAGATTCAGTGAGGGGTGTCTTGAGTCCAAAAGGTTGAGAATTACTTCCCTAACTGAACAGGTACCTGGTTGCTAACATGTAACAGTGAGTCTTTGTTCATTACATTACAGCCACTATGTGAAAGAAATACATGGGCCAAATAACAGTGTTGTTCTGAATATATGCCATATACAAGGTCTAGCCACATGCCTCCCTGTTCTAGTTAGTTTGTAGTCATTTCTACGACAGAACGCAGCGAGCACTAATAGAGGGTTTGCAAGCTACATGAAGAGCACTATCCACTCCTGTTCCCCAACACTGTGCTTATTCAGCCGCACTTGTTACCCATCAGAGCTGGGGGTTAAAATCTCCCCTTTGCATACATCATCCAGTAGCTTAAAGTATGCAGTGAGTTTGCCCAGAGAGGTTCCCAGGAGTTCCTCGCTCAGTTCTTTTGCCTCACACTGCTGCTGCCCACTGCTGCTGAACCTAGCTCCTGACACTGCAAAGTAGGTTGGAGAAATCGTGCTTTTCATTATGCTTAATAGTTTCACAGTGTCAAGCCAGCAGGGCTGTCTTCTTGCACCTGCTCTTCCTCTCATCCGGAGGTCACTGTCAGTCTTCCCTTTCCCCCTTCCTCCCTTGTGATGGACCCCTTGCACGAGCTCCCACAAAGTTTGACAAAGCAGAAAAGAAAAAGAACAAAACAGTTTCTAGGATCATGATTTACCTGAAGTGCATCAGCTCTTGTGATCAGCAGCAGTAGTCAATATTTATTCCCTGGAGCTGCCCACAGTCCCCATTTGGGAGCAGGGCACCACTGTGCTGGGCACTGTAGTCAGAGAGCAGTGGTAGTCCCTGCCCCAGAGAGCTTGCAATCTTGCAGACATTTCTAGAGGCAGTAACTTGTTTGAACCTGATTGTCCTCAGGAAGGTACAAATATGTGGTAAATGCCCAACAAGCTTATAGTCAGAACAAGAGCTGCCAGAGCAGGGAGGCTAGTGAGGTGCAGGGCAGTGGAAAGCAGGCCAGGATGGTAAAGGAATAGAGGGGTTTAGCACAGACTAGCCACGTGAGCAATTCTCAGCCAGTGGTCACCCGTGGCATGGCTAGTCTTAGCTGGCACTGCCTGGCAGGCCATATGGTGAAGAGGAGTACAAAGAAAGACAAGATGGAAGATGGTTTCATAGATTTTAACAGGGGCTTCCGCTCATGTAAGGGCACATCATCACCCCTCCCAGTTCTAGGCTAGGAGTACCATAAGCTAACACACCCCATGTTTTCAGAGGGCACCAGTTTAGCGTTCTTGAAGACCCTGGCATCATGGACCTTGCCCAATCACCTGGTAGTCATGTAGATGAGCTATGCCCAGTGATCCATGACACCCTGCAACACAATGTACTCTGAGTGACTATGCACTGGGCACAGGATGGGAATGTGGGCACCATCAATGGATGAGACTTTGGTACAGTTCACAAACCCCATCCAGGCAAATCTGGCAATAGCACTGAGTAGAAACCTGGGCTCAGATACCCTTAAAGGTCCACGTTTTCCACTCATCTATCCTCAAAAGCCTTCAGGGGGTTGTGCATGAGAGGCTGAGAGGCATGCTGGGATGCCTGCTCTCCAGCCCCTTGGCTGTACTATACCTCAGCAATACTGACTACAGCATGGTTTTTAAATGCTCCATTTGGGAGGGGCTTGAACATTTATCTGGTACTGAAATGCTCCGATTTAGAAGTGCTTCAGATGACTGGGAGATTTGTAGTGGACTAACTGGGAAGGGCAGGATTAAATCGTGGAGGAACAGGACAAGAGATCTGTACAATCTGGATGGATTTTAGGCTGGAACAGAATTCAGTAGTTCTCCAGTTCAGCACTGTCCAACTTATTTAGCCCCACAGGCCAGATTTAGTGGACCAGCAGCTTGTCAGTGTGACTACTAGAGCCATTGAGTTGGCATGGCTCTGCAACCCAGACTGAAGACCCTACATTCAGCGGTGGGCAAGTGGGTGCAGGGGCGGTGTTCACTCCCTGGGGTCCAGAACGGTGCCAGTGTAGCAGTCCCAGCAGCTATAACAAGCCCCACAGACCGCAATTTAATCCTTCACAGGCTGCATGCAACCTGTGGGTTGCCAGCTGGACAGCCTTGCTCTAGTCCAGCCTCCTTCACAGATGCAGACAGAAGTCTATCCAGCCTCTTCTTCAATACCTCCAATAACATAGATGCCACAGCTTCCCTGGGCAGCTGGTTCCAGCATCCAACTGTTCTGATGGGAATATTGTTTTGTTTTTTTCTGGGATTTAGTATAAACTGATTTGCTGGGATTTAGTATAAACTGATTTCTCTTGTGTCCTGGCTGCTGTGGCAAGGGAGAACAGTTGTTCTCCATCTCCTTTATGGCAGCTTTCAAATACTTCATAACAGCTAAAATGTCCCTTAAGCTGAGGGAAGCAAGGTTTTGTGGTGATTTCTTTTATTGGATCAATATATACTTGAGAGAGATGTTAGACAAGCTTTGGGGCACAGAGCACCCTGCCTCAGTTCTGAGGAAGAAGCAAGAAGTCCCCACATTTGTTCAATAAAAGAGATCACCAAAAGCGTTGTTTCTTGCATATTTCCAAAAGCATTGTTTCTTGCACATCATGGTTACAGCAACAGTCCACCACTTCTTAATCTCCTTTTCTCCAAACTAAACACACCTTGCTCCCTCATCCTTTCCTCATGTGAGTTGACCTCCAAACCCTTTGGCCTATTCCTCTGATGTTCATCTGATGCAGTGGAAAATGCAGTCAGGGGAGAGCACTGGAGACGAAACTCATAAAAGCAATGAGCAAGAAGACTATGTTTGGAGCAGCATGTGGAAAGAGTGTGGGGGCAGGAGGCTGCAGCCGTGGAAGCTGGAGAGGAGTCTGCAGCAGATGTGCAGTGGCATGCTAGAGATGATGGAACCATTTTTTCTCCTGAACAGATTCTGGGCCATGCGTGGAGGTGACAGTACCAACAAACCAAGTGATGCAGGAGCAAGGCTCCAGCGTGAAACTTCCCTGTCACTATAAAACTTCAGTCAACAAGAACTTCATACTGGAGTGGAGGTTTGCACCAATCTCAACAGCACCAGAGATGGGGAAACAGGTGAGGGACAGGGGACAGGGGCTGGAGCCTTGGGACATGGGGGTTGCTCCAGAGGTTGTCTCTAAAGTATTCTTTCTTCCAGCCCAGGACAAGCCAGATGGGGGGAATTCAAAACTCTGCCAGGGTGGGAAAGAGATGATGAAGGAGGTTAGTGAAGTTTATAGCTCCCCGCTGAACTGCTGGTTTGCCTGTAACATTATAGGACAACAGGAACAAGCCAGGGGGACCTTTTCATCAGCACTAGTCAATATTTTTTAACCAATTCATTCAAACCAAACTATTTTCAGAAGTTTCCAATTTTTCCAATTAAAAAAGGACTTTGCACTGAAATCTTTGTTTTGTTCCCAAAACTTTCCTTGAGCCAAGTCAATATGATTAAAATGTTCTAATGGAAATAATGGTAGGGTTTTTGCTTGGCTCTAATTTGACTGAGTCTTGGGGATGCTGCCAGCATGAAGAGGTCCTTGGGTCTGAGTGACTTGTCCCTGCGCTAGCATTGGTATCAGTGAAATTACTCACCCCCTCTTAGGGCTGGAACCAGGATTGGCCAAGGAGTCTAGGGAAGGCAGGGGGTCAGAGGTAGATGCAATAATGCAGTAAGAATGATAGTTGCTTGGCTGGTGCTGAGTTGCCTGCATGATGGCACTGTTGTCTCAGAAACCTAATGAAAACAGCCAGTGGGATCCATGGAGGCAAAGGACAGTTTTATGATTAAAGCCTTCAGCTGAAGTTTATGCTATCTAGGTTCCATACCTGCTTCTGCCACAGGCTTCCCATGTCACCTTTGGCAAGTCCGTTCCTCTCTGTGACTCATTTTCCCACCTGCATATCAGGGAAGACACTTCCCAAGCTGTCAGAGATTCTGTGGTCACAAATCCATCAATGCCTATGAAATGCTTAATGTGACAAAGAAGGCAACTATGAATCACAGGAATGCTCATAATGGATCAAACTAGTGATCACCCCCTGTGGCCTTTCATACAACAGTTTTATTTTATTCTGCTCTATACACATACTTATACCATGCTCAATACTGCAGTCTTTGTAGTTTTGTGTTAAACAACAGTACTAATATCTCTCTCCTCATTTTCTTATCTCCTCTCATGCATGCCAGCTACCCACCCACACATTCACACTCCCCTCCCCCCCCCACAAGGCTTTTGATACAGTCTCCCACGACATTCTTGCAGGCAAGCTAAGGAAGTACGGGCTGGATGAATGGACTGTAAGGTGGATAGAAAACTGGGTGGAGCATCAGGCTCAGAGGTAGTCAGTGACTTGATGGCTAGTTGGCAGCTGGTATAAAGTGGAGTGTCCTAGGGGTCAGTCCTGGGGCCAGTTTTGTTCAATATTTTCATCAATGACCTGGAAAATGGCATAGAGTGCACCCTCAGCAAGTCTGCAGATGACACCAAGCTGGGGGGAATAGGGTTGGGGGAATAGGGTTATGCTGGAGGGTAGGGTTAGGATTCAAAGAGACCTAGACAAATTGGAGGATTAGCCTAAAAGAAATCTCATGAGATTTAATAAGGACAAGTGCAGAATCTTGCACTTAGGGCAGAACAATCTCATGCACCAGTACAAGCTACGGTCCAATTTCCTGCAGAAAAGGACCTGGACGATAAGCTGAATATGAGCCAAGTGTGCCTTTGTTGCCAAGAAGGCTAGCGGCATACTGGGCTGCATTGGTAGGACAATTGCCAGCAGAACAAAGGAAGTGATTATTCCCTTCTATTCAGTACTGGTGAGGCCACATCTGGAGTACTGTGTCCAGTTTTGGGCCCCCCACTTCAGAAAGGATGTGGACAAAGTGGAGAAAGTCCAGTGGAGGGCAATGCAAATGGTTAGGGGGCTGGGACACACGATTTCTGAGGACAGGCTGAGGGAACTGGGCTTATTTAGTCTAGAGAAGAGAAGACTGACAGGGGATTTAATAGCAGCCTCCAACTACCTGAAGCAGGGTTCAAAAAAGGATGGAGCTGGACTATTCTCAGTAGTGGAAGATGACAGAACAAGAAGCAATGGTCTTAAGTTGCAACAAGGGAAGTTTACTTTAGATACTAGGAAAACTTTCTCACTAGGAAGGTAGTAAAACACTGGAACAGGTTACCTAGAGAGGCTGTGGTATCTCCATCTTCAGAAGTTTTTAAGACCTGCCTAGATAAAGCCTTGGCTGGATTGAGATAGATTCATAGATTCATAGATGTTAGGGTCGGAAGGGACCTCAATAGATCATCGAGTCCGACCCCCTGCATAAGCAGGAAAGAGTGCTGGGTCTAGATGACCCCAGCTAGATGCCCATCTAACCTCCTCTTGAAGACCCCCAGGGTAGGGGAGAGCACCACCTCCCTTGGGAGCCTGTTCCAGACCCTGGCCACTCGAACTGTGAAGAAGTTCTTCCTAATGTCCAATCTAAATCTGCTCTCTGCTAGCTTGTGGCCATTGTTTCTTGTAACCCCTGGGGGCGCCTTGGTGGATAAATACTCACCAATTCCCTTCTGTGCCCCCGTGATGAACTTATAGGCAGCCACAAGGTCGCCTCTCAACCTTCTCTTGCGGAGGCTGAAAAGGTCCAGTTTCTCTAGTCTGTCTTCGTAGGGCTTGGTCTGCAGGCCCTTGACCATACGAGTGGCCCTTCTCTGGACCCTCTCCAGGTTATCCGCATCCTTCTTGAAGTGTGGCGCCCAGAATTGCACGCAGTACTCCAACTGTGGTCTGACCAGCGCCCAATAGAGGGGAAGTATCATCTCCTTGGACCTATTTGTCATGCATCTGCTGATGCACGATAAAGTGCTATTGGCTTTTTTGATGGCTTCGTCACACTGCCGGCTCATGTTCAACTTGGAGTCCACTAGGACTCCAAGATCCCTTTCCACCTCTGTGCCACCCAGCAGGTCATTCCCTAGGCTGTAGGTGTGCTGGACATTTTTCCTCCCTAGGTGCAGCACTTTGCATTTCTCCTTGTTGAACTGCATCCTGTTGTTTTCTGCCCACTTGTCCAACCTGTCCAGGTCTGCCTGCAGCTGTTCCCTGCCCTCCGGCGTGTCCACATCTCCCCATAGCTTTGTGTCATCTGCAAACTTGGACAGAGTACATTTCACTCCCTCGTCCAAGTCACTGATGAAGACATTAAAGAGTATCGGTCCAAGGACCGAGCCCTGCGGGACCCCACTGCCCACACCCTTCCAGGTCGAGACCGACCCATCTACCACGACTCTTTGGGTGCGGCCCTCTAGCCAATTCGCCACCCACCGGACTGTGCAGTCATCCACGTCACAGCCTCTTAACTTGTTCACCAGTATGGGGTGGGATACCATATCGAAGGCCTTCCTGAAGTCTAAGTATACGACATCCACCCCTCCTCCTGTGTCCAGGTGTTTCGTAACCTGGTCATAAAAAGAGACTAGATTGGTCAGGCACAATCTACCTGCCACGAACCTGTGCTGGTTTCCCCTCAGCATAATTTGTCCTGCCGGGCTCTCGCAAATGTGAGCCTTGATAATTTTTTCAAAGACTTTGCCAAGGATGGAGGTGAGACTGACTGGCCTATAGTTGCCTGGGTCCTCCTTCCTCCCCTTTTTGAAAATGGGGACCACGTTGGCCCTTTTCCAGTCCTCCGGGACTTGGCCTGTGCACCACGAGCGTTTGAATATTCCTGCCAGTGGCTCTGCAATGATGTCGGCCAGTGCCTTCAGCACCCTGGGATGGAGCTCATCCGGGCCTGCCGACTTAAAGGCATCCAGTTCTTCCAAGTGACTCTGCACCACCTCAGGGTCTACGCATGGAAGTCTGGCGCCTTGCTGCTGCCTCTCTACAACCCCAGTGAGAGACTTGTCGTGTCCCTTGCTTAGGAAGATAGTTGGGGATGGTCCTGCTTTGAGCAGGGGTTGTACTGGATGACCTCCTGAGGTCCCTTCCAGCCCCAATTTTCTCATGGTGTGGCTGGTCTGGCAAATTGGGGAGGTCAGGATGGATGTGTCAGCTGCCTGCCTACTGCAGCAAATAAGTGGCTAACAGGGAAGATCTTTTGGGGCCAGCTGAGGACCCTGGATTACAGATTTGGCCTTGGCCTGTTTGTTCTTGTCTGGCTGGTTGTCTCTGAACAGACCAGGTGAAAGAGGTTTGCTTGTTCATGTCCCTGTGGCCTTTGATCTGACCCAATGCTTGAAGCTGCTGAGTGATTAACATTAACACCCCCCAACCCCCAGGACAGCAAGATGTAGTATGCAGCATTCATCAGAGTGGATGATTAATCATCAGTACATAATGCCAGGAGACATGATGGAGTTTCCATTCTTCAAATCAAGACACCTTTCTGGAATAGCTGGTTACAGGAACAGTAGGTTGAAGCTCTGTTGTGAAAAGCAGGATCCATGCTTCTTTCATCCCTTAAAGTCTGTGATTGTGAAATACCACACCAAGCCCTGGGCTGGAGAAGCAACACTCTAAGTATCTGCTTTGTGACTGGGCCCCAGGGACTGTTGTGAACTTGGTAGTACATCAAGCAGGCAGACAGTTGGTAGTGTGAGAGGTAGACCACAGACTCCAAGGCAGATTACAGCAAGCACTGAGCTCTGGCCAAGTGCCAACTTCTACCAGTAAGGCTGGAAATTTTTGTTAGCCACCCAAATAAGTCCTTAGCTTCCCTTTATAATATATGAATCCCCTTATACAGACAGTAACTTTATAATCCATACTCATTCTCAGGTTAGATCTGGTAAGCGAGTGTGGCATTGGTTGGAAGGAAGAGTCCCAGATCTGTGTCTGAGGAGGTCTTATGCCCTTGCCCTTAAGTTCCAGTGTGTACATTGCACATAGAAATGGGATGGATGGGATGGTCCACTGGAAGATTGTACATTGTGGATGAGTTCTTGGTCCTGTTCATGTGCACTGTCCTATTCTATGTCTCATGCCTCACTATTTTCTTTCTTTGTCCGTGTGTAAAATTCTATAAGGGCTTTTTTAAAGCAATGCAAAAGTTGCTCTGTGTGGTACTGGGCTGGTCTGAGCACCCTATAAACAGAGGGTTCTCTCTCTGCTGGATCAGCCTCTCCTTTGATGTCATTTCCCTTCTAGTTTATCCTTATCCCCTTTAGCATTCTCTCTAGTGTGCCTTTCACCTAGTCATTGTGTGTCCTTGCAGCTTTCACCTTAACTCTCCCAAGCTGTGTGCTTTGAGATTAATTCAACACAAATGCTGCTGGATGGCAAGTTAGCTCTTAGCCCTTCCCTCATTGCATACTGCTGTGTTCACCCCAGATTTCTAAAGCTTCCCCAAACAAACTGTCTCATTTCTGCAGATTCTCTACTTCACAAATAACATGACGTACACGCTCGGCTCTCAGGCCAGCCGACTGAGTCTCGTTCAGAACCCTCCCACCATGGGGGATGCAACCATTAGACTAGACAACGTTCGTCCTTCAGATGCTGGCACGTACATCTGTGAGGTGAACAGCCCCCCAGACTTCTATGGCAGTGGCTCAGGGCTCATACACTTCACAGTGCTGAGTAAGTCAATGAATGCTACTAAGGGTCCAACCTTGCTTGTCAGGGAACTACCACTAAAAGGGAATCCTCTCAGAGGTCCTGAGGAGGTCCTGTGAGGCTGATCCCTGAAAGTTCATGCTTGTTAGGGCTGGGAGACAGTGACATTTTGATCTGCTCCTGTCACTTTTGAGTCCTCAAAATTTCTGCTGGAGCCCAAAGGAAACACTCTCACTGCTTATTGCCCCATTAGTGGGTACCCCCTCCCAGCCTTGTTCTAGCACAGAGGCTGGGCAAGGCACAGGAGCAGAAAGGTACTGACATATGGGGAGCAAATAAAGGAGGCATGTGAAAGCATGGCTCTCCCTCTCCATCCCAGCCCTCACCCCTGCCATTATGCCCCTAGGGCATCCCCTCCCCTGTGGCATAGTAGGCAAGACTTCACCATGCAGAAGGATCTGAAGTGGGAGGAGCAGGAGAGGATGGTGTCTGGCTGGGATATCTCTTGAGCTTTCCCAAATCATTCACATTTGTGTGGTGCTTTGAGGTAGTGTGCCAAGAGTCACATAAAGGCCTAAGCAGATGGCAGAGAAGGGGTGAAGCATAACATGGTTGAACACAGGGATAAAGAAAGTGTCAGTAGTGGGATGGCAAAGTGACTGCAAAGCTTTCCAGTGATGGCTATGCCAGGGGCCCAGCCACATGTGTAGTTTTACCTATATAGTCTCCTACTGCATCAATCTCATTTTCTCTCCTGATTTCCCTACAGTGCCTCCCTCTACCCCTGTTTGTAAAGGGACTGAATATGCTTCTGTTGGGGCTGATGCCACTCTGACCTGCAAGTCTGCCGAGGGTGTACCCAGCCCAGTTTATGCCTGGTCACACATTGGTTCCAAGACACCATTGCCACTGGCCAACATGGTACAAGGTATGTGGTGAGTGGCACTCATTAAAGAGCCTTTATCTTTTAGAGGCACAAACACAAACCTACCAGGCTGGATTGGGTCAACCCAGAATTCTGGTTTCAGCTGAGATATAAGCCTGATGCTAGAGAGAAGGGTAAAAAAAATAATACCCAGCCAAGTGTACAAAGCTGCTTAGGGTTGGGAACAATAAGTTTACATCTGAAACATGCAGATGATCTCCTTCCCCTCCCCACCTTATCCTGGCTAACTCCAGAAGATCAACACTGGGAATAAGTAGGCCATCATAAAACACACAGCTAAATTCACTCTCCTCCACTGGTGTGAATTGCACAGGTTTCTGGGGCCAAATGCTGTCTGGCTTAAGTCCCTATAACTCCCATAAAACTCTCCAGAGCAAAAGGAATATTTCAGAAATTAAGGAAAAAATCAGATTCTAGTCCCACCAACTGTTTCTCATGGGTATCACAAGATATGAAGTTACAGGTCCTGTTAATCAGAAGGTATTTATTAAGGAAATAGCAGCCAGCTACAGACACAAAGAGGTATCTACATAGTTTGATTTCCGTTTTGTCTTATTTACCAGGAACAACAGACTATCTAGAATGCTATACAGCATGCAAAGACATCTAAGAGCTAAATGCCATACTGCAGGAAAGCACATTTCATCTTACATAATTCCAGAAAATACAAGGGATTTCTTGTAATTAAAGTATTGGCACGAGGAGCGGTGTTGGTTATTATGGGCAGGTTTTCAGGATCAGACCCTGAGGGTAAGTCTGCACCACAGCAGCAGAATCCTCAGTCATGCTGCTAGGGAAATAAGCCATACCCATCCGCTCCTGCCCATCAGTCAACACTGGACAGGAGGCAGTGGGGACATCCTAGCGGTGCCTGCAGTACCACACTTGAGGTGCTGAGGTTGCCTTAGAGCATCCCAAGATGTTTCTTTTGAGCATGCCCAAAATCCAGGTCTCATCTCTGGGGTTGAGAGAGTGGGAGGGCAAGGCTATTGCCTTGGAAATGTTACTGAATGCCTTTCAGCCTTAACTCGTATAAATATATTTCCACTTTTTAAATGCCATTGTAATTTCATTTGCCTGCAATAGACTCTGCCTGTAGATCAGTTCCAGGGTAACTTTATTTATTTAAGCATCTGTTCATGCCTTGATAGAGGAAGATGAGGAGTTGCTATGAAGTTTCAGTTCTCAGCTAGTCCAATTCTTACTACATGGAAGATATTTTAGCAAAGGACAGAATGACTGCTCTGAAACTTCATAGCAACTCCTCATCTTCCTCTATCAAGGCATGAACAGATGCTTAAATAAATAAGGTTACCCTGGAACTGATCTACAGGCAGAGTCTATTGCAGGCAAATGAAATTACAATGGCATTTAAAAAGTGGAAAAGTGCCCATATGGCGACGTTGCTACTGCGCCATGCTTTAGTACTACCTTTTGGAAGTACTAGAGCATGGTACAGTAACAGCCCTACTGCACCGTACACTGGGCGCACGGTTATCTTTAGCAGCTACCTTGCTGTGGTAGCCACAGTGTGATTAGCCTACTAGAACTCACCTCATCAAGTCCATGCCAAAATGCCTGTGGGCATTGCTTCTGCTCTTATGTTCTCTGTCTGGATACTCAACAGACCTGAAGTGCTTTAACCAAAACAGAATATTAGCGTCAGTATTTAGCCTCTTTCTCACTGGTAACAAGCTTCATGACTGAAGAGAAAATTATTGATGCTAAGGGCTAATTCCTTTCCAGCCTTTGCAGCCTTATGCCAGAACATTGAGCCCTGAGGCCTGAAAGCACATGCCTTATTTAGGCTGATGTTTAGACCAAGTCTCTTTCTCCAACAGGCTTTCTCTCAGGCTAGCGCATGTGACCATGTCTCCTTCCACTGGCCAGCTGTAGTGAAGGGAGTAGCTTGCTGCTTGCTCACAGGAGTTGGAGTTTTCCTCTGGTATCTGTGACAGGGACATCTGCCGAGGGGGAGGGGAATTAGAGTGTCCATAGCCATGGTTCCTCCTGTTGCAACTTTTGCCCTCTTTTACACAACCCAGGGCTTACAGATCCCTTCTCTATAGAGTAAGCTGCTGGCATGACCACCCTGCTCAGAGGCCCAACTGAGCCCACACCTTCTGATTGCACAACAGGAAAGGGAACTTTCTCTGGCATTACAAGGGCGCTAACAGAAGTGATATTTGTCACATAATCAGCCCCCTGAAAGTGTTCAACAGCCATGTCCTGACAAGTCCATAGCTACAGAGTGCTTTCAAAGTGCCCAACCATATGAAAAATGAACCCTGATAACATAAGGGTCCAAATGAAGACGCCCCAAAGTGGGAAGGGAGCCTGCCTGGGAGCAAGGCTGGGCCCCAAGCCCCATTCTGAAGCACCGGAGCTGGGGGGACAGGGTGGGGCTCAGGGAGAGAGGCTGCAGACATCCAGCTGGCTCCAAAGTGGAATTTGATTTAACCCACCCCACCAGGCTCAACAGAGAATAGCTGTTAGGTTGAGGTGGTCACTGTAACTCGTGGTGCTTCCTGTAGAGCACCATGAGTTACAGTAGGGAGCTGCATATCTGTCAGGACCCTAAGGATTATTTTGTTGTTTTCCTCCTTAAAAGATGAAAAAACAGGGACGCTGATGCTGACCAACCTCTCACTGGCCTTTTCGGGGACCTACCAGTGTGTTGCCTCCAACGAGTTTGGCCATGCCAGCTGCCAAGTGACCATCAACGTGACTGGTAACATGATCTGTATTTATTTCAGCCTCTTTGGGTCTAGGTGCAGCTTCTGCCTACAAGGTGCTTTCTCCACCCCTTTTCTGCAGGTGTTTTCATAGATTCATAGATTCATAGACATTAGGGCTGGAAGGGACCTCGGAAGATCATCAAGTCCCCCCCAGAGCCTGCACTTTTCCAGGCTGAAGAGTCCCATGGTTGTCAGCCTCTCATCATAAGGCCTGTTCTCCTGCCCTCTGATCATACGCATGGCTCTCCTCTGGACTCTGTCAAGCTTCTCCACATCCTTTTTAAACTGTGGAGCCCAGAATTGGATGCAGTACTCCAGCTGCGGCCTCACCAAGGCCTAGTAAAGCGGGAGGATGACATCCTGGAATTTGCTTGAGAAACATCTATGGATACAAGTCAGAGTTTTGCTCACTTTACCAGCTGCAACATCGCATTGGTGGCTCATATTCATCTTGTGGTCATTCATGACCTCCAAGTCCCATTCAGCTGTGGTGCTAGCAACCATAGCACTGCCGAGCCTATAAGCGTGCTGTGGGGTTTTTTTCTCAAGGTGGAGTACCTTGCATTTTTCGGTGTTGAACACCATCAGGTTTTCATCTGCCCATTTTATGAACCTATCTAGGTCGGCCTGGATCATCATCCATCCTGTCCTCAGGTGTGGACACTTTACCCCAGTTTGGTGTCATTGGCGAACTTGGCCAGTCCACTTCTGACACCAATGTCCACATCATTAATAAAGATGTTAAAGAGTATAGGCCCAAGGACGGAGCCTTCAGGGACCCCACTGGTCATGGCGCACCACAATGATTTACTTCTGTCGACTACCACTCTCTGGGTCCGACCTCAGAGCCAATTCCCCAGTCATTGGACTGTGATATAGCCGAGGCCATGGTTGGCCAATTTTTCCATGAGATAATCATGGGACACCAGATCGAAGGCTTCTTTTAAATCAAGATATATGACACCAATCTCTTCTCCCTTGTCCAGGTAAAATATGTTGCCTGGTCACAGAAGGAGATGAGATTGGTCAGGCAAGACCTACCTGCAGCAAACCCATGCTCGCTATCCTTCAGGATGTTGCCATCAGCCAGTTTGTCAAGAATGGTCCCTTTGATAATTTTTTCCAAGATCTTCCCCGGGATAGTGGTCCGGCTGATGGGCCTGTAGTTCCCTGGATCTACTTTCCTCCCTTTCTTGAAGATAGGCACCACATTGGCCTTCTTCCAGTCTTTGGGCACTTCACCTGAGGGCCACAAGTTCTTGAAGAACCGTGCCAGTGGCTGAGCTATGATGCCTCCCAGCACCTTAAGTACCCTTGGGTTTAATCTGTCTGGGCCAGTTGACTTGAAGGTGTCCAGCCTCTTAAGGTGTTCCTTCATATGGTCTACATTGATGAAGGGTAACAATTCTCCCTCACCCTGGCTGTTCCATACCTTATTGAGCAGGGCTGTCCCTTGGGATTGGTGAAAAACTGATGCAAAAAACCCATTAAGCAGGTTGGCTTTTTCCTGGGCATTTTGCTAAGGCCTCCTTGCTTACATCAGTCCTCACAGGGGATCAGAAGATTAAAGTACTGATAGATTATGCACTGTTGGAAGAGGAGGGGTAACATGGGACCAGCACTACCTATAAAGTCCTGGAAGGAGGCAGAGATAAAATTGAATGGTTTGGATGTACAGGGAACCAGTTAAGAGCTTCCGCTCTTCAGCCCTGTTCCCACAAAGCTAGCAGGTTGCCTATGGCAGCCAGGCTGTTACAGAGGAAGGCAGTACCTGGAAGTGAGGCAGAAGCCACAGACTTCTGCGCATAATTTAAAGTCTGTGCATATCTCAAGATGGCAAAGGGTTGTGGGGCTCACCTGTACCCACCCACTCAGTTCTTCCATTGGGAAAGCAAGTTCTAAGCCAGGGACGAGCAATTATTTTGGGCGGAGGGCTGCTTACTGAGTTTTGGCAAGCCATCAAGGGCCACATGACAGACAGCCAGGGGCAGATAAATATTAATTTTCTAAATTTTTTAGGGGCCCCATGAGCCAGATAGACTGGCATGGTGGGTTGCATCCGGCCCGTGGGCCGCATTTTGCCCACCCGTGTTCTAAGCCATGATGGAGTGACAGGTGCAAATCTCCTAGTCCAGACAGTGCCTGTACATGAGAAGGGAGGCTGCTCCGACACACTGTAATTACAATATGTCAGAGCAGACTCGATTAGGCTGAACATGACTCAGCTGATTAATCAAGTTTGCTGGACCATGGTAATTACTGTGCTCCAGCAGCCTCCTGCATCTGGGGTATCAGCGTGCCTGCGGTTAAAAATGGCAGCAAGTGAACAAGCTTTAGTTCAAGTGTCCCTGTCACCATTTTTAAGGGCAGAGATGCTGATACATGAAATTCTGCCGCTCTTTAATTAGAGCGGCTCTCAGGGCTGCTTTAATTAAAGCACCATCCCCTACCCTCACACCTGGAGTATGTGTAAAAGTGCCCAATTTTAGGAAAGGGGATGATGTGACCCATAATATTTTAAGAAGATTTTCCTGTATTGGCCTTTATTTAATGCCAGGAGTAACATATACATAATTGACCAAGGTCAATCAAACAGACTCTTTTGTTGTGTCAGTCTTATAGACATTAACCTGGAAAATTTGGGGACAAATTAAAAGTTGCAGAATATCTGGGCTCTTACAAGAATGCGCAGGTTAGCCTGGAGAGCTGCTAAACAAAAGGAAATGTTGCCTTCTCTGAGAATGTCACTCCTGGCTTGCTCCCTATGAATAGCTAGTAACTGTGTCATGAGTCTGACAGAGAATTGAAGCTGACCCCAAACCATCATGTATATAGACATATTCTATCTTAGGCTGGCCATTAAAACACACTATAATGGAGGGGTTTGTAGCTCAATGGGAGATTTATTTAAAGCTGCTAGATTTTTGAGGCAGCTTTTCACCATGGCAACACATTAATATTACCCTCTGGAAGGTGCATAATATAGTGAAGGTAAATGACCAAATCCACTCTAGAAAGCTTTTACAGTCTGATCATGACTAGGGCTTCCCAGGGGCTTCCATTAAAATGCTTGAGAATTTCCTGCTCCGACCACCAGAGGTAGTAGTGAGTGGCTGCCTCCAGCTAGTGGTCAGGGGTCTGTGCTGGTGTTCAGCACCTCCTCCAATAAGCCCCTGGAAGGGACTCTTTACAGCTGCTGTCCTATTGCCATCTCCTCCTCCTCCTGATGTCTGCCTCCTTCACAGTGATGATACCTGGTCATGTCAAAATAACCTTTGGCTTTTTTCTGGCTAAGTCTTGTGTTGTTGTCCTTTGAGGGCAAAGACAAGCGCATCAGAGGGGGGGATGGGTGGGGGGAGAAGAGAGAAAAGGAAAAAAAAGGAAAAAAGAGAAAAGAGAGAGAGGAAAGGGAAAGGAGGGGGTGGTGAACGGAGGTTAGGTTGCGTGGGTATGTAGGTGAACAATCTGCTGCAGCAGGGTCAGGAAAGTGATGAGGACTGGGTACAACAGGTTTTCATTTTCCTAGCCATGCATTTCCTCATTGCTTCTGCCGTGCGTTGCTGTTTGAAGGCCAGTGCTGCGTTCTGGATGGCATACTCTATTTGACAGTTCATTGTAGAAGATTTTCTCCACCAGGCAAGTGTTGGGCATTCTGGAGAGGTGGCCACCAGTTTCAGTAGAGTGTGACCACTGGGAAAGCTGATCTTCTGAGCACCTCGGTGTCTGGAATCTTGTCCTACCGCTTGATCTTTAGTACCTTTCACAGGCAGCACAGGTGGAAGTGGTTTAGTTTCTTGACATGACACTGGTAAACGGTCCAGGTTTCTCAGGCGTAGAGGAGGCTCAGGAGAATGATGGCTTTGTATACCTTCAATTTTGTCGACATTCTGATGCCTCTGTGGTCCCAGACCGACGTACAGAGTCTGCCGAAGGCCACACTAGCTTTTGCTAGTCTTTCATTGACTTCATCATCCATGTGGACAGCACAGGAGAGCATGCTGCCTAGACAGACAAACTTGTCGACCATTGACAGTTGTTGGCCTTTACCTGAGGCATATGGTTCCTGGGGTGTTGTGCCAGGCACAGGTTGAAACATCACTTCAGTCTTCTTCGTGTTAATAGTGAGTCTGAAGTTGTCGCAAGCTGATGGGAATAGATCCATGGACCGTTGCACGTCAGCCTGTGAGCCTGCGGATAATGCACAGTCATCAGCGAAGAGGAAGTTGTGAAGCGTGGCTGTCTGGACTTTGGAGCTCGCTTGGAGCCTGCATAGGTTGAAGATATCTCAATCAAAATGGTACCTGATCTTCATACCAAGGTCATTGCCTTGGAAGCCATCCAACAGCATGGCAGAGAATGCCATGAGAGAATACCATGCTGAAGAGGGTAGGTGTGAGCACACAACCCTGCATGACACATTTGTAACTGGAAAGGAGTCAGAGCATTTGCTATTCACAAGTACGCATGCCATTATGCTGTCATGGTGCTGTCGAACCATATTGATGAATTTTCTGGGGCATCCATAATTCTTCTTGTCTTAGGGCCTCCACAACTGCTTTGTTCTCTCACCTGCTTTTGTGCCATTGATTACTTCCCCCTCCAATTCTTTACCCGTCCTTGGCTTTTATACCATTTTGCTATTTCTCTTCCTACCACTCTGGCTGTCCATACTCCCTGAGGCTCCTGCCATAACCATGCCTGGCTGTTATGCCCTGCTTGTTCTGGTTGCAGCATGTGGACAATAACCATACAGGGGCATTGTCAATAGGAGTACTGATGCTGCCATAGCACTTCACCTGCAACTCCAAACACTGGCATGATAGAACTGAACTTTGATGTACAAATTCCAATACAAGTTTGAGCAGCAGATAATCTCAGTTCCTGTCAGGCCTGTCCCAGAAGTAGCTCATTGCCATTCCTTTGTCAAAAGGAGTGAGCATGGATACCTGATCTGTGCCCAGAGAAGAAGAGACAAAATGTAGGTTCCAAACCAAACAAAAGCCCAGACTGGCTGCCAGGTAGGGACAAAAGCAGAGGTCTCCTGAGCTGCACTGTCCCAAATGCACAAGACAAACAGGAACCAGCAAGCCCATCAGCATCTAGAGATGGTTTTCTGCTTGCTAAAAATGGTAGTCTGTCTCAGGCATGCATACTGTACCCTGCTGTCTCCTAGCTGGAGGACAGGCAAAAGGTAGAGAAACATGTATGTACTTCTTGCACAGTTCTCTCTTCTATTTTGTGTGCTCTATCTATTCTAATCCTTGATCTCCTGACTCAGAGCTGATTCTTCTCCAGCTCAGACCCTCTCCATGGGTCTTTGGTACCATCTAGTGGCTCATACTCAGCCTACTTCTCTAATTCTCTACAATCCAAGCTATTGTGCAAGGTTCCCTGGGAACTCTCTCTGATCTGCCTCTCCAGGAAATCTGCATCTGTCTATGTACTGTGCAGTCTGGCTGCCATCCCATGGCTGCTCTACAGCATGTTCCCAGGTAGCACAGGACTTGTCTGCACTGTCTCTGTGCTGAAAGCATACTGCTGGGAAGCACATCTCACCCGCTTGTTCCACCTCGGCATGCACCAAAGCATAGGCATTAGGTGGTGGACCCAGCACCTCTCTTGGGCTCCCAATCTTGGGCACACTTCTCAGCACACACTCAGAGTAGCTGTAACACAACTGCCTTGTTTCCTGGACTTGGCCCGTGCTGAGCAGGAGTGAGGGGGTAGATGTGCTTTTCAGTGGTCCCAGGTCCAGCATAGAGAAATGTCCATAGCCCCTAGTTGAGCATGGGCACCCCTGACCAGGAATCTCTCCAGTTAGCAGCGTGCATTTTTCTTGGGCAGTCTTGTCTCCAACATCACCTTTTCAGGCAGGGCGGGGGCGCAGTCTGGGGCGGCAGTCTGAGGCCAGGTAGTCATGTCATGTAAGCTGGTGTGGCTCCACTGAAGTCAGCGTAGCTGATTTATACGGACTGAGGTTCTGGCCAGGATTTGGGGCTCTGTCCAAGAAGGGATCAGGAATGACTGATAGCTAGGTGAATCCAGGCTCAGAAGGTGCTAGTGCTGAGGATCCTTCTGGCCTGGGGATCCCCGTCTGCTGTCCGCTTCCATCTAAGGAGTGTGCTGCAGGTTTTGCTTCTAACTCCCTCCTCCACTAATTTCTTCCTGTTTCTTCATTTGGCACATGGCTCCCACTTGGGTCAGGCTCCCTGTTTTAATTAGTTCTCATCCACTGACAGCTCCCCTGTTAGCTGGCTTCACAGCTTGACTACATGACTAAAAGGAGAACTTGATAGCCATCTGCATGTGTTTGAAGGGTGTAAATATCAAGGCTTCATAGGAATTATGGGGGGGGGGGAGGTGGAGTGAGAGAGAACAAAGCTACAGAACTAGAAGCAAGGGAATACATTTAAGGAAAGGGAAATTTCAGGTGTGAATATCCATCTCAATGAGAAAGAGAGTGCTTGATTATAGAAGCTTCTACTTAGCAAGGGTGGGTAGCTGCTTCACAGGAACCTTTAACTCAAAGGACAGGATATTCAGAAATGCCCCTATATGATTTAATAGGTCTTTTCTTGCTCCAGGTTCAGTGACTGACCATCTGCTAAAATAGAACTCATACATCACACAAAATAGGTCTCATGAGAGAGACCCTGAGCAAAAGGGATGGGGTACAGCAGGTAACTACCACAGCATGACTGTCTAGTACAAGAGGTCCGCTGTCGGCTGGCAGAGTCACTAGGACCACTGAGGGCAGAGCTGGGAGGCTTTGAGTTCTAATCTTGGCTCTGACTCGCTGCATGGCCTCAGCCAGCTCTTTCATGGGGAAAAGCTACCACTTTCTTACCTTTAACTTCATCAGGCATTCGCATGTCATTAATTCCTTTGGCTTCCTTTACCAGTCACCTGCCCTTTTTACCAGTAACTTATAATCATTGCCACCCACTTCCCTTCTTTTCTATCCTTAGGATAGCATTACCATTATTATTATCTTATGTTTTATTGCTTCTTCCACATCTCCTTTGAGCCAGAATGGCTTCTTGCCCAGAGTGACTTTTATTGTATCTGTGAAATACTAGATTTCAGGTATTCAGTGGTCGTGTCTATACGTGTATTAATGTGCTGTTGTTACTGCACCTTTAGTACCTCTAATATGAGGTACTAATTAAATGTCCGGTAACTGGTGTGCAGTAGCACCAGCACACAGTCTTTTTATGGTACTTAGTGTGCAGTAGACTAATTCTACTGCGCGTTAGCCCACTAGCCTGGCTTTTGCCGTAACGCGCTAATGCACATTAGAATTAGTCTTCTGAGCATTAAGCATCCAGTGTAGACATGCCCCATCAGATGTCCATAGACCATTTCCAGCTTTCCTTTGACAATTCCCACTTTAAATTGGCATTACTGGTTGGTTAGGCCAACAACTACTTTAAGCTTTGGAATATTAGCCCTTTTATTGTTTAGAATTTCAAACATCAGCAGTGGGTTGATGCCATATTTGGTTTGTACAAAGGAAATGTAACTGGATCACAAGCATTGGTACCTAAGCAGCAGATGACTTTTAAGGCAGCAGTTAACTCGTTTTTGCCCATCAGAATTATCTCCAATATTGCTCATCTATGCTTAATCTAGAAATGCTAAGGATGTGTTGTTACTGTTCATATGCTACTTCCAGAAAACATTCCCCAGCTTGAAGTCATCCCACAAAATGCTGTTTTTCTTCCAGCACATTATTTACAGATACTTGAGAAGCAGCTTGTTCTGAGGCTTGATGGTCTGTAACCAACACCTCAATTTTACTTTTACTAGCTGAACTCTGATTCATCTGCCCAAAGAATCTGGCTTGCCTCTGATCCATAGACATCTGAAGTCCTGTGTTTCAGGATTGTCTATTATTCTGCCAATGGAAAGATTGCCTCTGACATGAAGTGCCACTGCCTCCCATGGTTTTTCTCATTCCATCTTCACTGGATAAGTTGTAGCCATCAATTTTAGTGCCCCATTTATAGGACTTATCCCACTAAGTCTCAGTAATATCCACCATATGTTCCCTCTCATACATGTGTGTCTCTGACTCCTCTTGTTTCTTACCCAGCCTCCTAGGATTAATATACAAACAATTGAAAATGTGACCCTTATATGCTTCACTTGTTTTTGGATATATTGTGTGTGTCATTAAGGACAAATCTTGACTGCTAAAGAGTTAATTACAAAAATGTAGTTTAAGGGGGTGGAAAAGCCATAGTCTCCTGGTGAGCCAACCTCTGCCTATTGAGTGAATTTGTTTCCAATAGGTACTGCAAAAGCTGGAGTGATCGTGGGAGCTGTCATAGGAGTCCTCCTGGCCTTCTTCCTGTTCGCAGTGATTATTGTCTATTTGTTACAGTACAGAAAGAGGGACAAGAAGGATTCCCAATCCACTTACAACGGGAATGAAATAAGGTTAGAACCTCTGACACCACTTCACTGTCCACAGCTTTCACCTTACTAAAGCAGGAGGGGCTCTAACACCCTGTGCATAAACCCATGCATATCAGAGCATAAATGATAAGTCTGGGGCATATGAAGGCAGATGCTTATTACTGAGCTGGCAAGACAGCATGCACACAGACTAGGGGAGAGCTTCAGATTTGGCTTGTGGGAGGTCTTGTGAAGGATTGGAGATGAATGTAGTGCTCATGGAAGGTACTAGGGAAGCAGCTCTGGAGGCTGGAATCCATCAGCCACAAGGCAGGCCCAGCCCAGGGAGCATCAGTGCAAACTTCCTCGTTCCCTCCTCCCTGACCGGGTCCCACATGTGGCAGAGAGGGGAGCAGCCTAGGCAGTGCTTAGCTTCTTTTCTGATGGTGCTAGCAGAAGTTATCAATTCCATGGGGATGACTCCATGGTGCCCTCAGGGCACTGAACTGGGCATTGGCTACTAACCTGCTAGCCCATTGGGTCACTACTGACACAGCCGAGATTGCACCTGTAACTTAGCAGGGAAAGGCTCTGGCTCCAGCTAACAGAGCCCACCTGTTCTAATCCTGCTCCCAGGTGCCTGTGCCTATTGGGCAAGAGCTCATCTTGGGGTGGCAAGTGCAGCTGATCAAGCTTTCAGATTCCTAGCTTGGCTGTTATTAATACCAGCTCTGACCACTGTAGCCACAGTTCTTTGAGGACTGGGTTGGCCCTGTGTGCATAACATGCCTTCTAGGTCCAGGGCATAGTCCAAAGAGCACAGCCCTGTGTGCCTGGCATTAGAGCCCAAAAAGACTGTGGGCTGGAGAGAGATGGAATATGAATGTCTTGCCAGTCCGCTGCTTTGTTGTTCCCTCTTATTCTTGTTGCTCTGTGGCTGATCCAATGGACATCATTGTAGCCAGAGGAGAATGTGAGTGGCTGGTTAGACTTGTAGCAAACAGAACGAACAACCAAACACTGAGAGATAGTCAGAGAGTGCCCAGCATGGGCGACTGGTGCCTCCTGAGTCGGGGGGGCATTTGCCCCAGTCAGCGACCCCACACCCAGGAGGGGCGGTCCCCTGCAGCCAATCCAGCCAATCCGCAAGTGGCTTCCGGGTGAGCGCAGTCAGCTGTGGGGGGACCACGTCTCCTGGCGCCCCCACTCCCCAGCCGGCGCTCTCAGGGGGGGCACCAGCACTCTCACCTGCCCCCACTTCCCTGGGAACACTGGCTGTCAGGGGGTCTGCTGGCAAAAAACGCTGGCTGTCAGGGAAGGGTGCTGTGCTGGTGAGTGTTCAGGGGAAGACTGCAATGCCAGAGGTGCTCAGTAGCCTGCTACTATGGCCAACATATTCACAGCTGAATGGTGCAAATTTAGAGCAGTGTGCACAGAGGCAGCATTGTTCAGGGAGCTCGTTGTGTGGGACTGCTGGTACTGCAGATAGACTGGGGCATGTTCACTGTGATGAGACCTCCAGTGGGTGGGAGCTGCAAGCAGAGGGACATGGCTGAGTGGTGCTGAATCCAGCTTTACAGACTGTCTTTGCTAGTGATACACTAGTGCTCTGTCCTGCATGTCTCCAGAACCCTTAAACATGGAAGGGAGAGAGGATAATGCAGAAGGGTTTGAGGAGGCTGGCGTTACCAGTAGGAGCGGACATGAGCAGTCTTGGGAATATGCAGTCAGCATTAGGTCTGCTGATGCTTTATGCCAGCTGAAGTCCCAAGCCTACATTACTGATTGATTTTTTCTTCTGTGAAAGTGAGGATGCCACTGCCCCAGGGATCACGGAAACCTCCTTGCAGAGGAGAGAGAGCGACCCTGGAACCCACTTCCTGGAACGGCCGTCGTCACAGGCAGAGTCCACGAGCACCACCAAGTCCAGACTCAACATCGTTGTCTGAGGCAGGGATGGGCTTGCTTCTGCTCTGTTCAGGAACTGCTGCTGTTTTTGATATATTACATTCTTTCTTGTTATTAATTAAGTTTTTTATTGTGGCATATTTGCAGCAGAAGGAGGTTTTACCCACTTCAAGGAACCTTTCCTTTGTGACCTCCAGTCTGCCTAGGCAGCACTTCCCACATTGGATGTGTTGTTTGTTTTGTAGTATTTCCTCCAACATTTCATCATAACCATTTAATACGAAAAGCCGTGTTCTCTGATTGGCTGACATAAAGGGCTTATTAACCATTCAGGATGCAGGGGTTTCCGTAATTATTATTTGGCTATTTCCCCACAAATGCATTGAGAGTGTATATGTCTCTTGATGCTGTTGCCTTCTGCTCTGCCTGGCCCCAGGACTCAGACCTACCAAGATGTGTGCCCGCAACTAAAACGCACCTCAGTGTAGCTGGAGCAGAAACCAGAAGGAGATGGGGAAATACCAGATAGAAAAGAAAGTGGAGCTAATGGGGAGCCATGAGGGCCACTGCTCTGCTCTTTAACTGAGGTCTTGCACACATGCTGGGGCCTGTATCCATCCAAACCAACTGCTTCCTTGGGCAGGGCTGTGCTGTGGGACATCACTTCAGAGGTTTCTGCCTTTTTCCTTGCAGGCTTGGACCTGTAACCTGGCAGAGGTGGGGCATCTCCTGGAGCCATGTTGTCAGGACATCCAGACCAAAATGGTTCTCTGGAGCCCTGGGAGCTCTAGCCAGGGCTGTAGTCCCACCGTACTGCATCGGGGGTTGATGCACGCGATAGACTACTCTGTTCTACTCCAGCTCTTCCCTGTGCCCCCACAGGTCTCCCTTGACTGAACACAGAGCCTGCCCCAGGACCTAACCAAAGGTATAGAAAACACCTCTTGATGGGTTGAGACATCAAAGCATGACCTGAAAACTTGCATATACACTAGCAAAGTCTCACTTTGCTCAGCTTCGTACCACACAGCAAACACCAGCACTACCCAGAGCAGCTATTCTGCACCTTGCTGCCTTGCTGAGCTGTGAGGGGGAGAATGGCCTGCCAGAGATGGGAGGAAGCAGGGAGCAAGGGGGCTTTAGTTCCTTAAACAGCTTTCGTTCCAGTGGTGACCCAGGCCCAGTGCTGGTCTGTCATCCACACAACATTTGTGCATTGAACAGGACAGTTCAGGGCAGTGAGGACAGCTAGCATGGCTTCCTAGTCATGTTTGTGCCCTGGATGAGCAGACCTCTGCCCTTAACTAAGCTAGGGTCTAAATAATGGGCCCAGGCCTCCAAGAGAAGCCCAAGGTACTGCAGGGAGTATGGCTGTGCTGGTAACCTATTCAATGCTTTGCTGCTGACTTGCTGTGTGGGCTGGGCAAGGCTCGCCCCTTGTGTGCCCCCAGCTGTACTGGGCTCTGGGACCCTGAAATGAAGGGCTCCAGTGTCAGAGAGAGCGTCTAGGAGAGGCAGGGACATGGTTCTTTAGCAGCTTTCCACTCTAATCTAGCACTGTCTCAGCACTGGGTTACAGAAGCCATGCGACTCCTCAAACAGCTGTGGCTTGCCCTAGTGTCCAGGCCCATTCCAGCATGGGGACTTTGGGCTCCTGCAGCTTCACAAACACCTGCAGCCTTGACTCAGCTGTGAGTTGAAGAAGACTGCTTTCTGGCTTCTGGGATCCCTGCACCACTGTTATCATAGTAGGAGGGAGATCTCCATGCAGGGAGTGGCAGCAAGCCAGCACTGGGGAGCATTAGTTCTCATCCCAGATGGGTAAGGTTCATGGTGAGATGATCCTTTCTGGTAGGGCAAAGAATCAAAGTTGGAGCTCTTCTGCACTGGTGTGAGGTGGTCCCCTGAGAGGGGTGCGTGCATGGGTCAGAGGATCTCCAGGCACGAGAATAAACAGGCTTTCGGGGCTCATATCAACATTCCTTTATTAACATTCCAACTTTTCCAGAGAAATCACATGCAAACCAAAAAGTACTATAGAAAAAAACACTCGGCACCAGCTCCTTCCAGCTGTGCCGATGCAGGGGCAGCATGCATGTGGAGCAGGGGCTGTGGTGCAAGCTGAGGCAGGAGGGGCACACAGCTGGGGCATAGTAAAGAGGCATGGGGATTTCCATACTTTGCTGCTCTGCTCCCTTTTGTGTGTCACCAGAAAGGAGGCTGAGTGTATTCTCCCTCTGTACACCCCAGGAATCAAGGTTTTCCAGAGGTACAGCATTGTTGAGGTCAGGCTGGGGTGCAGGTCTGACTGCGATCTCTGACTCGGGATAACAAGCAGCAGGAGCCTGGCTGTTCTCCAGCCATTAGTAGAATAGAGGTTTTCTTCCAGCCCAAACATGAAATGGGCTCAGAGGACAACAGCACCTCAGCCTGGGGGACAGTTGGGCAAGGCATGGTGCTGAGTTTGGGACTGTTAACTGGGCTAGTACACTGAGTGCAAGGAAGAAACCAACATGCAGCATGCATGGGAGGGCTGTGCTGAAACCATGGTGCAGCTGAGGCTCTGAGCAGTCCACCTCCCAGATCAAGAGAGGAGTCTGCCCTGCCAAGCTGGTGCAACTGTGTCCTGCCCTTTGGAGAGCTCAGACCCTGCTCAGAGCAGGGACCAAGGGTGGGGAACATACATAGTGTAAGAGCCAGAGGCATAACAGAGCAGCTGAGCACCCAGGGCAGCAGTGATGCATGGAGGCAGCGGCAACTTCTGGCTGTCAGTGCTGCTAGTGCAGTCGCAACAGCAGCTATTATTCTTCTGTCCCCTCTGCCTCAAAATAAGCATCTGGTGCTGCTTCCCCAGTCACCCTGCCCTAGTTACACTACTGGCAAGAGCATCAGGGGAGGAGAGGGATGCATAGACAATCAAGGTGAGAGATGGGGGAGAGGGCAGGGTCTATGCTCTGTAGGAGGCAGGAAGTGCTAATCCCCAGGCTGAGAAGTGGAGATGGCACAAACTCAAAGGAGCGTCCTGGGGAGGCCAGAGCAGCACATCCTTGGGAACAAACGTGAGGAAGCGAGACTGATTCTTCTGAAAGCTGATGGGGCGCTGGGGGAGTCAGGAACATGGCTGGGCGTCATCTTCTCTGCAAAGGGGATGCTCCATCTGTCACTTCTCAGCCACTGCAGGCAAAAACAGAGTGAGAGCCAGAGCTACCTCCATGCCTTCACCCCTTCTTCCCCTCAGTCCCCTCCCTGCCGAGACAGGGCAGTCCCACCTGTGCTGCCTGTCCAAGGCAGAGAGCTGGCAGCTTGCAGGAAAAGGAGTGTAGGCTGGAGTGTGACCAGCCTGAGGCACCTTCCCTCTCCTCCACCAGGCACTGTACTGAAACAGTGCAGGCTTCCCTGGGCTGGAGGGCATGGCACAGTGGGGCTGGCATGGGGGGAGCACAGCACAGGACAGTGATCAGTGTCCACTCCAGGGCCAAATAGATCCCACCAGACAGAGACTCTTTGCCCCACATCAACCCCTCCCCCCTCCAGCAAAGGAGAGACCTGCCCTGGGCCAAGGGGTTTGCAGAGCTCTACAGCCCTCCCTGGAAGATGGGTGCAAAGGGTCACAGCCCCAACACCCCTGTCCCAGGCAGAGCCATGGCAGGGCATCACTCTTGCTGCCTCCTGAAGGCCCTGTGCCTTTCTTTCCCAAAAGGATTCTGGGAATCTTCCCCACCTCTAATGTGAGTGCTGGTCCTGCACTGAAGAGATGCTGTATTCCATGATGGCAGTGATGGTCACACCCTGCCCCAGAGCCTGGCAACCTCATGCTAATTAACAACAAAGAGAGCCCCTTGCATTCTCCCAGGCCCCAGGGCATGCCTGAAAAAGCCCCCTTGAAGGGAAATCAATTGCAACTCTGAGCATAAGCACCCCAAATCCTCTCAGTGACCAGGGAAACAGCAGTGCCTGCCACACTAATGTCCCTGTCATTTACATCATGCCATTTCCAAGTGAAAAGACCCCAGCTTGACATAATGTCCCTTATTAAAGAACCCAGAGAAGAGGCAGGATAAAAGAGAAAGTGCCTCTCTGGGGTGTGTAGGTGGCATTTGCTCTGCACTCAGCATCCCCAGAGACGGGAACCGGGCCTGGAGCCGTCACCATCGGTAATCACAGCACATCCAGGCTGTTCACTTCTCTCCAACCACCCTAACAAATCTGTGCGGAAACTAACAAGATGACATTTGGTGAAGAATAATAAAGTCCCTTGGGACTAGCAGCAGTTCTTGCACAACTCTCGATTCCTCTTCAGAGAGAGCTGGAAGAAGATATGGGATCCACGGGGGTGGGGCAGGGCTGGCAGGCCTCACCCATGAGCCTGAGTCTCTCCCCTTGCTCTCCTCTGCCTGCTTACACTTACTCCATCCTAATTTATTTTACATGGGGAGACCAGGCCCATCAGGCCTTTGTTCTGCAAACTCCCAACTGAGCCCATCCCTTAACTTGGGGGTCCTTGCTCACAGCGAATGCTAAAGCGCTACAGAACCTCAGGGCAGGTAACACACAATCCTATGTAGCACAGGCTGCCCAAGAAACATAGGCATGTGATTCAAAGAAGGCAGGACCCAAAGCATGAAATGAACTGGAGCCAGAGAAGAAAAGAGGAAAGTGGAATGAATGAACAGGGGCCCAGAGTGAGACACTCATCAGTTCAGACAGTCACAGAGGAGCTGCAGAGCACACAGGCAGCCCCTTTCCAACCACTCTCCAGCCCCATTCAGTTGAGAACCTCCTTTAGGTTTGGGTCTTAGACGCAGCTGCAGCTGACACACTGAGTCAGTCCAGCCTTTCAGTCTCACCCCACTGAAGACAGTGGACCTCCTGGGCCCACAGGTGAATGTTCCTCCAGAAGAGCAAGGGTGTGAGAGGACTTCAGGCAGAGAGAGCACAGAGGAGGTTCAATGAAGAACATCTCAGCAAATACAGCAAGAGGTTAGAGCAGGGGTGTAAAATTCATCTGGCTCTGTGGGCCACATGAATGGCATGGGACCAGTCCATGGGCCAGACGAACAGTACGTGGCTGGCCCCACCAATGGATTAGACCCACCGACCTTGCCTCCACACATGCCAGATCCAATGCACGCTCTGGCTAGTCTGCAACTGTGATGCACCTGCTCCAGCTGATCATCTGGGCCCAATGCAGCATGAGGCACCTGCCCTGCACCAGCTGGGGTGGGTACCATGTGTGACTTACATCCTGGACTGGCCCTGTACAAGTGCCACATGCAAAATAGCCCTGGGCCAGCTGGAGTGGGTGCCACAGGCCCTTGATCTGACATGCTGGAGGGCCCCATCCAATTAATGTCTGACTGGCACTGTGCAGATGCCACACGTGGTCACATGCTGGGCCAGTTTGGTACATGGTGCATGTGGCATGAGTCAACTCAAGATCCAGGGTCAGCACCAGGGGACAGACCCAGCCTGTGGGCCATAACTTCGACAGCCCTGGGTTAGGGTTCATGCACCTGAACTGTGTGAACAGCTCTGAGCAGGGATGAGAGCCTGCTGTGGGTGGGAGGAGGCAGCAAACCAGACAAGGGTCTGCATGAAGATACAGCCCATTACTGAAGAGCAAGGAGGCAAGGGTCCCTGCCTGTGGCCAAGCAGTAATGCTGGGCTGACTTTGGGTCTCATGCCTGCAGGGACAATGACAAGCTGGAGGGAAGAGTGCCAGCCATTTAGGCATTGATAGTTATAAAGCCTGATTCTCAAAGATACAGGTTTCAGTGGCTTAGCATTGCCCCAGGCATACTGTAGGTGCAGCTGCACACCATGTCACTGGTCTCAGCATGACTAACAAGGTCTGGTGGAGAGGTCTGTGAAGCTTTCATTGGTCCTGCTGTGCCCAGGCTGGTCACACAAGACACACCCATGCATCAGCATGGGCAGCACCGTACTGGTTAGAACCAGCCAGCACAGGGAATGGGAACCTGACCCGGTGCCCCATGTACTGAGTTGTTACTGTCTGTCTCACTGAAGCTCTTCTGCTAGAACTGGCCCACTTTTTATACATAATGCAATTGTACCTAGTCATTTGGGGTAGAGTGGACATGAGGAAGAACTCTGCAACTTGGAAGCTGTCTGTCTCTCTATGGCCCAATGAATATTTAACTAGTTCCACACATGGGGCAGCTCCAACACGAGCGGTGGAGAGTGGGTCTCTTCATAAAAGCACCCAGAAGAGAATCATCCAGCCCTGCCGCAGCGACTGTAACCTGCCCTCTGCTCTGCAAGTGCTCTCATGCTGGGTAGAAGAGGCAGAATGGGGCTCTCCCCTTCTTTCTCTCTCCTAGTTTTTTGGGGAATTGCTCTGAGGGCCTCCAGTTTATTCTTCCTCAGAATGAACCCCCTGGCAAATCCTCAGCACTTTGTGCAGAGTTCAAATCTTGTTTTGGGTCAGCTGGCATAGAGCTGCTCTGGGCTGAGCCAGCTTGCCCTGTCCATCCCAGACTGAAGCACTCTAGGAACTCCTCACACTTAGCACAAATCCCCTGCAGAGACCTAGCCCAAGTAGGCCACCCACCCAAAGGGCTAGTGCAGCATCATGCATAGGTCCCACTGTTTGTGAATGGAGTGGAAATCCTACCAGGTCCATATGCAGGGAGACACAGATAAGACAGGAGTGTACTGAGCAAGGAGGTGGTGGCCAGTACTGAGATTTGTTGGGGGAGGGAGAGGGGGTTTGTGACTCAACAGTGTGGTTTTGTAGGGCTCCCACTGGGAAGGCTTTGTTCCTCTTTTCAGCTCCTGCCACAGCGGCCTCCCCTGATTTTATAAGGGAACTTCTTAGCACATAGGCAAGGGATGCAGCTGACAACACCAGCTCTTGTTCCTGATCACCTGAGAAGCCCACAGAGTGCCTTGATTTCAGCACCTCCCCACCCCCTCTGCACCTTAACTATGCCATGGGTCTGATTCTGGTCTCACCTATGAATCTATACTACAAATGAGGAAGCTGAGGCTCCCTGTTCTTAATAAGCAATTATCAGTGCCCCCTGCTGGCAACCCCCACCCAGTGCTATTGATCCCAGTGCACCTCTTTGCTCATTAGGACAGCAAGACACCTCCCTACAACCACAAAACAGCCCCACCAGAACAAGCTTCCCACAGTACCCCCATCTTCAGCAGGACAAGCTCTGAATTCTCTGACACCCATCCATGTATTCTGTGTGATTCCTAGTTGCATATTCTCTTTTCCTTGTTTGGATTTTAATCATTATTATCAATTCCAAGTCCCTCCACACCTGCATGACTCCAAACACGAGACCCTTCGTATGTACATTGCTTTATGCGCATGCACACACACACACATTTGCATAAATATGTGCCTGGACTCATGCACATGTGTATATAGCTATGTTCACATATACATGTTCATATATACACATGCAAAGATACATGCACGTGCACATGAGAAAAAAGCACACACATTCACAATGCATACATGGACACATACACACACCTCTTTTCCCTATTTCTGAGCCACAACCATTACCACGGAAAATGCGCCATCCATCCATCACAGTTCAATCCATTTGTGAAGTAGAAAAAAAAGGAATAAGAAGAGGTAACATGTACATTAAAATCTCAGATGCTCTTGCCTAAAATTAGCTGCTGTTCCCTCCGGGGTGGGTATGAAGGAAGTGAGAATGCCTGGTAAATGCGCGGGATGAAACCTTCTGGGGGAGCAGGGACTCCATCTGTGTGGGAGGGATACTCTGTCTACAGCCAGGGCTGTGTGCTGGTGCCAGAAGCCTTCTCCCAGCGGTCCCAGCTCCTGCAGGAAGTGTGCCAGGGGTGGGTAAGCAGCCCAATGAGGAACACTCCCCCAGCACAGGCACCGCAGTGCCATTGACTATTGGAGGCATACTGTGCCCCTGCATCCCCACTATGCCCAGGACAGGGATAGTTCCAGGGCAGGAGGGCTGCACTACAGTTCACAGGCAGCCCCGGGGCTGCTGCCCTAAGTAAGTGCCTTTGCTACAGAAGCCTCAGTCCAAATCCCACAGGGCTGTGTTCTGCCCTCATTGCAGTGGTGGCGACAGCAGCTGATTTACACTAACTGGGATCAACGTTTGGCCCTCATCGCTTCCAGAAGTCTCAGGGTGAAACTTTGGCAGAGGGGAGCAAGTCTCCAACAGCTTGCCCATTACTTGGTGGGGGGAGGTGCTCGCTGGCTGCACCTTGCGGGAGGAGGGATGGATTGGGCCCACTGCAGCCAGCTTTTACATTGACTAGATTATATTTACCTTTCCCTGCCAGGAGACTGTGACAAGAGGCTTTAAAAATAGCATGTGCTGATGTGAGACGTTCAGGATGGTGTTGCTAAGGGAGAAATTAAATTCAAATCTAGGGCTCTTGCTTTCTCCTGAGAGTTGCTTTTGGTTTCCATGATAACTACTACACTGTAGGAGCTGCCAGCAACACAAATCTAGGACATACAGCTGTGACTCCGCATTGGCTTTCCACTTAGGGAGCGTGTGAGAAGAGGCTGTGTAGAAAGTTCCCAGCCCCTGACCACCACGTCCCACCTCTTCCACACACTGACTCTGCCCGGGAAGGACGGGAGCCGCAGTGCTGCAGAACACATCGGGTCCAATTCTGCTCTGCAGCACAAGCAAAGCTCAGGAGTGCTGCCAATGCCGTGAGGCTGGGGAAGCGGGTTCAGCCCTCGGTGTTACACCACTCAGGCCCCAGTTCTGGCCACAATGGAGGTACTCCTTAGAAGTTTGCTCAGGCTGCCGATTTCGAATGACACCCAATAGCTTCAGACAGATGTGGGAGGCAGGAATGCAGCAGAGACAGTAATATGCTCTCTCACTGGCCAATGACCATGTGGTGGAGGCTCTGGGAAGTGGTAAGGCACTGCTCAGCCACAGTTGTCTTTTATGGCTATTTCATGCCATCTGCAAAGCAATCCTTCCAGCACTGAATCAAAGTGCTAAGCAGGGCCTGTTCTGCTCTAGAAGAAGTTCAGAGACAAGTGCCAACTGCAGAATACCACCACTCCAACTAGCAGAGGAAGGTCAGGGACTATGCTGAATTCAACTTCCTCTGGGACAGTGCGAAGGAGGTCTGCAGTGTGGAAGGGAAAGGTGGTGCAGTTGCTAATGTCAGCCAGGATTTGGGAGACTTCAGTAAAATTCCTCACTCTGCCACAGACAACCTGTGTGATCCTAGGCAAGTCATGCAGGCTCACTAGGCCTCAGTTTTCTTCTTGTAAAATGGAATAGGACTGCAGTTTTCTTCTTGTAAAATGGAATAGGACTGCCCTGCCTCATGAGGCTCTCTGGTGATAGAGGCCATGGGAGCCCATGGGGCACACTACCTACAGCTGCTAGGAGGCTGGGAGTGAGTTTCTGAAGAGCCAATAGGTTTTGTAACTCAGGTGCACTGAGGCATGGGAGTCCCTTTGTAGCTGCACTGCGTGCCCTCGCCAGCTCATAGGTGCTTTTGAAAATTGCTGCCCCGCTGGAAGAGCTGTCAAGAGCATCTTCTCTGCTAGAGTATTGACCAGTCATAGCATCACCATAAACGACATGCAAGTGTTGACAGTGGGGGTGGAGGGGGGCACAACTCCATGCTGCTGCCCCCGCTGTCAGTGGGAGCTAGCTCCAGCTAGGCTGCAGCCCCACCATCAGAGCAGAAATTGCACCACCGCCACTGCCCTAGCTGCGGCAGAGCCCTGGCTTCAGCCTGCCTGTTGCTGGCGCAGAAATCTGGGGGGGGGGAGGACACGTGGGTTGGCAGCGAGCCCCATGAAGGTGAGTAAGTATAAAGTCAATAGCTGTTAACAGCCACTAAACAGTGCTACAGGCCTCACCTGTTCTCAGTGCAGGGGGGAAGCTGTGCTCTCTGCTAGCAAATGATGGCTTTTAAACACTACTACCTACTGTGGTATCACATTCTTCTGACAGCGTCCACTAAAGTGTATGTGGGGAATCTCTGCAAAAGTTTGTGTGGATGACATTGCTTCTAACTTCTTGAGATACTAACATATGAGCTGAACCTGTTTTCAAGGGTGAGAGTAAATAATTTCAGCCACAAATACATTTAAAAAAGAAATATCTTGACAGCTACAAGCAGCTGCAAGCTGAGCCTCTAACAAAGGCCCTGGCAGAAGCCACTATTAGACTGCAAATGTTTTGGGGTGGAGCCGGTCACTTACTATCTGCAGGTACAGTGCTTGGCATAACGGGAACGCTGGCAGGCCTTCAGGCTCTCCTGAAGTATAACCCATTATTAGCACATACAGTAACTACATTAAAGGAAATGTAGGTTGCCAAGTCAAGCATTCAGAAGTTTCAGCTTGGCCAGGCCTTGGAGAGTTTGCACAGGGAAGGCAAAAGGTACATTGATGACACTCCTCTCCCTTCCAGATTTCAAGCTCCAGTTCTGTAGTGATAAAAATTATAATTCAGAGATACTTCCTAATGTAGAAGAATTGGGACTTTGGAGATGGTCCCTGAGTTTAGTTAGTTAGAGAGAGACTAAGGGTCTGCAGAGGTTGCCTACTGCTCCGCAATAAAGTTCATTGTTGTTAGTTCTTCTCATTCATATATGCATGTGTTTATTGAACCCAGAGATCACTATAATTTTCACAGCCAGGTGTCACTCAAGCTTCTCAACAAAACAGTGTTTTAGCATGGGCAAAACAACATTATTTTTTCCATTCTCAATCTTGGTGAAGGCTGAGCCATTCTTGAGGAAATATTCTAAAGGAATTCAGCCTAGGCCAAAATAAAGCATGGGAAACTACAGCCTCACTGCTGCAAGGGTCTTACAACGAGAAACATCAGACAGCAATGGCAGCACTTCCAAACTCCATCTACAATATCTGGCGGTACTGATTCCTCAAGCACTTTGGTGACCCCTTTTCTCCCTAGACCAGTGATTCTCAAGTTGGGTGCCTGGAGTGCCATGAGATCCTTTTAAGGGTACGGTAGGGCGCTGCACAGTATTAGAACTATTAGGTGTGAAAACATCTACACATAATTCACAAGATAAACCCAGAGATTTCATATAGGAATCCAGTGTTGTGGTCAGGGCAGAATAATAAAATTAATTGCTCTACTATTTTTGTGTAGTCAAGAAATGAACCAAAGTTAAGAGCTGGGGCTTTGAGTCTAGTGAGGTTGAGAACCACTACCCTGGACTGACTTTGAGCAGTTTGTTGTGGGCAATAAATATGCAAGCTGTGATCTGGCCAGGTCAGTCACAGGGTTCTGCTTTTGCCCTTTGATTGGGTGACTGTCACTTCTGAATAAGGCAGAGGGAGGGATTGGCTTCCTCCAGAAGCAGGAGCAGGTTAGGTAGAAGGAACAAATAAGTAAGTTTTGGAAACATCATGTCTTTTCCCATTCTGGGCCAGGCAGGCCTCACTGAAGGCACTAAGAAAATTAAGCTACTGTAAAACACATTACCTGGTACAAAGTTCAGTTTAATTTGGTATGATGCATTCACATGCTTGAATGCTCCTAGCAGTCATGTCCTTGATAGACTTTCTTAATTGCCTCTCTGCTGTAGCTCCAGTGCTGGGAAGCCAGGGGCCAAGAGGGAGCAAAAGAGCCACAAAAAGGGTAGAAAGGAACAGGAAAGGAAATAGGACTGCTGCCTCTGGCAGTGCTTGTAGCCATCACAGTCTACTAGCATGGCCACGGGAGAGGTGCTTGCTAGCACCCTTGCGCAAACATGTTTCTGCTTTCCAAAAGTGCAGCCTGTCTTGTGCTCTTGACATGCCACACTGGTGCAGTATTACACAAAACATGCAATGTGCAGGAAATGCATGGCCCCACTGTGATCCCAGGAACCACATTTACTACCTGAGACAGCAAGCAAGGCCTAGCTACACCCTCAGGTTCTGAACACAGAACACAGAGCAGCACAACATGATACAGTATCTAAAAGGATAGTACCCAATAATACCCGCTATATGGCATCAAATGCAATCAAGCAAGGCCCAAGTAATTGTATTTTGATTGGTGCATCCCTCTGTTGGCAGCTGCCTGTAGAAATGGCCAAGTACACATATAGTAGTGAGGTCTCCTGAGGCACTAGCTTTCTCTCAGGGCTCTGATCTTTCTGTTGCAGTTTCATAGATTTCATAGACATTTGGGCTGGAAGGGACCTCGGGAGATCATCGAGTCCAGCCCCCTGCCCCAAGGGCAGGAAGTCAGCTAGGGTCAAAGGATCCCAGCAAGATAAGTGTCCTAATGCTTCTTAAAGGAGTTCAGAGTAGGTGCTTACACCACCTCTGGAGGGAGTCTTTTTCCAGGCCCTAGGGGCTCAAACAGTAAAGAAGTTTTTCTTTATGTCCAGCCTAACACAGTCTTAGAGGAGTTTGTGACTGTTGGACCTTGTCATCCCTTGTGGTGCTCTGGTGAACAGATGTTCCCCCAGATCCTGATGCACACCCCTGGTGTACTTATAGGCTGCCACCAGATCACCCTGAGCCTGCGTTTTTCCAGGCTGAAGAGTCCCATGGCTCTCAGCCTCTCTTCATAAGGACTATTCTCCTGCCCTCTGATCGTGCATGTGGCTCTCCTCTGGACTCTCTCAAGCTTCTCCACGTCCTTTCTGAATTGTGGAGCCCAGAATTGAATGCAGTACTCCAGCTGCGGCCTCACCAAGGCAGAGTACAGTGGGAGGATGACATCCTGAGATTTATTTGAGAAGCATCTATGGATTCAAACCAGAGTTTGGTTTGCTTTGCCAGCTGTGACATTGCATTGATTGATGGCTCATGTTCATCTTGTGGTCACTCATGACCCCCAAGTCTCTTTCGGTCATGGTGCTAGTGAGTATAGCACTGCCAAGCCTATAAACGTGCTGCGAGTTTTTCTTCTCAAGGTGGACTACCTTACATTTGTCAGCATTGAATGTCATCAGGTTTGTATCTGCTCACTTTTTGAGCCTATCTAAGTCAGCCTGGATCACCAGCCTATCCTCAGGTGTGGATGATCTACCCCAAAGCTTGGTGTCATCGGCAAACTTGGCCAGTCCACTTCTGACACCAGTGTCCATATCGTTGATAAAGATGTTAAAGAGAACAGGTCCAAGAACAGAGCCTTGAGGGACGCCACTGGTCACGGAGCACCATGATGATTCACTTCCGCCGACCACCACTCTCCGAGTCTGGCCTCAGAGCCAATTCCCCAGCCATCAGACTATGCCTGAGATCTGTCCAGTTCTGTCACCCTCCAGGACCCCCCTTCATCCTGCCAGCACATTAGTTTGCTGCTGCAGTCTGTCATATTACCTAGGGCTCGATTTTCCAGGTTTCTACACCTGCTGTTCTTCAACCTTCCTGGGTAGCCTCTTGCTCTCTCTGTTTCCCCTGAAGCTCATTCAGCCTGCCCAGGCATTGCCCAGAATGACAGTCTTGTAGAAGCAGCAAAACATCCTCCCCTGGCAGCCTAGCCTGTTCTTGGCACTGCTTATGCTCCCACAAGGGTCCATGTTTTGGATACTCCAGGCTGGCAGCAGCCCAGCCATGATGGTGCCAAGCCCACAGCCAGGATGTTAGTATTCCAGTTTAGTCACATTTTGTAGGACTTGTGGCGGACACTGAATCTGATGAGTGGGGGAAGCGACAGAGGGATGCGGGCAGCAGCTGCTACAATGGCACAGGATTCCAGGAGAAGACAACAGAGGACAAGCTCTAAAACCCAAGGCCTATTGTGTGCTCTAAGGAGGGATTTTGTAGTGGTCTTGCTTCTGGATTGTCATGGATGCCAATTATTTGCCCACATTTAAACTCTAGAAAATAAAGAGCATTTCAGGGCTGCTCAAGCTGCCTTGCTGGGGCATTGCTAACCATACAATAGCTGCATTGCCATCTCGTTCCCCACTCAGTCAGACCTGCTAACTATTGAAGGAGATGGCAGGGCACTTAAAAACTTAAAGCTCCTTCCACTAACAAGGCTGGAGATGCACCAGAAGATAGGATGGCCTTTGGGGGATTTGAAGTGCTCAGTTAAATGGGGAAACCCTACTATTGACACAGAAGGCCCAAGGCCCAGGAAAAGCACTGGGGATGGAGGTGCTTTGTAGGTGTGGGACAGGCATTATGGGAAGTGTTGATGGAGCTGGGAAAGGCTCTGCAAGGAGAGGGGTGGGGGTGGCAGAGGCTCTGCAGAGAAAGCAGATGAGCCAAGGGAGCCAGGTGTCAAACAGGTGCATGCCTCACTACCCTCATCACAATACCCTTCACATTTATTCTCCTGGGCAGATGCCTGGTCTGCCTGTATTGCAGGGCTGGCTCTGGCAGTGAATGGGTGACTTGCCTACACAAGCAATCATTTGACAGCACTTCAGATTCCAAAGCAACCTCAACCTCAAGTCATGAAAAACCATAGACTATAATACTGCAAAATGCAGCCTCCAGGATGCAAAGTGTGAGCTGCTTACCAGGTCACATTGAAATCAGGTGCTCTTACAGAAGCAAAAAATGCCACTATCACAAAAACATGCACCTCAGCAACAAATGACAAAACAGGAGCAAACATTATATGCAGCCAAGGCTGAGCAAGATCTAGGCCAGAACATGGGGGCCAGGGCCACAGCTAGGAAAATAAATGGGAGAGACATAGGCCAGGGGCTCCAATCCACCTGCCCTCCCCCACTCCCTGCACTCCAGAAAACACCAGAACAGACCTCCCTCCCCTGCCTTCTCTCCCTCCCATCCAAAGACTGCAGCGGGTCCCAGCTATGCTGCAGCTGGAGCAGACAGAAATTAATGAACGTGCTCCACTCACAGCATCTTCATTTGAACAATGAGTGTTAATTTGTTGCGTGATCAGAGCACTCTGCAGCTATGCTCTTCTGTCTGGGCACAGCTTTAGAGTACTTTCAAGGAAATGATCATGTAGCAAATGTCATTTCTGTCTGCACCCACTATGAGACACTGCCATCTCTAGGATATTTCTGTTTACTCCCAGGGAGCACCCCAGGCCAGCCCCCACACCTGGGCTGGTAATCAGCTTGCATAAACTGCTAGTCACCAGTGGGTCAGACTCACTAACGGTGGTGGCAATAGACTAGGCACAGAAAAGCAAAGCAGTGTAATTGTCTGTGACAATGGTGTTTGATAAGTGTACATCATAAGTGTTGTCTGCTCACCAAGAAGATGGAAGCTATGATTCAAAAAAACAACTCCCAGGAGCTGGCACTGACTGCATCAGATCATGTCGCTCTGCCCTTTGACAGCCCCCATGCTCCTCCAAGGCCCTGCATCACACAGGATTTTCATCATCCAATCCCCACATTCTTCTGCCCAAACTTATAGCATGGATCTGGCTTCTCAGCTTGGCCTCCTTGCTCCATGGTGGCAGCCTCAGCCCCATTCATCTCTCTCTTCACTTCCATCTATGGATCTTGCACACTCCTGTGTGCCTGGAATGAGCACCCACTGCTAGAGCATGGGGCCTCTCTTCTCCTCCAAATCCCTCCCAAAGACCCACTTTTACCTGGGAGCCTGTAAAGACCCACCCATGTTACCCAAGTCCCTCTCTGCTTCAGTACAAAGTCAGAAGAAAAGAGAAGCTACTGGAGAAAGGGAAAGTGACAGAGAGCGCTGAGCAAACCCCTCGCCTGGGCTGCCTGATGCATCTGGCCTTCTCTACATGCAGCCAGTAGGCCATGGGCTTCTGAAGGCAGGGACTGCCTGTCACTATGGCTGGTATGGCCTAGGCAGGAAAACTGCCCAATGGCAGGTCCCTGCAGATGCTGCCCAGTGCTGGGAGACAGAGCCCTGGGGAGGGGTGTGTAGGTGACAGTGACACTCTGCTGCTCTGATTTTACACGGTATGTCAGGAAGAGCCAAGAACCCCTCTTAGCCCAACACTGTGACTATTTATGGTTTAATTCACCTTGCTCTATACTTTTCCACCTAATATCCTTCTCTCCCTGCTGGTAGGAAGAAAGTCACTCCTGCTCCAGAGGAAAGACAACACTATCCATACCAAAGACAGTGGCCAGAGACCAGCTACGGGATGCAGAAGAGAAAGCCCACTGTGATCCTTGCATAGTTCTAGATTAGTGCATGGGGCCACCTCTAAGGGATGTAGGTGCATGGGGGAAGCACCCATTCAGAGATTTGAGAGCTGGGGTGTTAGCTGAGGGGTTACGTGAGCAGGGGAAGACCCAGCTGGAAAGAGGCCCTAAGGGGGAGTGACCCAAGGAAGAGTCACTGAACATAATCATCTCCTTGCTCTTCAGCTCCCAGCTTCTATTCACCACGTCTCACAATTTGCTGGAAGAGAAGAACCCCAGTCTGAGCTATGAGGCCCTCAGCCTTGTCTCTGTGAAGAGAGGGGGACGTGGGGAGGGACACCAACCAAAGCAAGGACTCCTGCAGGCTGACAAGGAACAGAGTCTGCATGGGATTGACAGGGGCCCTTTCTAGATCTGACTGGAGCAAGAAGCACTCCTGTATAATGGGAGTTGCCAGCACAGGAGAGAAAGGAAAGCAGGCTCCACACACAGCTGGTGCCAGAGCATGCCTCAGGCCTTCTCTTCTCTGACCATGCTTAGCCCAGATCTCATTGACATGCTGGGCTCACACTGCTGGGTAGTCTGGTAGTTTCTGCTATGCGTCCTCCCAAGGCCACACTAGCATCTGTCCTTGCTCATCTGTTTTCTTGAACACTCCACTCTCCTAACATCAGTGCCTAGCTGCAAGTCTCTCCTACTCAAGGCACATCTCCTAGAGTACATATTCCCATCCCACTCCTAGTGGGTGTCTCTGATGATTTGCTCTGTTTCCTTTTCCAGGCTTTCCCCTTCTATAGCTATTTTCCTGTTTACAAGTAAAAGAAATTAAAAAACAGTGCCGTTATCTAAACTAGGGCAGAACTCTCACATTCAGACCACTCTACATCTTCCAACCACAGGATCTATAGGCCCAGACTAGACATTTCCACTTTCTAGAGCTTCCTGCTTTCATCTCAATCCCAAAAGAAAAGTGACAGGACAGTGGTGGGAAGGGAGATTGTACACATTTCTGATGCTTTCTAACTGGGCACCACCACCTTACCTGGGACTCAACACTGAGAGATGCTGACTTAGCATTTTAAGTCCTCTTTAAGTCAGTGGACCACCCCAACCCTAGTTGTTATTCAAGCAAACTTCCTGAGCTCTTGAACAGGTGTGTCAGGATTTGGCCCATTGGGATTACAGGGTGCTCAGCATCTCCCAGATTCAGGCCTTTTACCCTGAAGTCATTGCACCACAAGTGTGCAGGACATGTTCAGATGTAGCTGTGTCTGAGAGTGCAAGAGCTGAGCCCCAGTGGCAGTGGGTGAGAGCAGTGGCCAGGACCTTACCTGGCCAGCTAGTCTCCATTGCGTAGGTCCCCTACGCGGGAGCTGCTTGTGCACTCGCTGTCCTTGTTTTTACGGTCTATTTCACCCCCTTTTATCTTCTTCCGAGTCATGTGACCACGGAAACTGGCTTGGATTTTGGCTGCTGCCGCATTGGCATCAGGATCGTCTAGCGGAATATCCAGGATGTCCTCGTCCAGCTTGGTACAGGCCCCTTCCTGTAAGAAAGACAAATGCCACAGTCAACACAGTGTGCACAGGAGACTGCACATTGCCAGGCAGTATCATTTTGGGGGATGGCTCCAGGAAAAGGAGCCAGGAGGGTCCTGCTAGCAGAGGAGAGTTTGATCCTAAACGAGGAAAGTGGGATCACAAAGCAGGGTAGTCCTGAGAGGCCCAAGTGAGACACTGAAAATTCAGAGGGAGAACGGGGTGAGGGAGGATGGGCCAGGTGATAGTGGCACTGGAGTTACCTAGATCCCTAGGGCCATATCCAGTTTTCCCATACAATTCAGGGCAGATATACCTTCTGTGAATGCCCAGTGCAGTGAAGTTGGGCCAGGGAAGAGAGACGGTAGCAGCATAGAAGGCAGAAAGAGGAATGGCAGGAGCAGGGGTGAAGGGCCCCAGAATTGTTTGGTCACTTCTATTAGACAACCCCCACAATTAGTCCTCATGAATCAACTTGTCACAGACTGGCAGCACTCCTTGCTGTCTGCTCCGTTCCTTTACAACACCATGGCTGCCAGTTCTGCATGTGCCCTGCTGTTCCATGCTCAGGAGCAGAAAACAAGGAGATATCTCTACTCTGCCACACAGCAACGCCCTGTCACCGGCACCTGAGAGTTCCTTCCTCCAGCCAGGAAGAACTATCCTCCTACTCCTGGGCTGGACTTTTGTAGAGGCTCTTTCTTGCCATGACTTGAAGCAAGAGTTGCCAGACCTGCTGGAGAAGTGTCTTCTTGGTGTGCAGCTGTCCCCTGAGCTGTGCCTCTGTCAATAAGGCACGACTGGGTTCCACATCCATCATTTCTCCATAACTCTATAATCAATGAGCTGTGTCTATAAGTTAAAAAAGATTTGGTCTAAGTGCCTGCCCTGAAAATCCCTCTGGGATCTGAGAGTCAGGTTGGACCCTCCTCATATATCACCTCCAGAGTGAGGTTCTGTGCAATACATGTCGTCTTCCTGAGTCTTCAAGCCCTACGGGACATGTACAGCCACATTACTTCCAGTGGGTTTGCACACATCTGCCTACTTGGAGCTTGGCGCCAAGCTGCTGACACCCTCGGAGTGCATCTACACAAGACATATTAATGCACCTTAGCCTAATTTAATGCTCATTACAGGTGCACGTCTACACGTGTGCGCCCTTAATGCACATTAAAAATGGTCAAATTAAGCTAACCACACCTAAATTTGATACCTGAAAATGCAGCTATCAAATTTAGGCACGATTAGTGACAGCACATTAACGCACGTGTAGATTTTAGTGCCAAGTCTGACCAGCCACTAAGGGCATATGGCAGGGTTTCAGGAACTTCCAAGTCCCTGCACATGTAAACATCTGCCAAAAATCTCTTAATGCATATTAAATTTACTTGCGATTAAATGCACATTTAGGGTAGACGTTCCCTTGGAAGAACAGATTTTAGCTCTTACGAGTGGATTGATTTTGCACTTGCAATGAGAACAAAAAGAATTCAGCCCCTGCACAGGTGGGTCTGCATTATACAGTCATCATACACAAGGGCACAGATTTTGATCCAAGTATATGTATGGAACTCCAATGCGATGACAGTGAAATCCATGGAGTTCCTTGGTTTTATAATAGGAAAGCTGAAATTAGAATATGGGCCAAGATCTCCACATTGCAATTCAAAGCCTTTAAAGGAAACAGAAACGAACACACCTGTTTTCTGAATCTTCCATAAGGTGATGAGTTGTGCTAAGTTAATTACAGTTTGGCTAATTTCAGCCCACCATATCATCATACTGCAGTTAGCAACAAGTTCATTAGACTTGATTGTTTTTTTGTTTTTCCAATGAAGTGTTGACAAATTGTTTGTTTTGAAGGGGAGAAAGGAGCAGCCAGGATATTTTAAAATGGAACAACTGAGAGAAAATTACTAAATTTCACACAGCAACTGTCTTCATTACATAGAACTGGCCCCAAATGTTAATGGTGAGGGACTCCCAGTGCTTATTATTTAGCATATCTATTCTGGTAATGCCTACAAGCCCACCAAGTCAGGGCCCCAATGTGCTAGGTGCTGTACATCTTGCAAGTGACAGATCCTATGCCAAAGAATTAAAGTAAAAAAATGCAGGAGGGTGGGAGGGAATTGCACTGAAAACAGGAACATCATAAAAGTGAGCAATTCCCAGTTAAAGAAATCTCATTATGCTTATCCGTGGCTACAACCTATAAAATAATATTAGCAACAATAAACAATGTCTAAGTGACAATTTGCAATTATGGTAGCTAGGAAACAAAAATTACATCAGATAGAAACCCTCACATTCCAGAGTATATACACCAAATCTTAGCTGCCTCAGGTGAAAAAGAAGCCTCTTCTGAGACAATTTTTCCACTGGACTCCATTAGGAAGTTCCTTGCTATAGACCTGTGATTCTGGGGTGGTACAAGATGCTTTTAAGGGTACAGTGGAGTACCATGAAATGTTAGCATGGCTAGATATGCAAATGCCTACACGATTCATAAAATAATTCAGAGATTTCAAGTAGGAATCCATAGTGGCAAACCGTTTTGCCCTGTCTTGGCCTTTTTGTGTTCTTTGCAACAGAAGAATAGCGCTATTATTTTTCTGTAGTCAATAAATTAAGTGAAAGCAAAGAGCTGGTGTTTTCTGAAGGGTGCCTCAAGTCTAATGTGATTGAAAAACACTGCTATAGAGAAAGAGGGAATATTCACAATTTTTACGAGCAGCTGTGATTCAGTTTGCCCTCTCACTTCACAATTCCACCCACTGGGCTTCCAAGTGTTACTGCAGCTACCTAATTATTACACTGCTTCCCTGCAGGGGTGAGACTTCGGATGATGTCCTTAACAGTAGTTTGAGGGCATTTGATTGCTGGAAAGGCCACTGGGAGAAGCAGGGGTCCTGTAGCTGGCAGCTGAGCCCCCCCTTGCAAATAAGTCATGTTGAGGAGGAGGCCTTGTGACAAATCCTGAGGACACTCCCTGAGGCTGCATGCAGATCAAGCCTTGAGCTCCCTGGTAATCCATGACATTTACAGATTGTTTGAAGCATCTGCTACTGGCCATCTTCTGGGCCAGGGTCGTAAACTGGGAACATAACCACTAGCAGACAGGCAAGGCCAGTAACGTAAGACTTCACCCTTAGACCATACTAAATCCGTGGACTGCTAAGCCATGTTAAAGGCAGAACGTATTGTGAGCAGTCATACATTTACGGTTAAGACAGATGCACAGTTCTGACTTGTCACAGGGCTGGTGAGAAGGTGCGTGGCTAGGAGCAAGGACACCTGGGCTTATCTATCCTTGCTCTGGGTAAGGAGAGGAGAGAGGTTGGGAATGGTGCATCCTGTGATGCTAGAGAACTGCAAATGACTCCTTTTATCTCTGTGGAGCAGATTGAAGTTACCCTAACAAGCTAGGTAGCACAGCCCAGAGTTAACCCTCCCTGGAAATGTCATAACTTTGAGATGCTCAGAGGGCATTTAGCATGAATTAACAAGTTTTAACAAGTGGATGCTCATGTTTTAAGTGCCTGTAGTCTGGTCTAAGCATAATGTATAACTTCATCCTCAGAATGCCCATGTTCCTGTGAAATACAGCTCCAAATAGCCTCCATCTCCACTTAATGTTACACTTGGCCAAATACTGCTACTTTAAGAACTGGTCACAGCAAATTCCTAAAATCCTTCATGCTAAGAACAGACAGCATCCCAGCCCTGCCTGTGCTGAGGCACAAGCTCTGTTGGTGAACTAAGTTTAAAGCTTACAGACCAGATGGTGTAAATCAGTGTAGCTCCACTGAAGTCAGTGGTGGTATGCTGACTAGCATCAGATGAAGATCTGTCTGATGGTTTGAATCCAATTTGATTTATCTTGGTTTAAACCTCATTTGATTGTGGACGGGACATAAATGATTTCAACTGTGATCAAGCCAGTTAATTATCTTCACAGTTTATCTCATCTTGAGAGGTGTTGAAAACATCACTGAAGATATAAATAATACAAAGGGACCTGGAGAGGTTACAAATTACAGAACCACCCCAGACAAATGCAAATGAACACAGACTGGAAATAAATATGGTGTACCAAGATTCAACCACAGAGAAAACCTGTGAGAGCAGGGGTTACAACAACTGCAGGGGATGGTGTTCAACAAATCACATATGTGCCAGCAACAGAAAATGCTCAGCCCCTAGCAGCAGGGGCTTTGTGAGAGGCGGTGCATGGTATAAGGGAGTACACACTCAGGTCATGGTGAAAGGTCCTCCCATCCTAATGGACCATTAGCTAGCATGGTTAAGGCTCACCAGATTCAACAGTCAATGACGCACAGGGGAGTGATGTGGCCAACATCTCATCTGGCCACCTTTAACTCCGCAGTCCAAAGGACCAGATACCCATTCACAGCTGGGTTGACTAGGGGCAGGCAGCCTTAGGTATGCGTTCAGAGGAAATCTTGATTTCATGCCTCCAGATTACATAGGTAGAAACACCTGCAAAGCATTAGAGCCAGAAAGTGTGAGCAGGGGAGTAGGGCACAACAGCTCCAGGAAGGGAAGGCAGGGCTCATTGGAATAGCAAGAAGAATAACTTTCCTGCCAGCAAGCTGCACGACATGCACTGTGCTGCTGGGACAACTTGGTGCAGTTTCTTTCACATGCAAAGCACATCATCAGGAAATTATGTTCTGCTCCTTTCTCTCCCCCACCCCTTCCCTCTCTCTTTGACTAGTTTCTTCCTTAAGTGTCACTGCTCCCTTCCAGCTATATCCAGACAAATCGTGACATGGTGCTAAACTATGGCAAAGCTATGGGAAAGTCAATGAAAATCATACCACTTGGGAAATGTAGGGAAGGATTATCATAAAAGTCAACACCACATGTGCTTTGGCACTCACATGACCTGAATTTATGCACAGAAAGGCAGGCACACTGCTCTGTCTTATATTTTAAAAACAAGGCCAGTAGGTCCACCCGGAGAAAGCACTGTGCAAAATATCCAGGTTGTAGCCGTATTGGATACAATACAGCTACAACCTAGATACCTGACACATGGAAGATATTGAATTTTAGCCAATTTTTTTTAATGAAATCTTCATATTTTCCCAAGCAGGAAGCAACTGTGACCATCCTAAAACCTGAGATCCTGCTCCTGCCTTTGTTTCAAGGTAATTTGCATCATCACAGCTCCTCACAAGAGGTGAGACGCTTCATACCAGCTATGAACAGACTGCCCAGAGGAGTTTTCCATCTATTGACTCCTCCATGAAATCCTATGAAATATAAACTTTCATTTCTATCCAGGATAACTTTTACAATCTTTTGTCCAATGCCCGATGAAGGGTGTTTGTGCCTGAAAGCTTGCAATTAAAGATTCATTTTTTGCAAAAATCTTGTTGGTCTAATAAAAGATATCATCTCTACTATGAGCCCTGATTGCCTATGTAAAATATAGCATAGGGAAGACCCTAGCCCTGGCTCCTGCAGAACTGACCAATAAACTCAGAGGGATATTTTAATGCTAATAAAAAAGAAGACATTTTTTATGAACACCATTTCCTGTTTCCATCCAAAATTCTGCTGTGAGCTCCAGTCCTTTCATCTCCCATCAATGTGTTAATAGCAGTAATCTCAATGGCAAATCCCTCATTAACCATGATCTCCTCATAGACAACACTGCTCATATTCTTGGCCTTACTGAGGTTACTCTACTACCAGGTCCCAGCTTTGCAGCCTGCAGGCAGGCACCTGGGGAAATGATGGTGACTTTCCAAACTGGCATGCTCTCTAAAGATCTGAAAAGTAGCTACAATACAGGGACACACACCAGACTGCAGCATCTAATTCCTTCTCTTGCCTCTGGAAATGCCAGTTCCTCTTCAGTAACATTCACGCGCAACTAGCTAGCCATCCTGCTTGCCCTCTCATGTTGATATAAATTAGAAGGAATAAGGGTAGGAAATGTTTTCCACTAAACCTTACATTGGCATCAAAAGGCTTCATGAGCGCCCTGCAAGCCCATTCATCCCATTTTTATTCCTTCAGTTGTTTTGCTCCAAACCGGTGCAATACTGGCTATGTAGCAGGAGCTTCAGGAGCATGCTCTCTGTCTTGGCAAGCTTAAAATGTGTGAGAAAAGAGCAAAAGGAAGCCAGAAGCAGCACCTCTGAAACCAGCAACATCAGGAGAAAGTAAGCAAAGATGATGGACACGAATGGGCAAGGAGAGAAGTGTCTGTAACTTCAAACACCTGTAGCACTATGGCAACGATGTCTGATCACAGGGACAGAGGAGCCACATGTGCCCTATCACCTCCAGGAGCTCACAATAAATTCTCAGCAGCTTTTGCCTGGTTGTAAAGGCGCTCCTGTATATAGACTTCCTAAGGCTTAAATCAGATACTAGACAAATACCCTCTAAAACTGCTGCAAATATTTTTCAGCAATTTAATTCAACCCACACTACATGGGAGTGAAGTCTGCAACCCAGCTTGACCACTCACTTGCACCAGTGAGGATGAAACCCCAGTTCTACAGCTCAGCAAATATTTCTTGAGGAAAGAAACTCTGGCAACACTGGCTGGAGAGCTGAACAGCAAAGTACATTCAACTTCTGGTGCCGTCAGGAAAAGTACAAACGTTCCTTCTGTTGAAAAGCACCGTAGAGAAGCAACAGGCAGTCAAAGGAATCAGTTCCCAGATAACATCATTCCTGGGCTGCAAAAATACCAGCCTTGCAACCAGTGAAGCAAGCAGTCAACTTCACCCAAAGCTAGAGCTGCCTGAAAATGGAACATATCATTATTATTGTTGGTGGTGTTTTGCTGGTGTTGCTGCTTAGTAGTATAACAATACATTGTTATAATTATATATGGTACTTAACAATATTATTGGCGATATTGAACAACTTTCCTGTTTGAAGTTGGAAGTTTTTCCAAGGAAATTTTTCCAACAGCTCTGCCAAAATCAGCAAATAGCCAAGCCAATAAATCAACACCTAAAGCAACAGATGAGTCACTCACAAAAACAACAAGCTACACTGCTCCACATCTCTGCATACAGCTATGTGCAAAGCTAAGGAAAACTTAGTAAATAAACAGTGGAATTGGGGAGACACAAAAACCGGCACAAGCTGGCAAGGGGATGGTTGCTGACCTAGTACAGCAAAGGAGTGACTGAGAAAAGCAGATGCTCTCTACCCCAAATGGCGAAAACTAGTGGGGGGCAAGAGAGACTTTTTTCCAACGATGGGGCAAAAAATAAGATGCTTCAGTGACAATTAAAAAGATGCCTGAACCTGGGAGGAAGGAGAGATGCATCATAAAGCAACACACTGCTGGATTCTAAAGGAGATAGAAGACACTGAAGAAACAGATTTGAATGGATCTGTCTGTCTGCCTCTCCTTTAACAAACTCTTCAGAGCCAGGTCTATAGCTGCCCCTGCCAATAAAGTATTAGAAGTGGAATTGTAACAATGGGCAACTAGCAACAGTAACTATGGATATTCAGAGGAAGTCCTAGCAGAAGGGAATGATTCTGTTTGGTAAGGCAGAGAAGCGCAGCGCAATGATTGTGCCTTAACGAAAAATAGCTCTGCGCCTGAAGGGAACTCTGAGTTTTTTGCAATGTCCTGTCTCATTAGGGCAGCTGAGACAGACTTCTTTTCTCCAGACCGTAAGAATATTTATTCGCCCCCTAGAAGGAGAGGAAGCTCAGCTTGATGATTCCTGAAGAGTCAGAGACCAGCCGTAGCTGAGGAGCGGATCAGGATGCTGATAAGAGAAGGCTGTACCTAGGAAACAAACTGGGCTGAGAAATGGTTGGAACTGAAGCAACCCTGGGGCCCAGACTGACACCAAAAAGGGTTTCTTTGCCAAAGCAGCTGATCCTGGTTTGAGGAACATCACCAAGAGGAGATGAAATTGAGGAAGGATGGAACCGGCCATGGGTCTGTCCATCACCCATCTTAGCCCTGTCACTGGGCATAAGCTGCAGGCAGAGCTTAGCAACTCCAGCTGCACAACTGACACACTCAGTGCATCCCCGAAACAACCCACACTTCTCCTCGGATTCTAATTCATATTACGTCTTTGAGGAGAGCGAGTAAAGACAAGATTCTGCCAAAGTTCCCAAAACACCATAATGCAATAACTGGGGAGCTGCCAGAATGACTTGCTGACAGAGAGCTCAAGTTGCCAACGCTTACACACAAGGATGTACACGACACTAATGCTTGAAGTTTTGTCATATATATATACTCTGTTCCAAGTTACCTTTCAGCGAGACATCCTGGGCACAGTTCCTAGAGAGCTGTGTACTATAATTGGGCTATTTGTTTTAGTGTGTGGCTGGCCACAAATGTCTGACTGATTGTAAAGGCATTTACCATTTTAGTATCTACATTAAGCACTCCTGCTTAGCTGCCTATCACACTTTAGAATGGCTTTGGTATCTGAAAAAAGCAGTTTACCATTATGCCACTGAACTACAAATACCAGCTGTAGAAATGTTCTATGTGGAAGAGTAGTGATGAGTGCTCTTTAGATTATTTACCATTTATTTGTTTGGTTTATAATAAGTTCCTCAACAGAAAGGCATAGTCCACCACCTCTCACACCTTTCAGAAGTGAGTGTTTTCAAAAAGCTCTCTCCAAAGGTTTTACACTGCTGCCCATGGCTAGCATCTGAGTACTGCTGTTATACTGTAAGGCAATGTGAGGTTCCCATAAATAACAGGCCAGCCTTTCAATATCACTAGAAAATCTAATCCCTAAAGTGCCTGTCATTATACACTGGGCACTATCTGCATAGCAGGGTCTGTCCAGAAGAGGCAGGCAGTTTTCTAGTTCTTTAATCGTTCAATCACTTCATTGGTTTATATTCTGGAATATTCTTCTCTGTTTTCAACTGGTTTTGCTCCCTACATCTTACAGACAAGGCAAGTTTTACTGATGGTAAGAAAAAGACTCATCCTAATGTCCTTCAGGAGAGAAATCCCAAACTTCAAATGCCACTACAGAAGACAGTTCTTCCAGCTCTCCGACCTCTGTGAGTTAACCCAACCACTATGGCAGAAGAAGTTCATATATTACCAGCAGCCAGTAAGACCATTTCCTAGACAGTACAGACAGGTTAAAAAGGGGTGGGAGGTGGCTCTGTGGTAAAGGAGCTAGCACAGGATCAAAGATGTGAGTTCAGTCTCTCAGACAATTCACTCCAGTTTTCTATCAAGAGGGGTAAATGCTTTCCTTTCCCTTTTGACTGTAAGTTTTTTGAGGCTCTCTGTCTCTAGCGATGCTCTCCTCCAGCACCCCTTCCATTGAGCATAGCTACACACTACTGGAATATATATAAACAGGGGCACGAGCATACCGTGGACAGTGACCAATTGAGCACACAAAGGTAGGCTACGTGGGCTCTGAATTCCAGGGTGGCAGCTGGAACTTCAGTAGCAGACCCGTGACATTACTCCACTTTCTCCCCTTGGTGCAAGCTATCCTTCAAGATAGGGTACAAATACCAGCTGAGTTTCTCAGGGCCCAGAGGTCAGTGATATCCTCTGTAAGCATGTAAAAGGAAAAAAAATGGCATGAGAGTTTTTCCCATGGTGCAAAAGCCAGGGCCTGTCACAGCCTCTTCTGTCACCCTGATTCATGGCTCACAGCTGTGGCTGGCTGCGCTGGGTAGAGGCCCTGGCTCAGCCCACACTGTGGTGTATGCACTGCACAGAAAAGGAAGGGAACAGACTGAAACTCTCTGTCACAGCATTTTTACTGAAGGACTAGTTCTCTCTCTTTGTCTTTGGATGATCCTGCCTACACACTGTGTAGAGCTCCCAGGTAGTGATCCATGAGGGCTCTGAGGAGGAAAGGTCACAGAGACAGGGGAGGTGACTTGCCCAAGGTCACACCACAGAGCCATACACAGAGCCCAGGCCAACTCAACACTGGCCCCTTTTCAGCCTCTGGGCCTCCTTTGTTAAAGCTTATACGTTGAGTTGACTCTCTCAAAGACAGAGGTGCTTTCCAAACATGAGAGGACCCTGCCCAAGCCCCGCTCCATCTCCTTAGCTTTCTTCCTGGACTCAGAGCTCTCGCTGGCTTTGGTCCAGGATCATGTCATATTCCAGTCCTGGAGCTCACCAGCCACTCCCACACTCCTTCCAGAGGTCTGCACACACACTCACAGCCATCTCTGCATATTGCCACGTGCACACCTCAGCCTAGCCTCCACCTTTCCTTTGTCACCATCACCTTCTCTGCAGGTCCTCCCACCTTCCCTGAGGCCCAGCTCCTTAGAACACAGCACACACAGGGTGTCATGGCTGCTACTTAATTACGCTGGAAATGAGACCATGACACTCATGTGTCTACCTCCCCCTCCCATCCATTTTATGGCCAGGCTGACATTCTTAGTTTTATAAAACCTCTAGCGATTCCCACGAATGGATCTTGGCTCATTCTGCTTCTTCCCTTGTTCCCTACATGCACTCACCATGGGTCTGACCTATTTCTTCCCACCATCAGACTATTGTTGGTGCAACTGCCTTCCCTTCTGCATTCCCATATCTGGGAGTAGTATGCCGCATCCCTCCGCTGAAGCAGCTCTCCATCTTTCCCACCCCACAAATTTCATCTGAGAGCATCTTCTTCCACTCCTGCCTAAGCTTCTTAATATCTCTGCACATCACTGACCTTCTGGCCACAGGCTGCTTTCCTCTGCTAGGCACACAGTACTGCTGAGCACTCACTACACCAGTGATTCTTGAGATCAAGAGTGTCATGGGGTGCCACAAAATGTTAACATTGCTAGATGTGCAAACATGATTCACAAGATAAACCCAAAGATTTCAAATAGACATACAAAAAACTAGAACTCTTGGCTCCAAAATGATGCCTTTTATTAGACCAAGTGGAAAATGGCAAGAAAATTGTCCTTTTCTGACAATTTTCTTGCCATTTTCCAGTTAGTCTAATAAAAGGTATCATTTTGGAACCAAGAGTTCTAGTTTTTTGTATGTCTTTTTGTCTCAGACCAACACAGCTACCAAGTACACCCCTGAAGATTTCAAATAGGAATTCATAGTGTTAAAAATATTCTGATCTGCTTTGGTCTTTCTGAGTTATTTGCAAGAAAAGAACTGCTCTATTATTTTTCTGTAGTCAAAAAAGAAATGAAAACTAGACATGGCATTTTCTGAAGGGTGCTTTGAGTCTAACAAGGAGTGCCTTGAGTCTAAAAAGGTTGAGAACCACTGCATTACACAATGCTGTCCTCTAGAAGCCACTGGAATGATTTGAACAAAAGTTGGGTAGAAGGCAAGGTACCTTATAGACGAGCTAAATAAAATATATATTGAACAAAAGTTTCCATCAGCCATCCTGCTGCACCACACTGCATTTTCCCCACAGTCTATAGCAGGAGGCAGGGTTCAAAGTCCTGAGGGCAATACGCTGTGCTTGCAATCCTGTCACCTCTACTGCTGCCTGCTATTAAAGGGATCTCCTATAGTACTAAAAGGTCCTCCTGCTGAGCTCTTCTGAGCATTTGCCATGCAAAGCATACAAGCCTGAATTAGCTGTGAACTGCTGTGTTACTCCAGACCTATTGTTCACAACACAGGAAGGGCCAGAAACCGCCTGCTCTTCCATAGCTGCCTAAGGGCCTTCTCCTGCTCTGAGAGGCCAGAAAAAATATCTCTAGTTCCTGATCCTCCCTCTTCAAATCTCACCGGCTCTTAGTCCAGGATAGCTCTGCTGAAGGCACTGCAGTTATTCTGGTGTGTCTAAGAAATGAGCTGGGCCTTCCATGTCTAAGGTTAGCAGAGACAGGAGACCACAGGAGACAAGGCAGGCGAAGGGCACAGCCCCACTCCCCTTGTGTGCTGTCTCCAGCAAAGGCACCTGGGGTACCCATTATGAGCAAAGCAGCTGTTGCTCCTGCTCATACCACCCAGTGGTCTGAGGTTTCTGGAGGGGGGTGTCAGTAGAGGTAACAGGATTCCAACACGCTACCAAGAGTTGCACCTTGGCTCCCCACCTTGAGCCTATTACAAGCCACAGTTGGACCTTCCACCCAAACAAATGGATCGTGTTGGATCCATTCAGCACATTGCAAGGGGAATCCATAACCTCCTAAAGGCTGTTGATGAAAGCAAACCAAATCCTATAGGAAACAGTAGCACATCAACACCGGCATCGCCCAGCTTTACAAACAGGATAACGAGAGATTCCTCACTAGTGCAACGCAACTGCATAGAGGGTGCAATTCAAACTCGCTGCCAGCTGGGTCCACAGGGTCTTGGGGTTTACTGTTACAACCAACTTCAGCTTTCTCTGCTCATCAACCTGCAACCATTCTGATTAATTGGCTGCTTTTTTCATTAGGAGGTGAGTCTCCTCAGGGCTTGTGAGGGGAAGATCTCTGGCTGCCCAAAGTTCAGAGTTCCTCAGACTCTGGCCGGTGGCTTTCCTTGAAGAAAAGCAATTTTGGATATATGTGGTACTCACCACTTCTCCATGGTACCAAGGAAAAGGACATTGTTTTCCCTGCTCTCATCCTCTCCTTAGTGCAAGAACAGAAATAAGCAGAGAGACTCCCACATGCAAACTAGCTTTTTAGCTGCTACCATTATTTCATGTTCAAAAACCCTGCACTAGAAACCATCCTGCCAGGTAATGGGGTGGTGGAAAGGAGTGCTGAGCTCCCTGCTAAAACGGCTCCTTTCAGTTCCCAGTCCCATGCGTTTGCTAGTTAAAACAAATCCCCTCCCATGCCAAGACAGAGTCCATGTATGTAATATCCCTGGGCAAAGCTCCCCACATCATGCCCCAGCACTCAGTGCCTGAAGAAAGGAAGGAGGGTCAGCTCCTTCCCACTGCTGAGAACAGGTCAGCAATAGCAACAGCCCCCTGCACCTTTCCTGCCACAGCACCATGACTCCAGTCCTGGGAAGCAGGGGATATTAACCTGCAATTTTTTGTAGTGGATTAAAAGAGAAACAAGCAGCTTGTACGTACGTTGCAGCAGTCCATGCCCGATGCCAATCCGATTAGGAGCTATTCAGTCAAACAGAGGCTTATGCAGGAGGAAGGTAACAATCTGCCTTTCTGCTCTACTTGTAACTTGGCTTTCCCTGCTGTCTCCAGATCAGCTCCTTCTGCAGGTGCTTAAGTTGAGCAGAGCCCCTTGCCTACGTAACCCAGTTCCTCTTGGCTGGGGAGCCTATCAGACCTACTCAAGCAGCTCCAGTTCTTGACATGCTTTTTATTTTTTTCTCTCGCTCTCCAGTTTATTTCACAGCAACTCCCCTTGCTTCTAACACCCTTTAAATACTTAAAGGAACAGGCAGCTTGGAACAAGCCCTTATACAATATAAACACATTAGCAGCACAAATAGTATCACATATTTAATGCTACATAGCAATTTCAATTATTTCCCCCTCATTCGGGCATGTAATGTTTGTCCTGTGCTTTCAGTGCATTCTAACCCCACCAAATCTGGGGTAAAGCGAGATCTTCAGAGGCTCAAATTCTTCTCCCTCACATTGATTTTACACTAGTGTAACTACACAGACTTTAATGGATGTATTCCTGATTTACACCAGGGGCAAGTGAAAGGAGAAGCTGCCCTGTATATTAAGTTAAATATAATTCATCATTGTGAACCCTAATACCAGTAGCAAGAGAGGAAGAACACGTGTACCTGATGTACATAATCTTCCTTCCAAGTTACAGGAATTCCCAAAACATTTCAAACCACTGATTTGCCTAGCCCCATTCCTCTCCTTGAGGTCAGCACCAAATGTTTTAGTGCAAAATAGAAGTGACTCCATAAAGGGAGATCAGATTTTTCCTAGCTGCTGGCTTCCTAACCTGCAATGGTGGGGATAGCATGCTCATTTTACATTGACATTGGTGAGACCATCATCTTGCCTCTGTTCTTTCCATCCTGGGTGGGAGCTTCTGGCATATCTTGTTTGATGCGACATGAACTGTGTTTGATAATAAAAGCTTCAAAAGACAAAAGGCAGGCCACTCCCCCTCCCCCAAGATGACCAGCAGAATTGCAGAAGACCAACAGAGACAGTGTTGAGGTATCAAATTTGAACTGGTAAACTGAGGGGCTTGTATGGCTTTTTTCAGACCTTTTTTAACTAAACCAAGCACTCAATCCTTGTGCAAGTTTAAATTGCAAAACCAGGACAAACACACCCACACATCAAATGAGGCTCATGAAGCTAAACCTTGCCCACACAATGAAGCATAGCAAACTGCATCTGACCTACTTAAAGGGAGACATCCCCACCCCACAGACACACAATACACAGATCCACGCTCCTGTACACATACAGGCATGCCACGTACTCTGATTCATAGAGGGACACCTCTCTCAGAGCTAGAGATACAAAGATTCAGCATCCTTATAGCTAGTGCTGATTACCCAGTATACCCACGTCAAGGCAGCATGCAAGGTTGTGTAGATCGATGTACCCACTCTTAGACATCAGAGATCCAGAACCCAAGTGCCTCCAGGCCAGGAACATGCATTTAGACAGACAAAGAAACAATAACATTGATGCAGACAAAAATACATGGAAGGTGTCTCTGAACTGTTATGGAGCTGTTGCAGAGACACTGATTGTACAAATGGCTCAGTCTCATGCATCTTCGTGACACTGCAGCACTTTCCACAGAGCAGCATTGCCTCTGTCTGAACTGGACTGGCTAAGCCCCAGGGAGCTGCCTCTGACCCATTGTACACTAAGACGCTAATAGCACCAAACTCGTGATGTCCCTCCCTATCACGTATTGCTGCAACTCTAGACATGCCCATCCCATCAGCCCTAGCTCTTCTACAAGGAGCTGAGACTTGCAAAGGCTTTGGGTTGTTGGATGGAGTCAGGACAAGTGGTCTGTGGCCCCCTTGGCCAGGCTGGAGAGTAACTGTTGTACTGCTGAATTCAGGTGGATAAGAGCTAAGTACACATTCCTAAATGTTGCATCCAGTAGGCATGTCTATATGTGTGCTTTTTACTGACAGTAGACACTGCAGAAAGTACATTGGGGTGTTTCTGCTCTGCACTTTACATGCCTGTCCACAAAGGCTTAGTCCTGGGGAGAGGATAAACAGCAGGGCTGCACACACTTCAGAAAGCACACCGCTCTTCATCCTCCCTTTGCATCGGAGCGCCGGCTAGCCTTGCATGAAGCAATATGACTAATATCTCCTGTATTTGTTCTCTTGCCCAAAGTGTGTGCAGCAGGAAGTCTGGTTTCAGAGTAACGGATCCTTGCTGTGTTTATTACACAGATATTCAGGTTGCCATGTGCTTCTGTTGGAGAAGGCAAATCAGAGAGTACCTTGCCCTTGGAGTGGAAGGTGGGGAGGGTTGTAATGGTGCTTAGTTCCCGTGGTAATTCATTCCAATTTCGGATCAACCCTCCAAGCAAGTGCTGTCCCTGCACAGACAGGCTTTACCCATATGGGCTGTTCAGAGGCAATGCCTGAACTCCTAACTTTGAAGAGTGTTATCTCCTGACTTCAGCCAACATACAGAGCTAACTAGTTTTTTATGAACAGGACCAAGGCAGAGAGAAAGGACTGCAGCCATTTCTCTTAGGAGAAGGGTAGGAGAGAGGGCTGTTGTTTGACAGCAAAACCAGACTAAAATGCAAGTATCTGCAGGGCTGGCCTGTGTCACCAGGTGGGATGAGTTTTTACTTAATCTAGATATAGTGGGTTTAAACCCTTTTTCCCCTCTAAAATCACTGCTTTAGTGTTAAAAAGGCTCATAGACTCCCGAAGGGGAAAACATAGGTATCCACACCCAAATGGATGTGCTGAGCAAGAACTGTTAATACCCAGAGTGCTGAGGCCCAGGGCACAATCTGAGACCTGTGGCTTGTACCTCAGGAGAGGTAAAGGTGCTAGAAAGACTGCATTCAAGAGAGGACAGAGGTGCTGTACAACCAGGGTCGTGTAGAGCATAGCGGTAGGAGTGTGTAGTTGGAAAGCATCAAGGAGAGTGTATGAGAGAGGAGCAAAGAAGGAGTGTGTGAGGGTCTGGGGCATGTGATGGGGTTGTGGGTAGGGAATGTAGGGGAGGGCACTGGAGCTTCTTTTGGAGAAGGCGAGGGGAGTGTCACAGGGAGAGCACCTGAGGTGTGGATGTGATGGGGGTATCTTAGCAGAGGTCCTCAGATACTACAGGGCTGAGCACGTTAGGAGAATCTGCAGATGGAAAAGAGAAGTGTCCAATGGAGGAGAAGACAGGAGCTGTGTGGGCTAAAGGATGTACTGGGGAGAGCCCACAAGGAATGAGGGGGAATCAAGGCAGGGTATGTAAAATGGAAAAGAGAAAGGGTTGTAAGAGGGGAGTTGCCAGGGACCAGGGGTTGAAGAGTCTGAAGGGTGTGTGATAGAAAGTGATCAAGGAGCATGTGTGGGAAAGGCTGTGAGGGAGCAATCATGGGGCAGTGGGGAGAGGTGTGGGGAGGGTCTGAGGTGGGGAGGGAAGCCATCAGGAGGGTGCGGAATGGGGGTGATGGAGATCGCACCTTGCACTGGAGCTGGAGGGATGCTGAGCAGCAGTGGGATCTACTGCAGCTGGAAGCAGCATCCTGCATCACCTTCTAGTTGTCACCAATGTTGTGCTCACTTTGCAGATCAACACACAGGTGCTTTTGAATCCTTCACCCCATTGCTCCCCAACCCAACCCAGCATCAGAGCTGGCTGGATCTTGCCTCCCAAAAGAGAAGAGAACAAATGATGGGAACAAAAGTGGATGGGAAGAGGGCTAAGGCTTTCTGAGAAAAGACCTGAGGACTAACAGAAAGATTAGCTCCACTCAGAGGAGTCTTTTCAGAGGAACAAGCTGTATGATCAGAGTGAAACAGCCCAAGAAACAGAAGTGGCACAACAGCTACTCGCTTAGCAGGCTCCATGGGGTGATACGGCTGCTAATGATTGCAACAGTTGGTGCTTGTCTGAAAGCTCCAGCTCCCAGAATCATGCAATGATGTAGAAATCTCATCTTCCGTTACAAGAGAGGGTTTCTGGCCTCCTGGTTGTGGAGAGAAGCCTGAGAAGGTGCTAAGGCAGCTGGAACACTAGAAGGCAAAGAGTAAAATCACATTCATTATTTTTAAATCTCAGGATTTTTAAAGCTGGATCAAGATTTTTATTTTTGTATATTTTTTGAGGCTTGACTCCTGATGCTTGAGGCTTGGTACTGTGTGTAACCTCCCTTGGTCTCAGTCAGCATGCAGAATTAGGCCTTCATTGGCTTTCCATGCCAGGCAGGCAGTGCTTCTGAAACTCAGAATGGAGAGCTGTATTGGGAGCCACTGCAGGGGTTACCACTGCTGGTTCCACTGTTCCTGAAAGTCGTGCTCCACAGCTTTGTGCCACTTCTTGTTTATCGCTAATATAGTGCTTACCTCTGTCATGTCAACACATTTCTGCTCTTGGCTGCTGCCTGCATCACTGTTTGGGGAGGGATTTATAGCCAGGTCCAGAAAATAGAGAGGCAAGAACTCTGATGGAAGACTAGTGGTATGCTTGAAGAGAGGGGACTAAAAGGGAGGGGTGGTGTGCAGGAAAATAGACCCCACTGGCGATAAGAGTCTAATAGGTTCCCAAACTTTCTGCTACCACACGATTCCCCTTGTCCTCTGCTAGACAGATCTCCTTGGACTCAAGTGCCCTAGACCTTGCTCTCAAACCTTTAACATATCACTTTATGGTCAGAAGTCTTCTTGTATTGTTATTGCAGGTACCTAATCATGGCCACAGTCCAAAGCTCTGACTCTTTGGCTCTGATATTGGCTCTGATATGCTAAAATGTGGCTCAGCTCTGGAAAGGGCAGAGGGGAGCTGGAATCTATTTATCTTTGTCTCCAAGCTGTTTATCACTTCTGGTGGAATGATCTCTCTCTCCCTGTGTCACTAAAATTCCCACTCCTCCTTCAAGAGCTGACTCTTCCTGCCTGTATAAGCCATAGAATGCCAATAGGTTTAACAGGTATTAAGCATATTTGTCCTGCAAAGTCTTTGCTGCTGGTGATGATGCATAAGAGGGGAAAAAACCTAATGTTACTTGCTGGTCCTGGGGGAGTTTGCAGGGCTTGGAGTTAGAAACAACAGTCTGATTCATCCTTCCTATACAGCTCAGGCTGATATCATTTCATTCACTCCATGTAGAAGAGTGAAGAGCAGGACGAGCATCATTTTACCTCTAAGTGGAGTAAGTACAAAAAAATTAATGTCAAGATCCAATGGACATTATGTAGTTGAGCTGTATGGGAAGACTGCCAGATTTCTGCTACAACAAAACAAATGTCAACCTTGTTTGGCCAGATGAAGCAAAGCTCTATCTTTGACGGCCTTTCTGTTTGTAGCACGGCACTTTTTAATGCTGCATCTGATCGATTCCAAAATTGCAGGGCATGTCTGAGGCATCAGTAGAAGAACTCTATTGATTTGAGTGAAAATTAGAATAGTGTGTCTGGAGCTCACTGAGGTTGCTACTGAGAGGGGAGACTTCTAGTGAGTTATATAGAGGAGGAGCAGAGTGCACATATCACACGGAAAGTAGAAGAGACTGTTCCATGCAGAAGAGAGGTGGCACATGGAAGGTGGCAGAAAGGTGATGGAAAGGGAGGCGTGGGCTGAGATCTTAGCCTCCTTGTTGGAGGCACTGTAGTACACATCACAGACAGTCCCTCCCCTGCAGATCTTATAGTCTAATAGCACTATCCCTGCAATTAGACCTTGGCTGAGGAGGTGGCAAGAGACTTCTAGGAGAGAGCAAAGTAAGGGTGTAAGAATAAGCAAGCTTCGACTCTGTTTTTTTCTGTGCTCAGCTCCCAGCCCGCATTAGCTTTCTCTTCTATAAAATAGAAGCTTGGAAGTTGCTAGGCAACTTCAGTATTCTCCCACTCCATGTGTTTTTGGACCATTTTTTCCTAGCCCAGGGATACACAGGACTTGTTTGTCAGTAATTTCTCATGCCCATGCTGCAGAGTCAATGCTGATGCATTGTTTTCATTTCTGTAAGACCCACGGGCCCCAAATGAGATCAAAGCACTTGTGTGTTCATTCACTTCGCAAGTCCCCAACCCCAAGAGTTTATAATTGAGATAGACAAGATGAAGAGAAATGGAGTGCTAGCTTCAACCAGAAGATGGGAAACTGTGGCACAGAGAGGGTAAGAGTACAATCGCTCCTTTACCAGGTCCTTGTCCTTCCCAGCCTCCGCCTTTTCTCTAGTTGGGCCTTCTAGCTCAGGCCCACTGTGCTGGTTTCTGGGCTCCAGCTCTTGTCTTGATTACTTTTAGCCCTGGGCCTCCTGGCCCTGTCTCCAACCTGCCTTGGGCAATGCCTGCTTTGACTCCCTCTGTCTGGACCCCCTGTCCTTATCTCCACCCTACTCTGCGCCCTCAGGCTCTGTCTCTGCCCCACTCCAGGACACTGCTGGGACCTCCACCACCCCTCAATCCCAACCCAGATCACTGGTATAAACTATAATAAAAAGATAAGCCCCCTGACTAGCACTCTGCTGTCTGCTAGCTTGTTCCTTTAGCTGCTAGCCCCAGACTGGCTGCAGGTGTGCCCTTTACCGAGAGCAGCAGGAAGCACCAGTTTCATTGCTGCCTTCCCCATTACAGCTGCCCCCTGCTTAGCCACCTTTCCTGTGCTCCAGGTGCTGTAGTTTCCCCACTTAGTTGCAGGGGCTCTAAGCTCCCAGTTACAGCTGCCATGATAGTTTTTTTTTTCACTCAGGTGTTTAGAAGCTCAGGATTGCCTTTGCAAACATAAACCTGTCCCTCCCCACCCAGTCAGCAGGTATGGCTCATCCTCTTTTCTTCAGTCACGTTGCACCTATCTTCCGGTACTTCATTTGTATGGTCGGACTTTGCCTATATGAGCTGATAAGTATTCTGAGATGCAGGAAAATTGCATCTCAAGCTCCAATATATAAATGGTAACACCAGGTGTCTTTTTCTTCCAGATCTCCTGACATACCTGTCTGATGCCTGTAGTGGGAGAAAGACATAATTTTTGGGTGGAAGAGATTTCAACTATAGTGGTCTGGAAGCTGCATAACAAGACTGGGCTCTGTAGAGAGGTACTGTTAAAATGCCAGTGATGCTCAAACACAAGACCTCCTAGGTAATTCTGCCTGTCTTCAAAGGATCAGATCAAGATTGTCTCACATGGCACATTTCATAGTGCTTTTAACAGTCTGGGTTTATAAACCACAAGTGATGGGGCTTTTACCCATTCCATTGAGACAAAATTTCATTATTGCAGGCCTGTGGGTGTTACTATCTGATGCCCTTCCAGAACATCATGTTCAACAATAGTCTAACTCTGAAAGGCAGAGAATACAGAGGTACAGTACTGCTAACACCCTCTAAGCAGAGTACTCACACTCCCATAATACCCTCCTGCTCCTTGCTTTTGTAGACAGTGCAGGACTCTAAGGGATGCAGGTAACACAAACACCATCGGACAGTCTGCTACATCCCTCCTAATAAAGCAAAACATGTGTTTGGGTGAGTTGTACTGAACAGAAGCTACCAACACCAGGCCTGCACCCACATAACCAAGCCAAAGGAACATCACTACCACACCTGCTGCATTTACAGCACCTTTTCTGAGTCAGAGAATTCTACGTAATATGATCGTTGCATTTAGCCATCATTAGATCCACAGACTACTCCTGCATCACACCTTGCTAATGACAGCCTCCATGGCAAGAAGACCCCTGTGTTTCCTTTTAACGCATAGCACAGGGATCAGTTGGGAGCTCAGACCCCCCTGAAAAGAGCACAGTGCACCAGATCTGCTCATCTTACAATCATAGTTTTGCAAGCTGCTTTAGTTAATCTGTCTGCCATTCAACACAGCTACTTCTAACTCAAGAAATGCAGATGAAGTGTCTGTGGATAATTCCCAGTAGCTACTGCCAGCTCCGTGAAGCAAAGTTAAGGCTGCCCTGGTGTGAACCTCAGCTCTTCAAGTTCTGGTTCTCAGAAGTCTAAGTTTTGCTGAATTCAGGTACATCTATGCCAACTGCATGGTAAGCCTGTGACTCCACTGAAAAACAAAACCCACCCAGTCATGCCTGCTCCATGCATACCACATGCTGAAGACAAAGTTGCTGTTGGAAGTGTCAGATTCACCCAGTAACACTCACAGGAGCGTGCCCAAGCTTACAATCCTGACAGCTGTGTTAACAGAAGTATTATATGGAAGGCAGTGGGTGATAGTATTGCTCTGCTTGGCACTGGTTAGGCCTCTGATGCATTGTATCCTGTTCTGAGCATCACATTTAAGAAGGTTGTAGAGAAACTGGAGAAATTAAGTGATAAAGACAAGCAACAAAGAGGATGAAGAGAGGTGCAAGGAGAGACTGAGAGAACTAGGCAATGCTTAGTCTGAAGGAAAGCAAACCAAGGAGAACATGATAGCAGTTTTCAAATCTTTGAAAGCCTGCCATAAAGAAGAACAACTGTTCTCCCTTGTAACAGAGGGTACAGAGGGCAGGACATGGAGCAGTGGGTTTAGGATCCAATCCCATAAAGCAGAAAGCCCCTTTGACATAGGCAGCCTACAGAGACATGCCCACAGCTCCTTCTCTACCTTCTGCCAATGCTGGCATATGGTTCAGGTTCACAGATCACAGCACATCTCCTGGAGATACCCAGTCATGTGAAAACCAGCTGGCTGGCTGGCACCCTTCCTGCACATGTGCATGATAACCTGTTTGACACCTGAATGTTTAGCATGCACCAATGTAGAGAGCTCCACTCTTCCCTTCATACGTTTTTCAGATTGCTCCCTCAAAGGGGTTGAGAGTGCCAGGCACTAAGCAGGACAACAAACATTGGTGATCCAGTGGGGGGTAATCAGAGCCATGGCTTGCATCCAGGAGAATGGAGAAAGAGCTGGTAGAATGTGTGATTGCAGAAAGGTGATATTTTCTAGGGGTGATATCTCACAGACCTCTTAGATCACCTGCCCCAAATCAGGATAAGTAACCCAACCCAAAAGGCACAGTGTATGTCAAGACAATCCAACCAAAGCAAATGGACTTCACTAAGAAAAGTCAATCTTTAAAGAGAAAGGTCTTCTTAAACTTCATTAGATCAGAGCTAGTGTCCTAAAATAATTCTACAGAGTCCAGGAAATGTTCTTAATATTCACACTAGATGTTCCCCTCTTCAGTTTTATCTCCTACTACTGGTACTGCTCTTATAAACATACTAATAAATACTGCTGTTCCCTTTTTAACACTAATATTTTCCCTCTTTTAGGTCCCTTCCATCCTACAATACAGCTATTTCAGGGAATCTAATTGTATGTGATGTAAACACAATTCCTGCTTGTAGTGAAAACTAGACCAAGGCTTTAGCTTGGTTATAAAACACAGCCTCACATCCAGAAACATTAGAAAGCTCTTTCTGTCTCATATTTGTTATAATCAGCCTACTATTCAGAAGCATTAAGAAGTAAAGCCTCAAATTACAAAGGTCCAGTTTACAGTACAAATTGCAGTTTCATAATGAAGTGGAGGTGATGGGGGCACCCACCAGGGTGAAAAAACAGAAGCAGTTGCACTGCCAGACTGGCCACTGCTGCACCACCGGCAACACAGCCAACGACCATCTCCTGTGCACTGCTGCTGCCCTGGAAACTCAGGAGTCATGTTATGCCTCGGAAAAAATGGGGTCAATGAGCATCTGTGTTATAACTAGGTCCCCTGACATAGCTGCATTTGTAGTTAAACCAGAGGCTACATGTTCGGCTCTCACAAGGTCTCTTGAATGGAACTTGATTCCATTTTCAGCTGGGAAGTTTGTTTCTGGAACATAGTGCTTTTTAAGTACCTCTTGAGTCCTTGCACTCCATTTTCACCCATTTCCCCTGGCAAACATAATTTCCAAACACTGCAAATGTCACTCTTCCCACCACCGTTAGGAAAAAATAGCTCTTCTCTTGCTAGTGTCTTCAGCAGCATTTGCTTTAAAGTGCTGTTCCAGCATCTAAATAAAGTCTTTACATTCTTCCCCTTTCACTAAGCTGGAAGCCATTTTCCCTTTTCCTTTTAATACTTTTTAGCCAAAAAGTCTCCTCTATGTTTTCAACAGCCATTTGTTCTTTACCACTTCATTGCTAGAAAGCTCCCTTATGTCCTCTCGCACACCTGTGTTGCTCAGTCTAAAGTACTCTTAGTTCAGCATAATGGAAACAAAGAAAGAATAAAGCAGCCTCCATGAGAGAGAACATGTGAGACTTATTTTGTACCATTCTGCCTCTGCTCTGGAACATACAGCGGCCCCCTCCTCACAGATGTAAATGCAGCCGTGGCAGGATTCCTCTGGGCTTATAGGAACGCAGGGCACAAGATGACGAGATTACTGTTCATTAAATAGATTTGCTCTGGAATACAAATGTTTAAAGTGCTCCTCACTTGTAAACGAGTCAGTCATGATGGGGCAAAACATCCATGGCATTCAAGTTTACTCGCGATTGAGTGGGGGCTGGTTTTCACATTGTCTTCATGTCACAAAAACCACTAAGGACATGTCTACAGTGCAATGTATTCATGTGTTAGGGCATCTTTTGTCCCTACCACCCACCATCCACACTGAAAGTCTCTATCCTGTTTCCCTAAGTAGGCTACAGCCCAAGACTAGTAGTCCTGCTCACATTTTAGTATGTACCCATACATACTAAAGCTGTACTCAGCTGCTGTTTGCCTCTCTGCATGGTCAATTTGCACTGTTGTTGCAGTATAGGCATGAGTTACATGGCTTGAATGCAGACAATTCTCCATGGCATTCCCACAACTCTAAATTCCTATGCCATCTGGCCCTTCTGCACCTCTCTTCTGTTGGTCCCCAAAAGGTGGAGAACACTTTACATCACACTGTTCAGTGTTTAATTCCAGTCTCTTCACCAACTGCGCCTGTGGCCTGCATAGCCATTACTGGCTCCAGATGACTGGTCAGCTCCTGCAATGCCAATCCGTGATTCCTATGTGCCACTAGTTGACCATAGAAGCATGCATGCCGCTGTGACTATCTGGAGGGAATACACAGAGCACTGTGATTCTAGCTGTGACAGCAAGAATATTTGCCATGACAAGGTGATTCTGAGGCACCTTCCTCATCTGGACATTCATAGAACCAGGTTACAGAGCCCAGAGTATATCAGGCACTCAGGCAGGAGTGCTGAAAGGCAACAAACACTCTCTAGAGACCCAGTAATATCTCCACTACATGGAGCTGAGCAAGGTTCTTGCCTGTGCTGTGAGCAGCAGGACTGCAATAACAGCGCTTCAGCCCATGGCAAACATGGAGCAGCCTGCTCAGCAAAGAGTTTCTCTGGATGACATGGGAGCACGTTCCAAGGACCTCTTCGGTTGTGAGCCCATGGGCACCCACTAGAAGAGCATAAGTGGAGCAACTAGACCTTGCTCAGTAAGTGCTGCCTACCATGTTTGCTATTGTTTGAGAGAAGTTTTGCTAGAAAGGGTTACTAGATTTACAGTTGGAGAGATTTGGGGCTATATGGGTGGGACTTGTTAATGGTAGAAAGAACATAAGGCGTTTATGCAGTGAGTGGCTCTCCTTATTCACACCAACCCCTTGTCAACATGTGTCCCTTAATATGATCACCAAGAGGGGAAAAATGTAAGCATGCAAGCCAAGTGTAAAGTGTTTCCTGGTCTTGCCTTATTGATTCAAAGTGTGATTGAATGATTGCATGGCTCTCAGAGTGGTTACATAAGATCAAAGATGTTTTTTCTAGTACTGCGTCACGATCTGTGAAAGCACACAGCTCATGGATCGCAGTTTAGGAACACTCAAATAAATGCAGGAGCTGGAACTTTGTTGGGACCTAGGTGGCTCTTTTGGTGGATATTTGTCAGAGCTCAACATCACTAGAAGTCAGCTTTGTCTTCCTAGTCTCCTTCTCCTGAGGGCTGGCCACCATTTTTGGCAAAAGTCCACAGGTTCTGTGAAGCTTAATCACTGAACTGCTCATGGACAAATCAAAGCCATTGGAGCTCTCCTCCCCCTCCTTTGGTGGTTCACAGGGCAGACTATGGCTATCAGTCAAACAGTTCATATTTCAGCAACTGATCAGTGTTCTCCCAGATCTTTCCCCACTCCCGGGAGGTGATGCTTGTAGACTTGTCATGTAATAGGAACTCATCATTCAGACAGGCTATAGCCAGTGGGGAACCTTGATGGTCACTTACTGTGTGCTGAAACTTTATGCTATAACTTATTAGACCCCGCTCCACTTGGTTCTGTGTTTGTGAAGCCACCAGACTCTTAAAATTTCCTTTGCATAGAATGTAGGAACCCCAGTACTAGCCTAGAAAGCCACCTTCCTGTTTATATCTTCAATCAGCTGGCCAGCCTGAAAATCATCAGGGACCTCAGGCTAGCACAAGAGGCCCTGCTTACGCCATTAGTGACCCTGAAGAGTTAGCTAACAGATTTAAAATAAATAAATAAATAAAAATAGAGAAAAAATTATTTCCCAGATGTGAAAGATTTACCTCACTGTTGCCTTGCTCAGTTTTCACCTGCAGCCTCTAGACAGCCAAGCTTGCAAATAAGAAAAGTGACATGTTCAGAATGATGAAAATTACAAAATGGAGCCATGAAATGATGATGTAATGTGGGTGGGGGGGGGAGGATTTGTTTCATACATTTCTAGTAACAGCAATATTGAATGGACTCTTTCCCTTGTGAGGGACTTTGACATTGGAAGGGCCAGCCAGCCTACCTGAGCACACAGATGACTCGACAGAAGCCAAAAAGAAGTCCACTGCAGATCGTCACAGAGATGCAAAAAAGGGATCAAATTTAGTGAGCTACAGGGAAGAATGGGACAGAGAAAAATGCAGGAGATAGTAGGAAAGGAGCAGGATTGAGAGTAGACAAAACCCCTATACAGAATGGCTTGCAATCACTCTGAGCAGGACCCAGGACTCTATATAGGCTTCCTATGCAGTATCTTGTAGAGCAGTGCTTCTCAAAGTGGTGGTCCCGCAACAAGTTGCCAGGAAAGAAAGAAATATATTTTCAGAAGCATAACATTGATATGTCATAGCGCCACAGTTCGTACGTTCCAACACTCCAGGTGACGTCATGTCGTGCAAGGTGAGGAAAGAGAAAGAAACAGCTGGTCACGCATTTGTGTAGTGCTGTTACATGCAGTTGCTGCCACCGGCTGAACCAGGCACCGGTCCCTGGCCCACTGGAAAAAAAATTGCCGGTCTTCCCCATCAGATAGTTTGAGAAGCACTGTTGTAGAGAACCTCAGCAATGGGAAAAGCCAGGCCCTGGAGATGCCTGCTGGACAGTTTCTAGCAGAGACACAATTGAATGTGCCTCTTGTAACACAGGTCCCTTTCCAAGCCTTCCAAGTGCTTAACCCAGTAAAAGTTCTTTGGGTAAATTAAATATCTTATTAGATCAACAAAAATAGTTGGAAAAATTCTTCTTTGCAAGCTTTTGGGTACAAACACCCTTCGTCAGGCCCTTCATCATTTGTACCCGTAAGCTTGCAAAGAATAATTTTTCCAACTATTTTAGTTGGTCTAATAAAAGATATCAGATCTACCCAAAGAACCTTGTCTACCTATGTCCTTAGAACAACATGGTTACAACCTATACCCCCTAACCCAGTAAAAGAGATTCTGCAAGCCCCTGTTTCTCCACCCTGTCCAGCATAACAGCATCATCTGCAGGTTTATATGGGATGGTTCTAGCTACTGTGTGGTCACTTGAGCCATTCAGTGCTTCTGTATGGTTTTGAGAGACATAAGAGGAAGGAAAACGAGAGATGCTCAGCCTTGGTTTTCCAGATTACACCTTGTTTGATTGTTGAATAAACAGGCTGATTTGTCAAAAGGGATCAGTTGCTCTCACTGTACTGGTCTGAAGCTTTTACTTGTAGGCACCTGGGAGTTTGATAAAGTTCTGTGTTTTATTGTTGTCCAGTCACTTGTAAAGAAATGGGAAGATGAAGCTATGCCAAAAAGTTTTATTGAGGTATCTAAAACCCAGCAAGCAATCTATACAAGCCAATAAAATGCCTCCCCATGTCCCCAGAGAGCACTGAGTTTCATTAAAATTGATATTTAATTTGCCAAGTAAATCCACCTTTACCCAACACAATTCATAAAATTAATCAGGCTTGGAATAACCCATATGGGTTAGCAGTCACCTCACCTCAGAAGTTTTAAAAAACACAGCAGGCACTTTAAATCCACAGCACGTATCAGGACAACATGTTCCTCAGTGTTTCACCACAAAACAGAACTTGCATTAGCAATTGCTTACTCATTAAAATCTCCACATGTAGCATGGATGTGAGCACGCACATATGGTAGTCCTCATCGTCTTTGTCTCCCTTGACCTTGAGTCCATGTTACTTTTTGGGATTCAGCCAAGGGGCCCATCAGTGCCTAGGGTCCATTCCATAGGAAAACTCTCCCCTCTTTTTCCCCGAGCATTGTGCCAAGCATGGCAGCCCAGTCGTGTGTATGTTTCAGATGCCAGAGTTCAAAGCTCTGGCATCCAGAGACTTTTGGAAGCAGCCTTTCTTTTCTGCCTTCCAAGTGTACATGTCAGCACCACCTGCAACTGCTAGAAGTGTCACTGAATATTTTCTGGATAGGCTTTGTCGGCCATGGCAGGAGAGGAGTGGTCCTCCAAAATCATAGTAAATAACCAAACCCCACTGAGGACCATATCATGTGGGGAGAATAAGGTCCCAGTTTATCCCAGCATGCAGCCCATGCTATCCACCAAGCTCTGCAGAAGCGAGTATAGTCCCCCTTGTAGGCAACTTGTTCATTGGCTCCCCACTGCAGTTTGGAAAGTCCATTTCCTGAAAGGCCAGGAATGTTCCTGATACCAACAGCCCATGGGTAAATATCCGTCAAAAGAGCAATGCAAACCTACAACCACGTCGGCCCTGAATGTGATTTGTCAACATCAGACTGAATAGCCCCAGGTCTATATCCGTCTGGGGCAGGCAGATAACCACCCATTTCTGTACCTTTGGGGTTCCCTCAGGTGTGTTTAGTAGGCCAGAGGATGTGGGCAGCTTCTTGTACAGGTTCATGGAGGTCTGGAGCCTCAGTTGGTTATCCTGTGATTGAAAACCAATCTGATCCTGCTCCGGAGCCTGAGAACCTGTGTAACTTGATTTTGAGTAAATAAAACAGCATTTGGTTGTTGCTTCTTCAGGAAGATCATCACTGTTTTTCTAACTTCTTGGCATATGGCAAAAATATAACTCCCTCCACAAGGGCCTACCTGGGGCCAGGGTGCCAACGCAGCCTTCATCCTACCTTCCAAACCTGTCCTGCACATTTCCTCCATGGCCTCTACTTCAGTGCCCGCACACATTTTAGTGGTTCCCCAAAGGGCTTCCAGTAGCTTTCTGAAGAACTGCCCCACATCATAGGCATGGACTATAGTCAGGAAGAGCTCCTCCAACAGATCAAGGTCTCTGACTGCTGTTACAAACATGCAAGACTGAGCCTAGCCTTGCTCTTGGATAACAAAGCCTCAGGTAATGGCAGGCTAAGATAACTTCTGCTCTCGGGGCTGTTGAAGGAGGACACATGGTCCTTAGTGTACCACAGACTCATTCCTAAAGAAGCTTCATCCCTCCTCAGTGCTAGTAGCGACCTACACTGTGGCCCTACAAGCCTTTGCTCTGCGTATGAGAACCAGCAAGCCCAATGTGGACATGAACATGGTGCGCTGTAGACAGTGCCTGCCTTGAGCTCACCAGCTGTGCAACAGAGTGTACGGATACGTGTCAGCACAGACGCATGGTAGGAGCCCTTCCCTCTTCAGCAGCATGACAAAGGGAGTAGCATAGGGCCCTGTTTTCAATGCCTACCAGTCACTCTATTGCAGCCCCCACCATGTACAGGTAAAAAAGTGTAATTTCCTCAGTCTTGGACCAGCCTCTCTCTCTCTTCCCTCATCAGCACTTGTAACGGAGGCTGACTTGCCAAACTTCTCCTATGCCACTCTCCTTCCTGCCCTAAGGTGGGGACAGAGCAATGTCCTGGAACTGCAGCTGGAGGAGCACGTGACACTAGGGGTGCACTGAGAGAGATCTTGGGGGCTGATACTCATAGCCGATATTTAAGGAAGCTTATCGGCAGATACCGATCCGATATCCCATACAGTTGCCATCAGGTGGTAAGTCCAGTGTGGTGGCAGGGAAGGGGGAGGGAAGGGGCACGGGGGGCAGATCAATGCCCCCCGCAGTGAGGGAGGGGGCAGGGGCAGGTGCTGCCCAGCCGGGGCGCGGGAGGGAGGCGGGGCTTGTGGGGTGGGGGCAGTTCCCGCCGCTGCTTGCGGGGGGAGGGGAGGCGTGTGCCCCCGGATCTGCGTGGCACCGGGGGGGCAGAGGCTGCGAGGCGGAGGCGGAACAGCGCAGGGCTTTTCTTGCCAGCGGCCGGGCTCAGAGCAGGCTCCGGCAGTGCTGGGGGGAGCCTGCAGCCGCCCCGAGTTTCACCACAGCTCCGCTCCCAGCCCCGCACCGCTGCGTGGCGCAGCCCGGCTTTCCCGGGCACTTGGGCGGAGCCGGGGCGCAGCTGGGAGCTGCAACCTCGTGCCAGCGCCCGCTCCGAGCCCGGCCCCGCGCAGTGCCGGCTCCACCCACCAGCTGCAGCCCGTCCCCACCGCGCGGAGCCGGGGCCACACGCCCCCTCCCAGGGTGCAAGCAGCAGCAGGAGCTACCCCCACCCCATGAGCCGCACCTCCATCCCACGCTCCCCTGCCCACTCCCTCACCACCGGGGCGCTGATCTGCCCCCATGCTCCTTCCCTCCCGCCTCCCCTTCTGACTTCCCGGCTGGAGGCAGCTCTGCTCCATGCTGCGCTGCGGCTGCACGCAGCACCGGCATTTCTTGACCAAATCCTATCAGGTCGATATACCATATAGACATTTTTTTTATATTGGTAGCAATGCGATATCGGACCGATGTATCAGTGCACCTCTACAAGACACAGATTCACAGTAGTTTAGGACTGGAAGGGACCTCGTGAGATCATCGGGTCCAGCCCTCCTGTTCTGGGCAGGAAAGGCTGCGGGGATCAAATAACCCCAGCCAGGTATGTGTTGTCTCCTTTTGAAGATCTCCAGGGTAGGTGCCTGCACCACCCCGGCCGGGAGTCTGTTCCAGAGTCTGGCCACACAAACCGTGAAGAACTTCTTCTTTATATCTAGTGTGAAACCTTCTTCTAGGAGTTTGACTATCGCTCCTGGTTTTCCCTTGGGGCACTTTGGTGAATGGTTGTTTACCTAGCTGCTGATGCTCTCCCCTGATGTATTTGTAAGCTGCTACCAAATCCCCACAAAGTTGTCTCTCTTCTAGGCTGAACAGTGCCATATCTGTCAGCCTTTCCTTGTATGGTTTGCTCTTCAGGCCTCTAATTATACAAGTGGCTCTTCTCCGGACTCTCTCAAGCTTCTCCACATCCCTCTTGAAGTGTGGGGCCCAAAACTGGACACAGTACTCTAGCTGCGGCCTCACCAACGCCAAGCAGAGTGGAAAAATCACTTCCTTAGTTTTGCTTCAGATGCTCTGGTTGATGCATGCCAGCCTATTGTTTACTCTTTTAACTAGCATCACACTGGTGGCTCATATTCATTTTATGGTTAATTATGACCCCCAGGTCCCTTTTGGATGTGGTGCTAACTAGCGTAGTACCACCGAGCCTGTACATTTGTTGCAGATTTTTCCTCCCCAGATGGAGCACTTTACATTTCTCAGTGTTAAACAGCATCTGGTTCTGGTCTGTGCATCTAACTAATCTGTCTAGGTCTGCCTGGATTGTCAGCCTCCCTTGATGCATGGCCACACTTCCCCACAACTTAGTGTCATCGTTGAACTTTGCCAGTGTGCTTTTCACCCTCGCATCCAGATCGTTGATGAAGATGCTGAAAAGCACTGGTCCAAGTAGGAAACCCTGGGGGACCCCACTGGCTACCTTCCACCAGGTCAACACAGATCCGTCTATTAGTACTCACTGGGTCTAACCCTGCAGGCAGTTTACCACCTATCTGACTGTTGCATTGTTGAGCCCATAGTCCCCTAGTTTTACCTCTTGGGACACCAAGTCAAAGGCCTTCCTAAAGTCCATGTAAATTACATCAACCTTATCTGGTCATAGAAGGAGATGAGGTTTGTCAGACATGACCTACCCACAGCAAAACCATGCTGGTTGTTGTTCAGAATTTTCCCTTCTACTAGCTTTTTGCATATAGACTCCTTGAGAAATTTTTCAAGGATTTTTCCCTGGATTGAGGTCAGGCTGATCACCCTGTAGTTCCCTGGGTCCTCTCTCCTCCCCTTCTTGAAGATGGGCACAATATTGACCCTCTTCCAGTCTTCTGGGATCTCTCCTGAGCACCATGAATTCTCAGAGGTTCACCAGCAGTCCTGCAATGACTTCAGCTAGTTTGTTCAGCACTCATGGATGGAGTTCATTTGTACTAGTCAAAAGGCAGGGCTGGGTGGCACCTTAGAGGTTAAGAGAGGCTTGAGCTTTTGTAGATGGGACAGGCTCATGGCCACAGTGGTGGCTGTGACACTCCTGGTGGCCATGCAGCTCCTGCCCAGTTCTAACTGTAAAGTTGCCCTCCCTAGCTTGCTTTCCTGCCATGCCTTGTTCTTTTGAAAGTTGAATAAGGGAGGCTTCCCACAGGCCTTCAAGTGAGCCTTAATCCCACCAATTCCCACACCAGATCTCTCCTGGACCCCACTAGTCTCGATCCAGCCCTCAGGCCTGCTAGGTCTCTCTTGGCCTGACTACACCCCTGAAAGGCACCTGTAGGCTTAAGGACAAATTGCATGGCTCTGTTCCTCTCCTACACCACGCCACAAGCCTCAAGGGTGTTAACAGAAGAATGTTACCTTTACATACTTGGCCCCCCTTGGGCCCTTGCTCAGCCTTTCTTCTAAGCTTTTGGGCCCCCTGGTCCCATGTTCAGCCCCCTCTGGGCTCCTGGACCCCCAGTCCACCTCACAGCCCCTCTCTCTGCACTTCCGGATCCTGGGTCCAGCTCACAGACTCTCTCTCTGGGCTCTTAGACCCTTAGTCCAGCTCTTGTTCTGTCCTAGGCTTGTGGGCCCTCTGGTCCAATTGTCAGTCACTCCCTGTCTTTGGACCTTCTTGGGTCTCATTTTCTTTCAGCCCTGCTTGTGTCCCTAGACCTTCTGATCATACTCCCAGCCCTTTCTGGGCCTGGGGCCTATGGATTGAGTCCCTACTCTCTAGGCCCTTGCACCCTCTGCTGAGCCTCACTCTCAGCAAGCCTTGCTTGCCCTTGCAGGGCTCCAGGCTAAACATTTTTTCTCATATACTTCATTCCCCCTCTACATATCATTAATGTGGCAGAGCCACACAACTGATTTATCACTGATGCTTGCCAAGTCCTTGCCCTAGGTGCATGGCTGTGATGCACATGTCAGGAGGTGGGCAGCAGTCTGGTGCATCACCACACTCACATATTAGATTGTCTTTAAGACAATCTTATAGAGAGTGTGGCATTAAAGTGTATGGAGCATATCCTGTTTAGTATAATCCATAAGTTGCAGGGGAGCTCATACTGGGTGGATAGGGTGTTGGGTTGCTTATAAAGTACTTAGAAAGTGGGATGAGACCGACTCTAACCTCAAGCACTTCATGCTTAACTGCTAGTACACCTTGATAATGAGCACCTGCCCTCTGGCAAGCATTTAAGCCTTTGCTAGGCTTAACATAAACCAGGCCTACCTGCCTGTACAACCAAGCCCTTCTCTGCCCCAGGTACCTTCCCTTTCTCCCTGCAGTGCAGAGTGGCTTTCTTCCATTATTCAGGAGTATTCAGGGTTCAGGAGCCCTAGTGCTAGGAGCTCCTTACTTCATGGCTTCCAAGATTAGAGTGCCTAACCACTCCAGGCCCAGCTCAGGCTCAGGGCTTATATAACTCCTGTCACAGGTCTGGTGAGTTTTTAATTAGACTCACTACCCCCTTTGCCACCTGCAAACAGCCTTTCAGGCTGCTTGTTCCCTTAGAGGAGCACGTAGGTCCCAGTGCCCTGCTACTGTAGGCAACAGTCTACTTCACCAGCTGACTGCTGTTACCTACAAAAGCCAGTGCCTCTCTAAGGTGCCACCCTGACTTGCCTTCTGCCTAACTTCAGACTGAAGTGGCTAACTGCCTCCCGGCTTATTTGTGCCAGTGTCTTTACACAGTGTAAATGCAGAGCAGACATGTGATGTTCAGCCCTACTCCAATGTAAGACTAAGTCAGAAGTGGAAGACACTGGCATGCAGATTGTGTCCACAGTTCTAGGCAGGTTTGTCCCAGGTGAACTGTTCACTTCATGCTCCCATGATTTCTCCCCTTCCATCAAGTCTGCTCTATATCAGGTCTGCTTCCTCCTCCCAAGCAGTGTTACCTCTACTCCTGGGGGTTTTCACGGCTCTCCCCAAGACTTGAGGATACTGTAGCAGGATCTCCACCTAAGACCAGGGGGATAGTTCCAGATTCTCCTCACAACTCCCCTTGCCAAGCTGAGTATTGCAGGGACCTGGAGCACACTGACCATTGTCCCAGGAAGGTAGGAAGCAGACAAGCCATCCTGAGCTGCTTGTCTCATTCAGGTGCTTCCCCAACCCATTAAGAATGATGCTGGGTTGCTGGGGGAAGAATTGGAGCTCACCTAATTCCTCCAATAGCCCTGAGCAACCAGGCTCAACCTTGGGCAGCAGGACAGGTAGCACTTCAGAGGTAATACCCAATCTTTCTCCCATCCACCCCCAGCAACCTCTGTCTGTTTAGAAATTCTGTCTCCTAGTTGTGTGACCTGACACAATTAGGCACCTGATGAGCCTCACCCTGTTGTCTGCTGACACTCATCCCCCCTTCTGCACATGGGAGTTACTGACCTACTGGTAAATTACACTTCCAGCTCATTTGCATGCTCTGCATGATTTTTTTTTTAAACTTTTTCTGTCTAAATCACATTTGCCTTGAATCAAAGCTGGGATGCGAGCTGGATCCTTCCTTCACCCACACCAGCCTTACATCCCTTTGCCTGGGGTAAGTGGAACACAGGCAGATCTGAAGTGGCTGTTCTAGTTTAGCGGTTGTACACAGGGGAGGAAGAAAATCACCCTATGTTAATTGAAGACAGTTTTGTGTTGAGATCTGGTTTTCTGTGTTAACCCTGAGGACAGTGACCATTTATAACCCTTCAATGTACTGGTGTTTGATCTGTCAAACACCAGATTGTATTAGCAGATTGATTCCCCTTGGTACCAATTCTCATGCTGAAGTGAAGCCAGTCTGAATTGCCGCTCGAATCACAGGCATCTATGTGAAAAACAAACCTTCTCCTTAACGAATCTGTTCCCAAAGTGAGCCAGGTTCCCAGCTGTTTGCTTTAGTAACAAAAATAAATTTGAGACAGTGAGCTAGATTCTCTCCCAGCTTGTGCATCATCACATGTTGAGTGCAGAATTTTCCAGTGCTGTGTGTAGCCAGCTTCCTCACACTAAGGCAATATGTGAACCAGACAGGGTCCAGCATGGGCGTTCTGTGCCTGGGCTGAGTTTGCAGGCAGGCAGGGAGTAAAAAAAGGCAAAGACTAAATTCAGTTACCCTAGGAGAAGGTATTCTGGATTTACACTAATGTAACTGTTGTCGGAATCTAGCTGAGCTTGCAAACAGACTAGGTCTTGTAAACTAGTCTCTTTCTTTCTACAAGTTCCCACAAGCTATAACATACCACCATCTGGGTATGTTCTCAAACACCTAATTTAACCAGAAAGCGCTGTGGCTCTGTTGAAGGCAGAAGGAAAGACCAAGGCCCTGCCTCATCTAGGAAGAAGGGTGGGATCTTACCTGGTGCTAGAACACAGGACTAGAAGGGACCAGAAAAACCAGTTCCCAGTGTTTGCTGGAAACCATTTATCCAGAGATTCTTAAAAATCACCCACTTTGAAACCTCTCACAGAACGACTGCAAGGCACAAAACCAAAAATACCAAGAACACCCTGTAACACGTCACACGTAAAAGCAGGGTGGACAATGGCTTGAGGCAGCTTGTGGTTTTCATTCAGCAGGCCAAAGTAAACCCTAGGTCTAGCTAACACATGAGAAGGGAAGCATGTCTGTCCATCACGGGATTTCACCATATGTTAGTTACTGTGTGCAGCTGAGATTTGGTAAAAATAAAGTCTCTTCTCTCTCAGTGTAGATGTATGCTGAGAAAAATAAGTGTGACACCTAGGGTCCTGGACCAAATCCCACATCTCCTGCAGGGATGCCACTGGAGTTGTTACCAGAGGAGAATAACTGACTCCCAGAATGCTCCTAATACTTAATATAATCTTGATCCTGTTCCAAGACATGCATTTCTATTTATTAGTCAGTGTGATGATATGAATAATTTTCCACTGATCCTGCTATTGATACTATAGCAAAATGACCTGCTGAAAACTTGCATACCTGCCACTTGAGAACGGCCATCCAAAGTATTTTGGCAATCTCTTAAATCCCCTATTAGTCTTAATACCATCCCCCACCAGACACCACCAAGTCTTTTGTGTCCCTGCCCACAAGCAGGAAAACAGCAACAGGGGGTGTGGACACATGTAACAATTGAGCCTTCCAAAAGGTCACTGGTTGGGAACTGTTTCACAGCTGTCAGGGGTCAGGTCTCCACTCATGCAATGCACAGAATTCCAGATAGAACAATCACTTTTTAGGCATTGAATTGTGGCTCTGACACCAGGGATGGGGCACCCAGCCCAGAATGCCTCAAAGCAGGTGAGGAGGAAGGAGTATTTATACCCATGCTTTAGGGGTCCCAGCAGGTAGGTGACCTGAGGCTAGGGGCATTTTCATTTTTCTGCTTTCACTTCTCTCCTAAACATAAGTTCAATAAACTTCAGTGGCCTGCATCTGTCCACAGTCTGCAGTATGCTTACCTGACTTGGGGGAGCCAGGGATGTGGTCTTGAACCAGTTTTTGGGTTCCCAGGGGATGAGGAGGGGGGTCATAATGAAGGGCTGTGGTAGAGCAGCGAGTGAGGATGCAACTGATTGTTATGAAGATAGCTTTTCAAGGGAGCTCATTGACAAAACATGTGAACAAAAAAATAAAAAGGGGGCAGCAAAGTTTTGTCTGTATACCAGGGTGGTCATTTATAGGAGGAAGGGGAAAGGAGAAGTGAGGCAGTGTGGGATGCCAGCAGGGCCCACCAGATCTGTCACAGAATACTTGGTATCCACATGCAATTTTGACCCAGGTCAGAGTGAACTGGTTCAAAACAGTACTTGATTTCCCAGGTACATTTTTCAACTGTTCTAGGCAGCTTTAAATCAATTTAACAGGCTTGTACATCTGTCTGCTTCAACTGCATTTAAATCAGTCAAAGTGTTTATGCATGTCCATACCCACTAACAGCAAATAAAGCAAATGAATATAAACATCCCCCTGGAACAAGAAGCCTAGGTACAGGCACTAAAACAGTTCGGTAGCTGCTATCTTCTGCCAGCCTGAATTCAACACACTGTGTAATGGGTATATGAATGGACCATCACACTGCTCTGAGGTCTGGAGGAATGTCAAAGCACATCTGCTTAGGATAACTGGGGTAGTTGGGGCTGCAGGCTCTCCCAGAACATGCTCTGTTCTTCTTCAGTGGGCAATCAAGCTAGTAAGGGTGAGAAAAATGGTTAATGCTTTTCTCTAGGGAAATGAAAGTGGCACTGGTGGTAGAGGAGCCTCAACAGAAGTGTGCAGATGCTAAGCCTGCACTTCCTGACAGGGCAGGTCTGCCTCTGGCCAGCACAAGGATTACGCTCTCCTTTTTCTTCTCTTCTCGTGTAGCCATGGCTACTAGTAGAAACAGCTTCCACTGCTCACCCCCACCACCTGCTTTGCAGACAACCAGTCTCCCTTGTTCTATGCTGAATCTAGACTTCTGTATAGGCAAAGCAAGGGAATAGAGGGACCAGTCAGTCTGTAACTCACCAGCAAGCCTATGGGACCATCCTGGGGAACTGTTGGCACAGTTGTCTGAGAGGTTGCCTTCCCTGGCTCTCTGCAGGGGGACAGAGACCTGCTCAACTGGTTGTGCTATGAGGACCTGTGCAGAACCATGTACAAAGCATGTGAGCTTCTGCTAGTGGGACACTTGCTCCCCAGTGGCCTACCAGTGCCTTCACTGGGGGAGCTTCAGAGCACATGGACAGCTACTCAGACAGGCTTTCAGGCAGCCAACAAGGCAGCACTTGCAGTATAACCATCCAACATGGCTAGTCACTCATTGTAGGAGAAACTCTAGTATTTCTGTGTCTCTTACAAAACCCAGCCTGCCCTGAGGTAGAAGGAGACAGCTCCATGCAGTCAGGAAGCAATACTGTACCACTGCCCTCTGGGGCAGATTCAAAACTAGAACAAGGAAATTCCATCACTGGCCTTCCTGTGTTCCCAGACTATACCTGTAAGTGGGCGCATCTATATATGCCATTAAATGACTCTGAAGCAGTTTGAGCTGGAGTCAGCTGCTCCTGGGTGCAGTGTCTGCATGTGTGCTCAGGACCATAGCAGTTTCAGCTGGGGTGGAGCAGCCCCGGGCTCGCAGCAGGCTCAGGGGGCAGCCCTGTGCTCTGGGTGGCAGCATCAGGTGGTGGAAAGGCTGGCTGGGCATGCGAGTGCTAAAGTACAGGGGGTAGGTGGCAGACACTTTAGCACCCTCATGCCCCAGTCAGCCCATCATGGTCTACATGTGGTTTAGTGCATGTAATTACTTCGCTGTAGGATAGTATTGTCCCTGATGAGACTATCCCATGGCAGAGGTAATTAATTTACTGCACCCTGATACTGGCATGCATGTAGATGGTGATGCTTTACTGTGGAGCTAATTAGCCATCTCTGCAGTAAAGCATGTATGTAGAGCACCCAGTGGGTAACATACAAGGCAGGGAATTAAAGGAGGGAAGAGGCTCAGAACAATACAGAGGTGTGTGGAAAATACCAGAGACAGGATGAAATTCATATTTACACTAAAACAAGCCAGTGCTGTGTGGTTTGAAAGAAGAGTTCGGGTGGGTGAAATGGCACTAATGCCAAACAGTTTAACAACTCCTTCATAAACAGGCTAGAGAACAGTGCTAGCTGAAGGCAGCAGCATTCAAAAACAACTGGAAGATAGCCCTTTGAAAACAGTTTTCCACTGCCCAACAAACAGCATGACAGCAGGCGATCCTAGAGGGTCAGAGCCTTGCACAGTACCATAGCTGGAAAAAAAGGGATGCTTTACATCAGCTACTTCATTCTTCCTGCCTGTTTGTATAATTTTTTCCCTGCCCCCGTGTCCCCAGTTGTGGGTGTAGCTCCAGTGCTGTTTTCTGCATAAGGCACCTTCAACTAGTAGGAGGCTTGATTCTCCTCCAGATTCCAGCTTTATGCCAATGTAACACACTGGAGGCAAAAACAAGCAGATTAAGGATCTGTCTACATGGAGATGCTGGTGAGCAGAACGCTTGAGCATGAATTTACTATGTAGTAGCTACTCTACCAAATCCCCACATGGACACTTTTAGCACATATTAGGTGCTGGGTAGCTCACTGCACATTCAAAATTGTAGCCAGCTTCCTTGCACTAAGGCCCTCTGTGCACACTAAGCATTTGTCTCTGCTACAACAGGGCTAGATTTCATAGAAGTAAGCACTGAGCCCTCTTCATCCAGATTCTGCTGGCACACTCCAGAGATAGAGGTTCACCCAGCAGGCTGCTCCATGTGTCTCCAGCATCCATTTGCAGACCCACCAGAGATCTGGGCTCAGGAGGCCAGAGCAGCCCCACAGATGAACTTATAGCTCTGGGGTCCACCAGCAGACTCAAATGGGCAGGGTATGGATAGGGCATCCTCTGTCTCCTTCTCCCCGAGACCTGCTGCTGAAATAATACAGACAAGTCTTAGAGCGCCCACGTGGGGAGCTAGTGGAGAAGAATTAGTGGACTGCAAAATCCAACCAGATAACTATGTCCTAACTTCCCATTGCAGATAAGACAATAGTCTGCTTACTGCCCGCAAGGAGAGGGTATTCTGAGTCTGCTGTTCCTGTCTTATTGTAACATCAATGACACTCCCAGTTTACACTGAGAAAAGGAATTGCACTGGAAAGGAGGGACACGGCCTTTAGAACAGTGACTCTCCTTCATTTGCACTGACATTGACCACACATTTTGCCTCATGTGGGTCAAGGATGGCCCAGCACCTGGGGCTCCTGCCTCGTACTCAGGCGGACTCGGTTTAATGTCCTGCTCTGTCACAGGCTTCCTATGTACTCTTGAATGAACCACTTAGTCTTTCTTTATAACCACCAGAGATAGACTGTAGCACAGACCAGCATACTGTGCTAGTTATAATCCACCCAGCTCCAGTACCAGTCACTCTGAGCACAGAGAAACATGGATTTCAGAGCAGGCTACAGGGGACCCAGGATGCACACTCCAATTGCTAGTCTGCACTGAAGTCTGTTCCACTGCATACTCACTGCTACCAGTACCAAGATAGCTGGATTAAAATTGGTGTGGGCAGACAGGTTTGCCACTGCATTTTTGAGTAGAGACCTGAGTCAGTGCACTTCTCACCTACTTTGTACTGGTGCAGATGGTTACCCAAGAGACAAGGTAAGAGGATCAGACCGTGTAGATCGAATACTCAACCTGCTCAATTCTAGTCCAATATACACAAGCAAAACTAGGAGGAACCCCACTGAACCCCATGGCATTTTGCCATCAAAAATAGGTCCCAGAATTTTTCCAAATGAAGCCATGGATCTGAGGGCTGATCACTGCTGCGTCATTCTCAGTGTTTGGAATAAGTTTTAGACCGTTCATGCCAATTCATAAAATAAGCTTGAAAGGAATCTAGAGCCTTACAAACAAGTAGAATAATGTGTATTTCAAAAGAACTAAGCTCACGATCATGCCTATGCCTGTTGGGCATTTTGGGGAACCAAAGCAGCGATGTAGAATTTGTTACCCAACTCAGACACCAGCTCATGCAGATTACGTTGATTTTCCTGCACATGACACAGCCAGGTGTTACTCTGAAATTGTAAAATATTTTAACGGAGGCATCTCAGCACCTCCTTTACCCTATCCCGCATGTTCATAGGGTTGTAATAATAGCAGATGTCATTTCCCTCCTTCCAATGGGGAGCTGTATTAAATTGTGACAACCTCCAGGGATGTTAGACAACTAAAAATAGAGCTTTAAATATCATTTAAAGACGTGCACATTTACATATCTTTTCTTTCTCCTTCAGACGCTTTGGTAGGGCAGGGGCCTTTCAAGACAATCACACAAGCATTCTTAGCCTGAAAGTCGCACTGTGAATAAGAACTCTCAGGTGAGAGATGATAATAACTGCAGAGACCTTGGGAAATAACACCCAATTAGTAGTGTCAATTTATTAAGTTCTCATTAAAAAGTGTGCTGATCCCAATTGATAAAATAATCCTCCATCCCAAGAGGGCATAAGGCTGGCAGGGAGCTTTTGTACTTCAATCGCTTTCCATTTTGTGTTACAGTATTTTTAAACTATTGATTCAAGACAAAGTGGCAGCCTCAGTACTGATTCTGCCAGGTTGTGTCCCCAGAGAAGCGTTCTTTTTAAAAGCCTCTCAGTTTGGTGCTGGTGGAAGGTACTAGTCTGAAAGCCTAGCAAGAAGAGCATGCACTTCTGAGCCTAGGATGACAATGAAAAGACCAGTTACAGCTCTAATAGAAACTGAACTGACACCTGCCAAAACAAGTCACTAAGAGTACCAAAGAGCTATTAGGTGGGAACCAGGAACTGTGCCCAACTGGCCTGGCTGCAGATTAGTGACCTGGGGAAGAAAGGAGATGTTCTTGGCTTCCTGCTACCTTACCCCTGGGTAGGTACCATGCCAAGGGTGTGTGCAGTTAATCTTCCATCTGGGCAGCATCAAATGCCCACTGTGCATGCATGAAGTATGACAACACAAGATGCAGGAAAGTGGGGAATCAAACCCTGTGTACAGTATGCCTGCCCTGAATCTTTCCACTCCCTGCAAATGCTCAAAACAGATCTTAGTGGGTTTTTTGTAGTTGTGCAAATAAGCAAATAAGATCTAGAATATAGCTCAGCAGACATAGAGTGCAGATGCAGGGAAGAGACACCAGAAAGGGGAACAGTGGTGCAATGGAAACTAGGGATCATGGGCAACTGGTGCCTCCAGAGTCTAGAAGGGCACCAGATCACCGACTGGGGTGGGGGGTAGGGGGGCAGTGGCTGATCGCCAACTGGGGGGTTCCCCCAGCAGCCAATCACCAAGCCAGTAGCAAAACCAGAAGTGCACTTCCAGTTTCGCAGCTGGCGCTTCCAGGGGGCACATAGCCAATCTCAGGGGGTGCACCCATGGTAGGGATGCAAAGCACATTTACGCAGGGCTTCCTCTCTATCTTGCCCTCCTTCTAGGACAGTACAGATACAGTGAGAAAACACAAAGCAGATAAAAGACCGGATGAAAGGTCCAGGACTGTTTGCTTCTAGATCCAATATTGTACGGAAACAATTCTGTGATTTACGCAAACGCAGAAGAATCTTGTGTTTACCATCCAAATGAATGTGTGCTGGTGACAGCCTGAACCCGCAGCTCTGCAAACAGGCTCCCAAAGATATCACAACACTCCCCTGCCTTTTAAAATTGTGATGTTTAATAAACAAAAATTAATCTTCTCCTAATACCAACATGCCAATCACCTGCATCTAATCTTGATGCTGGCAAATCTAATCCACTCACTCCATGGAGCTCACTGACCTTCTTCTTTCAGTCTCTTCACTTCTTTTCTGGCTCTGTATCCTCTGTAGGTTTTCTGGATTTTTATAGCAGCTTTATCTTCTGCTTCCTTGATGCCTGTTTCACAGAGGTCTTGTTCATCAAGCTCCTTCATTAAAGCAATAAAATCACACATAAAATGGTTTCTGAGAACAGCTGATGGGTTGATATTTTTGTTGTAGTAGAAGCAAATGCTTAAATTACAGTAAATCTGCATAATGTGCAGTCGTTGAAATCTGCTACTTCCTAAAGGCATCTTGGAAGCTGTATGTGAACCAAAGGGTGAGTGGGAAACTAAATGAGTTTTGTCACCTTTAATATATCTTTGCATTAGACATAATCAGTGTGGGGATTATTTTTAGTGTCAAATCTTAAATCTGTATTCAGGCAGAGTTCCCTCTGACTCAGTCAGAGTTTTGCCTATGAAAACTAGTATTTGGCCCTTATTTAATACCAGTCCCTGAGCTCAGAAAGGGCATAGTGACAGAACAGTTAGGTTACTTCACTGTGAATACAGATGCATGAGTTCAAGCTTTGCTTTGACCTTCTCCAGGGTCCACCATCAACTGACTCTGCCATGAATGGGAACTTGGTCATTGGTTAGGCAACAAAGGCAGCCAGAAGTGATGCTGCCCATATTGCTCTCTGGTGTGCCACAGGATACAGCCTTAATCACAGCCAAGTAAATATGAGAAGGACCCTTGTAGATTACTTACAGATTCCATAACCAGAGCGTTCTCCCCTGACAACTCCTTCAACTCATCTTTCAAAGATTCAGTCGTCTGGAAAAAACAGAAAAAAGGGGCTTCCGATGACTTACGACCCCAGAAGACCTCTCCCTTTCCTGTTCAACATGCACACGTGGCCCCGTTAAGATCATTTCTTAATACAAGATAAAGGATCATCCTTATACATAACAGCAGAACCTTCCTTGTGCCATGGGGCCTGGAGCTCCAGAATTCCATCACGACCCCAAAAAGCCATTTAGGGAACAAAGTTTGCCTTGCATCTCCCAGAGACCTGGGAAGACAGAAGGCTTGCTGCTGGGGAGAGGTTATCTACAGGTGGGGGAAGATGTTTCATGAATTGCACCTCTGCTTCATAAGAGGACATATTTAGTAGTGAGCAAAGTTATGAACACTATTGCTATTTCTGACTATGTCTACTGTACAGAAACAAGGTCTTGTCCATAGTGCAAAACATAGCTTAGTCCAACTTATTCTGCAGATGTGCATAACTCTCATTTGTTACTGAGATTTCAAAAAGTTCGGGGAGCTTCCTGGTTTTCTGGTTCACACATGAAAAGGGAATTAGATGGCCCCTCCCTGACCCACCCAGAGCTGCAGCTCCAGCCTACCTGAAAAGCTTGGTTATTGTAGAACCTGTCCTCTAATTTAGCTCCCCATTCTGCTGGGTCAAACATGGTTTCTGAAAATAGAAGCAAATATTCATTCTTTATTCTAAAATTTTCAAGCCAGATAAGAATTAAGAAAGGACTCTCTCTAGGCAAACTGCACTGATTGGGTGCACCCTGACAAGCACACATGTTCAGGGGCGCATGTTTCACATAGGACAAATAACAGACACATTTGTGCCGCTGCTATTTGTCCTCAGGCACATCCCTGCATGTGTGCTCCAGCAAACGTCAAAGTGACCCAGCTGGGATAAGGGAGGCTAGGGCCAGTACCTGTGCTGGCCCCAGCAGCCTTATCTGGGGTCCTGGAGGCCTCTTGGGGCAGCAGTGGCACAGTGCCAGCCACTCGGAGCCGGGCCGGCAGCCAGAGCATGGCTCTGGCCAGCCAGGTTCTGGTTTCTGGTGGTGCACACTGCTGCTGTGTGCGCCACATCACTTTTTTTTAATGCTGGGGGTTTTTTGACACCAGGATCTCCCAGTGTCAAAAAAGCCTGCCACACTGCTAATTAGCAGCATAGCAAATGGGTGCACACGAGCTGCAAGTGGTTTGTGGCAACTCAAATGCGTTTGAGGTGCCGCAAAGCACAAGTGCGTGCTCATTGGGACGAGCCCATTGAGGTGACAGCTGGATGAAAGGAATACAAAGATGAACAGGGCAACCTTGGACATGAGAGAAAGAAATGCTATTTCCAGCATTGTCACTAGGCCAAGTTCAAGGTCATGGAGGTCACCTTCAAAAGCCCCCAAGCATGCAACAAGTAGGCACAGAGCCAGGCTTAAATCAAGTCAGGACAAACTCAAAGGCCTGGCATGCTGTGCTCAGAGAGGCTGGTGTATGCTAAGTGCCAACACAAACAATCCAATATTGACTATCACACCCTTCCAGAGGGAACAAGAAGTGACCAAGAGGGACCATGTCATATGGAAGCTCCCTCAGAAAGGTCAATATGCCCAGGAGCGGTTACCCTGCAGCAGAGATAATTAACCCATGGGGCTGCTGACATGGTCAACAGGGACTTCACCCCACAGGAATGGAGATGTGGCTCTGGTGTCCTAAACAAGAGGGGTAATCAAGGTCCCCTCCAGTGAAGGATGCCCTCTTGTGCTCCCCCTGAACAATCCCCATTGCCGAGTCTCCCCTGTGTGATAACCATGCAGTCGCCACTTACCACGGGCTGCAATGTATTCCATGTTAAAAAAAATTAAGCAGAGAACATAATGAAACCACGCGTTCTCAGCTTGCAAGTGCATCAAACTGTAACTAAACACATCTGAACCTTAGTGAGACTAGACTGCCTCCTCCTAGACTGCCTCAAACCTATCATGTTCCAAAGTGAAATACAGAGCATCAGTTACAATAGGAAGAGTGTAAACAGCAGTCAGGAGAGAAATGACTAAGGGGGCAGAGAAATAATAAGCTTTAAGTGGGAAGATACAACAAAGAAGATGGAGAGAGCACCCTATGCCATACAGCTAGCGGTGAGTCGTTCCTGTTGGTGTATTGATATTAACGTGTGTAGCAACCATGGGAGGGAGATGCATCATGAAGGGCAAGTGTGAACACGGTACTCGGACACGGGGGCACGGTGTTTCTAGGCCGTGAGGATGCGACCCATCGCAGCCCTGCCAGACCTGCGAGGAAGGAAGCGGGAACGAAGTGTTAAGCTTTCATTTGAGAGAGCTGGACAAAAATGCAGAATTTGTCCAGATGACAGGAAAACAGGATCCAGCTCCCCTGGCTCAGGCCTCTCATTGCAGCTTCTTGTTAGAAAAAATCCCCGTTGATTTTACACTCACTTTCTCTTTTTTTCAGCAGATCTTCAAAATACTTGGCTGCAAAGGCTGGGATCTCTTCAGGCTGCTCCCTCAGGACTTCTCTGGCCAGCCCCTCCAGCAGGCTTGCGAAGCCCCGCGGCAGGCGGAGGTGGGTGTTGGAGAACGGGACCGCCATCGCCTCCCGCGCGGCTCCGCCCGGCGATGGGGACCTGGCGGAGGAGAAGAGAGCGGGCTCCAGCACTCGCCCCAAGCCCAGTGCGGCCCCGCCCCGCCCCGCCCCGCACGCTGCACCTGCGGCCGGGTCGCGCGGGGGGCCGGGGCCGGGGCCGGGGCCGCAGCCGCCCGCAGCGGGGCAGGGGGGCCGGCACCGCCCCGCTCACACGAGGCCGCGGGCGGACGCGCCGGCTCTGGCGCCCGGGGCCGCTCACCCGCGCCGCCGCCGCCGCCGCCGCGCTCCGCTCCGAGCCCGACGCGCCCGTTGCCGGGCAACCAGACCCGCCCCGGGGCCGGCAACCGACCAACCGCCGAGCCGGACCGCGCCCCGCCCCGCCCCGCCCCGCCCGCGGGGAGCTGTCCCGGCACCGCCCGCGCGGCGGGGTCTTGTTGCCGCCTCTTTCCGGGCTTTAGGCAGCACGCGGCACGAGGCGAGGGACCCCGGCTCGACCAGCCCCTGACCCGGGGGGCGAGGCAACCCGAGCCCGAGCCCCGCCGGCCCGCGGCTGCTCCTCTGAAGGAGAAATGTGCCGGCCCGCGGCTGCCCTGGCCTTCGGCACCTCTCACCTTTCCCCCTCCAGTCCCCTCCCTGCCTGCCCCCGGCCCCAGCGCAGCGCAGCGCCAGGGCGGGGGACGCACACCAGACGGCCGGGCCCGGCGGGGCGACTCGAAGCTCAGGTACGGTTGTCCCCGCTGGCAGGGGAAAGGGCCGCGGGCCAGCCCTGCGTTGCTGGGCCAGGGCCAGGGCCAGGGCCTGGCAGGGGCGTTTTCACTGCTAGGGCGGTGCTGCGCCGTGTTGCTGTGCGCCGCCTCGGGCTGCGCCGCACGGGTGAAGCCGGTGCAGTTCCCGCCGGACCCCGAGCCCTGGCGCACATCTGGGTTGGGCAGGAGCCGTGCCAGCTGTGCCCGCATGGCCTGAAGCAGCAAATGGGAGCACAACGCAGCATGCTGGGGACGGGGGTGCAGGGAGAGGGTAGCTGGGAGCCGGGGCTCATCCAGGCCCAGCTGAGTTGAATGCCCTGCTGTTTTCCCCCTTTTCTTTGCACCGGCTCCCCTGCCCCGAGTCCCCTGCAGGCAGCGGGTGGGAATACAGCAGGGCGCTGACCTGAGGGCGTGCCGGGGGCCCGGGGTGGGGGTTGTGCAGGGAGAGGGGGGGATATAACTTGTTCTCCCTGCCCTTGGATCAAGGGTGGGCAATTACTTGGGCCAGGGCGCCACTTAGGGAGTTTTGGTGAGCTGTTGCAGAGGGGGAGTGGGGGAAGGGTTGTTGCCTCACTCCGCAAGAGGTCTGGATCAGACCAACAAAAGATAGGACCCACAAAGTCCTTGCCTCTTGCATGTTTCCTGGACCATCATCAACATCATTCCAGCAGCACCGGGAGTGATCAGTGGTGCTGAACCTTCTGGCCCCTGCGACAGGCTGGATGAGTGGTGAAAAGACAATCTGTGCTGCCAGATCCTGCAGACAGGGTCAGTCTGCAGGCTGGATGTAGCATGGGGTTGACACGGGGGTCGGTTTACAGGTACGATTCCACACCCACATGTGGCCAAGGCCTGGCTACACTTGTCGACTGGCCCCACATGCTGGATCCAGCCTCATCTCAGCTCCACACATCAGCCCAGCCCAGCTGGATGTGGCTGCAGCCTGGCCTGTAGCAATTATTCTGGAAGCTTCAGCAGTTAATGCTGCAACTGCTCCCCTGCCACAAATTTCTGGACCTATGGGGAGTCCTGTGGGTTGCATGACACTGCCTCACTGGCTGGTTTTGGCCTACAAGCCAGAGGCTGAACACCACTGACCTAGACCAATTGCAGTTTGCCTGTAGCTGAAATGGTAGGACCTAGTACTCTTGGAACTGAAGTAATATGTCCCAGTTCCACCTTCCTGAATCTCTCATCTTGTATAACTAACTACTGAGTGTAATCTGGAGACCCAGATTCATTGTGCATGTTTCCACACCTACATATGGGTATTTCCAGCAGAGGGCAGCACAGGGCTATCAATGTTGTAGTTTCATAGACTGTTAAATAATTTTTTTCAATATATTATATAAAGGTTCCCATTATACAGGAGAAAAGTGCTCCTTTTGCCAAAAGTACACCAGTGATCAAGGAGGGTTTTGAAATCATATGGCAATATCGTGGGTGCCACTGCAGTTTGGGCTTCTCTGTTCTCTGTGGATATGCTACTGAGTCTTATATTGCCATGTTTGGGCTGCAGTTTCCTTCCAGCTGTGATCTTCCCTGACCAGGCGATAAGGTGCTTCTGACCTATCTTATCCCCTCTCCCACTTCTTTACTTGACCCCAGTCCTTTCATGATGCTTCAGTTTTTAAACAGTTTAATCTCTGTTCACGGACATGCTATGAATGATCTTTTAAGTAGGGTAGGTAAGAGCAGGTTCTCAGTTCTGAGAGTGGTGATAATGAAGGGATTTATCTTATCTTTGCAAAAATTATACCCTGGAGCCTTTATGTGGTATTAGCAGATCTCTTAATACATCTGATTAATTCAAATCTCTTGTTAAAGGTGACCTGTGAAAGGAAAAATGTTAGGCTTGCTGCTTCCCCTGCTCGTGCATTCTATTTAGAGGTGACCTAGAAGCATTTTCCGTAGTGTTTTACAGTAGAAATACCTGATTTCCAATCTGATTGAGCTGTTTTGTTTTTGTTGGAGGAGTATGCGGATGCTTGCAGAACAAACAGGCTAGCTAGCACCATAGGTGGATTAAGTTACCGGCTGGGGGTACAGGAGATCTGGGTTTAAATCCTGGTTGGGCCAGAATCTCTGAACAAGCTTGGATACATGTTCCATCTCTCTGTGCCTCAATCCTGTACCATAAAATTAGTTAAACTGACTTTGAATTGTGCAGATTTGGTACCTTGGTGCCAAATGTGCTGACTGGTCCAGTAACTGGGTGCTCCTCTGGAAATCTTCCCTTGGATGTGGCTTTCACATAACGATGGCTACAGTAGTATAAATGTGTTACCCCATGATAAAAATGTTTCAGGCAAGTAAGGAAAATCCGTAAACCAGAGTAACTTTTCCCAGTTCCAATGAATCAAAGGTAAAACCACCCATCAGTCACACTGGTGTGGTTGTCATCTACATGCAGCTTTTATTCTAGGATAGCTGTTTACTCAGTGCAAACAAGTGATTACGTGCTTCGTTGCTAACTAATGAAAAGACTCAATAACACAAACACAAACACAGTTCAGGCTACCCCAAAATAGCCTGCACATATGTGCATTACAAACCCCAGTGTGCTGCACACAAGTGTGTGAAATGTGCATGAGTTAGACCAGGGTATATACCCACCATTCTGTCCACACTCTGATAAAAATATTTATTACATTTTTAATCAAGGGTCCAGAGCCCATAAGCTTCTGCTTTATCATTAACTAAGGGACTTAATCTATTTTAAAATGAACTAAACATAAAATATCACCTCTTTAAGACACATGCCCTGTAACTCCTGGAATATGGGGAAAGTCTTATCTTTTTAATTTCTGGGTAAACTTGCTCATACTTTCCCTTTTAACCCAGATGGGGCAGTGGCCATAAATAGTTTTATTTTACAATATTCATTTTTTAATGGACAGCCCCTATTTGAAATCATCAGTTAAAAAAGTCTGCTAGCAAGTTTTTCTGAGCTCCTTTTCCTCATCTCCCACTTGCACAGTACCTAGGAGCTTCATCCTGCAAACTGTTTTTGTGGGCAGCTCTCCAAAGTCTCTCAGAGCTCTTTTGAAGTCAATGGACTTCTGCCTGGGTCTGCTTGCTAACAATAATACGCAGGATTATGCGCACCTTGAAGATGCTAACCTGTCCTCTTGGGAGATCTAAAAGCCTGAGGGTGCGAGAAACAAAATGCTGAAATATGTATAGAAGTCTTCTTTGCACCGGCAAAGAAGTCAGCATACTGAGGCTGCAGTATTCAACAGGCTAACCAGGAGTAAATTCACTGTCTTAACTATAAACAAGCTGTGAACACATGATGCGACTCTTGAGTGATGAAGCCCTGTCCCAAACTGTGGCAAATATACCCTGTGTGTGAATCGGGGAGAGGTTTTCACATCCTTTTGAGGATTTTCCTTTTCCTGGTGATCTCATTGCTTTTTCAGACTGCCTGACCTGCTTGCTTGTACACAGCTGCCCTGCGGTGTTTTGCTCCAGGAGGATGCCTTGGGCGACACCTTGAAGTTCTTGTGCCATTGCCTAAACTGGGATTGCCTGTGGTTTCCAATACGCTGTACCAAGGAGAGCAGTGTGATGTTTTGTTTTGTTTTTTTTGTTTGGTGTTTTGTGTTTTGTTTTGTTTTTTTAAGCCCTGTCTTTTAGGTGGCTCCTTGTAACCCAGAGTTTTGCACCTATCTCTGATCAGGTTCACAACCTTTCTTTCAAGAACCAAAGAGTAGTCAGACAAGGTTCTTTGGGTAAATCTGATACCTTTTATTAGACCAACTCAAATAGTTGGAAAAAAATTCTTAGCAAGCTATCGGGCACCAACACCCTTCATCAGGCTAAGGAAGCATCTGCAGATGGTCCTGCTCCTCCTGGATGGAGCAATAAAGCAGCCAGAGGCCCATACATATGCAAGAAAGAGTAGTCAAGTCATTAACAACCCAGCAGACAGAAACAGTGCTCCCAACCCGGTAGGTAAGTGGTTAAGGCACATTCTCCAGATTAAGTCCCTATTCTGCTTGAAGGGGTTTGTACTTGCATTTCCCAGGTGAGTGCTTTTACCCCCAGCCTGCAGGATATTCTGGGATGGAACTCTTCCAACATCCTGCTGAAGCTGGTCCACTTTGCACGGAATTCTTATGTATTAGGCCAGGGGAGTGCAAAAGGATGAATGAAGCTATAAAAGAGCTGTATGACTGCTCAAAGCTCCAGTATGAAACTGGAGATAGGCTCGTTGAAAATATCTGGGTTTGGGTCAGAGCAGAGAGCAACAAAGGTGAAGTTGTGGTGGGTGTCTGCTATAGACCACCAGACCAGGAGGATGAGGTAGATGAGGCTTTCTTCAGGCAACTAGAGGAAGTTTCCCGATTACAGGCCCTGGTTCTCCTGGGGGACTTCAGTCATCCTGACATCTTCTGGGAGGGAAATACAGCAGTGCACAGGCAATCCAGGAAGTTTTTGGAGAGTGATGGAGACAACTTTCTGGTTCAAGTGTTGGTGAGGCCAAGAAGAGGCTGTGCTTTTCTTGAGCTGCTGCTCACTAACCGGGAAGAATTGGTGGCAGCTTGGGCAGCAGCATCCATGAGATGATTGAGTTCATGATCCTAAGGAAAGGAAGGAAGGAGAGAAGCAGAGTAAGGACCCTGGGCTTCAGAAAAGCAGACTTCAACTCACTTGGGGAACTCATGGGCAGGATCCCCTCTGGGAGGCTGGTCTGAGGAAGAGACCTGGCTGTACTTTAAAGAAATCTTACTGAGGACACAGCAACATACCATCCTGACGTGCACAAAGACAAGCAAGTATGGTAGAAGACAAGCTTGGCTTAGCAGGAAACTCTTTAATAAACTAAAACACAAAAAGGAAGTTTATAAGAAGTGGAAATTTGGACAAACAACTAGGGAGGAGTATAAGAGCATTGCTCAGGCACGCAGGGATGACATTGGAAAGGTCAAAGCACAATTGGAGTTGCAACTAGCAAGGGTAACAAGGGTTTTTATAAGTATGTCCGCAAGAAGAGGATGATTAGGGAAAGTGTAGATCCCTTACTGAATGGGAGAGGTAACCTAGTGACAGATGATGCAGAAAAGGCTGAAGAACTCGATGCCTTTTTCTACCTCAGTCTTCACAGGCAAGATCAGCTCCCAGACTACTGCACTGGGCAACACAGATTGGGGAGGAGGCGAGTAGCCAACAGTGGCAAAAGAACAGGTTGGGGACTGTTTAGAAAAGCTGGATTTGTACAAGTCTATGAGGGGAGAGAGGATGCAACCAAAGGTGCTGAGGGCGTTGGTCAATGTGATTGTAGAGCTGCTGGACATCATCTTTGAAAATTCATGGACGATTGGAAAAGGGCAAATATAATGTCCATGTTTAAGAAAGGGAAGAAGGAGGATCATGCCTGACCTACCTGATTGCCTTCTATGATGAGATGACTGGCTCTGTGGATGCAGGGAGACCAGTGGATGTGATCTACCTTGATTTTTAGCAAGGCTTTTGATGTGGTCTCCCACAACGTTCTTCCAGGCAAGCTACGGAAGTACAAGCTGGATGAATGGACTGTAAGATGGACAGAAAATTGGCTGCATCTTTAACTTCAGAATAGTAGTCAATGACTTGATGTCTAGTTGGTAGCTGGTATCAAGTGGAGTGCCCCAGGCATCCACAGTTTCCCAAACTTGCGCAGTCTTTACTCCATGCTCCTCCAGAATATTTTCCATGGGGAGGTATGGGAGGCTGGGCCCATAGACTGTGAGTTGATTGTAATGTTAATAGTAGTGACTGCTTTGGGAAATGCCATGATGATTTCTAGCCATGTGTATTCCCTAGATAATCAGTGCCAGTAAGGAACTATCATAGGCTTATCTCTATCCATATATCCTTGTCTTTGCAGCCTCTGTCATTCAGTCTGAAGTGGAATTGCAAGACGTTGCTAAGTGTGCGGGCTGGGCCCCACTCCCGCCGCCGCGCACGGGTCGGGAGGGGCGATCCGCAGCCTGTCTTTCGCGCACGCGGGCTGTGGCCAGCAGCCTGGGCACGCAGGGTCGGAGAGAGCCGGCGGCGAGCTAGAGTTAGTCACAAACGCGTAGTGGTTGATTGAAAAGATTGTTTACTTACACCCAAAGATGGTAGTGGTGTAGGCTGGACAGGTTTCCAGACACAGCTCCCGCTTAGATCCTCGCTAGAGGACCACGACAAATTCGATTGCTCCCACGGAGTTGTTTAGGCTCCGCGGGTCCGGTTCAGTTTCTTGGTTCCCCGGAGCTGTTTAGGCTCCGCGGGTTCGAAGGGTTCCCCGGAGTTGCCTAGGCTCCGCAGGTTCGAAGTTTACAGGAAAGGGATACATCTGCGATTGCGGTCGGCGACGGGGAGAGGCTAGAAGTGAAAGCTCCGTAGGTTTGGTTCTATTGCCTGCTTAGGGGAGGCGCGTTGGGTCCACAAGGGTCCGCAGCACTTGGAGATCTTCACACAGAGTCTCTCTCTTCCTCCCTCCTCCTTTCTCTCCGACTTGGGCGGAAACTACCCAAGCCTTTTGTATGGCTAGCAAGCCAATAGCTAGCCGCCACGTGTGCCTACATTTGGAACTGGCCAATAATGTGGCGCGAATCCAAATACAAATGGCGGGAACTCCTTTGCAGCGTGCATCACTAGTATGCAAAAGAAATGCACCCTGCAAAGAAGCTGTAATTTGGCGGGAAATCCCCCGTTGTACCAGAGCTCTCTCCTGCAGCAGAGAACTCTATCGTGCAAAGAAAGCTACAATCAGCGGGAAAATAATTTAACGGTGCCGAAGCGCACACAAACAAAAACCCACAACTTTGGGTTGTGACACTAAGATTGACCTGCTGCGGTCATTCCCTGCAGCTGGTGAGTGCAATTATGCTCTGAAGAATTGCTGAAAAGGGGTTGGGTTTTCAGAGGGATTACTATGTTTGGCCTTTTGCAAACAATCAAAGTCCTGTCTGCTCTGAAGGATTGGAGACCTAGTGACTGAAGCATCGGTGAAATGTCATCTGCAACCAGGGAGAGGGGCAGGGAGTGCTAGTCAAGAGGGTTAAAGCTCTAGTTTCTGTTTCCTGGTGATACCTTTTTAGTTGCACTCCCTAACTGAACGTTGTGAAAGAATCAGCATGTCCCTTCCAGACACTTGTTTACAAGGAACAGTCTCTGAGATGCTCCAGAACCCTCCTATGAAAGAAGAGGAAGCCAAGCATAACCTGCCAGACAGAACTAAGGTGGAAAAAAAAAACCAGGCAAAAATCCCATTCCACCCTGTTGAGCCATCATTAAGGTGCAAACCAGAACAAGGTGAATTGCAAATTAATAATCCTGTACTTATGTTTTATTAAATCAACTAAGAAATTGCAAAAAAAATATTATCTCTGAACCTAGAGTTCTAGAGTTTTTCATTTCTTAACCCAGCGTAGGTGGTCTCTGTCAGGTCTGACATCCAGTATACATATTCTGTTCCTTATTCTATCACCTTTACCGCTGTAGTACCTGAGTATTATCCACACATTCATGGAGCCACATATCTAACATCTGACCCACAAGACTTACTGTCTCTCATCTACCTCCCAGGGTGAGAGTTGTGTCTGTAGGATTTTGTTATTCTTTGCCTTTGTTAAGCTTTTCTTTCCTGTACCTCTGATGCTGTGCATCTGCTAGAGAAAACAAGTCAGGAATACACCTTGCACATGGATCCCAAGGTAGTAAGGCTTGTGGTGGCTTTTATAGTTCCTAGGAAGGTTTATTGCACAGACTGAGACCAGCCCCCAAAAACTGTCCCCTGCACAGATGAGCTTTACTGTTGTATTAGGAAGGCTTGTGCCTGAAAAGCAATGATGTCAACCCTGATCTTCATCCTGATACTTTAGATCAGGGGTGTAAAACTCAATCTGGCCCTGCAGCTGGATAAGGATCATTGTGGCCAGTCTGTGGGCTGGGCTGGAGCTAGCACAGAGGGCTAGTTTGATGGGGCTCTGCTTGCAGCTTGCACCCTGCATTGTGTGCAGCCAGTCCAGCGCTGCGCACCACATGCAGCATGCACTGGCTCTGCTCCAAGGCTCATTGTGCACTTGATGCATAGGACTGGCACAGCATATGCACTGCATGAGGTGCCCTGCTGGACCATTCCCATGTGATAGCTCTGTGGCTGGTCAGGATTGGGCTCCAAGCCATCTGTGCATGCTGGAAGCAGCATGCTGGGCCAGTCCGGCAGGGTGCCCCATGCAGCTCAAACACTCTGCCAGCCCATGTGCAGAGCAAGCCCCAGAGCAGTCAGCGTGCGCTTCACACAGTGCGCAGAACTAGATTGGCCAGCTGTGCCCATGGCAAGGGGCATTGGCTGCATGTGGCACCGCACCTGACTAACCTTGGAGCCAGAGTGCAGGGTGAGTCCAGCATGGATGCTTCATGCAACATGTGCTCTGAACTGACTACTGTGCTAAATGCAGCGTCTGCAGTGCTACATCCAGCTCATGCACGAGTCTGGCTCAGTGCACTGCATCTGAAACCTGTGGGCTGGATCATAGGGCTCTACAGGCCTGATCCAGCCTGTGGGCTGCATTGACAGTCCAATTTTAGACTCTTAGGTGTGCAGGGCCCTGGCCATGGAGCATCATGAAGGTAGAGATAAAGAAAACTTGAGGCTGACTCAGCCAGTGTAAAGCCAGCATAGAAAGTGAAGAGCAGTAAATCATCTGGCCAGGCCTTGGGGGACATGCAGAACTCTGCAGCATGTTTGCTAGTGTTTTGTACCACCTGATCGTCATGTCTGAATGGCTTTTCTGATATTCAACTTAAAAAATCCCTTTTACCTTGAAATGTCTTTCCTGGAGCAGTGATCTCCACCTTCTACAGGTCCTCACAAAGCAGGGGATTGGGGGATTTCCCTATGAGCTGTGCACCCCATAGTGCACAGGCAGAAGCAGAGCCCAGTGTTGGCCACTGCCTCTGAATCTTCCGGCACTAGGAATTCTCTGATATTTGTCTCTTTTGCTTCACCTGAACAGGAAACTTGGGTCACAGGAATTTTACCTACTTTTCAGCTGTATGCTGGCTGTTTAGCCATCACTTGTATGAGACATTGCAATACCCCATAGGTTTGGTGGAGTCCTTGTGGAGCAGGACATCCGCTGAAGTCTGATCTTTAGAAAGGGCACTGTGGGAATGTGGATTCTCTGAGGATGTTGGGAGGTGAGGAGACAGAGCAGTAGGAGCAGTCCTCCTCATGTCTGTTTCAGGAATCGCCCAGGACTTGCCCCACCAGCTGGTGTTCCCTCACAGTACACTCTTCACCAGCCCTGCAGCTGCCATCTCCTGTTGGTCCTCCCCATCTCCCTGGGAGCATCCCTGGTCTTCCCTAGGATAGTGCCTGCCACAGACTGCCTCATTCTTCCAGTGCTGGGATGGGAACTGGAGGTGCCAAGACAGTTCCACAGTGGGAATGCAAGGACCAGGCTCTCCCTAGTTGTACTTCACTTTTTCCAAGGGAACTCTTCAGCTAGCCCATCTCTCTTGGACTGAGCTCTTTTCCCAGCATCCAGTCCCCATCCCTCATTTGATCCTGCATTTGCAGGTAGCTGTGATACAATCACTAAGGAACAGAGGTCTAGTGGTTTCCTGATTCTGGGGACAGTGTCACCCAGGGATGGTCAGTCACCTTGTATGACATGAGCTGCTGTCCTACACTAGTCAGTGCTCATCCTATGTTGGAGGTTCCCTTTTCTCAAGCTAATTTCTGGCTCTGGGTTAGTCCTCTGTGCTGTGGAATGCAATGATCCATCTTCTCCTCAACATGACCCTCAGGGGCATTATCTGGTACTAGGGTAGCCCAGTACAGATCAGGGCCCGCTGCATGTGGGGTGTGGCTCTCTTGTCCCTTGTGCTGCTGGCAAATGAAGCAAACACCATCCTGAATATGGATATGTACAGCTGCATGTTTCCAGCTTTCATTGCAGACTGGCACAGGGCCTTCTATATGGGCTCTGAGGGGCATACACAGCCCTTGCTTCCAGTTGGATTTGTCTAGGTAACCGGCAGTGGGAAGTGCATGAGGGGTTGACCACTCTGTAAAAGTGGCAGCCTGCTGCTTAGATCCAGCACTTCCTTGCAGGAGGTGCACTCTGCTTCTCTGCAGTGTACCCCTTGATGCCAAGCTGGATGGGCAGGGAGAGCAGGGCTATGTCTGATCAGCATTATCCTCTGACTGAGCCCCAGAATGACTATGCTGTAGAGCCAAGCACTGCCCAGAGACCTCTTGCAGCAGGAGAGAGGGAGCCGTGAGTTCTGGTGAGGAGGTAGTATACCCCAATGCCTCCATGTGCTGCTGCCCATGTTTCCTGTCCCCCTCACGTGGCCAAATGGGGATGTGAGGATCCAGTCCTCCTGGGTAGGTCCAGTGGTCCCTTTCCACATCCCTTTTCCTCTCTTCTGACACACTTGGCTGGTGAGGGGATGGGAAGCCACCCCAGAAGTTTGTCCATTCAGGAGGCCTTGAGGGCAGGAGAGGGCCTACTTCTACCCAGGCCTCAGATGAATATGGGGCGAGGGCATCAGAAATGTGGCAAGGGAACCCGTGGGATCTGTGAGTTGGGGTCCTGCCTAATCAGAGAAACCATGGGGGTATGGGCTGGTACCCTGACTGCAGCAATGTGGATAGACCCCACCCCACTCCCTTCCTATTCTCACTGCCCTGCTGAGCCAACCTGGCCATTGCCTCCCAAGGCAGCAGCCCTTCCCAGTGCTTTGTCTTGCCTGTTCTTCCCCCTTCAGGCTGTGAAGCCACCTGCCTGCCTGTGAGCCCTATGGCCCTTGGTATTTCCCCAAGATAATTCCCATCCTGGGCAGGTCAACGGTCCTCTCCTTGGGAAGTAAGGGAAGTCTATCTCTGCCTAGCCTGCTGGCACAGATCAGGGGATCCTGGATCCATGCCCACTTCTCATGTTGCAGTTATCTACGTTCCAGTGAGAGGGCAAAAATGAAATCTGTTTGCGTGTTTGGTGGCACCAAACTGCTGACTGTGGCTACACCTCCAACCAGAGGATGCCTAACGTGTTCACTGCTGTGGTGTTCATTCTCTGGTCTCCCAAGGACCATATCCCAAACATGTCAGCAGATATAGCCAGGGGTCTCATTAATGTCACATGGACAGGAAATCCTGCCCCTCCTGATGGACAACTGCATATATGAGGTGAGGGAAGGAAATAGGGTAACCACCTTTTCAAAATGGAAAGGGAGGACACATGACCCCCTCTCTCCCCTGGCGGCACAGTTGGAGCGGAGCAGGGGTGGATG